>NC_064636.1:87281601-87906601 GCF_023864275.1 Schistocerca cancellata | reverse complement strand
CTTTCTCGGCTCCTGTCGCCATTTTGTCTCACTGCGCTCTCGAGCGCTCTGATGGCAGAAACCTGAAGTGCGGCTTCAGCCGAACGAAACTTTATGAGTTTTTCTACGTATCTGTAGTGTGTCGTGACCATATGTCAATGAATGGAGCTACGGTGAATTTATGAAATCGCTTCAATCATTTGTAATAGCCCTGTATTGTGTGGTCATTGACAGGAAAGGTGTTCTTTGCCAAGTTATATAGTCTTTAGTTACATAAGCACAAGATCTCTGAATTGAATGTCGTTGCTGGTGCCATTGTTTTTTTATTCCCACGTAACTCTATCAAGAGATCTATCATGACTGTCCAAATTATCAGTATTTAGTGACGCATCTATTTTTTTGCATAATATTTATCTTGGAAAATAGGAAAACAAAGTATTTTTGTATGGGCATTGGAAATACATGACCATTTTGAATCAAATCGGTATAGTCTTTTTATTGACAGTATGCTTTTGTGACATGTATGGAGTACCGCACGAATCAGACTGATGCTGATCGTAGAAACATGTAAAACAATAATTATTGCTGCATAGAGCATATGTAATGAACGCCAACTTTTTCCATGAGCATGGTTTTGTCAGTTTCGCTACTGCAAAACAAACTTGATTTACAGTCATAAGCGGTTCTCGGTCATCACACAGTTTCGAGGCATACCAAGCATATCAGGTCATATCATCGGGTATTGCTGTAGGCAGCTGTTGGTGTCTGATTAATTGAAGTTTTAAGCAATCTTCTCTTGAAGCTATCTCTCTATTGTGGTCGAAGATGTACGTGCGCTTTTCTAGTCGCTTTATAAGGTTCTTCACCTGCCTATAAAAATAAACTCGCAGGGCTGCACCAACGGAGTATATTTTGGAGGAATTATTTTAATACTGCACGTTGGCAGACCCCATCTGACTTTAAAAATTTCGTCGGACGAAATCGAGTTCGTTTGCCCTCTCCATAAATCGGGGAGCGAAAGAAATTGTTCTTCCACCACATATGGCTTCAAGACGTCAATTACAGATTTCCTGTATAGTACTGTTGTGAGCTTACATTACTCTGGAGATGTTATCATAACCTTTTTGTATTTTTGTGCGCACTCGTCAGCTGCTTTTTGCACCCTTGGTCCAAATGAGCCAGTGGTCTCTTACTAGCGGCCCAAAACGGGTGGCAGTGATTTTCCAGATAAGGTGACAGTATACTGTGCAGTGCACACTGGGCATAACCTTTCGCTGCACAAGAACCACCTTTGTTCTGAGTTCGAAGATAGTTCTGTCATAAATTTATATTGATTTATATCTACATGGATACTCTGCAAATCACATTTAAGTGCCTGGCAGAGGGTTCATCGAACCACCTTCACAATTATTTCAATGTCATATAGCGCGCGGAAAGAATGAACCCCTATATCTTTCCGTACGAGCTCTGATTCCCCTTATTTTATTGTGGTGATCGTTCCTCCCTCTATGTAGGTCGGTGTCAAAAAAAATATTTTCGCATTCGGAGGAGAAACTTGGTGATTGGAATTTCGTGAGAAAATTTCGTCGAACCGAAAAACGCCTTTCTTTTAATCATGTCCAGCCCAAATCCTGACTGATTTATCGTGTAACCGAAGTTTAACGGATTCCTTTTAGCACTCATGTGGCTGACCTCACACATTTACTTATTTAGGGTCAATTGTCATTTTTCGCACCATACAGTACCTTTTCTAAATACACTACCGGCTATTAAAATTGCTATACCACGATGATGACGTGCTACAGACGCGAAATTTAACCGACAGGAAGAAGATGCTGGAATATGCAGATGTTTAGCTTTTCAGAGCATTCACAGAAGGTTGGCGCCGGGGCGACACCTACAACGTGCTGACATGAGGAAAGTTTCCAACCGATTTCTCATACACAAACAGCAGTTGACCGGCGTTGCCTGGTGAAACGTTGTTGTGATGCCTCGTGTAAGGACGAGAAATGCGTACCATCACGTTTCCGACTTTGATAATGGTCGGATTATAGCCTTTCGCTATTGCGGTTTATCGTATCGCGACATTGCTGATCGCGTCAGTCGAGATCCAATGACTGTTAGCAGAATATGGAATCGGTGGGTTCAGGAGGGTAATACGGAACGCCGTGCTGGATCCCAACGGCCTCGTATCACTAACAGTCGAGATGACAGGCATCTTATCCGCACGGCGGTAACGGATCGTGCAGCCACGTCTCCATCCCTGAGTCAACAGATGGGGACATTTGCAAGACAACAACCATCTGCACGAACAGTTCGACGATATTTGCAGCAGCACGGTCTATCAGCTCGGAGCAGCACGGACAATCAGCTCGGAGGCCGTGGCTGTGGTTAACCTTGACGCTGCATCACAGACAGGAGCGCCTTCGATAGTGTACTCGACGATGAACCTGGGTGCACGAATGGCAAAACGTCATTTTTTCTGATTAATGCAGGTTCTGTTCACAGCATCATGATGGTCGCATCCGTATTTGGCGACATAGCGGTGAACGCACATTGGAAGCGTTTATTCGTCATCGCCATACTGGAGTATCACCCGGCGTGATGGTATGGGGAGCCATTGGTTACACGTCCCGGTCACCTCTTGTTCGCATTGACGGCGCTTTGAACAGTGGACGTTACATTTCAGATGTGTTACGACCCGTGGCTCTACCCTTCATTCGATCCCTGCGAAACCCTACATTTCAGCAGGATAATGCACGACCGCATATTGAAGGTCCTGTACGGGCCTTTCTGGATACAGAAAATGTTCGACTGCTGCTCTGGCCAGCACATTCTCCAGATCTCTCACCAACTGAAAACGTCTGGTCAATGGTGGCCGAGCAACTGGCTCGTCACAATACGCCAGTCACTACTCGTGGTGAACCGTGGTATCGTGTTGAAGCTGCATGGGCAGCTGTACCTGTACACACCATCCGAGCTCTGTATGACTCAATGCCGTTATTACGGCCACAGGTGGTTGTTCTGGGTACTGATTTCTCAGGATCTATGCACCCAAATTGCGTGAAAATGAAATCACATGTCAGTTCTAGTATATTATATTTGTCCAATGAATACCCATTTATCATCTGCATTTCTTGTTGGTGTAGCAATTTTAGTGTCTAGTGGTGTATTTGCGGGAGAACAAACATTACATATTAGCATCGTATGGTCTATAAAAGTAGCATTTTAACTGATGTAAATGAATGAGGTACTTTTATGTGTAATTCCTCTTTGATCCGTGTTAATAAGAAAATAATTGCCGTATTTTGGTATAAAGGCTCGAGTCTGCATTCGGGGATTTGCTGCTGCATCAACGACTTGCTGCAGCAAAGCGCTTTCCCTCTCGGAAACAAATAGGGTGATTTTTCTCTGACGAATCCGTTGTCTTCGTTTGAAGAGCACCACCCACGAGTCAGAAAATTGCCAATTCAAATCAGGAAATTGGCTAGCAGCACCAAGACTCCATTGCTCCAGGTTTCTCGTCGTCACCTGCTGATTACGTTCTCGAAATTCTATGAAAGTGTCACACGACCACGAATAATTTGTTTTAAGTTGTCCACAACTTGTCCCACTCTGTTTTATACGTTCTCCCCATCTTTTCAAACATTTCATGCTTCTGAGGCGTGGTGCTCCACTTCTACAAAGAGTGGCTAACCTCCTTCCTGGATGCTCGCTCGCTAACCTGACGACTCTGTTTTTTGTTGTGGTCTTCAGTCCAGAGACGGGTTTGATGCAGCTCTCCATGCTACTCTATCCTGTGCATGCTTCGTCATCTCCCAGTACCTACTGCAGCCTACATCCTTCTGAATCTGTTTAGTGTATTCATCTCTTGGTCTCCCTCTACGATTTTTACCCTGCGCGCTGTCCGCCAATACCAAATTGGTGATCCCTTGATGCCTCAGAACATGTCCTACCAACCGATCCGCTCTTCTAGTCAAGTTGGGCCACAAATTTCTCCTCTCTCCAATTCTAATCAATACCCCCTCAGTAGTTATGTGATCGACCCATCTAATCTTCAGCGTTCTTCTGTAGCACCACATTTGAAAAGTTTCTACTCTCTTCTCGTCTAAGCTATTTATCGTCCCCGTTTCACTTCCATACATGGCTACACTCCATACAAATACTTTCAGAAAAGGCTTCCTGACACTTAAATCTATACTCGATGTTAACAAATTTCTCTTCTTCAGAAACGCTTTCCTTGCCATTGCCAGTCTACATTTTACATCCTCTCTACTTCGACCATCAACAGTTATTTTGCTCCCCAAATAGCAAAACTCATTTACTACTTTAAGTTTCTCATTTCCTAATCTAATTCCCTCAGCATCGCCCGATTTCATTCGACTACATTCCATTATCCTCATTTTGCTTTTGTTGATGTTCATCTTATATCCTCCTTTCAGGACCATGTCCATTTCGTTCAGCTGCTCTTCCATGTCCTTTGCTGTCTCTGACAGAATTACAATGTCATTGGTGAACCTCAAAGTTTTTATTTCTTCCCCATGGGTTTTAATTCCTACTAAGAATTTTTCTTTTGTTTCCTTTACTGCTTGCTCAATATACAGATTGAATAACATCGGGGACAGGCTACAACCCTGTCTCACTCCCTTCCCAACCACTGTTTCCCTTTCATGCCCCTCGATTCTTATAACTGCCTTCTGGTTTCTGTACAAACTGTAAATAGCCTTTCACTCCTTGTATTTTAACCCGCCACCTTCAGAATTTGAAAGAGAGCATTCCAGTCAACATTGTCAAAACTTATCTCTGATGGTGTCAAAAGCTTTCTGTAATGCTAGAAGCGTAGGTTTGCCTTTCCTTAATCTATTTTCTAAGATAAGTCGTAGGGTCAGTATTGCCTCACGTGTTCCAACATTTCTACTGAATCCAAATTGATCTTTCCCGAGGTCGGCTTCTGCCAGTTTTTCCATTCGTTTGCAAGGAATTCGTGATAGTACTTTGCAGCCGTGGCTTATTAAACTGATAGTTCGGTAATTTTCACATCTGTCAACATCTGCTTTCTTTGGGATTGGAATTATTATGTTCTTCTTGAAGTCTGAGGGTATTTCGCCTGTCTCATACATCTTGCTCACCAGATGGTAGAGTTTTGTCAGGACTGGCTCTCCCAAGACCGTCAGTAGTTCCGATGGAATGTTGTCTACTCCGGGGGCCTTGTTTCGACTCAGGTCTTTCAGTGCTCTGTCAAACTCTTCACGCAGTATCGTATCTCCCATTTCATCTTCATCTACATCCTCTTCCATTTCCATAATATTGTCCTCAAGTACATCGCCCTTGTATAGTCCCTCTATACACTCCTTCCACCTTTCTGCTTTCCCTTTTGCTTAGAACTGTGTTTCCATCTGAGCTTTTGATACTCATACAAGTGGTTCTCTTATCTCCAAAGGTCTCTTTAATTTTCCTGTAGGCAGTATGTGTCTTACCCCTAGTGAGATAAGCCTCTACATCCTTACATTTGTCCTCTAGCCATCCCTGCTTAGCCATTTTGCACTTCCTATCGATCTCATTTTTGAGACGTTTGTATTCCTTTTTGCCTGCTTTATTTACTGCATTTTTATATTTTCTCCTTTCATAAATTAAATTCAGTATCTCTTCTGTTACCCAAGGATTTTACCTTTCGTCTTTTTACCTACGTGATCCTCTGCTGCTTTCACTCTTTCATCTCTCAAAGCTACCCATTCTCCTTCTACTGTATTTCTTTCTCCCATTCTTGTCAAACGTATCCTAATGCTGTCCCTGAAACACTATACAACCTCTGGTTCTTTCAGTATATCCAGGTCCCATCCCCTCAAATTCCCACCTTTTTGCAGTTTCTTCATTTTTAATCTACAGTTCATAACCAATAGATTGTGGTCAGAATCCACATATGCCCCTGGAATTGTCTAACAATTTAAAACCTGGTTCCTGAATCTCTGTCTTACCATTATGTATCTGAAACCGTCTAGTATCTCCAGGCTTCTTCCATGTATACAACCTTCTTTCATGATTCTTCAACCAAGTGTTAGCTAAGCTCTGTGCACAATTCTACCAGCCGGCTGCTTCTTTCATTTCTTACTCCCATTCTACATTCACCTACTACGTTTCCTTCTCTTCCTTTTCCTACTATCGAGTTCCAGTCACCCATGGCTATTAAATTTTCGTCTCCCTTCACTATCTGAATAATTTTTCTTATCTCATCATACATTTCATCCATCTCTTCGTCATCTGCGGAGCTAGTTGGCATGTAAACTTGTACTACTGTCTTAGGTGTGGGCTTCGTATCTATCTTGGCGACAATAATGCGATCACTATGCTGTTTGTAGTAGCTTACCCACATTCCTATTTTCCTATTCATTATTAAACCTACTCCTGCATTACCCCTATTTGATTTTGTCTTTATAACCCTTTATTCACCTGACCAGAAGTCTTGTTCCTCCTGCCACCGAACTTCACTAATTCCCACTATATCTAACTTTAACGTGTTCATTTCCGTTTCTAAATTTTCTAACCTACCTGCCCGATTAAGGGATCTGACATTCCAAGCTCCGATCCGTAGAACGCCAGTTTTCTTTCTCCTGATAACGACGTCCTCTTGAGTAGTAGATCTGAATGGGGGATTATTTTACCCAAGAGGACGCCACCATCATTTGACCATACAGTAAAGCTGCATGCCCTCGGAAAAAATTACAGCCGTAGTTTCCCCTTGGTTTCAGCCGTCCGCAGTACCAGCACAGCAAGGCTGTTTTGGTTAGTGTTACAAAGCCAGATCAGTCATTCATCCAGACTGTTGCCCCTGCGACTGCTGAAAAGACTGCTGCCCCTCTTCAGGAACCACACGTTTGTCTGGCCTCTCAACAGATACCCCTCCGTTGTGGTTGCACCTACGGTACGGCTATCTGTATCGCTGAGGCACGCAAGCCTCCCCACCACCGGCAAGGTCCATTGTGGGTGGGCGGGGGGGGGGGAGAGGGGGGCTGACGACTCTAACATTGTAATACTGCGGAGCGCAATCACTGTCCACTTTCGACCGCTTCTCCTCAGCCTGTAATCGTCTGATGAAGCAAAAAACATCAGTGGTATTTGTTGACCTGACGGCGGCGTTCGACACTGTCTGGAGACAGGGCCTGATTTATAAGCTCCTCCGCATCGTGCCATGTCTAAAAACGGCTAACCTTATCAACGAAATGCTCTGCAATAGACCATTCCAGGTTGTCATCGGTAACAACAGAAGTAAATTCATGAAACTTAATAATGGCCTGCCCCAAGGTTCAGTACTGACTCCACTGCTTTTCAGCATGTATATAGCCGATATGCCTAGGACAACATCCAAAATGTTCGGATATGCGGACGACTGGGCCTTGGCCACACAACATCGAGTGATGGAGGAAACTGAGATCACACTATCCAGCGATTTGACCACTCTAGGAAAATACTTCCGTGACTGGAGGCTCGAACCCAGCCCATCCAAAACAGAGGCCACTTGTTTCCACCTGAATAACAAATTAGCAAACAAAGAGCTCAAGATCCGCTTTGATGGCGGCATTCTTCCATATAATAGAACACCAAAGTATCTGGGCGTGATACTCGATAGAACATTGAGCTGTAAACAACACCTTGTCAACACTGCTGAAAAAGTCAGAACTAGAAACAACATTGTCCAAAAGCTTTGTGGCACTAGTTGGGGGTCCACTGCCTCCGTTCTGCGTAGCTCTGCGTTCGGACTTGTCTATTCTGCAGCAGAGTACTGTTCCCCAATATGGTTAAATAGTGCTCACATCAAGAAGGTAGATGCAGTCTTGAACCAAACGATGAGGATTATCTCTGGAACGATCAGGTCAACTCCTGTCCAATGGCTGCCTGTATTGAGCCATATCCCGCCGCCACATTTGCGCAGAGAACACGCACTTGTCAGGGAGTGTCGAAAAATCCAAAATAGCCCAGATCTTCCTATCCACACCCTGAGTAATGGAATTGAGCAAAATAGATTGAAATCCAGACACCCCCCTCTCGCAAGTGCCAAAGATCTGGTAAAGAACGCTTTTATTCTTGAGGACCGCTGGAGAGAAGAATGGGAGGAAAAGACACCGCCTCAGGTTAACACCTTATTGGGAACATCTAACAGACCTCGGGGCTTTGACTTGCCCCGCAAAATCTGGTCTACCCTTAGCAGGATCAGGACGAGCCACGGCCGCTGTGCGGACTCCTTGTACAAATGGAGCATAGTGCCATCACCACAGTGCGACTGCGGCGCCGACAGGCAGGCAATTCACCATATCGTGGTAGAATGCCCTCTGAGGGCCTACCCTGGGCCAACAAGGGACTTCATGGATGCGACTAACAGTGCAATCGATTATATTTCTAACCTAGATGTTTGTTTGTGATATTGTAACTGTTTTGTGTGTTATGTACTTTTAGATTTTTCATACGTGATTTGTACTTGCCATACGCTAAATAAATAAGAAGGTGAGGCGACTTTTTCAGTGTCTTCATGGCCGCCGTCTTCATCGATGGCCTGGTGGGCAGTTAATTCGTCTTGTGGCAGAAGTTGTTCCTGCGTTATCATTTCGAGAATTCTGCGAAATATTTCTTGTCGAAGTTCCGCGTGTTCTTGCGTTACTACTGCAGAAGGTTTCAAAGCGATGAGATTGTTTTGGGGAAGGAACTGATCACTGCACACAAGTGCCATTTTTAATCGCACTTTCAAAACTTCACTGCAAAGCGATTCGGCTACACAAACGGAGTCACGTTTTCTTGATGTCGAAATACCAGGCACATCGATACAGTTACTCGTAAAATCGGACGTCTTGGAGCGTTGACATCTACATCTACATTTATACACCTCAAATCACAGTTAAGTGGTTGGCTGAGAGTTCATCGAATCACCTTCACGATAATTTTCTATTATTCCAGTCTCGAACATCGCGCGGAAAAAACGAAACACTTGTAGCTTGAGTTTCCTTATTTTACTAGGATGATCGTTTCTCCCTATGCAGGTCAACGTCAAGAAAATATTTACGCATTCGGAGGAGAAAGCTGGTGAATGAAATTTCGTGAGAAGATTCTGCCGCAGCGAAAAACGCCTTTGTTTTAATGACGTCCACCCCAAATCCTACATCATTTCAATGCAACTTTCTCCCCTACTTCGCGATAACACAACATGTGCTGCCCTTCTTTGAACTTTCTTGGTATACTCCGTCAGTCCACTCTGGTAAGAGTCCCAGAGCGCAGCAGTATTCTAAAAGAGGACGGACAAGCGTAGTGTAGACAGTCTCTTTAGTAAATCTTTTACAGTTTCTAAGTCTTCTGTCATTAAAACGCAGTCTTTGGTTAGCCTTCCAATTTAAGTTGTTCGTAATTGTAATTCCTAGGTTTTTAGTTGAATTTACGGCCTTTAGATTTGATTGATTTATCGTCTAACCGTAGATTAACGAGTTCCTTTTAGCGCTCATGTGACCTCACAATTTTTATTATTTAGCGTCGATTGCCAATTTTTGCAAAATACAGATATCTTATCCAAATCGTTTCGGAATTTTTTTGACCTTCTGATGACTTTACTAGATAAACAACAGCGTCATCTGCAAACAACCTAAGACGGCTGCTCCTATTGTCTCCTACATCTTTTATATAGATAAGGAACAGCGAAAGGCCTATAACAGTACCTTGGGGAACGATAGAAATCACTTCTGTCTTAATCGATGACTTTCACTCAATTGCTATGAACTGTGACCTCTCTGGCCAGAAATTACGAATCCAGGCACGTAAGTGAGATGATATTCCATAAGCACGGAGTTTCACAACAAGCCACTTGTGCGGTACAGTGTCAAAAATCTTTTGGACACTTCATGTGCATAAGGAGGTAGGCCCTATTTGTGTTTCAGAAGACCAATGTTTTCTAAATCCATGTTGACTGTGTCAATAGACCGTTCTCTTCGAGGTAATTCATAATGTTCGAACACAATATACACTCCTGGAAATGGAAAAAAGAACACATTGACACCGGTGTGTCAGACCCACCATACTTGCTCCGGACACTGCGAGAGGGCTGTACAAGCAATGATCACACGCACGGCACAGCGGACACACCAGGAACCGCGGTGTTGGCCGTCGAATGGCGCTAGCTGCGCAGCATTTGTGCACCGCCGCCGTCAGTGTCAGCCAGTTTGCCGTGGCATACGGAGCTCCATCGCAGTCTTTAACACTGGTAGCATGCCGCGACAGCGTGGACGTGAACCGTATGTGCAGTTGACGGACTTTGAGCGAGGGCGTATAGTGGGCATGCGGGAGGCCGGGTGGACGTACCGCCGAATTGCTCAACACGTGGGGCGTGAGGTCTCCACAGTACATCGATGTTGTCGCCAGTGGTCGGCGGAAGGTGCACGTGCCCGTCGACCTGGGACCGGACCGCAGCGACGCACGGATGCACGCCAAGACCGTAGGATCCTACGCGGTGCCGTAGGGGACCGCACCGCCACTTCCCAGCAAATTAGGGACACTGTTGCTCCTGGGGTATCGGCGAGGACCATTCGCAACCATGAAGCTAGGCTACGGTCCCGCACACCGTTAGGCCGTCTTCCGCTCACGCCCCAACATCGTGCAGCCCGCCTCCAGTTGTGTCGCGACAGGCGTGAATGGAGGGACGAATGGAGACGTGTCGTCTTCAGCGATGAGAGTCGCTTCTGCCTCGGTGCCAATGATGGTCGTATGCGTGTTTGGCGCCGTGCAGGTGAGCGCCACAATCAGGACTGCATACGACCGAGGCACACAGGGCCAACACCCGGCATCATGGTGTGGGGAGCGATCTCCTACACTGGCCGTACACCACTGGTGATCGTCGAGGGGACACTGAATAGTGCACGGTTCATCCAAACCGTCATCGAACCCATCGTTCTACCATTCCTAGACCGGCAAGGGAACTTGCTGTTCCAACAGGACAATGGACGTCCGCATGTATCCCGTGCCACCCAACGTGCTCTAGAAGGTGTAAGTCAACTACCCTGGCCAGCAAGATCTCCGGATCTGTCCCCCATTGAGCATGTTTGGGACTGGATGAAGCGTCGTCTCACGCGGTCTGCACGTCCAGCACGAACGCTGGTCCAACTGAGGCGCCAGGTGGAAATGGCATGGCAAGCCGTTCCACAGGACTACATCCAGCATCTCTACGATCGTCTCCATGGGAGAATAGCAGCCTGCATTGCTGCGAAAGGCGGATATACACTGTACTAGTGCCGACATTGTGCATGCTCTGTTGCCTGTGTCTATGTGCCTGTGGTTCTGTCAGTGTGATCATGTGATGTATCTGACCCCAGGAATGTGTCAATAAAGTTTCCCCTTCCTAAACAATGAATTCACGGTGTTCTTATTTCAATTTCCAGGAGTGTATATTCCAAAATCCTGCTGTATATGATATGGGCCTGTAATTTACTACCCTTCTTGATTATTCGTGTGACTTGGGCAACTTTCCAATCTTTGGGCACGGATTTTTCGTCGAGCGAGTGGTTGTATAGCATTGTGAAGTAATGAACATACTCTGAAAGGAACCTAATTGGAATATGGTCTGGACCACAAGATTTGCTTTTATTAAGAGATTTAAGTTGCTTCACTACTCCGAGGATATCTTCTACGTTACTCGTGTTGGCAGCTGTTCTTGACTCGAAATCTGGAATATTTAGTTCGTACTCGTTGGTGAAGGACTTTCGGGAGACTGTGCTTAGTAACTCTGCTTTGACAGCACTATCGTCGATAGTATCTCCACTGCTATGGCGCAGAGAAGGCACTGATTGTGTCTTGCCGCTACCATTCTTCACATACGACAACAATCTCATTGGATTTTCTGCCAGGTTGCTAGAGAAAGTTTCGTTGTGAACACTATTATAGGCATCTCGCTCTGAAGTCCGCGTTAAATTTCGAGCTTCTGTAAAACATCGCAAATGTAACAGCATCGGGGCTTAACAAAAGAATGAAGTAGTCTCTGTATTTGTAAACGCAGTTCCCTTTCTCCCTTCACCAACCGAAAGTTTTTTGCGCACAATCAGATCTTCCTGGTGCGTGAAAAGTAACTGCAGGATTACCGGGAAAATGGGTTCATACTAGGATTGTTGATATTTTTAAGAGTATCGGGAATCCGATAATTGTGATTTTTTTTAAAAAAAATATCACTATTGACCCTCGACGTATACAAAAATTATCGATCTATCGATATATCGACGAGAGAATACCGACGCACCGGCCTATAAAAATAACGGCTGCACCGGTTTTAGAGCTGTATCTTTGAGTATTGATTTATTATTAGATATTCTGTACATTAACATCGCCTTAGAGCAGGGGCGGGCAAACGTTGCACGCGACTCGTGAACGCACAGCGCTGCACGTGTGCTGCTCGCGTGCAATCGCCGAATGGGGCAGTGGCGACAGCCGGCAGGTTGCGGCAGTATAGTGCCAGGCTAAGCCGCGGACGTTGATGCGAAGCGACCACTACGTGGTGAACGTTGTATTTCAAGAAGCGGAAAATGCAGAGTGAATCAAGGAAACGGAGACGTGGAGATTTGCTGTCTTTTAAAAAGGAGTGGGAGAATCATTTCTTCTGTATGCAAAGACGTGAAAATTCGAAATGTTTAATATGTGGCAGTATTCTCGCTCGTCAGCCGAAGTTTAGTATTGAAGGCCATTATACTAAATTTCACAAGGACGTGTACAATTTATTGTCGGATTCTGAGCGGATGGGGAAATTGACTGAGCTTAAGAAGAGCGACCTGACGATATTAGATGCATCTGTCCTAGTTGCCGTTGTCACGAGAGATCTGCGACTTTCTCTCGTCATGTCTCTCATCTAACTGATTTAACATTTTATGGAGCACTGTTTTCAATTTTTCTGGACGACAACAATAATAGCACAGCGGTACGGGCAACCTATAAAATTGCGCTTAATATAGTGAGAGCTGAAAAACCATTTGCTGAATTAATAAGCCTCGGTTAAGAGCAAACATAAGTGATGAAAATTGACGTAACTGTTTGCGTTTGTCTGTATGCAGAAATTTTGTTCCAGATATTAAACGTATTGTATACTCCACCTGTGATAATTAAATAAACGTATCGTAGTTAATAGGTACTCTTTCAAACCGTGATTTATTTCAAGCACTCCTACTAACCTTATTCCATCATTCAATAAAGCAAGCTAGAAAAACAAAACGCATTACAGAGGAAGGAGTGGACAGAAGGTATGGTGGGGAGGGGAGGTAAGCGGGTGGCCAGCTTGCCCCTGTGTGCACGCAGAACACCTGTTAACTGCACGCGTGCAAGTGATGATTGGCAAAGAGCACAGGTAGTCCCAGTCTTCAAGAAGGGTCGTCGAGCAGATGCGCAAAACTATAGACCTATCTCTCTGACGTCGATCTGTTGTAGAATTTTAGAACATGTCTTTTGCTCGAGTATCATGTCGTTTTCGGAAACTCAGAATCTACTATGTAGGAATCAACATGGATTCCGGAAACAGCGATCGTGTGAAACCCAACTCGCATTATTTGTTCATGAGACCCAGAAAATATTAGATACAGGCTCCCAGGTAGATGCCATTTTCCTTGACTTCCGGAAGGCATTCGATACAGTTCCGCACTGTCGCCTGATAAACAAAGTAAGAGCCTACGGAATATCAGACCAGCTGTGTGGCTGGATTGAAGAGTTTTTAGCAAACAGAACACAGCATGTTGTTATCAATGGAGAGACATCTACAGACGTTAAAGTAACCTCTGGCGTGCCACAGGGGAGTGTTATGGGACCATTGATTTTCACAATATATATAAATGACCTAGTAGATAGTGTCGGAAGTTCCATGCGGCTTTTCGCGGATGATGCTGTAGTATACAGAGAAGTTGCAGCATTAGAAAATTGTAGCGAAATGCAGGAAGATCTGCAGCGGATAGGCACTTGGTGCAGGGAGTGGCAACTGACCCTTAACATAGACAAATGTAATGTATTGCGAATACATAGAAAGAAGGATCCTTTATTGTATGATTATATGATAGCGGAACAAACACTGGTAGCAGTTACTTCTGTAAAATATCTGGGAGTATGCGTGCGGAACGATTTGAAGTGGAATGATCATATAAAATTAATTGTTGGTAAGGCGGGTACCAGGTTGAGATTCATTGGGAGAGTCCTTAGAAAATGTAGTCCATCAACAAAAGAGGTGGCTTACAAAACACTCGTTCGACCTATACTTGAGTATTGCTCATCAGTGTGGGATCCGTACCAGATCGGGTTGACGGAGGATATAGAGAAGATCCAAAGAAGAGCGGCGCGTTTCGTCACAGGGTTATTTGGTAACCGTGATAGCGTTACGGAGATGTTTAACAAACTCAAGTGGCAGACCCTGCAAGAGAGGCGCTCTGCATCGCGGTGTAGCTTGCTCGCCAGGTTTCGAGAGGGTGCGTTTCTGGATGAGGTATCGAATATATTGCTTCCCCCCGCACCAACGAAAAAATGGCTGACATTGAAATAAGTGTCCAAGGAATAGAAAAGCAACTGAAATCACTCAACAGAGGAAAGTCCACTGGACCTGACGGGATACCAATTCGATTCTACACAGAGTACGCGAAAGAACTTGCCCCCCTTCTAACAGCCGTGTACCGCAAGTCTCTAGAGGAACAGAAGGTTCCAAATGATTGGAAAAGAGCACAGGTAGTCCCAGTCTTCAAGAAGGGTCGTCGAGCAGATGCGCAAAACTATAGACCTATCTCTCTGACGTCGATCTGTTGTAGAATTTTAGAACATGTCTTTTGCTCGAGTATCGTGTCGTTTTTGGAAACTCAGAATCTACTATGTAGGAATCAACATGGATTCCGGAAACAGCGATCGTGTGAAACCCAACTCGCATTATTTGTTCATGAAACCCAGAAAATATTAGATACAGGCTCCCAGGTAGATGCCATTTTCCTTGACTTCCGGAAGGCGTTCGATACAGTTCCGCACTGTCGTCTGATAAACAAAGTAAGAGCCTACGGAATATCAGACCAGCTGTGTGGCTGGATTGAAGAGTTTTTAGCAAACAGAACACAGCATGTTGTTCTCAATGGAGAGACATCTACAGACGTTAAAGTAACCTCTGGCGTGCCACAGGGGAGTGTTATGGGACCATTGCTTTTCACAATATATATAAATGACCTAGTAGATAGTGTCGGAAGTTCCATGCGGCTTTTCGCGGATGATGCTGTAGTATACAGAGAAGTTGCAGCATTAGAAAATTGTAGCGAAATGCAGGAAGATCTGCAGCGGATAGGCACTTGGTGCAGGGAGTGGCAACTGACCCTTAACATAGACAAATGTAATGTATTGCGAATACATAGAAAGAAGGATCCTTTATTGTATGATTATATGATAGCGGAACAAACACTGGTAGCAGTTACTTCTGTAAAATATCTGGGAGTATGCGTGCGGAACGATTTGAAGTGGAATGATCATATAAAATTAATTGTTGGTAAGGCGGGTACCAGGTTGAGATTCATTGGGAGAGTCCTTAGAAAATGTAGTCCATCAACAAAGGAGGTGGCTTACAAAACACTCGTTCGACCTATACTTGAGTATTGCTCATCAGTGTGGGATCCGTACCAGATCGGGTTGACGGAGGAGATAGAGAAGATCCAAAGAAGAGCGGCGCGTTTCGTCACAGGGTTATTTGGTAACCGTGATAGCGTTACGGAGATGTTTAACAAACTCAAGTGGCAGACTCTGCAAGAGAGGCGCTCTGCATCGCGGTGTAGCTTGCTCGCCAGGTTTCGAGAGGGTGCGTTTCTGGATGAGGTATCGAATATATTGCTTCCCCCTACTTATACCTCCCGAGGAGATCACGAATGTAAAATTAGAGAGATTAGAGCGCGCACAGAGGCTTTCAGACAGTCGTTCTTCCCGCGAACCATACGCGACTGGAACAGGAAAGGGAGATAATGACAGTGGCACGTAAAGTGCCCTCCGCCACACACCGTTGGGTGGCTTGCGGAGTATAAATGTAGATGTAGATGTACTTATACCTCCCGAGGAGATCACGAATGTAAAATTAGAGAGGTTAGAGCGCGCACAGAGGCTTTCAGACAGTCGTTCTTCCCGCGAACCTGGAACAGGAAAGGGAGATAATGACAGTGGCACGTAAAGTGCCCTCCGCCACACACCGTTGGGTGGCTTGCGGAGTATAAATGTAGATGTAGATGTAGATTCCTGCCCGCCCCTGCCTTAGAGTAAGAATTGATAACCACTGCTAACAATGGTAACTGCGTGTCAGTGGCACAATAAAAGGTGTCTCATGTGTCCGTCGTTCGGATTCGTCACACATCGGATTTGTCTGGAACACTTAACGTGGACATTCCCTCTTCTGCCAATGCAAGCGTAGTGTCAAAATTGCATGGTGCACGCTGCAGTTTCTGTTGGTAGCGCTGAGCGCTGATTACGTCAGCATTCCCCCCCCCCCCCTCCCCCCCACGTCTCCGCCTACCGCAAAGACCAATCGTGTCACTTACGCTCGGTTTACACTAGCAAGTAATTGCAGCAATTTACTTGCGCGGAGGAACTTGCCGCGCGATTTGCGAGTGTAAACATATCGCCAAGTCGAGTTGCGACTGTAGCAATTTATTGCGGAAGTGACTTGCTGCACGTTTTCCGCTTCCAGTGTGAACGCCACGCAAGAAGTATCTGCATGTAACTTGCAGCTTTTAGGATTTATTTCTATTTCCTGCAAGTAGGAAGTGCAAGTTACAGTAAATATGTCATCTGCATAACACTCATATTTAACATTTTACTTAATGTGGTGACTTAATTGTATGCAACCATCTTACGTAAAATATGCAAACAAATTTCAGAAATGGAGGAGGAACAGGAATGGATGAAGCAGGATACAGAACATTTTATTGAAGCCGTAGAGAGCTACCCCGAAATACGGAACGTGCATAACCGAGACTGTAAGGATAGAGTGAAGAACATGAGCGAATTAAACGAAATCTCGTCGATATTCGACACATCTATAAAAGAAGTATGTAGAAAGTAGCATAACTTGAAGACACAACCCCTTGCCACCTGCATCCACTCGCTTGTTGTTTTAGGAGTCTAGAAAAAGACGATGTGTAATTATTACATGTTATATTTACTTAGCTTGTCACTTTCCATTAGAGCATTAGAAAAAAAAACATTTTTATAAACATATCATTCTGTAAAATGCAGTTTATTTCAATAAAAATTTAATTTCATTGTTGCGTTTTCACACACCTTCAAATAATTTTCCCTTTTCAAGACGTTAAAAAAGGCTCTACGTACATCGGGTAAGATCAGAGAAATCGTGCTGACGGGAATGTGAAACAAGTACATTAGGGACTTGTATGAGTCTCCTACAAAGAAAAGATTTCAAAATTCACACTTTTTTTGGTTGTATGTTTCACATAAATAAATGAAATGCCTATTTTATTCGTAGCTCACCGGTAGCTATAAATCATAGAGTGACTAGCAAATGTTCCTTTGCTAAAATAGCAGTACCGAAGTTTGTGTCTCGTTTTGATATGATGGGTGCTATTAACATAAAAATATACTCAGGATCATTTGAGGACATTCTGCAAAAGTTTTCAAAAGTATCCATGCTCTCGATACTAAGTTCTTGCAAAAGGTTATTGCAGGCACCATTTTGCGATCTTCTCATTATCTACTCTCTATCCCAAATATTCTCTTTTTCTTTTTCACGTTTTGCATTGCAATTACAAGAGCTGCAGCATATCTCACCCACCTACTTGTCATTTTACACTTCGGCTGACACTCATAGTGGTACTGAAAGCATATGTAAACAGTATCAGCAAGTTGTTGATGCAAGTTTCTTGCCAAAGAACTTGCGGAATAATCTTGCTTAATTCTTGCGCTGCTGTGTAAACACAGCTGCAAGCGGCTATCAATAACTTGCAGCAATAACTTCTGCAAGCGACTTGCTAGTGTAAACCCAGCTTTAGATTGTGGTCATCTTTTTCAGCAACTGTTATTGAAGAACGCCATTGTCAAGAAACAGCATATTAGTTGCGTTAAAATTGTTTTTCACATCGGAAATCTTGTTATTCCATTCACACTGCCACCCCCCCCCCCCCCAGTGCAATCGGACTTCATCATTTGTGCCAAGACTTCATCATTTGCGTCACCTATACTTGCTTCTCACAGGCAGGGAGAAAAACTGGACGTGATGGCAGCTCAGAAAGTAGTAACAGTTATTCACAGAGTGAAAGTAAAATGATGTTATACTACAATTTCAGAAGAAAAGCTTCCAATATTTAACGAAAACTGCGAAAAAATATAATGTAAAATAAAAATATCGGCACCCGAATTGCCATTTCGATATCGATATGTCGCTATATCGTCGAAACATCTGTCTCCAATATACGAGGCGACTTTTTAAGTAAGTACCGTTTTGGAATTAAGAAAAGACGTGAAACTTCTTGGCAGATTAAAACTGTGTGCCGGACCGAGACCACTGGTAGAGCACTTGCCCGCGGGTCTCCCTCTACGATTTTTTTTCCTTTAGTACATTATATATTTCTGTTAATTGTATCTGTACAGTTTTGTTTTTTCTTTTGTCATCAATGAGTGGTGGGCCATTAGCCGCTGGTATTACATATTCTGCCTCCATAATGTTTTGTGATCGTAAGAGTGGAAAGACGATTCATCGTGAGAGTAGTGAAGAAGGAAGTAAGGAATATTATACAATCATATGATCAAGAAGCAAGGCAGCAAATAAAACAAGGTTATCTACTTGCTGCCTATTATGCTGGCGTATCTGTTACAATAAGCCGAAAAGGGGTAATTTCCACAGGTATCAAACCTTTGTGATACTGGCAAAAAGCGTCCAAGATATGAAGTACATGTCTCACTCTGAAACTTCCTGGCACATTAAAACTGTGTGCCGGACCGAGACTCGAACTCGGGACCATTCTTTGTCTTTCGCGGGGGCAAGTGCTCTACGAACTAAGGTATCCAAGCACGACTCACGACTCGTCCTCAGAACTTCAACTCTGCCAGTACCTCGTATCCTACCTTCCAAACTTCACAGAAGCTCTCCTGCAAACCTCGCAGAACTAGCACTCCAGAAAGAAAGGATATTGCGGACACATGGCTTAGCCCGCGAAAGGTCCCGAGTTCCCGTCTCGGTCCGGCACACAGTTTTAATCTGCCAGGAAGTTTCATATCAGCGCACACTCCGCTGCAGAGTGAAAATCTCATTCTGAAGTCTCACCCTGATTACTTGGATATGGATGTAATATGAGACATTGCACTACGTAGATGGGGACATCACATTTACAGTGCAAGCTACAAGCAATCGAGAAACCCTCACGAATGACACTGTTTTAATTGGCTCATCGTGACAATGAAAAGCTTTTCAGTGGTTGCGTACACATTATCGTTATTAAGAAACTAATTGTACAACAAGCTACGCTAATGAAGTAGTCTTCGGTGTTATTTAGAAAGTATGAGTATCTCGAAAGAGTGTGGTGATTTGATACATTTAATTTGTTGAACTGTATTGCTGACAAAGGCAGATCTACATTCATGACAATTTTTTCCAAATGACGTGAACTCTTCCTCTCACAAAGCACATTTGGCTTCCCAATTCCTGTCGCGCGTATTATTCTCAGCTGCTGACAATACACTGACCACTGTACGGTGTAACCTCCCCACAAAATAATTGAATAATTAATAATAATTAATATGATTCTAATTTTAGTGTAACCTCCGCACAAAATTGTCTAAATAATAATATGAATAATAATATGATTCTAATTTTTTTTGTGTAACCTCGGAACAAAATTGGTTCCCATTTATAACCTCTCTACAGAAATTCATTCACATTTAACCTACACACAAAATTTGTTTCCCATTTAATGTACCCACAAAATTCTTTTCTCATCTAATGTAAGCTCGAAACAGAAAAATTCCTAAACCTCGTAATAAAAATTAAATTCAGTAACCTGGTAAATTCTGGACGACAGCAGTGCTGCGTCATGGCGCTGTAAGATCATTCTGAATAAAAAAAGGAAAAATTCTTACCTCAATAAAATTGTCGAATATATCTGCTCTTACAATAAATTTTTCCGGCACAGCTCTGTGCAATGTTGGCCGATAGATTTGTCATTTATGAAAGGAAATAACTGATTTTTCTTTTGCAACAATCGGAATGATCATGGATTGGAGAAATTAGTAAATTCTTTAAGTTGAAATGAATGCTTGTTAAAAAAATTACTTTATGTGACAAAGATTATTATTAGGACATTTTTTAAAACATTTGCATGGTAGTTCAGATAACATTACTAGATATGCGCGAGGCTGCTTTTTACCTTATACAATAATACTCAGGCTCCGGCATCGCTGCACCGCGACCGGCCCAGCCAACACGATACACCAGACCAGACCAGAGCAGACCGCAGACTAGCAACAACTTACTGCTACAGCTACACAGTTCCTACTGCAGTCAAGACTGCTCTCTGGTCAGCGATTCTCTTATACTTTGCATATCGCAGGCAGCGCATGAGCAATACATCGAAATTACATCTGCTCGGACCTCTTACATAAAATTACATCTGCATTACATCTGCTCGGACCTCTTACATAAAATTACATCTGCTCGGACCACTTACAACGGCACTTTAGAAAACGAAACTCAGGGAAAGAAACTCCTTTTGGAAAGATTTTTGATGTGCAGCATATTTTCGTATTACGAAAGTATAAATTCGAATTCCACCAAACACCGGTATAAATTCGAATTCCACCAAACACCGCATGTTACTTTCCGAACCATTGTAATCGAGATTGCAATGCGCTTTTGTAAGCCAGTCACAGCTCACGTCACGTGATCCCGCCAGCCGATGATAGCGGATATTCAGAGCATAGGACATGTGGTGTAGTCAACCAATAGAAACATCACTGTTAAGTAGCGCGGATACAGAAACAGGAAAAGTTAATGTTTTAAATTAATATACATAGTGTTGCTACAAAAAAAAAAGCAAAGCTTTCACATATAATATCGGTCTCTAAGGTTAATAAGCTGCAAGAGAAGCTAAGTTTTCATATATAATGTTTATATTTTTGCGCGTGTTACACTTTAAGATATATCACACAAATGTGCCAGTAAAATTTTTAGCCAAGTCCAGTGACTTTCCACAAATAAATTAACTACCGCAAAAGAGAGAGAGCTTCCCATAGCGCTACATCAATTTGCTCATAATGTGGGCTGTACGGGCTGTTATAAGATTTCTTAGCGCTGAAGGCCTAAAAGCGATCGATATTCATCGTGAGATCTGTGCAGTTTATGGAGAACACTTTATGAGTGGTGGAATGGTAAGGAAGCGGGTGAGAGCATTTAAAGATGGTGGCACAAATGTGCACGATGAACAACGGAGTGGGTGTCCTTCGGTCGTTAATGAAAGTTTGGTGCAAGAAGTGGACAGTAAGGTGAGAGAAAACAGACGCTTTACGATTTCCTCCTTGCGGGATGACTTTCATCATGTTTCTCGTAGTGTTTCGTATGGCACTGTGACCGAGTACTTGAATGACCGAAAACTGTGCGCACGTTGGGTACCGAAAATGTTGACGGATGTGCACAAAACCAAACGTTTAGACAGTGCATTGACTTTCCTTGAGCGCTAGCACAACAACAGTGATGATTTCTTAAGCCAAATTGTTACGGGCGATGAGACGTGGGTGGCCTACGTTACACCAGAATCAAAGCAGCAGCCCCTGGAACTTGAGAAAGGGCATCGTTTTCCTGCAAGACAATGCCCGTCCGTGTGTGGCGAATCAGACCAAAGACCTCATCACATCTTTTCGATGGGAAACTCTAGATCATCCTCCCTACAGCCCCAATCTTGCGCCCAGTGACTACCATCTGCTCCTGCACCTGAAGAAACACCTGGGAGGTCAGCGTCTTCAAGACGATGGCAAAGTCAAAACACTGGTGATGCAGTGGTTAACTTCTATGAGGTGGCAGACTTCTATGAGGAGGGTATTCAAAAACTGGTACAACATTATGACAAGTGTCTCAATATTGACAGAAATTATCTAGAAAAGTAGATTAAGGTACAGGCTTTCATGTAAAACTAAAATTATTGAGATATCTTAGCATGTCTTTTTTTAATTTCAAAACATTACTTACTTAAAAAACACGCCTCGTATCTTGATTTATATATACAGAAATCGGGTCATGGAGGTTTGTGCTCGTCAAATCAGTCGCATGTAAACACCATCTGTAAGTAGGCTGTTTCACTAATTATTGAAATGGGACTGCCGGAGTCAAGTATTGCCGTAAATTTTGCGTCATTTACTGTAATGTGAATCACAGGATATGCAATGTTGTTATGTTTTACGTCGTGTTCCTGGAGTAAGATGTCTCTAATGTCTTCCATTTTTACGTAATTACTAGCCACGGCAGCTATGTCGTCAGCTTCATAAGTTTTGTGGCTGCCAGCAGTGTGTCATTGCCTATTATCTCTTTGTTGGCGCGCGTCGTTATTGGGATTTGGAGATCTAACTTCTACAAATTCACCTTGTGGAGAGGGCCCTGCCCTGTTTGGATCCCGCCAGTTCTGATGAAGTTCAGGTCTGTCGTTTTGTCGGTTGTTTACATAGTTTCTTTTTTGTTGGTCATGTGGTGGAGAACTTCTCCCGGAATCGTAACTGCGCGGTGGACTGTTGCGTCTGAAGTTATTCTGTCTCCCTTGATAATAATTGGTTTGGTTCCCATATTGTCTGTTTCTCTGATTGTCTCTGTGATAGTCATCACCGCGGAGAGGTGATCTTTTCCTGTAATTATTACTACTCTGCCAACGGTTGTCATACGGGTGGTGTCTGTTTTGGTCACGATTTACGTTGTAAGAATAGCCTTGTCGTGTCCAGTTATTATTTCTTTCATCGCGGAATTGCGACGGATGTGACCTGTAATTGTTGTGTTCCTGTTTTCGCGTCCCGCGATTGTCAGTGTCAATTTCCAATTCTTGTAACAGTCCCTGAAAAGCTTCAATGTCGTCTTGGCAACGTCCTGCCAAAATAGTATGTCGTAAATGTTCAGGCAATTTGATTAAGCAAATGCAGATGAGTTCTGAGGGGCTGTATGGGTTTGACAGGTACTGATTCTTGTGCAACATGTCTTCAAAATATTTCACAAGACTGGAAAATTCAGATTGTTCGAAATGTTTCATCTTTATGACGCTATGTTTTACTCAGTCTTGTGTAGCTTGAGACCAATATGCTGAGAGGAAGGCATGATAAAATTCTCCTCCACTGTGACAATCGTGAATGACCGATCGCATTCTTACAGCTGGTTCATTCTCTAAGTAGCCACACATAAATTCTAACCTGTGCTCCAATGACCAGTTGGGAGGAAAACAATGAAAGAATTGATGGAGCCACGCTTGTGGATGAATGTCGTTGCCGGAATCCTTAAATGTTTTGAATTTACGTGTAGTAATAAACAGCTTATATTCAAAATCATCATGTCGGCGAATCGCATATCGCTCATTTTTGCTTCTTTTCGGCGGTTCCATCTCAAAATTCGGTGTACCTTGCCAATTTCTTTCATAATATCCGAAGTGCCCTGTGTTATTATTTTGTGGCCGTTCCGTATTTCTATGTCCCTCTTCCCGTATTGGAGCGCGAGTGTCCTCTGAAATATGTAATTCTTGTATTACCTGTGTCAGCTGATCTTGTACTTCCCGGATTTCTCTTTTGTTCTGTGTATTGATTTGATTTTGTTTGAATTTTCTAATTTGTTCATACTCTTCTGTGTCATTAAAGACTGCCGGTCTTGTGTCATTCAGAGTATCATCTACCTTCATAGATAAATTATTTAGCTGATGCGAAAGTTCGACTACTTCCTCTGATAATGAACTAATTTCCTCCATGTGTCCTTCTGAACCAATTTTCAGAGTATCTACTGTGTCCTTTAAGTTATCCTGAGTTTTTGCAAGTTGCGTAACCGAATCAGTAGATGCCACTGAGTCAATTTTAGCCCGCAAGGTCTCGTGATTTTCGTGAACAATAGTTCGAAGTTCTTTCATGGCTGCTTCGTGATTCTGTAATGCATTTTCATGCCGTGAAAAAATAGATTGAAAATGCTCACAAATTTGTGTTTTTACGTCATTACAGACCTTCTGAAATTTCGATTCGATGTTATGTAACTCTGTAGTTAAATTTTTCACGTGTTTGTAGAAGTGTTTCTTTAATTTGTTTCTGATTTTGCTCGATTTGTTGCTGTGACTGTTTTTGATTTTGTTCCATTGCGTCTAACTGTTACTGTGTTTGTCTCTGGTGTTGTTCCATTGTGTCTAACTTTTGAAGATTTTGTTACATTGTGTCTAACTGTTGCTGTGTTTTTCTCTGATTTTGTTTCATTTGTTGCATTAATTGCAATAATAATGTATTAGTGTCTGGAATCTGTTCCTCTATGCTTTTCGGCAGTGCATTTGCACCGGCAACATTCACATTTTGACAAGCAGGAAATGTGTCTTGACTTATTTGAGAAAACGGTGAGGACCCAAAACCTGAATCTACAGTATTTGCAAGAATGTGTCCCGTCATTTCGGATTCATGAGGCGAGCTGTTGCCGATCGATCGATAATGCTTCCCTGTTCACAACCTGTTTCACTGTCTACACCATTATTTGCCGCCCGCTTCATTTCCCTATACACAATTACCAAATTACTACGTTGAATGTCTGTTAATTCATCACACGGTGGTGCTGATAAGCTACAATCGTCTTCACTGTCATTTCTCAGTTTACTTTGGAGCCTAGTGTTACGTTTTTCACGCGCCATAATTATCACGTATTTCACACGATAACAAGAAAGGCACAATTTGAAGAGCAAATACAAGAAAACACATTAACATAGCACTGAAAATAATATGTAGTTAATTACAAGCGCAGCTGCAAAATACTTGGTGCAAATCTACATGCATGCCACAACTGTTTTACTGTACAACAACGAAAAACTACAACTACAAAGGAAATTCTCTCTATAATTACGCGCTAGCAATAAACAATAATTACACAAACTACAAGAAAAAAATTAGAAGATTCCAGTGAGGTATCCCTGGCTAAGGGTCGACATATGAAACGTCCCCTTACAAAAATTAATGAATTATTGTGCTGGTAAACCTCTACTTTATTTGGTTTTCAAACAGGTGAGCAAAACTGAACGTACTCAGACATTACTCTCTTTACTTATTCAGATCATCAATAAACTGACACACAATATTTTTAGCACAACGCAATTTGACTTTCAATAATCCCTACAAAAGAATGGCCCTGACTAACAATAACCTATACCTTTCATGAATCACTTACCTCACAAACATTTTCGTTACTCAAACTACTGCAATACAGCGAGCGCCAATACTGACAGCTAAGTCAAAGATTCTAACTACTTAAGGCACTACCTACTGATAGTTAGCAAATGAAAGATTTTGATAGAGAACAAACATGTATTTACCTTAATAGTGTTCATAAGTCATGATGTATATATATATATCAGTTCATGATATCCAGTATTACAAATTTACTCTTTCTGGCGGACACACGTTCAGATCGTCCACTCTTAAAATTCTGCCATCTCTCTCCCCACATCCACCACTGCTGGCGGCTCACCTCCAACTGCGCAACGCTACGCGCTGGATGTGAAATCCAGCTGCCCAACACTACAATAGCGAATATTTCAACAATGCCAACCAGCCACAGACTGCACACAGCACAGTCAGTGATTTACATACAGAGCGCTACGTGGTGTTACCAACATCAAAACCTAAACAGCCTACTTACGCATCATACAGGGTGACAATTACTGAACTACACTCATGCTCATAAATTAAAATTAATGCTGATACATGGTGAAACAGCGCTCTTGTGGGTGGTATGCGGGTTTCAATCACCTCGGGGTATGACCATGTAGTGCATTTGATCTGCGGTCGTCGCACGGTGGCGCTGGCAGCAGTCCACATACGCAGAGGTGTGTTGGTGCATGTCAGAGTACGGTGCAGCGAGTTAAGTGTGCAGACGTTTTCAGACGTGCTAATGGTGACTGTGTGTTGAAAGTGGCTCAAAGAACACGTATTGATTACGTTATGAGGGGGAGAATACTAGGGCGACTGGAGGCTGGTCAACCACAGCAGGTCGTAGCACGGGTCCTCCGTGTGCCACAAAATGTGATCTCAAGATTACGGCAACGATTCCAGCAGACAGGAAACGTGTCCAGGCGCTACAGTACGGGACGTCCACAGTGTACAACACCACAAGAAGACCGATATCTCACCATCAGTGCCCGCAGACGGCCACGGAGTACTGCAGGTAGCCTCGCTCGGGACCTTACTGCAGCCACTGGAACAGTAGTCTCGAGACACACAGTCTACAGACGACTGAACAGACACGGTTTATTCGCCCAGAGACCTGCAAGGTGCATTCCACTGACCCCTGGTCGCAGGAGAGCCCGTAGAGCCTGGTGTCAAGAACACAGTACATGGTCACTGGAATTGTGGTCACAGGTTTTGTTCACGGACGAGTCCAGGTATAGTCTGAACAGTGATTCTCGCCCTGTTTTCATCTGGCATGAACCAGGTAGCAGATACCAACCCCTCAATGTCCTTGTAAGGAACCTGTATGGAGGTCAAGGTTTGATGGTGTGTGGTGGTTATATAATTAGTGTCTTTGACAGTGGAACTGTAACAGGTCAGGTGAATCAGGACGTCACTTTGCACACGTATGTCTGCCGTTTCAGGGGTGCAGTGGGTCCCACCTTCCTACTGATGGATGATAACACACGGCGCCACCGAGCTGCCATCGTGGAGGAGTACCTCGAAACAGAAGATACCAGGCGAATGGAGTGGCCTGCTTGTTCTCCAGACCTAAACTCCATCGAGCACGTCTGGAATGCTCTCGGTCGACGTATCGCTGCACGTCTTCAAACCCCTACGACACTTCAGGAGCCCCGACAGGCACTGGGGCAAGAATGGGAGGCTGTACCCCAGCAGCTGCTCGACCACCTGATCCAGAGTATGCCCACCCGTTGTGTGGCTTGTGTATGTGTGCGCGGTGATCATATCCCATATTGACGTCGGGGTACATGCGCAGGAAACAGTGGCGTTTTGTAGCACATGTGTTTCGGGACGGTGCCACGTTGTGTGGCACCACATTCTGCAATTATTTATGAACATGAGTGTATATTCTTAGCTGTCGGAAAATGGGCATGATGCACATGGCCCAACTGCTTTCATTATTGCATCAACGCGGGGAATGTTTGGCGCTCGGCTCTTGCTCCGTAGAAAACGAATCACCCTCCTTTTTCTAACGCCGTGGACGTGTGAAGCACAACCACCATCTTTAACAACTGACAGCAGCGCTGTGCGGCGCAGTTACTGGCAGATTAGTCCGCCACGAACCAAGAAAGGTCCAACGCTGAGAATGGATATATTGACTTCTCCTTTACAGCCATAATTCGACAAAAAAAAAAGAAGGGAAGGACTTTCTGATGTCTCCTCGTAATAACCAGAGTGGAAATGACAGCGTTTGTTCAAGTTATGTTGGTCGTCGTTAACTGGACTTTTGCTTTTAAATTTCCTCCTCTATGTAATGAGAAGCCAGCGAAAAGCGTGAGCCGAAATGTATGCAGAGTTTTGGAAAACTGGAGCTGCAATTCAATATTAAGTGCACTGACTCCACACGTGTCAGGCTTACATACAAATACAGACACTTCAGTTCTTGTTCTGCTGCGCTATTCTGCTTACTGGTACGTCGTCAGAAACAGTGCGCTCGCCATGCAATATGATCCTCTCTGAATCTCAGAGTCTTGCATCGTGCCTCTAACTACACTCCTGGAAACTGAAATAAGATACACCGTGAATTCATTGTCCCAGGAAGGGGAAACTTTATTGACACATTCCTGGGGTCAGATACATCACATGATCACACTGACAGAACCACAGGCACATAGACGCAGGCAACAGAGCATGCACAATGTCGGCACTAGTACAGTGTATATCCACCTTTCGCAGCAATGCAGGCTGCTATTCTCCCATGGAGACGATCGTAGAGATGCTGGATGTAGTCCTGTGGAACGGCTTGCCATGCCATTTCCACCTGGCGCCTCAGTTGGACCAGCGTTCTTGCTGGACGTGCAGACCGCGTGAGACGACGCTTCATCCAGTCCCAAACATGCTCAATGGGGGACAGATCCGGAGATCTTGCTGGCCAGGGTAGTTGACTTACACCTACTAGAGCACGTTGGGTGGCACGGGATACATGCGGACGTGCACTGTCCTGTTGGAACAGCAAGTTCCCTTGCCGGTCTAGGAATGGTAGAACGATGGGTTCGATGACGGTTTGGATGTACCGTGCACTATTCAGTGTCCCCTCGACGATCACCAGTGGTGTACGGCCAGTGTAGGAGATCGCTCCCCACACCATGATGCCGGGTGTTGGCCCTGTGTGCCTCGGTCGTATGCAGTCCTGATTGTGGCGCTCACCTGCACGGCGCCAAACACGCATACGACCATCATTGGCACCAAGGCAGAAGCGACTCTCATCGCTGAAGACGACACGTCTCCATTCGTCCCTCCATTCACGCCTGTCGCGACACCACTGGAGGCGGGCTGCACGATGTTGGGGCGTGAGCGGAAGACGGCCTAACGGTGTGCGGGACCGTAGCCCAGCTTCATGGAGACGGTTGCGAATGGTCCTCGCCGATACCCCAGGAGCAAGTGTCCCTAATTTGCTGGGAAGTGGCGGTGCGGTCCCCTACGGCACTGCGTAGGATCCTACGGTCTTGGCGTGCATCCGTGCGTCGCTGCGGTCCGGTCCCAGGTCGACGGGCACGTGCACCTTCCGCCGACCACTGGCGACAACATCGATGTACTGTGGAGACCTCACGCCCCACGTGTTGAGCAATTCGGCGGTACGTCCACCCGGCCTCCCGCATGCCCACTATACGCCCTCGCTCAAAGTCCGGCATGCTACCAGTGTTAAAGACTGCGATGGAGCTCCGTATGGCACGGCAAACTGGCTGACACTGACGGCGGCGGTGCACAAATGCTGGGCAGCTAGCGCCATTCGACGGCCAACACCGCGGTTCCTGGTGTGTCCGCTGTGCCGTGCGTGTGATCATTGCTTGTACAGCCCTCTCGCAGTGTCCGGAGCAAGTATGGTGGGTCTGACACACCGGTGTCAATGTGTTCTTTTTTCCATTTCCAGGAGTGTACATAGTGTTGTATCACTTGCGCCAATTATTATTAACGACAATAACGCAGTCTCCATAGACTGTGCCCGTTATGTCGTGTACCCTTCTGCTCCGTCTGGTGTGTAAGCCCTCGTTCACAAATGCATGCGAATGTTAGCGAACGCTGCCGACTTGTCTGCGAATGCTCGTTCGCTAGTGTCAGTCTCCATTCACTCCGGTGTAAATCACGCTTCCTATGTCGCCAACCGGATACGTCACGAATTCGTTCGCCAGGCACTGCCGCCTGTCTCTACCTAGAAAGTCGTTGACTCTCAATCACTCGATGTTTTCACGGCGCAATAATTTTTCCATTCAATTACGAAGAGTACAGCCATATAGACTCTGTCCATTATAATTATCCGGGCTGTTATGCCGTGGTCGGTTGATGAATTCTGTGGTGATTCCCAAAGTTTCAGTAGCGAGCCAGTGGGTGTGTTGGACCTTCGATCGAGCTACGGACCCCCTTGAAGATGTCTCCCGCAGTCGGAGACGAAACGTTGGGAATCACCACAGAATTCATCAACCGACCACGGCATAACAGCCCGGATAATTATAATGGACATGATATTTCCGGCCGTGAAAGTCTACATTTTAGTATCATATAGACTCTGTTTCTTCTCCTTCTTCTGATATTTCGGCAGGATGAACTTCTGCACTTAAAGTTAGTTTTCGAAGTAAATGGGTGTTCTCCACAACAGATACTTAAAGCCCAACGAATAAAACCTAACGTTGGCATACAAAATAGGGAAGAAGACATAGATCTACCTCTACATCTGCATTTACATAGATACTCCGCAGGCCACCATAGGTGAGTGGGGGAGGGTACCAAGTACTACTATGAGTCATACGCTCCAATCCTCCAATCAGAAACAGAGCAAGGGAAAGACGACTATCTACACTCATGCTCATAAATTAAGGATAATTACACAATGTGGTGTGACGCAACGTGGCACTACACAAAACTGGCGCTAATAGCACAGGCTCATAGGGAACACACACGACACAGACCTGCAAGTCCACGGTATTGGTGATAAGTTGAGAAAACCGTCCCGAAACACATGTGCTGAAAAAATCCACTGTTTCCTGCGCATGTACCCCGACATCAATATGGGATATGATCACCATGCTTAAGTACACAGGCCGCACAACGGGTTGGCATACTCTGGATCAGGTGGTCGAGCAGCTGCTAGGGTATAGCCTCCCACTCTTGCACCAGTGCCTGTCGGAGCTCCTGAAGTGTCGTAGCAGTTTGAAGATGCGCAGCGATACTTCGACCGAGAGCATCCCAGACGTGCTCGATGGGGTTTAGGTCTGGAGAACAGGCAGACCATTTCGCCTGATATCTTCTGTTTCAAGGTACTCCACCACGATAGCAGCTCGGTGGGGTCGTGTGTTATCATCCATCAGGAGGAAGGTGGGACCCACTTCACCCCTGAAAAGGTGGACATACTGGTGCAATGTGACGTCCCGATACATCTGACCTGTTACGCTTCCTCTGTCAAAGACATGCAGGGGTGTACGTGCACCAATAATAACTGGTTCAAATGGCTCTAAGCACTATGGGACTTGACATCTGAGGTCATCAGAACTAATTAAACCTAACTAAGAACATCACACACATCCATGCTCGAGGCAGGATTCGAACCTGCGACTGCAGCAGTAGCGCGGTTCCGGACTGAAGCGCCACCGCGGCCAGCTCACCAATAATAATCTCACCCCACACCATCAAACCACGACCTCCATACAGGTCCCTTTCAAGGATCGGTATCTGGTTGCTGATTCATGCCAGATGAAAACCTGGTGGAGAATCACTGTTCAGACTATACCTGTACTCGTCTGCGAACATAACCTGGGACCACTGTTCGAATGACCGTATACTGTGTTCTTGACACCAGGCTTTACGGGCTCTCTTGTGGCCAGGGGTCAGTGGAATGCACCTTGCAGGTCTCCAGGCGAATAAACCGTGTCTGTTCAGTCGTCTCTAGGCTGTGTGTCTGGAGACAACTGTTCCAGTGACTGCGGTAAGGTCCCGAGCGAGGCTACCTGCAGTACTCCGTGGCCGTCTGCGGGTACTCATGGCGAGATATCGGCCATCTTGTGGTGTTGTATGCTGTGGACGTCCCGTACTGTAGCGCCTGGACACGTTTCCTGTCTGCTGGAATCGTTGCCATAATCCTGAGATCACACTTTGTGGCACACGGAGGCCCATGCTACGACCTGCTGCGTTTGAGCAGCCTCCAGTCGCCCTGGTATTCTACCCCTCATAACGTCATCACTATGCGTTCTTCGAGCCATTTTCAACACACAGTCACCATTAGCACGTCGTGAAACGTCTACACACTTAACTCGCTGCACCGTACTCTGACATGCACCAACACACCTCTGCGTATGTGGACTGCTGCCAGCTCCACCGTGCGACGACAGCAGGTCAGATGCACCTCATGGTCATACCCCGAGGCGATTTAAACCCGCAAACCGCCCACCAGAGCGTTGTTTCACCATGTATCAGCATTAACCTTAATTTATGAGCATGAGTGTATATCTCCCGAGCGAGCTCTAATTCCTCGTATTTATCTTCGTGTTCCTTACCCGCAATGTATGGGGCGGCAGTGGAATCGTGCGCAGTCAGCTTCAAATACCGGTTCTCTAAATTTTCTCAGTAGTGTTTCTCGAAAAGAACGTCGCCTTCGCACCTGGAATTCCCATTTGAATTCCCAAAGCATCTCTGTAATACATACGTGTTGTTCAAGCTAGCACCCCGCTTCTGAACAGCCTCGATGTCCTCCCACAATCTGATCTGCTGTGGATCCCAAACATTCGAGCAGTAGTTAAGAATAGGTGATAACAGCGTTGTACATACGGTCTTCTTTACATGTGAACCACACTTCCTTAAAATTCCGCCTATAAACTGAAGTCGACCGTTTGCCTTCCCTACCATAGCTCTCACATACTCGTTCCATTTAATATCACTTTGCAACGCGACGCGCAGGTATTGAAATGACTGCGCCAACCAGGACACTACTAATACGAGGTGCATTCAAGTTCTAAGGCCTCAGATTTTTTTTCTAATTAACTACTCACCCGAAATCGATGAAACTGGCGTTACTTCTCGACGTAATCGCCCTGCAGACGTACTCATTTTTCACAACGCTGACGCCTTGATTCCATGGCAGCGGCGAAGGCTTCTTTAGGAGTCTGTTTTGACCACTGGAAAATCGCTGAGGCAATAGCAGCACGGCTGGTGAAAGTGCGGCCATGGAGAGTGTCTTTCATTGTTGGAAAAAGCCAAAAGTCACTAGGAGCCAGGTCAGGTGAGTAGGGAGCATGAGGAATCACTTCAAAGTTGTTATCACGAAGAAACTGTTGCGTAACGTTAGCTCGATGTGCGGGTGCGTTGTCTCGGTGAAACAGCACACGCGCAGCCCTTCCCGGACGTTTTTGTTGCAGTGCAGGTAGGAATTTGTTCTTCAAAACATTTTCGTAGGATGCACCTGTTACCGTAGTGCCCTTTGGAACGCAATGGGTAAGGATTACGTCGTCGCTGCCCCAGAACATGGACACCATCCTTTTTTGAGCACTGGCGATTACCCAAAATTTTTTTGGTGGCGGTGAATCTGTGTGCGTCCATTGAGCTGACTGGCGCTTTGTTTCTGGATTGAAAAGTGGCATCCACGTCTCATCCATTGTCACAACCGACGAAAAGAAAGTCCCACTCATGCTGTCGTTGCGCGTCAACATTGCTTGGCAACATGCCACACAGGCAGCCGTGAGGTCGTCCGTCAGCATTCGTGGCACCCACCTGGATGAGACTTTTCGCATTTTCAGGTCGTCATGCAGGATCGTGTACACAGAACCCACAGAAATGCCAGCTCTGGAGGCAATCTGTTCAACAGTCATTCGGCGATCCCCCAAAACAATTCTCTCCACTTTCTCGATCGTGTCGTCAGACCGGCTTGTGCGAGCCCGGGGTTGTTTCGGGTTGTTGTCACACGATGTTCTGCCTTCATTAAACTGTCGCACCCACGAACGCACTTTCGACACATCCGTAACTCCATCACCACATGTCTCCTTCAACTGTCGATGAATTTCAATTGGTTTCACACCACGCAAATGCAGAAAACGAATGATTGCACGCTGTTCAAGTAAGGAAAACGTCGCCATTTTAAGTATTTAAAACAGTTCTCATTCTCGCCGCTGGCGGAAAAATTCCATCTGCCGTATGGTGCTGCCATCTCTGGGACGTATTGACAATGAACGCGGCCTCATTTTAAAACAATGCGCATGTTTCTATCTCTTTCCAGTCCGGAGAAAAAAAATCGGAGGCCTTAGAACTTGAATGCACCTCGTACATAGGGAACAACAACGGCCCTATCACAATTCCCTGGGGCACTCCTGACGATACGGTTGTCTCTGTGGACTCTCGCCGTCAAGGACAACACAGTGGGTTCTATTACTTAAAAAGTCTTCGAGCCACTCTCATACTGGTGAACTTACTCCGTATGCTCATGCCTTCATAAACAGCCTTTAATGGGGCACCGCGTCAAATGCTTTCCGGAAACTTAGAAATATGGAATCAGCCTACTGCCCTTCAGCCATCTTTCTCAGTATGTCATGTGAGAAAAGGACAAGCTGAGTTTCGCAGAAGTGCTGCTTTCTAAATCCATGCTGATTCGTGCACATAATCTTCTCAGTCTCAAGAAAGTTTATTGTGTTCGAATTGAGAATATGTTCAAGGATTCTGCAGCAAACAGAAGTTAGGGATATCGGTCTGTAATTTTGTGGGTCCGTTCCTTTACAGTTTTTATATACGTGAGTCACCTGCACTTTTTTTCCAGTTGTGCTGAGTTTGAGAGATTCACGATGAATGCAAGCTAAGCGACCAGTGTCGTAGAGTACTGTTTGTAAAACAGAACTGTGATTCCATCTGGACCTGGTGAGTTGTGAAAGAAATTTAAATCCAAAGCTTTCATGCCGTATGCGGGAAGTATTTCCTTAAAAATAAGAGGGATCCTTGCTGAACTCAAAGTGGTTTTTCAGGCTCCACCAAGGACATCAGTTCTTCCTGATCCCGACGAAGATGATTTGATACTCAGAAAGGCCAGGGTTTGAACGTCCCCTGCGAGGGTTGCTTTTCGTAAATCAGGCAGATGACTTGTACGGTCCATGAGAGATGCATGGAAGACTGTAGCACACCAGATGTCTGAAGCCCAATAAGGCGATTGGGGCTGAGCACTGCATCGAAATGGGTCACTCTCCTCAGAACGAAAATATCGAAATTATAGCGCCGACTTTATTTTTTTCAGATTCGATGGTGAAAAACACGTCTGAAATTCGTTCGGTGAAGAATTTAGTTAACAGAGATAGTGGTTTCAATTTAGACAAATCGAAGAATCCGGCGCTTTCGTTGATAAGCTCGCACAGTTGTTGCTTCAGTGCAGCTGATGGCAATACATCGGCATCATAGCATGGATCAACCGTGTAAGCACAAATTCAATTTATGCAGAGCATTTGCCACTTGTACATCTGTGGTTAAGAACGAAACGAGTTCGCTGCTTGGTTGATTCGGGGGAAGGGACCAAACGGCGAGGCCGTCTGTCCTTTCGGATTAGGGAAGGATGGGGAAGGAAATAGACTGTGCCCTTTCAAATGAACCAGCCCAGCATTTGGCAAAGCGATTTAGGGAAATCATGGAGAACCTAAATCAGGATGGCTGGCGCAGGCTTGAACCGTCGTCCCCCGGAATGCGAATCCATGGTATCGACCACTGCGCCACCTCTCTCGCTTCATTTAACTGATTTAAATTTGATTTTTTTATTTCCATTCCTTTGTCACGTAATGTTAATCATAATAGTCTCAGACTTACAAAGAGAGGCCCTGGCAGTGACGACTTTTTGACACCATCTGTACTGTACGTTACGATCCCAGGTATCATACCACAGCCATTCACCTGGTGGGCCCTCGTTTGAGAGTAACTGATGAAAAAAAGAAAGTTAGGGGTTTTGTGTGACACTCAGTACCATTAAAAAAGTTGATTTACATAGTGCTGTTCTCTGGTGTAATGGACAGGATAATAGCTTCACATGCAGGACGTTGTGGGTTCCTCATCAGGTGCAGTGAACTTTTAATTTACTTCAAAATCTTTATCGAAATTAGTTTTATCATAATTTGTATTCAATTAATTGGTTGGTTGGTTGGTTGGTTGGGGGGAGGGGAGCAAACAGCATCGCCATCGGTCCCATCATATTAGGGAAGGGTGGGGAAGGAAACTGGCTGTAACCTTTCTAAGGAACCATTCCAGCATGCGCCCAAAGCAACTTAGGGAAAAAACAGAAAAAGTGCCGCGCGGGATTAGCCGAGCGGTCTAGGGCGCTGCAGTCATGGACTGTGCGGCTGATCCTGGCGGAGTTTCGAGTCCTCCCTCGGGCATGGCTGTGTGTGTTTGTCCTTAGGATAATTTAAGTAGTGTGTAAGCTTAGGGACTGATGACCTTAGCAGCTAAGTCACATAAGATTTCATACACATTTGAACAGAAAAAGTAAATCAGGATGGCCGGATCGGGTTGGAACCGTCGTCCTCCCGAATGCGAGTCCAGTGTGGTAACCACAGCGCTACCTGACTCGGTACAGAGCGAGTACTACAGCTTCAGTCTATCGGCTCACTCTGAAATGATCAGCAGCACTCCCAAAGTTTAATGGATCAGTCCAGAATCGCCTCCAGTCGGAGATCTGCCATGCAAAATCAGCTGTTAGAAATGCATCTGGACTATGAAACTCCCTGGCAGATTAAAAGTGTGTGCCTGACCGAGACTCGAACTCGGGACCTTTGCCTTTCGCAGGCAAGTGCTCTACCATCTGAGCTACTGAAGCACGACTCACGCTCGGTACTCACAGCTTTACTTCTGCCAGTATCTCGTCTCCTACCTTCCAAACTTTACAGAAGCTCTACTCTATTCTGGAAACATCCCCCAGGCTGTGGCTAAGCCATGTCTTCGCAGTATCCTTTCTTTCAGGAGTGCTAGTTCTGCAAGGTTCGCAGGAGAGCTTCTGTAAAGTTTGGAAGGTAGGAGACGAGATACTGGCAGAAGTAAAGCTGTGAAGACCGGGCGTGAGTCGTGCTTCAGTAGCTCAGATGGTAGAGCACTTGCCCTTGAAAGGCAAAGGTCCCTAGTTCGAGTCTTGGTCAGGCACACAGTTTTAATCTGCCAGGAAGTTTCATATCAGCGCACACTCCGCTGCAGAGTGAAAATCTCATTCTGGCATCTGGACTAATTTTCTTGACGACAAATTGTGATGTGTTACTGAGACTGAAATCAGGTAGGCTTTGTATTACGTGTGATCCGTATAATAAAATGCTGCTCGTTTGTCTCACGCGTGACGCAGCTGCAGCCGCAGCCGGCAGTAGTGGGGCAGCGGGAGTTCCGGCACCTGCTGGGCCCCTGCTGCTCGGGGCTGTCCGCGCTCGGCTTGTGGGAGAACCCCCGAGCTCCCGGGGAGGGCGGAGCGACTCTGCAGGCGACAGGAGGGTGGCGCCGCCGCCTGGCTGCGGCCACCATCACTGCCGCCTACGCGCTCACCGCCACCACGGCGCTCCTGAAGCTGTTCCTCCAGACCCCGCAAGACCTCGAGGAGCTGAGCATGGCCGTCTTTGTCTGCACTGGGTCTGCTGCCGCTGGAGCCAAGGTAGCGGAGGCTGTATCAGCATGTACTATTGGTTCCTCACTAGGTCATTGACAACAGAGCTGATTATAAAGGGACATACATTCGACATAGTACTGCACTGCAGACTGTTAATGAAGGTGCATTCATATGGAATACACTCCCAAATATGTAACTGGCTCAAAGACTTCTTAAATCATATATCTTTGTTTGTTGTGCTCGACAGCAAGTGGTCATTGGAGATAACGGCAACACCAGGAGTACTGCAGGAAGTGTGAAAGGACCGTTGCTATTTTCTGTGTACATAAACGATCTGGCAGACCGGGTTGGCAGCAGTCTGCAGTTTTTTGCTGATGATGCCACGGTGTACAGAAAGGTGTTGAAGATAAGTGATTGTAGGTGGATGCATGATGACCTAGACAAAATTTCTAGTTGATGTGATCAATGACAGCTGGCTCTTAATGTATAAAAATGTAAGATATGCGGATGAGTAGGAAGAAAGAACCCATAATGTTTGGCTACTACATTCGTTATGTCCTACTAGACACATTCACATCGTTTAAATATCTGGGCATGACATTACAAGCGATATGAAATGGTATGAGTATGTGAGGAGTGTGGTAGGAAAGCAAGAGGTGGACTTCGGTTTATGGGGAGGATTTTAGGAAAGTGTGGTTCAGCTGTGAAGAAGACCTTATGTAGGACATTAGTGTGACCTATTCTTGAGTGCTGCTCAAGTGTTTGTGATCCACACTAGGCCAGATTGAAAGAAGGTGAGCTGCTAGATTTGTTACTGGTAGATCGGTCAGCATGCAAGTATTACAGATATACTATGCAAGTCAAAATGTGAATTACTGTGGGAATGAAGACATTCATTTCGAAGAACACTATTGAAAAAGTTTTGAGGGTGACTGCAGAACGATCCTACTGCCGCCAACATACATTTCACATACGTACTGTGAAGACAAGATATGAGAAATTAGGGCTCATAAGGAGGCATATAAATAGCCCTTTTTCTGTCGCACTATCTGCTAGGGGAACAGGACAGGGAACGACTAGTTGCGGTGCAGGTTACCCTGGGCCACGCACTGTACGGTGGCTTGTGGAGTATGTATGTAGATGTAGATGTAGATACATGCTGAAGTCTCAAATTTGATGATGGTGTGCTTTAGACTCTTACGCTGATCAATACCTCAGGGTGATTCGCAAAGATATGCAAATACACTCCTGGAAATGGAAAAAAGAACACATTGACACCGGTGTGTCAGACCCACCATACTTGCTCCAGACACTGCGAGAGGGCTGTACAAGCAATGATCACACGCACGGCACAGCGGACACACCAGGAACCGCGGTGTTGGCCGTCGAATGGCGCTAGCTGCGCAGCATTTGTGCACCGCCGCCGTCAGTGTCAGCCAGTTTGCCGTGGCATACGGAGCTCCATCGCAGTCTTTAACACTGGTAGCATGCCGCGACAGCGTGGACGTGAACTGTATGTGCAGTTGACGGACTTTGAGCGAGGGCGTATAGTGGGCATGCGGGAGGCCGGGTGGACGTACCGCTGAATTGCTCAACACGTGGGGCGTGAGGTCTCCACAGTACATCGATGTTGTCGCCAGTGGTCGGCGGAAGGTGCACGTGCCCGTCGACCTGGGACCGGACCGCAGCGACGCACGGATGCACGCCAAGACCGTAGGATCCTACGCAGTGCCGTAGGGTACTGCACCGCCACTTCCCAGCAAATTAGGGACACTGTTGCTCCTGGGGTACCGGCGAGGACCATTCGCAACCGTCTCCATGAAGCTGGGCTACGGTTCCGCACACTGTTAGGCCGTCTTCCGCTCACGCCCCAACAACGTGCAGCCCGCCTCCAGTGGGGTCGCGACAGACGTGAGTGGAGGGACGAATGGAGACGTGTCGTCTTCAGCGATGAGAGTCGCTTCTGCCTTGGTGCCAATGATGGTCGTATGCGTGTTTGGCGCCGTGCAGGTGAGCGCCACAATCAGGACTGCATACGACCGAGGCACACAGGGCCAACACCCGGCATCATGGTGTGGGGAGCGATCTCCTACACTGGCCGTACACCACTGGTGATCGTCGAGGGGACACTGAATAGTGCACGGTACATCCAAACCGTCATCGAACCCATCGTTCTACCATTCCTAGACCGGCAAGGGAACTTGCTGTTCCAACAGGACAATGCACGTCCGCATGTACCCGTGCCACCCAACGTGCTCTAGAAGGTGTAAGTCAACTACCCTGGCCAGCAAGATCTCCGGATCTGTCCCCCATTGAGCATGTTTGGGACTGGATGAAGTGTCGTCTCACGCGGTCTGCACGTCCAGCACGAACGCTGGTCCAACTGAGGCGCCAGGTGGAAATGGCATGGCAAGCCGTTCCACAGGACTACATCCAGCATCTCTACGATCGTTTCCATGGGAGAATAGCAGCCTGCATTGCTGCGAAAGGTGGATATACACTGTACTAGTGCCGACATTGTGCATGCTCTGTTGCCTGTGTCTATGTGCCTGTGGTTCTGTCAGTGTGATCATGTGATGTATCTGACCCCAGGAATGTGTCAATAAAGTTTCCCCTTCCTGGGACAATGAATTCACGGTGTTCTTATTTCAATTTCCAGGAGTGTATTTTAATATGTTATTCTACAAGTAAAACTAAAGAAAAAAGTTCAGATAAACATAGGTCGTCTAATAACAGATTTTGCCTGAAATCTAGCAACTTCACTAATATGAAGCCATCGCAAAACTGTACGAGGTTAATGGAAAGCACGATTTCCACTTATTTTGTTGTTATTGACCTGATGAATCTAATAAAACATGTCCCAGACGTGTATCTGCAGTAGTTTTCCAGAACATCCCGAGAAGCAAAGAAGTAATTTGGTAAAATTTTTAATTTCATAATTACTTGGCCCAATTTGTTTTTTGAATTCCAGACAATTGCACAAAGCTTTCAACAGAAGTTGTAGAAAATTTAATTTCAGACACATGATAGTAATAACGTTAACTGAAACTGTATTAATGTGTCACATAATCTGCTTTTATTAATACCATAGCGCACGTGAATTCATTTTAAACCAGACTAAACAAAGCTCAGTGTTAAAGAAGTTATTATGTTCTTTCACTGAACAATACTGCAACCTAACGCGTTTCACCGTTAGCAAACGACTGAAACAACTCACCAACGGTTACAAACAATGACATAAACGCTTCTGCATTCTTAGTGGAAATTAAACAAATTTACTTGTATAATAATCTTTGGTTCTCTGGATTTTCTGGAAAACTACTGCAGATACACGTCTGGGACATGTTTTATTAGACTCACCAGACCAATAACAACAAAATAAATGGAAATTGTGCTTTACTCTAACCTCGTACAGTTTTGCGATGGCTTCATGTTAGCGAAGTTACTAAATTTCAGGCAAAATCTTTTATTAGCTGTAACTCTGTAACTAAATATTTGATGACCTACGTTCATATGCACTTTTTTCTTTAGTTTTACTTGTAGAATACCATATTAAAATATTTGCATATCTTTGTGAATCACCCTGAGGTACTGATAACCATATGTGTCTAAAGCACACCGTCATCGATTTTGAGACTTTAGAGTGTATCTACATCTACATCATACTCTGCAGGCCACTGTACGATGCGTGGCGGAGGGTACCCTGTATCATAACTAGTCGTTTCCTTTCCTGTTCCACTAGCAGACAGTACGAGGGAAAAAGGACTGTCTATATGCCTCCTTATGAGTCCTAATTTCTCATATTTTGTCTTCATAGTCACTATGTGAAATGTATGTCGGCGGCAGTAGGATTGTTCTGCAGTCAGCCTCAAAACTTTTTCAATAGTGTTCTTCGAAAGGAATGTCTTTTTCTCTACAGGAATTCGTATTTGAGCTCAACATAGTATATCTGTAATACTTGCATGCTGACCGACCTACCAGTAAAGCAGCTGCTTTCTTTCAATCTGGCCTAGTGTGGATCACAAACACTTCAGCAGTACTCAAGAATAGGTCCCACTAATGTCCTGCATAAGGTCTCCTCTACAGCTGAACCACACTTTCCTAAAATTCTCCCTCTTGCCTTCTTAACACACTCCTCACATACTTATTACATTTCATATCGCTTCGGAATGTCATGCCCAAATATTTAAGCAATGTGACTGTGTCAACCAGGACAGTACTACTGCTGCATCCAAACATTACAGATGTGTTTTCCCTACTCACCTGCATTAACTTATGTTTTTCTGCAATAAGAGCCAGCTGCCATTCATCACACCAACTAGAAATTGTGTCTAGGTCATTATGCATCTACCTACAATGACTTATCTTCAACACCTTCCTGTACACCACAGCATCTATATCTACATCTACATCTACATCTACATGGATACTCTGCAAATCACATTTAAGTGCCTGGCAGAGGGTTCATCGAACCACCTTCACAATTCCCTATTATTCCAAGCTCGTATAGCGCACGGGAAGAATGAACACCTATATCTTTCTGTACGAGCTCTGATTGCCCTTATTTTATCGTGGTGATCGTTCCTCCCTATGTAGGTCGGTGTCAATATTTTCGCATTCCGAGGAGCAAGTTGGTGATTGGAACTTTGTGAGAAGATTCCGTCGCAACGAAAAACGCCTTTCTTTTAATGATTTCCAGCCCAAATTATGTATCATTTCTGTGACTCTCTCTCCCATATTTCGCGATAATACAAAACATGCTGCCTTTCTTCATCAGCGAACAACTGCAGATTGCTGCAAATCCAGTCTGCCAGATCAGTATGTTGACACAAAATAGCAACGGTCCTATCACACTTCTCTGAGGTACTCCTGGTGTTACCCTTATCTCCAATGACCACTTGCCATCGAGGACAACAAACTGAGCTATATGATTTAAGAAGTCTTTGAGCCAGTTACATATCTGGGAGCCTATTCCATATGAATGTACCTTCGTTTACAGTCTGCAGTGTGGTCGAATGCTTTTCAGAATCTATGCTCCTGACCTGTTGATTTTATGGTGAACCAGCTTTGCTGTGCTGTACCCATACACTGGAATGTATGAACATCTGCAAAAAAGCTGAACATCTTCTCTGCTATTCACTTCCATATGGGTCTAAAGCACAAATTTTCATTGCTGTAGAAACACACACTGGCTATATTGATGCCCACTTCTTCATAAAAGCTGTAAGATCTAGAAGGAATCCACCACCATGTCATGCTCTATGGTTTCCGCATTCAGGGGTTTAAAATGGATGTGGAGGATTTCATAACACTTAAGAGTGTTATGGACCTCATTACCAAACCAAAAGTTGGTGTTCATGGTACCAATGCACTTTTCAGAAATTTTAAAGTGATAAAGTATACCGCAAACCCACGCACACGGACCGTTATTTGCACCGGGATTCGAACCACCACCCACAACAGAAGCGGGGTGTTATCAAGACGTTAGCGGACAGAGCTAGAAACATTTGTGAACCTGAGTTGCTCGACGCTGAGATGGAACATCTCCACGATGCACTAATGAAGAACGGATATTCGTCCGCCGAAATAAAACATGCGTTGAGGCAGCCACGCCGAAATCATACTGACGTACAGCCTACTGCAAAATCTAAGGTTTTCCTGCCGTTTGTTAGAAATGTAACGGAAAGAATAGGGAGGATCTTGACGAAGCGGAATATTACCGTAATTTACAAGCCCACCAGGAAGATACAGGAATACCTTAAGCCTGCCAAGGACGCTCGCAAACCATTGGAAAAATCTGGAGTGTATAGGATCCCATGCAGCTGTGGTGATGTTTATGTGGGTACCACTAAAAGAACGGTTTCTAAACGTTTGGAAGAGCACAAGGGAAATTGTAGAAGAGGAGAAACGGAACGATTAGCTGTTGCGGAACATGCTTCCCAGCCAGGGAACCACAATATTCGTTTCGAGGAGACGCAAGTACTAGCGGCCACGAGCGGATATTACGAAAGGCTCTACAGGGAGGCAATCGAAATCGCTAAACACCCAAATAATTTCAACCGAAAGGAGCAGGGCGTGGAATTAAACGGTATATGGATGCCGGTGTTAAAGAAGATGTGTACCACCCGCCCACTACTGGGTGATGGCAACGGCGATCGACGACAACGGACAGCAGCCAATTGCACTGACGTTTTCAAAACACGTGACGTCACGCCGCGGCGCGGGAGCAAGCGGACACGGAATTTAGCGGCAGTCAGTAGCGAGCCAGTGGGTGTGTCGGACCTTCCATCGAGCTACGGACCCCCTTGAAGATGTCTCCCGCAGTCGGAGACGAAACGTTGGGAATCGACACAGAATTCATCAACCGACCACGGCATAACAGCCCGGATAATTATAATGGACATTTCAACATGTTTGTGAGTGTACGTTGGCTTGCAGACATGGAGGGAGCGCTCTAGCCAATCACAGAGCTCGTTACTAAGACAGACGTATGGAGGTTAGGGAGGAGCATGGTTTCCGGAGAGGACACGGGGTCGTTCTGAGCAGTGCGGTGCGGGGGCAGTCACACAGGACACGGAGAGTGATGGACGCGAAGGAGCGGCGGACAGTCGCGGGAAAGTCTTGGAGTGGAACACGTTGCGCGTGGTCGCGAGAGATAGAAATACTTCGGCGTGCCATCTTGTGTACTTGTGAGATTTCCGTGGCTTCTGCAGTGAAGACGCAGTACGAGTTCGGAATTGAATATCTCGCTAGCTATGTTGTTGTTCATAACTAATTATGTGAAGTAGGAATCTACTGTTTCCCCGTTATTCAACTTATATATTTTTAATTGATGGACCATCGACACCAATAAGTGTTTTGCAGAAATATACCGCATTCTCAAAAGTACTTCTACTGTCGTACTCATCATTTAAAATCGTTAAGAGAGTACCTGCAGATTTTATTTAATTGCAAACTTTCATTTATAAGTGCCTACATCACGTTCGAAATTCGCAATTGCCGAGTGATAGGAACCTTCGACCATTCGATTCGTGTGTCTATTCATATTGTGCACCGTAGACTCAGCAGTATTTGGCCTGTAATGCGGTAACTACATAAACTACGTATCCCAGCCCCTGGACAACGAAACCAGCCAAAACTTTTAATATTTCAACTCTGAGTCGGAGGGTATGTAGTTGAGAGCCACCACCACCATCACATTCCACATTTTTATTTGAAAGCCCGCAACCTGACTGCCTTGATCCAAAACTTTCAGTACGTCATGTGAGAAAAATGCGAGTCGGGTCTCACATGATCGATGGTTTCGAAATCCATGCGGGTTGGCACTGAGTAGGACAATCTGTTCAAGGTGTCTCATTATGTTTGAGCTCAGAATATGTTCTAAGATTCTACAACAAATCGACGTCAAGGGTATTGGATGGCAGCTTCGTGGACCACTTCTACTACTCCTGTTGTAGACGGGCGTTACCTGTGCTTTGCCCCAGCTACTGAGCATGGTGTTCTATAATTATAATCAGAAAGGGGCTAACTCAGCCGCAAGTTCAGTATACAATCTGACAGGGCTTCCATTGGGGCCTTGAGCTTTGTCGAATTTTAAGCATTTTAGCTGTTTCTCGCCACTGCTGACACTAAGACTTACTTCATTCACCTTTTCAATGGCACAAGTATTAAATTGGGGCAATTCTCCTGGGTTTACCTTTGTAAGGAAACATTTGAAAACGGAGTTAACCATTCCAGATTTTGCTTTCCTATGCTCAATTTCACTTCCTGTCTCGTTTGCTGCTCATGAGCAGATTTTCTTTGGGTTCTGTGAAAAATCACTTGACGATATCTATTATGGTAGTCAATGAAGGCATCATATTTCTCTCTTGACAGCCAAACACATTTCATTGAACATTTCTCTATCTGTAGCCATACGCACAGTTTACACCTATTATGCAGTAGTCTCTGTTTCTTTAGAAGTTTCTTTACAGTGACTCTATACCACAGAGGTTCCATTATGAACCGTTCACTGGGTACTTATCTATTCAGTGCATGGTCAACTATTCTTTTAAACTTGAGCCAGAGTTCCTCTACATGCTCTTGCCCTAAGCTGAAAGTTTCAAATTCCTCATTGAATATGACACTATTGATTTAGTATCTAGTTTAATAAACATATATATCTTTCTGCTTGTTTTAGTTGTTCTTTGCACTTTGGTAATAATTGTAGCCACAACTGTATCATGGTCACTGATACCAGTTTCGATGGGGACATCATCAAAGAGGTCGGATCTGTTTGTTGCCATTAGATCCAATATATTTTCGTCATGGGTGGTGTTCCTAATTCTGAGTGTTCAAATGTTCAAATGTGTGTGAAATCTTATGGGATTTAACTGCTAAGGTCATCAGTCCCTAAGCTTACACACTACTTAACCTAAATTATCCTACGGACAAACACACACATCCATGCCCGAGGTAGGACTCGAACCTCCGCCAGGACCAGCCGCACAGTCCATGACTGCAGCGTCTCAGACCGCTCGGCTAATCCCACCTGGCAATTGTGAGTGGTGTTCCTAACTATCTGTCGTAGGTAGTTTTCAGAGAAGACATTTAGTTAAGTTTCACAAGATGTTTTATGACATCCAACGAAATCAAAACTCTAATTTTCCCAATTATTTATTCAAATGGTTCAAATCGCTCTCAGTATTATGGGACTTAACATCTGAGGTCATCATCCCCTAGACTTAGAACTACTTAAACCTAACCAACCTAGGGACATCAGACACATCCATGCCCGAGGCAGGATTCGAACCTGCGACCCTAGCAGCCGCGCGGTTCCAGACTGAAGCGCCTAGAACCGCTCGGCCACTAAGCCGGCAATTTAATGATTAAAGTCTCACTCAATGATTGCAGTATGATTCGGGAATTAAATACGAGTGAACTGAGGTTTTTTGTAAAGTTTTTCATTACACCAAGAAATTTCTATCTCTGTGGATTTGAGTTTCTTGTCTACTGCGACAAATACACCTTCATTTCCCATTTGTCTATCATTTCGATATACACCTAAATTTCCCACCAAAAACCTCTCTCCTATGAATTTCAGATTTCAATCACATTTCTGTACCTAGCATTATGTGAGCTTGCTTCCCATGAGCGTTCCAAAACTTGTTGCTAATGTTTCAGCAGTTTACCATTAGGACTTTTTTACTCTCACCTGTGGGAGGCATTTCTTTCGATCTTATCCTGATACTTCTCAGTTTCCCGCAGGTATCATTATCTCGACTGCATGCAGAGTCGCCTAATCTAAAAAGCCCTTCTATGCACCCCCCACACACAGACAGCTATCTGAGTAGCACCCTCTAATGGTTCAAATGGCTGTGAGCACTATGGGACTTAACGTCTATGGTCATCAGCCCCTAGAACTTAGAACTACTTAAACCTAACTAACCTAAGGACAGCACACAACACCCAGCCATCACGAGGCAGAGAAAATCCCTGACCCCGCGGGGAATCGAACCCGGGAACCCGGGCGTGGGAAGCGAGAACGCTACCGCACGACCACGAGCTGCGGACTAGCACCCTCTAATGTGCAACGCACACCTGACCTACTTAGGGGCACCCTACACTTCTCAACCCTATGGTGCAAGTCGAAGACGTCACAGCCCAGCTTGTCACAGAATGTACGATTTCTCTGATTCAGTCCTTCCACTCGCCTCAGAACCAAAGGGCAACAATCAGTTTTGGGGGCAATGCTGCAATTTTTAAGCTTCGTGGAAACTCCACGTACAGGGCTAGTCTTCTCAACCATCCCTTCCAGTCTCTGGAATGAACCAAGCATTACCTCAGCGCCCAAACGACAGGCATCATTTCTTCTAATGTGCGTCACAGTCTGCAGTTGGTCGCATCCTGTTCCCTCAATGGCTGCTGGAACAGCCTCTTTAACATATTGAATGCGGTCCCCACAGATGCAAACTGAGTGGGCCTGGTGTCATTTCTTGTCCATTGCTGCCATTTCCTTGATGGATACCATCATTCGCCACACATTTCAACTGCCGAAGATTAATAGACCCTACCCTTTTCCGTTTGCCTCCTCCTGACACTGAACAAAATACACTACTGGCCATTAAAATTGCTACACCACGAAGATGACGTGCTACACACGCGAAATTTAACCGACGGGAAGAAGATGCTGTGATATGCAAATGATTAGCTATTCAGAGCGTTCACACAACGTTGGCATTAGGAAAGTTTCCAACCGATTTCTCATACACAAACAGCGGTTGACCGGCGTTGCCTGGTGAAAAGTTGTTGTGATGCCTCGTGTAAGGAGGAGAAATGCGTACCATCACGTTTCCGACTTTGATAAAGGTCGGATTGTAGCCTATCGCGATTGCCGTTTATCGTATCGCGACACTGCTGCTCGCGTTGGTCGAGATCCGATGACTGTTAGCAGAATATGGAATCGGTGGGTTCAGGAGGGTCATACGGAACGCCGTGCTGGATCCCAACGGCTTCGTATCACTAGCAGTCGAGATGACAGGCATCTTATCCGCCCGGCTGTAAAGGATCGTGCAGTCATGTCTAGATCCTTGAGTCAACAGATGGGGACGTTTGCAAGACAACAACCATCTGCACGAACAGTTCGACGACGTTTGCAGCAGCACGGACTATCAGCTCGGAGACCGTGGCTGCGGTTACCCTTGACGCTGCATCACAGACAGGAGCGCTTTGCGATGGTGTACTCGACGACGAACCTGAGTGCACGAATGGCAAAACGTCACTTTTTCGGATGAATCCAGGTTCTGTTTACAGCATCACGATGGTCGCATCCGTGTTTGGCGTCATCGCGGTGAACGCACGTTGGAAGCGTGTATTCGTCATCGCCATACTGGCGTATCACACAGCGTGATGGTATGGGGTCCCATTGGTTACACGTCTCGGTCACCTCTTGTTCGCACTGACGGCACTTTGAACAGTGGACGTTATATTTCAGATGTGTTACGACCCTGGCTCTACCCTTCTTTCAATCCCTGCGAAACCCTACATCTCAGCAGGATAATGCACGACCGCATATTGCAGGTCCTGTACGGACCTTTCTGGACACAGAAAATGTTCGACTGCTGCCCTGGCCAGCACATTCTCCATATATCTCAGCAATTGAAAACGTCCGGTCAATGGCGGCCGAGCAACTGGCTCGTCACATTACGCCAGTCACTACTCTCAATGAACTGTGGTATCGTGTTGAAGCTGCATGGGCAGCTGTACCTGTACACGCCATCCGAGCTCTGTTTGACTCAATGCCCAGGCGTATCAAGGGCGTTATTACGGCCAGAGGTGGTTGTTCTGGGTACTGATTTCTCAATGTCTATGCACCCAAATTGCATGAAAATGTAATTACATGTCAGTTTTAGTATAATATATTTGTCCAATGAATACCCATTTATCATCTGCATTTCTTCTTGGTGTAGCAGTTTTAATGGACAGTAGTGTACGTTCCCCCAAAAAAGGTGAAGTGCGTCCCACTGGCTCTGTTTCAGTATCAGTGACAGACAGCACCTCAAACTTGTTGGTTAGGGGGATCAGTACTATACCCGGAGTGCTCCCTGGTCTCCATCCACCCTGTACAGGACGCCTAGATCTACCATTGACACATTACCCACAGTCAAGTGGACAGGTAATGACAGATCCTGTACTTCCTGCAGAGGAGACAGGATCCACAGGAGAGGACAGTACCTGGGGTACGTCTGGTACAGGTATCACAGATGCACGACTGTCAGGCGCTCTTCCAACAAACAGATTCGCTGCAGCTGTCAATCGTTTGACAGTGGTCAGGGTGATTTCCAGCTGCTTACAAACGTAGCCAACTCATTCCATGTCTGAGAACAGCATTCGCAGTGTGGCTGCATTTTGGCTGTTAAAATGACAGAGAGAAAGAAAACAAAACGGCACAATGTTGTGTACGCAAATACTGTTTCAAATTACATATGAGTGGAAAGAATATGCGTAGAAGAAACGATTTGTATGATGGTTTAAATGCCTTGATGTTGTTGTTGTTGTTGTGGTCTTCAGTCCTGAGACTGGTTTGATGCAGCTCTCCATGCTACTCTATCCTGTGCAAGCTTCTTCATCTCCCAGTACCTACTGCTACCTACATCCTTCTGAATCTGCTTAGTGTATTCATCTCTTGGTCTCCCCCTACGATTTTTTCCCTCCACGCTGCCCTCCAATACTAAATTGGTGATCCCTTGATGCCTCAGAACATGTCCTACCAACCGATCCCTTCTTCTGGTCAAGTTGTGCCACAAACTTCTCTTCTCCCCAATCCTATTCAATACTTCCTCATTAGTTATGTGATCTACCCATCTAATCTTCAGCATTCTTCTGTAGCACCACATTTCGAAAGCTTCTATTCTCTTCTTGTCCAAACTATTTACCGTCCATGTTTCACTTCCATACATGGCTACACTCCATACAAATACTTTCAGAAATGACTTCCTGACACTTAAATCTATACTCGATGTTAACAAATTTCTCTTCTTCAGAAACGCTTTCCTTGCCATTGCCAGTCTACATTTTATATCCTCTCTACTTCGACCATCATCAGTTATTTTGTTCCCCAAATAGCAAAACTCCTTTACTACTATAAGTGCCACATTTTCTAATCTAATACCCTCAACATCACCCGACTTAATTCGACTACATTCCAGTATCCTCGTTTTGTTTTTGTTGATGTTCGTCTTATATCCTCCCTTCAAGACACCATCCATTCCGTTCAACTGCTCTTCCAAGTCCTTTGCTGTCTCTGACAGAATTACAATGTTATCGGCGAACCTCAAACTTTTTTATTTCTGCTCCATGGATTTTAATACCTACTCCGAATTTTTATTTTGTTTCCTTTACTGCTTGCTCAATATACAGATCGAATAACATTGGGGAGAGGCTACAACCCTGTCTCACTACCTTCCCAACCACTGCTTCGCTTTTATGTCCCTCGACTCTTATAACTGCCATCTGATTTCTGTACAAATTGTAAATAGCCCTTCGCTCCCTGTATTTTACCCCTGCCACCTTTAGAATTTGAAAGAGAGTATTCCAGTCAACATTGTCAAAAGCTTTCTCTAAGTCTACAAATGCTAGAAACGTAGGTTTGCCTTTCCTTAATCTTTCTTCTAAGATAAGTCGTAAGGTCAGTATTGCCTCACGTGTTCCAGTATTTCTATGGAATCCAAACTGATCTTCCCCGAGGTCGGCTTCTACTAGTTTTTCCATTCGTCTGTAAAGAATTCGTGTTAGTACTTTGCAGCTGTGGCTTATTAAACTGATTGTTCGGTAATTTTCACATCTGTCAACACCTGCTTTCTTTGGGATTGGAATTATTATATTCTTCTTGAAGTCTGAGGGTATTTCACCTGTTTCATACATCTTGCTCACCAGATGGTAGAGTTTTGTCAGGACTGGCTCTCCCAAGGCCGTCAGTAGTTCCAATGGAATGTTGTCTAGTCCGGGGGCCTTGTTTCGACTCAGGTCTTTCAGTGCTCTGTCAAACTCTTCACGCAGTATCGTATCTCCCATTTCATCTTCATCTACATCCTCTTCCATTTTCATAATATTGTCCTCAAGTACATCGCCCTTGTATAGACCCTCTATATACTCCTTCCACCTTCCTGCTTTCCCTTCTTTGCTTAGAACTGGGTTTCCATCTGAGCTTTTGATGTTCATACAGGTGGTTCCCTTATCTCCAAAGGTCTCTTTAATTTTCCTGTAGGCAGTATCTATCTTACCCCTAGTGAGATACGCCTCTACATCCTTACATTTGTCCTCTGCCTTGATATCATAGTTAAAATTGAATGTGAAGAAGTAAAATAAAGCACACGCTTTCATAGCCCAGCATTTTTTTCTCGTAGTCGATTTTCAGCAGAAAACCTGAACATGGTTGTTCAAAAATATGTATCGTATGTCTGTATGAATGTTTATTAGAGTATTGTGCTGAAGTTTGAATTAAATCAATGTAGAACTTTTCGACATTTTTGCCAACAACGTTTACCTATTGTACCTAACCCTTCATACATTTTTTGCGACATCAGTATTCTAATTGGTCTGATGTGGTCCACCTCGGATTCCTTTCCTGTGCCAACCTCTCCATCTCAGAGTAGCACTTGCAACCTACGTCCTCAATTATTTGTTGAATGTATTCTAATCTCTGTCTTCTTCTACAATTTTTGCCCTCTACGGCTCCCTGTAGTAGCAAGGCAGTTATTTTCTGATGTCTTACCAGATATTCCGTCATTCTGTCCCTTCTCCTTGTCAGTGTTTTCCACATATTCCTTTCCTTTCCGATTCTGTGCAGTATCTCCTCATTCCTTACCTTATCAGTCCACCTAATTTTCAACATTCATCTGTAGCACCATATCTCAAAAGTTTCGATTCTCTCCTTTTCCAGTTTCCCACAGTCCATGCTTCATTACTGTACAATGCCATGCTCCAAACCTACATTCTCAGAAATTTCTTCCTCAAATTAAGGCCTATTTTTGGTACTAATAGACTTCTCTTGACCAGGAATGCCCTTTTTGCCAGTCCTAGTCCACTTTTGATGTCCTCCTTGCTCCATGAGTCATTGGTTGTTTTGCTTTAATTTCATCTACTTCATGATCATCAATCCCAATGTTGAATTTCTCGCTGTTCCAATTTCTCCTACTTCTCATCAGTTCCATCTTTCTTCGATTTACTTGCAGTCCATATTCTGTACTCATTAGACTGTTCATTCCATTCAGCAGATCACACAATTCTTCTTCGCTTTCACTCAGGTTAGCAATGTCTTCAGCGAGATGTATCATTGATATCCTTCCTCCTCTTGTGATTCTTGAACAGAGTATTCGCTACTACAAACCGAAATTTATTACAGATCACAATTAGTCTTTCTCCTCTCTCGTTCCTTGTCCCAAGCCCATATTCTCCGGTTACGTTTTCTTCTGCTTCTTCCACTAAAAGTGCATTCCATTCCCCCATGAAAATTAGATTTTCATCTCCCTTTATGTACGATGTTACCCTTTAAGTATCCTCATATATTTTCTCTATCTCTACATCTTCAGCTTGCAACGTCGGCATGTACATTGAACTATCGCTGTCAGTTTCGGTCTGCTGTCGATTCTGATTAGAAAACCTTCTCAGTGAATTGATCACAGTAACACACCCTCTGCCCTACCTTCCTATTCATAACGAATCCTACACCTGTTATACCATTTTCTGCTGCTGTTGATATTACCCGATACTCATCTGATCAGAAATCCTTGTCTTCCTTCCACTTCACTTCACTGATCCCAACTATATCTAGACTGAGCCTTTGCATTTCCCTTTTCAGATTTTCTAGCTTCCCTGCCACTTTCAGGTTTCTGACATTCCACTCCCTGTCTCATAGAACTATATCCTTTTGTTGATTATTCAATCATTTTCTCATGGTCACCTCCCCCTTGGCAATCCTCTCCTGTAGATCAGAACTGGGAACTATTCGGGAATCTTTTGCTAAAGGAGAGATCATCATGACATTTTTTTATTACAGGCCACATGTCCTGTGGATGCACGTTACGTGTCTTTAATGCAGTGGTTTCCATTGCCTTCTGCATCCTCATGCCGTTAATCATTGATGATTCTTCCACCTTTAGAGGCAGTTTCCCACCCCTAGGACAAGAGAGTGCCCTGAACCTCTGTCCACTCCTCCACCATCTTTGACAAGGCCGTTGGCAGAGTGAGGGTGCCCTCTTATGCCGGAAGTGGTCGCCCGCCAAAGCTGATTATTAATCAAAATTTATGCAGTGGCAAGTTTCGAACCGGGAACTACGTCGTTTTGATTAGGAATCGAAGACACTGGCCCTACACCAGGGGTACAAATCTTACCCATTTACGTAAGGTATAGGCTATTTATTTACCATGGATTTATATTAGTCTATGTCCACCCCAACCTTTGTTGAGTAAAAATCTGAAGTAAACTGCTCAAGATATTTTCGAGACTTTTGCTGATAACTTTTAGCGTTCGTATGGTATAGAGAGTGTCTCTTTCAGCAGATAATTGCAATTTTGTTTCTGCATTGTGTAGCTGGAGTCAGCCGAAACAAACAGCGATTTTCTAAGAGGAATTTGGTTGGTTCAAATGGCTCTGAGCACTATGGGACTTAACATCTATGGCCATCAGTCCCCTAGAACTTAGAACTGCTTAAACCTAACTAAGGACATCACACACATCCATGCCCGAGGCAGGATTCGAACCTGCGACCGTAGCGGTCGCGCGGTTCCAAACTGTAGCGCCTAAAACTGCTCGGCCATTCCGGCCGGCTTAACACAAACAGAACAAGAATAATGGAACGTAGTCGAATTAAATTAACAAAATAACTGAGGATAGCTGAAACAGAGGTGACATAAAATATACACTTGCAATGGCAGGAAAAGCGTTTATGAGGAAAAGAAATTTGTTAGTATAAAATATAGACATAAGTATTAGGAAGTCTTTTCTGAAGGTTTTCTCTGCAACGTAGCAAAGATGGAAGTAAACAATTTAGACAAGAAGAGAATGGAGGCTTTTGAAATGTGGGCTACAGAGGAATGCTGAAGATCAGACGAGTAGATCACACAAACAGTGAGAAAGTACTGAATGTAACTGGAAAGAAATTTGTAGCACAACTTAAGTAAAATAAGTTATTGGTTGACAGGACACGTTCTGAGACATCAAGGGACCACTAATTTAGTATTGCACGGTAGTGTAGGGGGTAAAAAAGGTAGAGGGAAACCAAGAGATGAATACAGTAAGCATATTCGGAAGGATGTACGTTGCAGTATTTATTGAGAGATGAAGTGGCTTGCACAGGATTGAGTAGCATGGGGGGCAGCATCAATCCAGTCTTTAGACTGAAGACCACAACACCAAAATGGGAACAAACCGACGGTTTCTGTGGAAACTGGGCGCCGCATGAAAGACGTGACGTGTAGTAATTATCTGGCCTGACGTCAGATACACAGTACAAAGACAGAATTGCAAATATCTGTCGAAACACAAGAGGAAATGCGCCTGACGACCCTTAGGAGGGACATGTCTGCCGAAATGATCATTCCGGAATAGTCTAAAAATTTGAAGTAATTCAGTCATGAACATTTCGATATTTGGTAATAGCGTTTCTCTTTTATGTAGTATGCAGATATTTCTACACCGAACATGTTTCAGAGTATTGTGCAAAAGATTTTTACCAACAACGTTTCTCTTTTATACACTCCTGGAAATGGAAAAAAGAACACATTGACACCGGTGTGTCAGACCCACCATACTTGCTCCGGACACTGCGAGAGGGCTGTACAAGCAATGATCACACGCACGGCACAGCGGACACACCAGGAACCGCGGTGTTGGCCGTCGAATAGCGCTAGCTGCGCAGCATTTGTGCACCGCCGCCGTCAGTTTCAGCCAGTTTGCCGTGGCATACGGAGCTCCATCGCAGTCTTTAACACTGGTAGCATGCCGCGACAGCGTGGACGTGAACCGTATGTGCAGTTGACGGACTTTGAGCAAGGGCGTATAGTGGGCATGCGGGAGGCCGGGTGGACGTACCGCCGAATTGCTCAACACGTGGGGCGTGAGGTCTCCACAGTACATCGATGTTGTCGCCAGTGGTCGGCGGAAGGTGCACGTGCCCGTCGACCTGGGACCGGACCGCAGCGACGCACGGATGCACGCCAAGACCGTAGGATCCTACGCAGTGCCGTAGGGGACCGCACCGCCACTTCCCAGCAAATTAGGGACACTGTTGCTCCTGGGGTATAGGCGAGGACCATTCGCAACCGTCTCCATGAAGCTGGGCTACGGTCCCGCACACCGTTAGGCCGTCTTCCGCTCACGCCCCAACATCGTGCAGCCCGCCTCCAGTGGTGTCGCGACAGGCGTGAATGGAGGGACGAATGGAGACGTGTCGTCTTCAGCGATGAGAGTCGCTTCTGCCTTGGTGCCAATGATGGTCGTATGCGTGTTTGGCGCCGTGCAGGTGAGCGCCACAATCAGGACTGCATACGACCGAGGCACACAGGGCCAACACCCGGCATCATGGTGTGGGGAGCGATCTCCTACACTGGCCGTACACCACTGGTGATCGTCGAGGGGACACTGAATAGTGCACGGTACATCCAAACCGTCATAGAACCCATCGTTCTACCATTCCTAGACCGGCAAGGGAACTTGCTGTTCCAACAGGACAATGCACGTCCGCATGTATCCCGTGCCACCCAACGTGCTCTAGAAGGTGTAAGTCAACTACCCTGGCCAGCAAGATCTCCGGATCTGTCCCCCATTGAGCATGTTTGGGACTGGATGAAGCGTCGTCTCACGCGGTCTGCACGTCCAGCACGAACGCTGGTCCAACTGAGGCGCCAGGTGGAAATGGCATGGCAAGCCGTTCCACAGGACTACATGCAGCATCTCTACGATCGTCTCCATGGGAGAATAGCAGCCTGCATTGCTGCGAAAGATGGATATACACTGTACTAGTGCCGACATTGTGCATGCTCTGTTGCCTGTGTCTATGTGCCTGTGGTTCTGTCAGTGTGATCATGTGATGTATCTGACCCCAGGAATGTGTCAATAAAGTTTCCCCTTTCTGGGACAATGAATTCACGGTGTTCTTATTTCAATTTCCAGGAGTGTATATACAGGGTGAGTAACTATTGCCACCAAGGATAACTCTGAAAGTATGATAGGAGCTGAAAAGTTAGTAGGACAAAAGTTGCATGCGATAACGGGGCCATAATATGACGTTGGTTTTTTGCTGCTAGGTGGGTTCGCTTCAGAGATATGAAGGTCAACTTTGTTTTTTAAATGGGATGCTATAGTTCGGTACTTATTTTCTGCAACCGGCTATCGAGACGAATCCAGTGATGTGTAACAGTAAAGTCTTGGAAGGTCGACGAACGTCAAAAAGGCGGCATGAACGTCCATTTATAGAAGGTGTTCGAAGTGATGACCATTGGTACCAATGCAGTGCTGCAATCTTCTTATCATTGATTCAGTGGTATTCCTTATCACATCAGCACTTATCGAAGCTCATGCTCTGACAATGCTCTTTCACATATCTCCAGGTGTACTTGGAAAGTCTTTATAAACAATGTCTTTTACGAATCCCTACAAGAAGAAAATCCAGAGGCGTCAAGTCTGGCGAAAGAGCCGGCCACGACACATCTCCTCCACGTCCAATCCAACGATTTGGAAATCGTCTCTGCAACTCATTTCTAGCCATCAGCGAAAAATGTGTCGGACACCCATCGCGTTGGTACCACATTCTGTTCCTTGTTCCTAAAGGAATTTCTTCCAATAACAGATCTAATGTTTCTTGCAGGAATATGGTGTACTTCTTACCATTAAGATTTCCTTCGATGAAATAGGGGCTATAATTCTGTCCTCCAGAATCCCACACCATACATTCACCGACCACGGTTTTTGGTGTGCAATTTGCCGCAGCCAACATGGATTTTCAGTTGCCCAATCATGAATGTTACGCAAATTGACATTTCCATCGTTCGTGAATGTAGCCTCGTCAGCAAATAAAATCAAATTAATAAATGTGTCATCCCTCTGAATCTGAAGTAGAGCCCATCGCCAGAATTCAATGCGACGCACGAAATCCGTACCAGTTAATTGTTGGTGGAGTTTGAAATGGTAAGGTTGATATTTATGGCGATGCAGAACACGAACAACACTACTCTGGCTCATGCCAGATTCCCTTGCGATTTGACGCGAACCAACGCAAGGATCTCGGACCCCAGTGGCGAGAGTACCAATTTCCGTTTCCTCGTTAGTAACTTTCCTTTGCCGGATATGTTTCCGATGCATGAAAGATTCACTTGTTCTCAAATTATCATACACATATACTCTTGGAAATGAAAAAAAGAACACATTGACACCGGTGTGTCAGACGCACCATACTTGCTCCGGACACTGAGAGAGGGCTGTACAAGCAATGATCACACGCACGGCACAGCGGACACACCAGGAACCGCGGTGTTGGCCGTCGAATGGCGCTAGCTGCGCAGCATTTGTCCACCGCCGCCGTCAGTGTCAGCCAGTTTGCCGTGGCATACGGAGCTCCATCGCAGTCTTTAACACTGGTAGCATGCCGCGACAGCGTGGACGTGAACCGTATGTGCAGTTGACGGACTTTGAGCGAGGGCGTATAGTGGGCACGCGGGAGGCCGGGTGGACGTACCGCCGAATTGCTCAACACGTGGGGCGTGAGGTCTCCACAGTACATCGATGATGTCGCCAGTGGTCGGCGGAAGTTGCACATGCCCGTCGACCTGGGACCGGACCGCAGCGACGCACGGATGCACGCCAAGACCGTAGGATCCTACGCAGTGACGTAGGGGACCGCACCGCCACTTCCCAGCAAATTAGGGACACTGTTGCTCCTGGGGTATAGGCGAGGACCATTCGCAACCGTCTCCATGAAGCTGGGCTACGGTCCCGCACACCGTTAGGCCGTCTTCCGCTCACGCCACAACATCGTGCAGCCCGCCTCCAGTGGTGTGGCGACAGGCGTGAATGGAGGGACGAATGGAGACGTGTCGTCTTCAGCGATGAGAGTCGCTTCTGCCTCGGTGCCAATGATGGTCGTATGCGTGTTTGGCGCCGTGCAGGTGAGCGCCACAATCAGGACTGCATACGACCGAGGCACACAGGGCCAACACCCGGCATCATGGTGTGGGGAGCGATCTCCTACACTGGCCGTACACCACTGGTGATCGTCGAGGGGACACTGAATAGTGCACGGTACATCCAAACCGTCATCGAACCCATCGTTCTACCATTCCTAGACCGGCAAGGGAACTTGCTGTTCCAACAGGACAATGCACGTCCGCATGTATCCCGTGCCACCCAACGTGCTCTAGAAGGTGTAAGTCAACTTCCCTGGCCAGCAAGATCTCCGGATCTGTCCCCCATTGACCATGTTTGGGACTGGATGAAGCGTCGTCTCACGCGGTCTGCACGTCCAGCACGAACGCTGGTCCAACTGAGGCGCCAGGTGGAAATGGCATGGCAAGCCGTTCCACAGGACTACATCCAGCATCTCTACGATCGTCTCCATGGGAGAATAGCAGCCTGCATTGCTGCGAAAGGTGGATATACACTGTAATAGTGCCGACATTGTGCATGCTCTGTTGCCTGTGTCTATGTGCCTGTGGTTCTGTCAGTGTGATCATGTGATGTATCTGACCCCAGGAATGTGTCAATAAAGTTTCCCCTTCGTGGGACAATGAATTCACGGTGTTCTTATTTCAATTTCCAGGAGTGTATTTAAATGTACTACGTGTAGCGTGAGTGGGTTGAGGATATCTTTCAGCTTACAAGTGTCTAGCTCTCACTGAATTTTGTTGGCACTCTCCGGAAATGGCCAGCCGTTGGTGGCCGAGCGGTTCTAGGCGCTTCAGTCTGGAACCGCGCGACCGCTACGGTCGCAGGTTCGAATCCTGCCTCGGGCATGGATGTGTGTGATGTCCTTAGGTTAGTTAAGTTTCTAGGGGACTGATGACCTCAGAAGTTTTAAGTCCCATAGTGCTCAGAGCCATTTGAATTTGGCATCTCCGTAAATGAGAAGCATACCGACTTGTTCTTCGATGGAACACTTCATTCACATTCGCTTGATTCGACGACACAAGTCTTGCCGTTTCATGAGCGCTCATAACACCATATCCATCCTTACCGTTTCTATTAGTGTTGTATTGCGAAACCGTCGAATGGTGTTTACATGTCAATGGCACGTTATATGGATTTGCCGCATTCGGTGAATATTTACTATCTGCACGATATGCGAGAGAGAATTATCGGAGCATGTGCTTCGATAAGTGCCGATGTGATAATGAATACCACTCAATCCGTGATAAGAAGATTGCAGCACTGAATTTGTACCAATGGTCATCACTTCGAACACCTTCTTTAAATGGATATTCATGAAACCTTTGTGACCTTCGTTGACATTCAAAGACTTTACTGTTACACATCATTGGATTCGGCTTGATAGCCGCTATCAGAAAATACCAAACTATAGTATCCCATTAAAAAAAAAGTTAACCTTCATATCTCTAAAGCGACCGCACCTAGCAAAAAAAAAACCAACGCCATATTATGGCCCCATTGTCCCATGCAACATTTGCCCCACAAACTTTTCAACTACTATCATACTTTCGTACATATTCTAGGTGTCAATAGTTAGTTGTTTCAAGCGTCAGTTTCACTTTGGGGTTTCTTGGGATGTGACTGAGGTATTGCGATGCAACCAACAGTATTCTTTTTGTGATTTTTTTCTGTTATTGATTATGTAATAAGTAATACCAGGTGTCCATTAAAAAAAGGTAAATATGCGTTGGAAAAAATATTTTCGTACGTTTTACAATGTCTCATACTATTTACTTTCATGTTTGTGTGTGTGTGTGTGTGTGTGTGTGTGTGTGTGTGTGTGTGCGTGTGTGTGTGTGGAGAGTGCATGGAAGAGAAACGTTGTACACACACACACACACACACACACACACACACACACACACTCACTTTGACATACACCCACGTGTGTGTGTGTGTGTGTCAAAGTAAATAGTATGGGACATTTTAAAACGCATGCAAATATTATTTACATCGCAAATTTATGTTTTTTTAATGGACGCGTGGTATTATTTATGACACAATCAATAACACAAAAAAATCACAAAAATAATGGTGTTGGTTGCATCGCAATACGTCAATTACAGCCCGAGAAATTGCAAAGTGAAATTGACACTTGAAATAAACGGAACACGTCACTATTGCACATCCCAAGATGGAAGCGTGAACTGCATGTTGCTTGTAATCGCGATCGATTGACGTACTACGACGAAACAAACGCTGTACTTATTGACATTTACACTGTTATTAAGGAGACTGGAAACAATACAGATGTCCAGTAACACACAGTGAAAAATAAGGAAGGGGTTAACTCGTTCTTGCTTTATTGTTCTTTATTACGGTACTACACTCCTGGAAATGGAAAAAAGAACACATTGACACCGGTGTGTCAGACCCACCATACTTGCTCCGGACACTGCGAGAGGGCTGTACAAGCAATGATCACACGCACGGCACAGCGGACACACCAGGAACCGCGGTGTTGGCCGTCGAATGGCGCTAGCTGCGCAGCATTTGTCCACCGCCGCCGTCAGTGTCAGCCAGTTTGCCGTGGCATACGGAGCTCCATCGCAGTCTTTAACACTGGTAGCATGCCGCGACAGCGTGGACGTGAACCGTACGTGCAGTTGACGGACTTTGAGCGAGGGCGTATAGTGGGCATGCGGGAGGCCGGGTGGACGTACCGCCGAATTGCTCAACACGTGGGGCGTGAGGTCTCCACAGTACATCGATGTTGTCGCCAGTGGTCGGCGGAAGGTGCACGTGCCCGTCGACCTGGGACCGGACCGCAGCGACGCACGGATGCACGCCAAGACCATAGGATCCTACGCAGTGCCGTAGGGGACCGCACCGCCACTTCCCAGCAAATTAGGGACACTGTTGCTCCTGGGGTATCAGCGAGGACCATTCGCAACCGTCTCCATGAAGCTGGGCTACGGTCCCGCACACCGTTAGTCCGTCTTCCGCTCACGCCCCAACATCGTGCAGCCCGCCTCCAGTGGTGTCGCGACAGGCGTGAATGGAGGGACGAATGGAGACGTGTCGTCTTCAGCGATGATAGTCGCTTCTGCCTCGGTGCCAATGATGGTCGTATGCGTGTTTGGCGCCGTGCAGGTGAGCGCCACAATCAGGACTGCATACGACCGAGGCACACAGGGCCAACACCCGGCATCATGGTGTGGGGAGCGATCTCCTACACTGGCCGTACACCACTGGTGATCGTCGAGGGGACACTGAATAGTGCACGGTACATCCAAACCGTCATCGAACCCATCGTTCTACCATTCCTAGACCGGCAAGGGAACTTGCTGTTCCAACAGGACAATGCACGTCCGCATGTATCCCGTGCCACCCAACGTGCTCTAGAAGGTGTAAGTCAACTACCCTGGCCAGCAAGATCTCCGGATCTGTCCCCCATTGAGCATGTTTGGGACTGGATGAAGCGTCGTCTCACGCGGTCTGCACGTCCAGCACGAACGCTGGTCCAACTGAGGCGCCAGGTGGAAATGGCATGGACTACATCCAGCATCTCTACGATCGTCTCCATGGGAGAATAGCAGCCTGCATTGCTGCGAAAGGTGGATATACACTGTACTAGTGCCGACATTGTGTATGCTCTGTTGCCTGTGTCTATGTGCCTGTGGTTCTGTCAGTGTGATCATGTGATGTATCTGACCCCAGGAATGTGTGAATAAAGTTTCCCCTTCCTGGGACAATGAATTCACGGTGTTCTTATTTCAATTTCCAGGAGTGTAGCGTGAGTGGGTTGAGGATATCTTTCAGCTTACAAGTGTCTAGCTCTCACTGAATTTTGTTGGCACTCTCCGGAAATGGCCAGCCGTTGGTGGCCGAGCGGTTCTATGCGCTTCAGTCTGGAACCGCGCGACCGCTACGGTCGCAGGTTCGAATCCTGCCTCGGGCATGGATGTGTGTGATGTCCTTAGGTTAGTTAAGTTTAAGTAGTTCTAACTTCTAGGGGACTGATGACCTCAGAAGTTTTAAGTCCCATAGTGCTCAGAGCCATTTGAATTTGCCATCTCCGTAAATGAGAAGCATACCGACTTGTTCTTCGATGGAACACTTCATTCACATTCGCTTGATTCGACGACACAAGTCTTGCCGTTTCATGAGCGCTCGTGACACCATATCCATGCTTACCGTTTCTATTAGTGTTGTATTGCGAAACCGTCGAATGGTGTTTACTTGTCAATGGCACGTTATATGGATTTGCCGCATTCGGTGAATATTTACTATCTGCCCGATATGCGAGAGGGAATTATCAGAGCATGTGCTTCGATAAGTGCCGATGTGATAAGGAATACCACTCAATCCGTGATAAGAAGATTGCAGCACTGCATTTGTACCAATGGTCATCACTTCGAACACCTTCTTTAAATGGATATTCATGAAACCTTTGTGACCTTCGTTGACATTCAAAGACTTTACTGTTACACATTATTGGATTCGTCTTGATAGCCGCTATCAGAAAATACCAAACTATAGTATCCCATTAAAAAAAAAGTTAACCTTCATATCTCTAAAGCGACCGCACCTAGCAAAAAAAAAACCAACGCCATATTATGGCCCCATTGTCCCATGCAACATTTGCCCCACAAACTTTTCAACTACTATCATACTTTCGTACTTATTCTAGGCGTCAATAGTTAGTTGTTTCAAGCGTCAGTTTCACTTTGGAGATTCTTGGGATGTGACTGAGGTATTGCGATGCACCCAACACTATTCTTTTTGTGTTTTTTTCTGTTATTGATTATGTAATAAGTAATACGAGGTGTCCATTAAAAAAAGGTAAGTTTGCTTTGGAAATAATATTTTCGTACGTTTTAGAATGTCTCATGTTTGTGTGTGTGTGTGTGTGTGTGTGTGTGTGTGTGTGTGTGTGTGTGTGTGCGTGTGTGTGTGTGGAGAGTGCATGGAAGAGAAACGTTGTACACACACACACACACACACACACACACATACACACACACTCACTTTGACATACACCCACGTGTGTGTGTGTGTGTGTGTGTGTGTCTCAAAGTAAATAGTATGGGACATTTTAAAACGTATGCAAATATTATTTACATCGCAAATTTATGTTTTTTTAATGGACGCGTGGTATTATTTATGACACAATCAATAACACAAAAAAATTACAAAAATAATGGTGTTGGTTGCATCGCAATACGTCAAGTACATGCCGAGAAATTGCAAAGTGAAATTGACGCTTGAAATAAACGGAACACGTCACTATTGCACATGCCAAGATGGAAGCGTGAACTGCATGTTGCTTGTAATCGCGATCGATTGACGTACTACGACGAAACAAACGCTGTACTTATTGACATTTACACTGTTATTAAGGAGACTGGAAACAATACAGATGTCCAGTAACACACAGTGAAAAATACGGAAGGGGTTAACTCGTTCTTGCTTTATTGTTCTTTATTACGGTACTATAATGGACGTAACGGTAACGGAATAAAGAATATCAGAGGCAAAGGTAAACATAATTAATGGTCGACCAAGGATCTAACAGATGGGCAAATGGTAATTGCACGTAGTTGTGTGACTGACATGTCCGAAAGAACAGAACGCCGAGCTGGTCAATGGATCCACCTTCAGTGCGGACGCACAAATACGCCCGGCCTCCTGTGAGAATCTCAGATGGTTCAAATGGCTCTGACAAGGGAACCTCCCCATCGCACCCCCCTCAGATTTAGTTACAAGTTGGCCCAGGGATTGGCCTTGAAAAACTGAACACAGATCAATCGAGAAAACAGGAAGAAGTTGTGTGGAACTATGAAAAAAATAAGCAAAATATACAAACTGAGTAGTCCATGTGCAAGATAGGCAACATCAAGGAGAGTGTAGGCTTACGAGCGCCGTGGTCCCGTGGTTAGCGTGAACAGCCGCGGAACGAGAGGTCCTTAGTTCAAGCCTTCTCTCGAGTGAAAAGTTTAATTTTTTATTTTCAGACAATTATCAAAGTTCAGGCACTCACACATAATCAACTTAGCTCTCCAAAATTCCAGGACATGTTCAGATCTGCTTGGACATATGCAGGATTAGACGGTCTACACACGGAAACATTTGAAAACGTACAAAACGTGTTTTGACAGAGCACAGGGAAAACTGTGCGACTGTGAAACTGTTGCATTTATTTGATGCAGTTTATGTGACAAACTCTTATGTTTTCATCACTTTTTTGGGAGTGTTTATCACATCCACAACAAAACCTAAATCGGGCAAGGTAGAAGAATGTTTTTACCCATTCGCCAAGTGTACAAGTTAGGTGGGTCGACAACATATTCCTGTCATGTGACGCACATGCCATCACCAGTGTCGTATAGAATATATCAGACGTGTTTTCCTGTGGAGGAATCGATTGACCTATGACCTCGCGATCAAATGTTTTCAGTTCCCATTGGAGAGTCACGTCCTTTCGTCTACTAGTCGCACGGTTTTGCGGTGCGGTCGCAAAACACAGACACTAAACTACAGTGAAGAGAGACGTCAATGAACGAACGGATATATCATAACTTTGCGAAAATAAAGAAAAACGTTTCACTTGAGGGGAGACTTGAACCAAGTACCTCTGGCTCCGCAGCTGCTCACTCTAACCACGGGACCACGGCGCCCCTCAGTTGATATTGTCTATAATGTTGCTTATGTTGCTCATGGACTACTCAGTTTGTATATTTTGCTTATTTTTTCATAGTTCCCCACAACTTCTTCCTCTTTTCTCGATCGATCTGTGTTCAGTTTTTCAAGCCTATCCACTGTGTCAATTTATAACTAAATCTGAGGGGGGGGGGGGGGGGTGCGATGGGGAGGTTCCCTTGTGAGCACTATGGGACTTAACATCTATGGTCATCAGTCCCCTAGAACTTAGAACTACTTAAACCTAACTAACCTAAGGACAGCACACAACACCCAGCCATCACGAGGCAGAGAAAATCCCTGACCCCGCCGGCAATCGAACCCGGGAACCCGGGCGTGGGAAGCGAGAACGCTGCCGCACGACCACGAGATGCGGGCGAGAATCTCAGAGTAGCGAACACTGAGTCAATGGAGAGGGACTGCGGGTCGGTGGTACTCTGTGGGAATGTGGATCAGCCTACAGGCTTGCCAAGACAGTCCGCGCAGTTGCAATAACTCAGTGTCCCACATGGTGCAGTGGTTAGTGCACCTGCTTCGTAAGCAGGAGATCCCCAGTTCGAATCCCGGTCCGGTACTCGTCTCCGCTGATTCCGCGTAATGTCCCGCTGCAGCTGACAGCAGTGATCCCCTTTAATTTACACGCGATGTTTCACAGCTGCGGATTCTGCTTGGTGTCTGTTCTCACGTACGTGTCCGAAAGAACAGAAATCATGCATTCACATAAAAAAATATGTATCTTGCGTCACCCCCCAGACGTTTATTAGAGTAACGTGTAAAAATCTGAAGCAAACTGGCAAAGAACTTTTTGAGATTTTTGGTAACAACGTTAAACCACGACTTTTCTTTATACAGGGTGAGTCACCTAACGTTACCGCTGGATATATTTCGTAAACCACATCAAATACTGACGGACCGATTCCACAGACCGAACGTGAGGAGAGGGGCTAGTGTAATTGTTTAATACAAACCATACAAAAATGCACGGAAGTATGTTTTTTAACACAAACCTACGTTTTTTTAAATGGAACCCCTTTAGTTTTCTTAGCACATCTGAACATATAAACAAACACGTAATCAGTGCCATTTGTTGCATTGTAACATGTTAATTACATCCGGAGATATTGTAACCTAAAGTTGACGCTGGAGTACCACTCCTCCGCTGTTCGATCGTGTGTATCGGAGAGCACCGAATTACGTAGGGATCCAAAGGGAATGGTGATGGACCTTAGGTACAGAAGAGACTGGAACAGCACATTACGTCCACATGCTAACACCTTTTTATTGGTCTTTTTCACTGACGCACATGTACATTACCATGAGGGGCGAGGTACACGTACACACGTGGTTTCCGTTTTCAGTTACGGAGTGGAATAGAGTGTGTCCCGACATGTCAGGCCAATAGATGTTCAGTGTGGTGGCCATCATTTGCTGCACACAATTGCAATCTATGGCGTAATGAATGTCGTACACGCCGCAGTACATCTGGTGTAATATCGCCGCAGGCTGCCACAATACGTTGTTTCATATCCTCTGGAGTTGTAGGCACATCACGGTACACATTCTCCTTTAACGTACCCCACAGAAAGAAGTCCAGAGGTGTAAGATCAGGAGAACGGGCTGGCCAATTTATGCGTCCTCCACGTCCTATGAAACGCCCGTCGAACATCCTATCAAGGGTCAGCCTAGTGTTAATTGCGGAATGTGCAGGTGCACCGTCATGCTGATACCACATACGTCGACGCGTTTCCAGTGGGATATTTTCGAGCAACGTTGGCAGATCATTCTGTAGCAACGCGATTTATGTTGCAGTGCTCTCCGATACACACGATCGAACAGCGGAGGAGTGGTACTCAAGCGTCAACTTTAAGTTACAATATCTCCGGATGTAATTAACATTTTACAATGCAACAAACGGCACTGACTACGTATTTGTTTATATGTTCAGATGTGCTAACAAAAATAACGGGGTTCCATTTAAAAAAACGTAGGTTTGTGTTAAAAAATATACTTCCGTGCATTTTTGTATGGTTTGTATTAAACAATTACACTAGCCTCTCTCCTCACGTTCGGTCTGTGGAGTCGGTTCGTCTGTATTTGATGTGGTTTACGAAATATATCCAGCGGTAACGTTAGGTGAATCACCCTGTATAGTGATATACAGTAGATACTTAGGGTGTAAAAAAAGTGTAGAGTATTTTGAGAGATGACGGTACTTATAAAAACAAACAGAAGAGAAACATCGTCCACCGTTTACCTTTTAGGGAGCTAGAGAACACAACCTATGCTCAAGACTCTGGAAAACTCGCACGAACATGCTAGACAGCGCTCTGCACCATGGGTACACTCTGTGTAGAAGGCATGGGATCGCAGGCATATTCCAGTATTGAGAACATGAAGCAGAATATTATAGGTACAGCAGTACTCTCAAACCGACCATCACATTTCTTTCATTGAGATTTTCGTGTTTAAATACCATCCAAATTACCGAGTTTTCCGGGAGATTTTCCAAAAATTTATGTTTCACGCAAACCTGTTCCTGACAGTCACGAACACAACAACAACAACAAAAATTTAAAAATCAGCTACGTCGCTCGAGCCGTTTTCAAATAGTGATGGCCGGCCGCGGTGGTCTAGCGGTTCTAGGCGCTCAGTCCGGAACCGCGCGACTGCTACGGTCGCAGGTTCGAATCCTGCCTGGGGCATGGATGTGTGTGATGTCCTTAGGTTAGTTATGTTTAAGTAGTTCTAAGTTCTAGGGGACTGATGACCTCAGATGTTAAGTCCTATAGTGCTCAGAGCCACACGGCAATTGATGTGGAGCAGTAGGCTTCTATTGGTAACAAGTGGTGGAAAAGAGGAAGGGAAATGTACTGAATTACTCATGCATACAGACATCAAAACACTCTGTAGACGCTGTTGACAGGGCGCCAACTGTGCTGATGTCTACAGCTGAAGGACTTTCAGTCCCTCCTGTGGTCAAATGTCCAGATCTGAGAGAGAAGAAGCATGCCTCTCCAGGCTCATGTTTATTGGACTTGTTTTTCTTATTTCACTACGGAAAACCAACTCTGAAAATATTCAACACTTTTTTTAACAGCATGTAGACAGAGCGAGGCTTTCAGTGAACCTCCTCCACTTTGGCCAAGCTGCATTTCCCCTGGCATCAGCACCAGAAGTGCATCGCAGTTTGAGGGGACACTGTATCCTAGATTTTTGAACGACACAGCTCCACACGTTGGTCTCCTGTGCAGCTCTTTTCATTCCTCCATAACTGCTGCAGCCTACCATCTACCAGAACTTGGTTAATGCACACAGTCCTTGGTTTCGCTCTCCAATTTTTTACCTCTCCCACAGTTCCTTCATTGCCAAATTGGCGATTTCTTGATGCCTCAGGATGTGTGTTATGAAGTGATCTCTTGTTTCAGTCAATTCGTCTCTTAAATTTCTTTTTTCGCCAATTCAATTCGGGACTTCCTCGTTAGCTATTCGATATACCCATCTAATCTTCAGCATCCTCTGTCGTACCACATTTTCAAAACTTCCTCTCTTTCTCTTGTCTGAACTACTTATCATCTGTGATTCACTTCCTTGCCATCAGAAAAGACTTCCTAACATTTAGATATACCTTCAATGTGAAAAAATTTCTCTTTCCTAGGTATACTTCCTTGCACTCTCAAATTCCTTCAGAAAAGACTTCCTAACATTTAGATTTTCCTTCAATGCGAAAAAGATTTCTCTTCCTCAGGTATACTTCCTTGCACTCTCAAATGCCTCCAGAAAAGACTTCCTAACATTTAGATTTACCTTCAATGTGAAAAAATTTCTCTTTCTCAGGTATACTTTCCTCACTATTTCCAGTCTACATTTTATATCCTCTCTAGTTCGACCATCATTTGCTTTACCTATGATCCCTCCCATGTGGTCATTCAATTCCATATCCCCTCAATTTGTTACACTCAAGTATTGCCTGACAGAATTTAAAAAGATAATGTTGTGATCTACAACTGAGATGGACAGAAAGGTATTGAGTTGAAATATCAACACAAAGCTAATAACAAAGCTTAAAATGAACGTGATTTCAGTCTGTACCTCAATTTTTTTTAAATGACGTCATTTTACGACTGGATAAATGTATAACATACTTTTTTCCTCGTTACTGTACAGTACTGGTTGCAAAGCCATAGTCACATTATTGCGTGAAGCAGTAACTCATTTCATGGGAGTCTTTTCGTGTGATATGGTCACTGATGGAATAATTCTTCTGTTTGGCTGGCTTGTTTTCTATCTATAGTGTTGACCTCTAGAACTGCAACAGCTTGTAAGCAGCACGCGAAAAACGTCAAATTGCCATGGAGTACACTAGGAGGTCTGTTCAAAAAATTCCGGAACATTCGCAATTTCGCACCAATGGTGTGATGGAGTGAAATGCGGTGGGAGTCCCTGGACACGCTTGTGTTTAGTGAGTAGCTGTCGCAAGTTTCGTCGTTGTGTGTCTGTTAGTTATTGTTCAGTGCTGTGTTGAGTAGATCGTTGTGTCGCATAGTTTGCGGATTTCGAGACAACAGAGTTGGAGGAGCAACGCGTCTGCAGTACATTTTTGTGAAACTCAAGAAAACCTTTACAGAGACACACCAAATGATGCGGGGAGCCTGCGGTGATGAGTGCTTCAGCCGTAGTCGGTGTTATACGAATGGTTCACACGGTTTATACGAGGGCTGTTCAGAAAGTAAGCTCCGATTGATCGCGAAATGGGAACCACAGTGAAAATTAGAAATGTTTTATTTTTAACAGTTAGCTACACCATCCAGCTACTTCTCTACGTAGTTGCCGTTCTGACTAGGACATTTGTCGTAGCGTTGTACCAACTTTCCAATACCCTCATCATAAAAGACAGCCGCCAGTGCTTTCCGCCAATTCTCTACGCTGGCCTGCAGCTCGTTTTCTGTGCCAAAATGTTGTCTTCATAGCCAGCGGTTCATGTGAGCAGAAATGAAACGCAGGGGGAGTCAATTACGGGCTGTATTGTGGGTAGTCAAACATTTCCAATTGAAAACGATGCAGGAGCATCTTCATTGCCCCTTCAGAATGCGGCTGAGAATATTGCCTTGTAGAAGAAACTGCACGACAGTTATGTAATGTTGGCTGTATTGCTTCAGGCGAAATTTCTCACCAGGTCCTCGCACTTGGCGGGAGACACTATTCTCTAGACAACTTTACGCGATCACTGTGAGCTCAGAAATGAGAGGAGTGACGTGATGCTATCTAGGGTCATACTAGAGACACTGCCCAACACATCTGTGCAAAGCTTTATCGGATTATCATAGTCGTTTCCATTTCGCGATCAATCGGAGCTTACTTTCTGAACAGCCCTCGTAAATGGCCTCGTTCAGGACGCCCTTCGACGTCTACAGACAACGCTCATGTCAGGAACGTCGACGAAACTGTGAGTGCCAATCGAAGAACGACTGCCCGAGAAATTGCAGTAGAATGTAACATTTCAGTTGAGTCATGTCATGAAGTCCTGACACAGAAACTTGGAATGCATCATGTTGCCGCCAAGTTCGTCCCACGGCTCATAACAGTTTGTCCGTCAAAGTCAAGACTAGAAAGACCTTCGCCTCGAAATCTGTGAAGATGCTTTGGATCGCGCAAATGAGATGTTCCCTAAGAGAATCATAATTTGTGATGGGGCGTTGTTCTACGCTTATGATGTTGAGACCACGACGCAACCTTCGCAAAGGGTCGTAAAAGTTCTCCAAGACCAAGGAAAGGTCAGCTCAAATGTCAAAGCCATGCTGATAGTTTTCTTTGACTTTGAAGGATTAGTCCATCATGAATTCGTGCCACAGGGACAAACTGTTAATCGATGGTACTATTGGGACATTTTGCGACGCCTGAGAGAAAATGTGAGAAGGAACCGCCATCACGATATCGCACCCACACACTCATCCCCGTTGCTGCGTGACTATTGTACTCTCCAGATCTGGCCACTGCTGACGTTTATTTATTTACAAATTTGGAAACCCCGTTGAAACGCCGAAGACTTGGAACGATATTGTTGTTGTTGTGGTCTTCAGGCCTGAGACTGGTTTGATGCAGCTCTCCATGCTACTCCATCCTGTGCAAGCTTCTTCATCTCCCAGTACCTACTGCAGCCTACATCCTTCTGACTCTGCTTAGTGTATTCATCTCTTGGTCTCCCTCTACGATTTTTACCCTCCACGCTGCCCTCCAATGCTAAATTTGTGATCCCTTGATGCCTCAGAACATGTCCTGCCAACCGGTCCCTTCCTCTCGTCAAGTTGTGCCACAAACTCCTCTTCTCCCCAATTCTATTCAATACCTCCTCATTAGTTATGTGATCTACCCATCTAATCTTCAGCATTCTTCTGTAGCACCACATTTCGAAAGCTTCTATTCTCTTCTTGTACAAACTATTTATCGTCCATGTTTCACTTCCATACATGGCTACACTCCATACAAATACTTTCAGAAACGCCTTCCTGACACTTAAATCAATACTCGATATTAACAAATTTCTCTTCTTCAGAAACGCTTTCCTTGCCATTGCCAGACTACATTTTATATCCTCTCTACTTCGACCATCATCAGCTATTTTGCTCCCCAAATAGCAAAACTCCTTTACTACTTAAAGTGTCTCATTTCCTAATCTACTTCCCTCAGCATCACCCGATTTAATTCGGCTACATTCTATTATCCTCGTTTTACTTTTGTTGATGTTCATCTTATACCCTCCTTACAAGACACTTTCCATTCCGTTCAACTGCTCTTCCAAGTCCTTTACTATCTCTGACAGAATTACAATTGTCATCGGCAAACCTCAACGTTTTTATTTCTTCTCCATGGATTTTAATACCTACTCCGAATTTTTGTTTTGTTTCCTTCACTGCTTGCTCAATATACAGATTGAATAACATGGGGGAGAGGCTACAACCCTGTCTCACTCCCTTCCCAACCGCTGCTTCCCTTTCATGCCCCCTCGACTCTTATAACTGCCATCTGGTTTCTGCACAAATTGTAAATAGACTTTCGCTCCCTGTATTTTACCCCTGCCACCTTAAGAATTTGAAAGAGATTATTCCAGTCAACATTATCAAAAGCTTTCTCTAAGTCTACAAATGCTAGAAACATAGGTTTGCCTTTCCTTAATCTTTCTTCTAAGATAAGTCGTAAGGTCAGTATTGCCTCACGTGTTCCAATATTTCTACGGAATCCAAACTGATCTTCCCCGGGGTTGGCTTCTACCAGTTTTTCCATTCATCTGTAAAGAATTCGCGTTAGTATTTTGCAGCTGTGACTTATTAAACTGATTGTTCGGTAATTTTCACATCTGTAAACACCTGCATTTTTTGGACTGGAATTACTATATTCTTCTTGAAGTCTGAGGGAATTTCGTCTGTCTCATACATCTTGCTCACCAGATGGTACAATTTTGTTAGGCCTGGCTCATCCAAGGCTGTCAGTGGTTCTAGTGGAATGTTGTCTACACCCGGGGCCTTGTTTCGACTCAGGTCTTTCAGTGCTCTGTCAAACTCTTCACGCAGTATCATATCTCCCATTTCATCTTCATCTACCTCCTCTTCCATTTCCATAATATTGTCCTCAAGAACATCGCCTATATACTCCTTCCACCTTTCTGCTTTCCCTTCTTTGCTTAGAACTGGGTTTCCATCTTAGCTCTTGATGTTCGTGCAAGTGGTTCTCTTTTCTCCAAAGGTCTCTTTAATTTTCCTGTAGGCAGTATCTATCTTACCCCTCGTGAGATAGGCCTCTACATCCTTACATTTGTCCTCTAGCCACCCCTGCTTAGCCATTTTGCACTTCCTGTCGATCTCGTTTTTGAGACGTTTGTATTCCTTTTTGCCTGCTTCACTTACTGCATTTTTGTATTTTCTCCTTTCATCAATTAAATTCAGTATCTCTCCTGTTACTCAAGGATTTCCACTAGCCCTCGTCTTTTTACCTACTTGATCCTCTGCTGCCTTCACTATTTCATTCCTCAAAGCTACCCATTCTTCTTCTACTGTATTTCTTTTCCCCATTCCTGTCAATTGTTCCCTTATGCTCTCCCTGAAACACTATACAACCTCTGGTTCTTTCAGTTTATCCAGGTCCCATCTCCTTAAATTCCCACCTTTTTGCAGTTTCTTCAGTTTTAATCTACAGTTCATAACCAATAGATTGTGGTCAGAGTCCACATCTGCCCCTGGAAATGTCTTACAATTTAAAATCTGGTTCCTAAATCTCTGCCTTACCGTTATATAATCTATCTGAAACCACTTAGTATCTCCAGGGTTCTTCCATGCATACAACCTTTTTTCATGATTTCCAACGATAGACGAGATAAACGAAAACTCGCAGACGACGCTTCGTACGATCCAGTAAAGGGCGCATGAAGACTGCTTCTGGAAGTAGAAGCGGCGATGGGAGCGGAGTATCAGTTGTGGAGCAGAGTTGAAACCATGCACAACAAATAAAAGGTAAGTGTAGAAAAATTTTGTGGACAGAATTCAGGAATTTTTGAACAGATCTCGCACGTGCTAGCAAATACACTGAAGATCCAAAGAAATTGGCACACCTGCCTAAGTGCGGCAACACGAAGTGGCATGGACTCTACTAATGTCTGAAGTAGTGCTGGAGGGAACTGACACCAAGAATCCTGCAGAGTTGTCCATAGATTGGAAGGAGTGAGCAGAGTGGGGTGGGGGTTGAGGTCTCTTCTTAACAGCACGTTACAAGGCATCGCAATTATGCTCAATAATGTTCATGTCTGGGGATTTTGGTGGCCAGTGCAAGTGTTTAAACTCAGACGAGTGTTCCTGGAGTCACTCTGTAGCAATTCTGGACGTGTGTGGTGTAGCATTGTCCTGCTGGAATTGCCCAAGTCCTTCGGAATGCACATGGACATGAATGGATGCAGGTGATCATATACCATGCTTACGTACATGTCACCTGTCAGAGTCGTATCTAGACGTATCAGGGGTTCCGTATCACTCCAATTGCACACGCCCCACACCATTGGCCGGCCGATGTGGCCGAACGGTTCTAGGCGCTTCAGTCTGAAACCGCGCGACCGCTACAGTCGCAGGTTCGAATCCTGCCTCGGGCATGGCTTGGCTTGTTTTTATGGAAGGAGACCAGACAGCGAGGTCATCGGTCTTATCGGATTAGGGAAGGACGGGGAAAGAAGTCGGCCATGCCCTTTCAAAGGAACCATCCCGGCACTTGCCTGGAGCGATTTAGGGAAATCACGGAAAATCAGGATGGCCGGACGCGGGATTGAACCGTCTTCCTTTCGAATGCGAGTCCAGTGTGCTAACCACTGCGCCTCGGGCATAGATGTGTGTGATGTCCTTAGGTTAGTTAGGTTTAAGTAGTTCTAGGGGACTGATGACCTCAGATGTTAAGTCCCATAGAGCCATTAGAACCATTTGCACCCACACCGTTACAGAGCCGCCACCAGCTTGAACAGTCCCCTGCTGACATGGAGGGTCCGTGGATTCATTATGTTGTCTCCATACCCGAACACGTCCATTGATCGACACAATTTCAAATGAGACTCGTCCAACCAGGCAACATGTTTGCCGTCATCAACAGTCCAGTGTAGGTGTTGATGGGCCCAGGCGAGGTATAAAGCTTCGTGTCGTGCAGTCATCAAGGGTACAGGGGTGATGACGTTTCGTTGAGTAGTTCCCACACTGACACTTGTTGGTGGCCCAGCATTGAAATCTGCAGCAAATTTGTGGAAGGGTTGCACTTCTGTCACGTTGAACCATTCTTTTCAGTCGTCGTTGGTCCCGTTCGTGTAGGATCTTTTTCAGGCCGCAGCGATGTCGGACATTTGATGTTTTAGCGGATTCCTATAATCGCGGCGCGCTCGTGAAATGCTCGTACACGAAAATCTCCAATTCATCACTACCTCGGAGATCGTGTGACCCATCACTCGTGCGCCGACTGTAACACTACGTTCAAACTCACTTAAATCTTGATAAGTTGCTATTTTAGCAGCAGTAACCGATCTAACAACTGCGCCAGACACTTGTTGTCTTATGTAGGCTTTGCCGACTGTAGCGCCGTTTTCTGCCTGTTTACATATCTCTGTATTTGAATACGCATGTCTATACCACCTGTTTTGGGGCTCCAGTGTTTAAACGATTAACATTTTAGCACGTCCGCACAAAGAAGGTAGTCTAACACCACCCACGTCTTGTACACTCCTGGAAATTGAAATAAGAACACCGTGAATTCATTGTCCCAGGAAGGGGAAACTTTATTGACACATTCCTGGGGTCAGATACATCACATGATCACACTGACAGAACCACAGGCACATAGACACAGGCAACAGAGCATGCACAATGTCGGCACTAGTACAGTGTATATCCACCTTTCGCAGCAATGCAGGCTGCTATTCTCCCATGGAGACGATCGTAGAGATGCCGGATGTAGTCCTGTGGAACGGCTTGCCATGCCATTTCCACCTGGCGCCTCAGTTGGACCAGCGTTCGTGCTGGACGTGCAGACCGCGTGAGACGACGCTTCATCCAGTCCCAAACATGCTCAATGGGGGACAGATCCAGAGATCTTGCTGGCCAGGGTAGTTGACTTACACCTTCTAGAGCACGTTGGGTGGCACGGGATACATGCGGACGTGCATTGTCCTGTTGGAACAGCAAGTTCCCTTGCCGGTCTAGGAATGGTAGAACGATGGGTTCGATGACGGTTTTGACGTACCGTGCACTATTCAGTGTCCCCTCGACGATCACCAGTGGTGTACGGCCAGTGTAGGAGATCGCTCCCCACACCATGATGCCGGGTGTTGGCCCTGTGTGCCTCGGTCGTATGCAGTCCTGATTGTGGCGCTCACCTGCTCGGCGCCAAACACGCATACGACCATCATTGGCACCAAGGCAGAAGCGACTCTCATCGCTGAAGACGACACGTCTCCATTCGTCCCTCCATTCACGCCTGTCGCGACACCACTGGAGGCGGGCGGCATGATGTTGGGGCGTGAGCGGAAGACGGCCTAACGGTGTGCGGGACCGTAGCCCAGCTTCATGGAATGCGAATGGTCCTCGCCGATACCCCAGGAGCAACAGTGTCCCTAATTTGCTGGGAAGTGGCGGTGGGGTCCCCTACGGCACTGCGTAGGATCCTACGGTCTTGGCGTGCATCCGTGCGTCGCTGCGGTCCGGTCCCAGGTCGACGGGCACGTGCACCTTCCGCCGACCACTGGCGACAACATCGATGTACTGTGGAGACCTCACGCCGCACGTGTTGAGCAATTCGGCGGTACGTCCACCCGGCCTCCCGCATGCCCACTATACGCCCTCGCTCAAAGTCCGTCAACTGCACATACGGTTCACGTCCACGCTGTCGCGGCATGCTACCAGTGTTAAAGACTGCGATGGAGCTCCGTATGCCACGGCAAACTGGCTGACACTGACGGCGGCGGTGCACAAATGCTGCGCAGCTAGCGCCATTCGACGGCCAACACCGCGGTTCCTGGTGTGTCCGCTGTGCCGTGCGTGTGATCATTGCTTGTACTGCCCTCTCGCAGTGTCCGGAGCAAGTATGGTGGGTCTGACACACCGGTGTCAATGTGTTCTTTTTTCCATTTCCAGGAGTGTATATTAGGAATGATTAAACAACGGGTTTCCCATTCAGAAATCTCATTTGAATGTTGGTTGTTCGTGAGAAAATCCTCATACGTGTTGTGTAAAAAGACGAAACGCCTTCCAGCATGTGTCAGAAATACCATAGCCTCTCGAAACTCTGGTTTATGGTTCCACTGTACTGCTGCTCACGTTGGCCGTGAACCCATGGCTGCCATACGAATGTGGTACTGATTGGTTCTTGAGGCCCTTCTCAACCTTGTGCTGGATCTGAACGACCCCACACGACTAGTGCCAGAGAGGACAAATACGTTTTCCGCTCTACCGAGCAGGATAGTAGAGATATATCATATTACTTGAGACAGGGAATTCGCTCGTTTATGTTAGGGGACCGGAAAGTCATCTCGTTCTTACATTAAATTCAAAGAGATAAATTATCAACAAGTTCTCACTTTCAATCAATGATGCAATCACCCTCGTTATCAACTACATTGGGCATCTAGTACGTAAATTTTCAATGGCTGATCGATAAAAAATCAATTGATTTCTGAGAAAAACGTTTCGAGGTGCCATTTTGGACATCAACTGCTTTTCCAATATTTTTCGCCTGTTAGCGCAATATCGATCGAGTATGGTGGGTGAGACAATATCTCCCCCACTCCAGTTCTTTAATTTTTTGCAGGGTTCGCCTTCTTGCTTTATCTTATTACATATGAACTCCTTTTCTGAAGACAGCCTCTGGGTTGTTTTCAATTAAAGATTGATTTACTAGATCCAACTGTTCACAGTAACGATCTCCATTCACAGTTTGTCCAGGTTTCGGCACTACAAAATGAGCAGCCCCGCGAACCCTCAACCTAACATACGAAAAAGCCTTTTTGGGGTGCAAACCTGGCTTAGTTGTACTTCGTAACAATTCGTTGACAGAGAGAGAGCCACGGTCTTTTGCGTTTTGCATTAACATGTTGTTGTTGTTGTCTTCGGTCCTGAGACTGGTTTAATGCAGCTCTCCGTGCTACTCTATCCTGTGCAAGCTTCTTCATCTCCCAGTTCTTACTGCAACTTACATCCTTCTGAATCTGCTTAGTGTATTCATCTCTTGGTCTCCCTCTACGATTTTTACCCTCCACGCTGCCCTCCAATGCTAAATTTGTGATCCCTTGATGCCGCAGAACATGTCCTGCCAACCGATCCCTTCTTCTGGTCAAGTTGTGCCACAAACTCCTCTTCTCCCCAACTCTATTCAATACCTCCTCATTAGTTATGTGATCTACCCATCTAATCCAGCATTCTTCTGTAGCACCACATTTCGAAAGCTTCTATTCTCTTCTTGTCCAAACTAGTTATCGTCCATGTTTCACTTCCATACATGGCTACACTCCATACAAATACTTTCAGAAACGACTTCCTGATACTTAAATCTATACTCGATGTTAACAAATTTCTCTTCTTCAGAAACGCTTTCCTTGCCATAGCCAGTCTACATTTTATATCCTCTCTACTTCGACCATCATCAGTTATTTTGCTCCCCAAATAGCAAAACTCATTTACTATTTTAAGTGTCTCATTTCCTAATCTAATTCCCTCAGCATCACCCGACTCAATTCGACTACATTCCATTATCCTCGTTTTGCTTTTGTTGATGCTCATCTTATATCCTCCTTTCAAGTCACTGTCCATTCCGTTCAACTGCTCATCAGTTATTTTGCTCCCCAAATAGCAAAACTCCTTTACTACTTTAAGTGTCTCATTTCCTAATCTAATACCCACAACATCACCCGACTTAATTCGACTACATTCCATTATCCTCGTTTTGCTTTTGTTGATGTTCATCTTATATCCTCCCTTCAAGACACTATCCATTCCGTTCAACTGTTCTTCCAAGTCCTTTGCTTTCTCTGACAGAATTACAATGTCATCGGCGAACCTCAACGTTTTTATTTCTTCTCCATGGATTTTAATACCTACTCCGAATTTTTCTTTTGTTTCCTTTACTGCTTGCTCAATATACAGATTGAATAACATCGGGGACAGGCTACAACCCTGTCTCACTCCCTTCCCAACCGCTGCTTCCCTTTCATGCCCCTCGACTCTTATAACTGCCATCTGGTTTCTGTACAAATTGTAAATAGCCTTTCGCTCCCTGTATTTCACCCCTGTGACCTTTGAATTTGAATAAGAGTATTCCAGTCAACATTGTCAAAAGCTTTCTCTAAGTCTACAAATGCTAGAAATGTAGGTTTGCCTTTACTTAATCTATTTTCTAAGACAAGTCGTAGGGTCAATATTGCCTCACGTGTTCCAACATTTCTGCGGAATCCAAACTGATCTACGCCGAGGTCGGCTTCTACCAGTTTTTCCATTCGTCTGTAAAGAATTCGCGTTAGTATTTTGCAGCCGTGACTTTTTAAACTGATTGTTCGGTAATTTTCACATCTGTCAACACCTGCTTTCTTTGGGATTGGAATTATTATATTCTTCTTGAAGTCTGAGGGAATTTCGCCTGTCTCACACATCTTGCTCACCAGATGGTACAATTTTGTTAGGCCTGGCTCATCCAAGGCTGTCAGTAGTTCTAATGGAATGTTGTCTACACCCGGGGCCTTGTTTCGACTCAGGTCTTTCAATGCTCTGTCAAACTCTTCATGCAGTATCGTATCTCCCATTTCATCTTCATCTACATCCTCTTCCATTTCCATAATATTGTCCTCAAGAACATCGCCTATATACTCCTTCCACCTTTCTGCTTTCCCTTCTTTGCTTAGAACTGGGTTTCCATCTGAGCTCTTGATGTTCGTGCAAGTGGTTCTCTTTTCTCCAAAGGTCTCTTTAATTTTTCTGTTGGCAGTATCTATCTTACCCCTCGTGAGATAGGCCTCTACATCCTTACATTTGTCCTCTAGTCACCCCTGCTTAGCCATTTTGCACTTCCTGTCGATCTCGTTTTTGAGACGTTTGTATTCCTTTTTGCCTGCTTCACTTACTGCATTTTTGTATTTCCTCCTTTCATCAATTAAATTCAATATTTCTTCTGTTACCCAAGGATATCTACTAGCCCTCGTCTTTTTACCTACTTGATCCTCTGTTGCCTTCAGTACTTCATCCCTCAGAGCTACCCATTCTTCTTCTACTGTATTTCTTTCCCCCATTCCTGTCAATTGTTCCCTTATGCTCTCCCTGAAACTCTGTACAACCTCTGGTTGAGTCAGTTTATCCAGGTCCCATCTCCTTAAATTCCCACCTTTTTGCAGTTTCTTCAGTTTTAATCTACAGTTCATAACCAATAGATTGTGGTCAGAGTCCACAACTGCCCCTGGAAATGTCTTACAATTTAAAACCTGGTTCCTAAATCTCTGTATTACCATTATATAATCTATCTGATACCTTCTAGTGTCTCCAGGATTCTTCCATGCATTATCATAGAGGACGCATTTTTAATCTCCTGTGGTCGAGCGATCAAGAAACGCTTCTGTACTGTGCCGCTGAAGCAAGAAGCTGCAGCATATTCGTCGATCAGTTAGCCTTATTTGTCTTTATCAATCTGCCCCAAATGTTCTTCGATGGTCGGCCAGAATCTGTAAAGAATGCCTGACATTTCCTCGATTGTCTGACAGGGATTTGCTTCCACTTCCCACGTTAACACGATCGACACGAGGAGGAAAGACAAAAATTATCGAACATAAGAAAACCACCTTTGGCCTGTACGAACGTATAACGCATTTGTGATAAACATAAAAAATGTTTTTGGTAGCAACTGTTGCATTAGTACCCTTGTGAAACTTAAAAGCATGCGATGCCGGATATGAACCTCTTGTCGTATCTGGCTAACCATTTCACCATGTTCACTTACACAGAAGAGCAAAAGCAACGGGTACACCTCCCTAATATTGTGTAGGGCCCCCGCGAACACGCAGAAGTCGGTCGGCAACGCGTGTATAACATAACAAGTGTCTGGCGCAGTTGTTAGTTTGGTTACTGCTGCTACAGTGGCGGGTTATCAAGATTTTGAGTTCGAACGCAGTGTTATCGTCGGCCCACGAGCGATGCGACACAGTATCTCCAAGGTAGCGATGAAGTGGGGATTTTCGCGTAGGACCATTTCACGAGTCTGCCATGAATACCAGGAATCCAATAAAAGATCAAATCTGCGACATTGCTGCGGCCGGTAAAAAATCCTGCAAGAACGGGACCGACGGTGACTGAAGAGAATCGATCAACGCGACAGAATTGCAACCCTTCCACAAATTACTGCAGATTTCAATGCTGGGCCATCAACAAGCGTCAGCGTGCGAATCATTCGACGAAACATCATCGGTATGGACTTTTGGAACACGACACAAAGCTTTACACCTCGCTTTGGCCCGTCAACACTGACAGTGGACTGTTGATGACAGGAAGTACACTCCTGGAAATGGAAAAAAGAACACATTGACACCGGTGTGTCAGACCCACCACACTTGCACCGGACACTGCGAGAGGGCTGTACAAGCAATGATCACACGCACGGCACAGCGGACACACCAGGAACCGCGGTGTTGGCCGTCGAATGGCGCTAGCTGCGCAGCATTTGTGCACCGCCGCCGTCAGTGTCAGCCAGTTTGCCGTGGCATACGGAGCTCCATCGCAGTCTTTAACACTGGTAGCATGCCGCGACAGCGTGGACGTGAACCGTAGGTGCAGTTGACGGACTTTGAGCGAGGGCGTATAGTGGGCATGCGGGAGATTGACAGATTGACATGTATGGGTGTGCAGACATCCTCATGAATCCATGGAACTGCATGTCAGGAGGAGACTGTTGAGGCTGCTGGAGGCTCTGTAACGGTGTAAGGCGTGTGCAGCTGGAGTGATACGGTATCCCTGATACGTCTAGATACGGCTCTGACAGGCGACACGTACGTAAGCATCCTGTCTGATCATCTGCATCCATTCGTGTACATCGTGCATTGCGACGGACTTGTTCTATTCCATCAGGACTCTACGACACCCCCGACGTCCAGGAACACTCTTCTGAGTTTAAACACTTCCACTGGCCACCAGGCTCCCGAGACATAAACATTATTGAGCACACCTGGGTTGCCTTGCAACCTGCCGTTCAGAAGAGATCTCCAACCCCTCTTACGGATTTGTGGCTAGCCCTAGGATTCATGGTGTCAGCTCCCTCCAGCACTACTTCAGACGTTAGTCAAGTCCATGCTATGTCGTGCTGTGGCACTTCTGCGTACTCTTGGGGGCCCTACACGATATTAGGCAGGTGTACCAGTTTCTTTGGCCCTTCAGTGTATTTACGAAAAAAAAGTTACTCTAAAATTAGAATATCATCACGAATTTGAAGTACAAAATGAGCTGATAATTCAAGAATGAAAATGGAATGATAATTAAATTGACACCCTAGCTGCAAGCAGGCGTTGACACACTTCATTGGGAACATGTTGAAAATGTGTGCCCCGACCGGGACTCGAACCCGGGATCTCCTGCTTATGGCTTCCCGGCCTTTGACCTTCTTGTGCGAACGCACACGCTATGCCCGAACTCGTACGGGACTTGGTAGATTAATCTGCCATGAGTAATGAGTATGATGGGCAAACATCTATTAGGCGCACTACGAATGTAGTGTTGTGGACATGTTGGGAATGTTGATCTCACGGGGAGCGTGCAAGGGATAAGTCCCTGCAGACGCACTATCCTCTGTGCCCGCGGTGGCTCAGATGGATAGAGCGTCTGCCATGTAAGCAGAAGATCCCGGGTTCGAGTCCCGGGCGGGGCACACATTTTCAACATGTCCCCAATGAAGTGTATCAACGCCTGCTTGCAGCTAGGGTGTCAATTTAATTATCATATCATTTCTAGCAAAGCTGCATGGTCATCGACGGTAACTGTTCTTTCGGGAACAGATACTACCGTCATATATAGTTAAAAATATGGGTTCCCGGCCTTTGACCTTCTTGTGCGAACGCACGCGCTATGCCCGAACTCGTACGGGACTTGGTAGATTAATCTACCACGAGTAATGAGTATGATGGGCAAACATCTATTAGGCGCACTACGAATGTAGTGTTGTGGACATGTTGGGAATGTTGATCTCACGGGGGGCGTGCAAGGCATAAGTCCCTGCAGGCGCACTATCCTCTGTGCCCGCGGTGGCTCAGATGGATAGAGCGTCTGCCGTGTAAGCAGGAGATCCCGGGTTCGAGTCCCGGTCGGGGCACACATTTTCAACATGTTCCCAATTAAGTGTATCAACGCCTGCTTGCAGCTAGGGTGGCAATTTAATTATCATTTCATTTCTAGCAAAGCTGCATGGTCATCGACGGTAACTGTTCTTTCGGGAACAGATACTACCGTCATATATAGTTAAAAATAATGAAAATGGACACGCGTAGAAACGACATTATCTTCCGATAATGTAAGAGAAGCGTCGGCATGGCCAGCGCGTCTATGTCTGTAGCACGGCGAAGTACAATGTTGCGGCTTCCCTTGATGCGGCAGTAGAGAGGCGTGTTTTCAGGCGAATACCAGTCACGAATTCGTCGTGATGGAACATATTGAGGTGTGTAGAATTCGAGGAGACGAAAATTGACAGGCTGAATTAATTTTTGTTAGATTGATCCAGTGTCTGGTATGCTAGCACTCCGTCTTCAGGCCACAAGTGGCCCATCGGGACCATGCGACCCCCGTATCATCCTCAGATACGGATGCGGATAGGAGGGGCGTGTGGTCAGCACACTGCTCTCCCGGTTGTTATGATGGTTTTCTTTCACCGCTACTATTCGGTCGAGTAGCTCCTCAATTGGCATCACGAGGCTGAGTGCACCCCGAAAAATGGCAACAGCGCATGGCGGCCCGGATGGTCACCCATCCAAGTGCTGGCCACGCCCGACAGCGCTTAACTTCGGTGATCTGACGGGAACCGGTGTAGCCACTGTGGCAAGGCCGTTGCCTCTGGTATGCTAGGCTATTCGTTAATTTGGGCGGCAACAATAACATCTTCTTCTGTTTCTTTAATCGAGGGCATAGATCTGTTCCGTCTTCTAAGCATCCAGCCATCCCATCTTTTTCTTGATCTTCCAATGCATCTTGAACCTTTTTTTTTGTTTTGGTGGTGTTAGATCTGGCAGTCTTTGTAAATATTCTAGCGAGCTTTGTAGATTAGATACGACCTTCTTATTTATAGTACGCTAGCCGTTCCCCTCAGCTGAGCTCGGATATCAATGTGTAAGTAGGCTGTTTAGGTTTTGTTATTGGTAACGCTCTGTATGAAAATCACTGGCTGTGCTGTGTGCAGTCTGTGGCTAGTTTGCATTGCTGTCTGCCATTGTAGTGTTGGGCAGCGGCAGCTGGATGTGAACAGCGCGTAGCGTTGCGCAGTTGGAGGTGAGCTGCCAGCAGTGGTGGATGTGAGGAGATAGATGGTGGAGTTTTGAAATTTGTAATACTGGATATCATGAACTGCTATATACATTATGACATTTGAACACTATTAAGGTAAATACATTGTTTGTTCTCTATTAAAATCTTTCATTTGCTAACTATGCCTATCAGTAGTTAGTGCCTTCCGTAGTTTGAATCTTTTATTTAGCTGGCAGTGGTGGCGCTCGCTGTATTGCAGTAGTTCGAGTAACGAAGATTTTTGTGAGGTAAAAGTAACTTGTAAGTTACATTTCACTGCACACGTTTCTGTTCGTCATAGTATATGGACAATATGTGAGAAGCAGGGACTGTTAGTGTTTGCACGTGTGTTGATAATTCAGCAAGGGTCTGGATAACAGCATTGCTGGTTCTAAGAACAATTCCAAAAAACTTTGTGAGTGCACAAGTGGTGGTTTATGGACTTGCTATATTCTCCGCAAGACTCTTCGATGGTGATTGTGCACCTGCACAGTCGCAACAGATGGCTGTTGGCCGTCTCTACAAGGACTACAGTGGGTCTGCATCTTTGATGACCCACCAATACCATCATCTCTACAAGGACTACAGTAGGTCTGCATCTCTGATGGCCCACCAATATCATTATTTCTACAAGGACTGCAGTGGGTCTGCATCTCTGGTGGCCCACCAATACCATACTCTCTACCAAGACTATAGTGGGTCTGCTCTGTGATGACCTACCTACCAATATTCTTCAAAACGTCGAATGACTCTGCTGTGGGTTTGCTCTGTTGTGGCCCATTACCTGTCAACATGTCAAGAGTCAGCACTGTCTTTCCGTTGGAAGGACAACACTACTTCTTCAAGACTCCATGAAAATCCACTACTTCCGTGTGCATTGTCTTTTACTCCTCAGACTTTGAGGAAAGAAACGGCAGTTTCACTGTGATGAATGATCAGGACTGTCTTTATGGACTGTGAGAAAATTTTAGCTTTTGACCAACATTGTATTAATAAGTGTGTACATTTGATTTCTTTGTTATTGTAATTATGAAAATTTTTTTCAAATCTGTATTGGCCACTGCCCAAAACAATTTGTAAATTTTTTTGTGGGGAGCATGGGGGCTATGTAAGTAGGCTGTTTAGGTTTTCTTATTGGTAACGCCACGTAGCGCTCTGTATGAAAATCACTGGTTGTGCTGTGTGCAGTCTGTGGCTAGTTTGCATTGTTGCCTGCCATTGTAGTGTTGGGCAGCGGCAGCTGGATGTGAACAGCGCGTAGCGTTGCGCAGTTGGAGGTGAGCCGCCAGCAGTGGTGGATGTGGGGAGAGAGATGGCGGAGTTTTGAAATTTGTAATACTGGATAGCATGAACTGCTATATACATTATGACTTTTGAACACTATTAAGGTAAATACATTGTTTGTTCTCTATTAAAATCTTTCATTTGCTAACTATGCCTATCAGTAGTTAGTGCCTTCCGTAGTTTGAATCTTTTATTTAGCTGGCAGTGGTGGCGCTCGCTGTATTGCAGTAGTTCGAGTAACGAAGATTTTTGTGAGGTAAGTGATTTGTGAAAGGTATCGGTTAATGTAGGGATTTTTGAAAGTCAGATTGCGTTGCGCTAAAAATATTGTGTGTCAGTTTAAGCACAGTCTTGTACAATTTTTCATAAGGGGACGTTTCAAATGGTTTTGTTATGACGAATGATGGTGAGTAAGCAAACTAGTAATTTATAAATGTCGGTACGCAGGGTGTTTCCATAAGAGGGTGCAAAAATTTAACAGGACATAGAGTATGCTCCACTGAACATTTTGAGGTAGGGAAACTGGGGTCGGAGAAGCCAGCTTCAGGAGAAAACAGGAATAAAATCGCATTACTGTGTACTTTTTTTTATTTACATTAGCTAACTGCAAATACCGCCATTGACACAATGAACGTACCATTTGTACTGTATCTGTGCTGAAACTGTCGGCCACCAACCTCAATGCAAGCGTGACATCGGCGAACAAGATTCTGACGCACCCTGACAAATATCCCTGGTGTGTTTCGCATCACATCACAGGCAGCTACAATTCTGGCAACTAATTTCATATCCGTTTGCAGTGGAGCCTCATACACAAGTGACTTTAGATATCTCAGTAGGAAATAATGAAGGGAATTCAGGTGAGGTGTCCTCGCAGGTCATGAAATAGGACCTCCCATTCCAATCCAACGACCAGGAAATACTGTGCCGGTACTGCTCCATCTTACTGTACTGTACTGTACTACTTTGAATAGCACTGAGTAATGAATGGGTCTGTATTTTAAACATAACTGCGCAACAGCAACGGTTCCACGTAATAAGACTAAAAACAGCCGACCAGTTGCAATGGATGAAGTAATCTTTACCTAGGTTTCGACAGATTTAAATCTGTCTTCTTCAGAAGGCGGCCTGAGGACAATGAACATCGTAGTTTACATTAAAAGGTATGAAACTTAAGTCAAGACTAGAGTTTAACACGTATTAGAGAGCTCTTGTATTACAAAATATGAGAAGGACGCCTGGTACTTACAGTATTACATTAATATGGAATGATGTATCATCGTCGTTTTTACAAATATCTGCATAGATCCATTAGTCCAAATTAAAATATAGCCCTGAAAATAGGGTTTGTCATGTAAATAAAAATTAGTACATGGATGTTGCAGAGCTCACAAGCGACTGAGTATAATCGGCCAGCGTAGTTACTCTGTGGCCAGGGCAGGTGGCGCTCATGTCGCGAACTATGTGCCAATTGGCGTACTAAAACAACGTGTAAAATATAAATATTAATGGCGTCCTTAGATAAAGTGACAATAAAAAGAAGGAAAGCGTTTAACACTCCCGTTATAACAGTATGGGAGCCTTGGTATCATTAACGTAGATATATACATCAAAAAGGGAGGTGGCGCTTACGCCGAGAGTTACATACAGTGGCATATACAGCCAGAATATAAAAGTTACATTACAATATTAGTGAAGCACACACACCGTATATAAGTGAAAACTTTAAAACTATCAGTAATGGCTCTTAAGACAAAATTACGAACCCTGGTCCACAATCCAGTTAATACACATTCTCAGGGAGCCAAGGTTTTAGAGCCAGAGAAAATCACATGAGGGCCGATGTAGTGGCAGCCATACATCGTGGGTCTGTCGTTGATTCGTAGCACGTTCTGTCATGGAACAGTGTAAATACGATACAGCAGAGCCACCTTATGGGTAAGCAAAGTGAACAAAACCTGCATCATGACATCCTCGTAATCACTCATCCTTCCTGTTTCCTTGCAGGAAATAAAGAATTTACATGTAAATAAACAGCACACTATGTGTAAACCTGTGCACATGTTAATTGTTGAAACGTCCCCTTAGAATAATTATGAATGGCTGTGCTAGTAATCTGCTACGTTATTTGATACAAAGCCAGCTGAGTAAAACTGAACGTACTCAGAAAGTTCTCTCTTTACTTATTCTGATCACCACTAAACCGACACACAACATTTTTCGCGCAACGCAATCTGACTTTCAATAATCCGTACAAAAGCGTGGCCCTGACTCACAATAACCTATACCTTTCACAAATCAATTACCTCATAAAAATCTTCGTTACTCGTGCTACTGTAATGCAGCGAGCGCCACTACTGCCAGGTAAATAAAAGATTCAAACTACGGAAGGCACTAACTACTGATAGGCACAGTTAGCAAATGAAAGATTTTGATAGAGAACAAACAATGTATTTACCTTAATGGCGTTCAAAAGTCATAATATATATATAATTTTGTGACATCCAACTAAACAAATTTCCTTTTTCTGATGGACACACGTCCAGATCGTCCGCTCATAACTCCGCCATCTCTCTCCCCACATCCACCACTGCTGGCGGCTCACCTCCAACTGCGCAACGCTATGCGCTGTTCACATCCAGCTGCCCAACACTACACAAGCCAATATTCCAACAATGCAAACCAGCCACAGAGTGCACACAGCACAGTCAGTGATTTTCATACAGAGCGCCACGTGGCGTTCCCAACATAAAAACCTAAGCTGGAAAAAAGTAATTCTAGACAAAGTGGTTGACAAGTTTACTTCCATATCTCCTTAAGCTGGCTTCGGCAATCCCAGGTTCCCTCCCTCAAATTCTTCAGTAGAGCATTCTCTATGTCCCGTTACATTTTTCCACGCTCTTACGGAAATAGCCTGCAGAGAAGTGTAGAGACGTATGTATAAAAAATGTGTGCAGTGCCAGTATGTAGATACATAACGAAAGTGTTTGTTATTTTGCTGTATGTCAATCTGAGAGTATGCATTATATTTTCTGATCCTGTTTAAAATATGCCTCGATTCATTACACAAGTACTGAAGTATAGTTTCAAAGGCGTCCTCTGGCACACCTAATACTGGACATACTAATGATTTCTCCCTTCCATTTCAATGCATTTAGTGCCTACATTTTTGATTTATGCCACTAAGATGACTAATTTATGACAGACAAGTCAATTAATAGATCATAATCAAATGCAACCTCACCAAAAGCCTCCGACACTCTACATGTAATGGCATGATGACTCTCTGTTTGTCGTACAGCCTTTAAATGATGCCGTCTTTCAGAGAATTGAAGCGTCTCGGAATATTTGAAGAGGCGCACATTGCTCAGTGTCTAAAATGCTACAGGCTTGTGACTTATAATACACGCACGGCACAGCGGACACACCAGGAACCGCGGTGTTGGCCGTCGAATGGCGCTAGCTGCGCAGCATTTGTGCACCGCCGCCGTCAGTGTGCCGTGGCATACGGAGCTCCATCGCAGTCTTTAACACTGGTAGCATGCCGCGACAGCGTGGACGTGAACCGTATGTGCAGTTGACGGACTTTGAGCGAGGGCGTATAGTGGGCATGCGGGAGGCCGGGTGGACGTACCGCCGAATTGCTCACCACGTGGGGCGTGAGGTCTCAACAGTACATCGATGTTTTCGCCAGAGGACTGCATACGACCGAGGCACACAGGGCCAACACCCGGCATCATGGTGTGGGGAGCGATCTCCTACACTGGCCGTACACCACTGGTGATCGTTGAGGGGACACTGAATAGTGCACGGTACATCCAAACCGTCATCGAACCCATCGTTCTACCATTCCTAGACCGGCAAGGGAACTTGCTGTTCCAACAGGACAATGCACGTCCGCATGTATCCCGTGCCACCCAACGTGCTCTAGAAGGTGTAAGTCAACTACCCTGGCCAGCAAGATCTCCGGATCTGTCCCCCATTGAGCATGTTTGGGACTGGATGAAGCGTCGTCTCACGCGGTCTGCACGTCCAGCACGAACGCTGGTCCAACTGAGGCGCCAGGTAGAAATGGCATGGCAAGCCGTTCCACAGGACTACATCCAGCATCTCTACGATCGTCTCCATGGGAGAATAGCAGCCTGCATTGCTGCGAAAGGTGGATATACACTGTACTAGTGCCGACATTGTGCATGCTCTGTTGCCTGTGTCTATGTGCCTGTGGTTCTGTCAGTGTGATCATGTGATGTATCTGACCCCAGGAATGTGTCAATAAAGTTTCCCCTTCCTGGGACAATGAATTCACGGTGTTCTTATTTCAATTTCTAGGAGTGTAGTACGGAAATGTGGAGTAAAGACATAGTGGACTGATAAGCGTTGTAATCGTTACGTTGAACTGTATTATGCAGAATATATCAAAAAATAAAACAATTTTTCACAATTATGGTACAATTTAGTTTTTTTAAACAGGCATTATTATTCCATATTTCACATCACATTCTTGAAATCAGTAAATATGTTGTACTACACACTTTCTCAAGTAGACTATGTTATTCCGCAGCCTTCAGGGTATCTCTATACCAAATTTCAACAAAATCGGTGTAGCGCTTTAGTCGTGAAAGCGTAACACACAGAATTACTATCGCATTTATGGTATTAGTATGGGTATCCCAAGCTCTGCTCTTACGTCTACGTTTCTTAGCCTGTCTGATCTTGTGCTTCGCTTAACTTCTCTTAGAAATTTCAGTTCTGCCGCTCGGATTCCATTTTCTTGCTTTTTAATGGTTATCCAAGTTTTTCTTCCAATAGCAATGTGGGGGTAGTCATTACCTTATAAACCTTGATATTTGTGTCTTTACTCAATTTTCTACTTATTGTTCCACACATCATTTGATATTTCTGCAGTTTGTTGTCAATGTCGATTTCATTCTAATAGCTTACAATATTTTCTAGATCATTAAAGTGGCTATTTTGTTCATTTATCTTATTTCCTATTAAGATCTATGAGCTGAGTGGTTTTGTCCTTTGTTGTCAATGTCGAATTCGTTCTAGTAGCCTATAATATTCCCCAGGTAATTAAAAAAAAATGGTTCAAATGGCTCTGAGCACTATGGGACTTAACATCTGTGGTCATCAGTCCCCTAGAACTTAGAACTACTTAAACCTAACTAACATAAGGACATCACACACATCCATGCCCGAGGCAGGATTCGAACCTGCGACCGTAGCGGTCACGTGGTTCCAGACTGAAGCGCCTAGAACCGCACGGCCACACCGGCCGGCAGGTAATTAAAGAGACGGACTTGTTTCCTATTATGATCTTTGTCCTGGGTGGTTTTGTCCCTCTTAAAACCATTTGTTTTTGTTTGTGAAACAGATATTCTCGTACTGTATTCTTTCGAAATTTGGTTCAGTCTATAGATGGATCTTTGTAGCGAAGTCTCACTACCGTGTACAGTTGTAAGGTTGTTTGCGAAAAGCATCACATTAAAAAAATGTGTCATGTGATAATCTCATGCCTGGATCAATTTGCTGATTCAATTTTTCAATCATATCGTCATATTAAGAAGAGTGAGTAATAACTTAGACCCCTTGTTGTATCAGCATGTCTTCTGACATAGCACGGTTAGTCTTTATTCTTATTTTTGTACCTCCATATAGGCATTCTATCACCTTAATTATTTCCTGAGGATAATAATTCTCGTGTAAAACGTCTCATTAAGATTTTACTATCTACATGGTCGAAGGCTTTCTTTAAGTCTACAAATTCGATAAGTGTTTCCTTATTGAACTCTCTTTGTTTCTCTATGATTTGTTTGGATGTGAAAAGGTTATCAGTACATGGTCTGGCTTTTCTGAAACGATTTTGTTCTACAGGTAACACATTTTCGGTAAGATTTTGTAGATTTATTTTCTTGGCCTAAATCTTATAGGCCTAAGCTGTGTTTGTTAATGATATACAACGATGATAATTGCATTCATTTCGTTTACCTTTTCCTGAAGATTGATATGTCATCTGCAACTGTCCATGGTTGTGGAATTTGCCATCTTTGTCAGCACGTATTGTTTACATGAACAAGTCTAAACTTTATATTTATGACTTATTAAGACCAGTTGGTGGGCCCCATATTCCAGTTTCTTGTGACATTATAGTTCAGCAAGATAACACAAGGCCACACAATGCGAGTACTCTCCTGACCTGCTTCGACACAGTGGGTGTCAGACATTTGCCCTGGCCAGCACGTTCTCCAAACCCCTCACCCAGTGAAGACATCTGGTCCACTTGGCAGCCCATGCGAGAGATGGACTGAGATGAAGCAGTGGGGAATGATGTACCCACATCTGTCATCCACGTTCATTGTCAATCCAACAAGGCCCATTCGAGTTAGAGCTATAATTGCTACCGGAGGTGTTACTTGTTTTCTCCTCCCTCTTTTCCCTATGCCCTGTAAACCGCATACAAATTTACTCATAAGTATTCACGCTGTACTGTGACTCACCCACATAGCGTAGCGTGTTAACACTCCCGATTCCAGGATTCAGGGAGACAAGTCCACTCCGATTCGAGTCCCTTCGCGGATTACCGACCTGGGCTGGTGAGCTGTGATTTTTAGGCGGTTTCCCGCTTCCAACTAGGTAAATAGCCACAGTCTGCATCAGTCACACGTTTTTCAAACATTCTGAATATGTTCTCACACTTCTAGGTGAGAATTACTCTAGAGAGAGACAGATGGGGTACACAGATTCCGTCCTGAGGGGAGGAGGGGGGGGGGGATCAGGAAGGGCATCCAGCCTTGCCAAATGTCACTAACAATGTGAAAACCCATATAACATAGAGAAACTGAAACAAGCAGGAAAGCTGAAGAAAGAATCATTATGTACCATACATACACAGTATATGAAATTTCGTTCTTCTCTATTCTATTGGGTGTTGGAAATGTAATGGTCAGCAGTCTATTTTTGCAACAATTACAAGTGTACATTAAATTCATTTTTATTTAACAAAGAAATTTGCCAAACAGCCGCGCAAATAGAGAAGTTGTTTTATTTTATTTTCATTACCAGTTTCGGCAATTCTTCAGGCCCCCTATGCACCTCTAAAAAATAATCGATATCGCCATACTGTCTATGTCTTGAATTCTCAAGTGCTTCTTTCGAAGACTTGACTGCAGTCTTCGGAGAAAGCACTTGAGAATTCAAGAAATCCAAAAACATGTGGCTCCAGTATGCCAAGATCACTTTTGAGAGGTGGCTATGGGGCCTGAAGATGGCATAATGAATTGCTGAAACTGGCAGCGAAAATAAAATAAAAGAACTTCTGTTTGGCAAATTTCTTTGTCAAATATTTGACCAGCTGCTGTCCCATGTCCAAAGTGGATCGACAGAGACTGGATGTTTTGAATAGGTACTCGTGTATGAAACAGTTAATTTTTAAAATGGTTTGTTATTTTGGAACTTTTTGGGTCAAATCATGCAAATGATTGTTACCTTATGAATAACTGTATTGTTAATTGTCTAAAATTGGTTTTTACTTTTTGATATGTGCACTGCCCGACAAAAAGAAGTGAAGCACTCAGAAGACACAGTCAGATGTCAATGTAACTTTGTACATGTACACACCATTGGTAAGCATGTAAATAATTATAGATTTGCAATTCTCTGTGACAAAGGGAATGCCCAGCAAAGTGCATTAGTCTTGTTGTTTTTAATGTTGTTACCAGGCCTGGTAGGGTACGTAAGCGGAGTGCACAGTGTCAGATGTTGAGTGATCACTGTGAAGGACATGCAAATGGCCTGTATTAGTGAGAAACAGCGTTAATAGCACCTAACGTAGTTTGATACGGGCCTCATTGTGAGTGACCATTTCGCTGGCTGGTCGAGATGTGCTGTATACACATATATGGGGAATTTAGATGCAACAGTTGCCCCATTCCGGAATAAGATTTTCACTCTGCAGCGGAGTGTGCGCTGATATGAAACTTCCTGGCAGATTAAAACTGTGTGCCCGACCGAGACTCGAACTCGGGACCTTTGCCTTTCGCGGGCAAGTGCTCTACCATCTGAGCTACCAAAGCACGACTCACGCCCGGTACTCACAGCTTTACTTCTGCCAGTACCTCGTCTCCTACCTGCCAAACTTTACAGAAGCTCTCCTGCGAACCTTGCAGAACTAGCACTCCTGAAAGAAACGATATTGCGGTGACATGGCTTAGCCACAGCCTGCGGGATGTTTCCAGAATGAGATTTTCACTCTGCAGCGGAGTGTGCGCTGATATGAAACTTCCTGGCAGATTAAAACTGTGTGCCCGACCGAGACTCGAACTCGGGACCTTTGCCTTTCGCGGGCAAGTGCTCTACCATCTGAGCTACCGAAGCACGACTCACGCCCGGTACTCACAGCTTTACTTCTGCCAGTACCTCGTCTCCTACCTGCCAAACTTTACAGAAGCTCTCCTGCGAACCTTGCAGCACTAGCACTCCTGAAAGAAAGGATATTGCGGAGACATGGCTTAGCCACAGCCTGCGGGATGTTTCCAGAATGAGATTTTCACTCTGCAGCGGAGTGTGCGCTGATATGAAACTTCCTGGAGAGGTTCTGTAAAGTTTGGCAGGTAGGAGACGAGGTACTGGCAGAAGTAAAGCTGTGAGTACCGGGCATGAGTCGTGCTTGGGTAGCTCAGATGGTAGAGCACTTGCCCGCGAAAGGCAAAGGTCTCGAGTTCGAGTCTCGGTCGGGCACACAGTTTTAATCTGCCAGGAAGTTTCAGTTGCCCAATTGTTGACTGTATGGGTATGTAGCGGCAGGCACACTTGTCGTCAAGGTTCTGGTAGATCACGTCTGACTACCGCAAGAGAAGATCGCGGTAATGTGCACCAAGCGCATCGTAACCCATTAACGAGTGTGCCTGTCACCCGAGAATAAGTACTGGACTCTCTGCAACATGCAACGTGCTGAAGCGTTGGCGGAAGACTCATGGAATCAAGACTAGGGGATTACTGTCTCCTGTGTAGGCTGCAGCTAACACCACAACACAAACAACTGCCTTTGGAGGTGGTGTCGTTCATAGGAAGTATGGACTGCTAACGAATGGCATCACAGCGTGTTCAGTGATAAAACATGGTTCTGAACTACCCTGGATGATTATAGTCGGCGAGTATGGTGTTGGGAAGAGTCCATTTTCTCAATGTTTTGACAGGCACAGTGGTATTATTCCTAGTGTCATGGTAATGGGAGCCAACAAGTTGACTTCGTGTCATGGCTGGTAATGATTGAGGGAACTCTGATGGCCCAACGGTATGTCACAGACATCCTGCATCCTGGTGTGGTGGTGGTAAGTTCCTGTGGGACCAAACTGATGAGGTCATCGGTCCCTAGGCTTACATACTACTTAATCTAACACACCCATACCCGAGGGAGGACTCGAATCTCCGACAGGGGGAGTCGCGCGAACTGCGGCAAGGTGTTGCAGACAGTGCAGCTACCCTGCGTGGCGCATCCTTGTGTGCCACCTCTCTTGAGATAGTATTGTGGCTCCATTTTCAACAAGATAATGTTCATCCACACGTGTCTCTGTGAACCTACTTCGTGATGCTGTGGCCAGCAAGATGCCTAAACATGTCACTGATGGAACATGTGTGAAATCTGCTCGGAAGGCAATTCTCTTCCATTATTCAAGATATGAGGGACCAGTTACAACATTTGTGGGCCCGTTCGCCTCAGGAGAGGATACAATATCCTTTTACCACCCTTCCCAACCGAATCAGAGCAAGCATCCAGGTCAGTGGGGGTGTAACATCATACGGATAACTTGGCTCATATTGCTAAATCTTTGTAAAGTGGGCTCTATTTTGTGTCATTGGAACATCAGATACCCCATCAATTTGTTACCTCCAACCCTCTTGCATATTTCACTTTTTTGTCAGGTTGTGAGCATTTTGGGAAGTTTGAAAGTAGCAGAAATTTTCAGCGCTCTATTACCCCTCCACATGCATTTTACCATGCTTGGGCCGTGCTTGGCAAGCTGTCCACAAGGTGACCGAGACGTTGCTGTTAAAGCCTGTCCCACTTTCCATCACCAGCCCTCCTGAGGTGATCCATGCGACGATCCACTACAAGTTGGAACTGGTCCAAAGCACCCTCTAAATGTGCCCATCCCAGCAGATATCACAGGTCACTCCATTTAGTAGTGTCCCTGACGGAATTTGTTCACTAGATGGACACCGTACACTCGTTTATCACTGCCTCGAAAAACAAGCTTGTCACTGACATGCTGACAGTAGGGCTAGGCAGTTTGTTGGATAATCATGTCCTGATACTATACAGCCCTCAAACAACGGTTGTAATCCGTTTACGATTCCTGCACAGAACCTGATTGAACCACCTCCCTGTGAATCCTACGGGACCACATGACTGAGGTGTGCGCCGGCCAGTGTGGCCGAGCGCTTCTAGGCGCTTCAGTCTGGAACCGCGCGAGCGATATGGTCGCAGGTTCGAATCCTGCGTCGGGCATGCGTGTGTGTGATGTCCTTAGGTTAGTTAGGTTTAAGTAGTTCTAAGTTCTAAGGGACTGATGACCTCAGATGTTGAGTCCCATAGTGCTCAGAGCCATTTGGACTATTTTTGAACTGAGGAGTGCATTGACAGCTGGCTGGCTGTCTTCATGATCTTCTTCGACAGCCATCAGGCGTCTGATTAACTCTGTACTTTTGAGTGAAGAGAAACTGACACCATTGAAGCAGTACTTGAGGTGGGTGGGTAGAACTATAGCTCATAATTGGCATCAATAAAGACAAGATGATCATATAGAGACGAATGCACATAGTCTGTGTCCACACAACTGTCAGGTTGCCTCCATAAAGGGTGCTATGGCCTTCTCCACCACACATCACGGTGCCTAGAGTATCAGCAACCAAACTGACAGACTGCAGCCGCGGGTTGCCCGCATCGCAGGCACACCGAAGCACTACACAACCGACAGGCAATATTGATGAACAGCAACAACCAAAACAACAACACCACAGCAAAGACACCAGCGGCCACCAGGGGACACTACCGGCCCACATAAACATAAGGAAGAGGTCGCTGCAGATCCCAGAACTACACTCCTGGAAATGGAAACAAGAACACATTGACACCGGTGTGTCAGACCCACCATACTTGCTCCGGACACTGCGAGAGGGCTGTACAAGCAATGATCACACGCACGGCACAGCGGACACACTAGGAACCGCGGTGTTGGCCGTCGAATGGCGCTAGCTGCGCAGCATTTGTGCACCGCCGCCGTCAGTGTCAGCCAGTTTGCCGTGGCATACGGAGCTCCATCGCAGTCTTTAACACTGGTAGCATGCCGCGACAGCGTGGACGTGAACCGTGTGTGCAGTTGACAGACTTTGAGCGAGGGCGTATAGTGGGCATGCGGGAGGCCGGGTGGACGTACCGCCGAATTGCTCAACACGTGGGGCGTGAGGTCTCCACAGTACATCGATGTTGTCGCCAGTGGTCGGCGGAAGGTGCACGTGCCCGTCGACCTGGGACCGGACCGCAGCGACGCACGGATGCACGCCAAGACCGTAGGATCCTACGCAGTGCCGTAGGGGACCACACCGCCACTTCCCAGCAAATTAGGGACATTGTTGCTCCTGGGGTATCGGCGAGGACCATTCGCAACCGTCTCCATGAAGCTGGGCTACGCTCCCGCACACCGTTAGGCCGTCTTCCGCTCACGCCCCAACATCGTGCAGCCCGCCTCCAGTGGTGTCGCGACAGGCGTGAATGGAGGGACGAATGGAGACGTGTCGTCTTCAGCGATGAGAGTCGCTTCTGCCTTGGTGCCAATGACGGTCGTATGCGTGTTTGGCGCCGTGCAGGTGAGCGCCACAATCAGGACTGCATACGACCGAGGCACACAGGGCCAACACCCGGCATCACGGTGTGGGGAGCGATCTCCTACACTGGCCGAACACCACTGGTGATCGTCGAGGGGACACTGAATAGTGCACGGTACATCCAAACCGTCATCGAACCCATCGTTCTACCATTCCTAGACCGGCAAGGGAACTTGCTGTTCCAACAGGACAATGCACGTCCGCATGTATCCCGTGCCACCCAACGTGCTCTAGAAGGTGTAAGTCAACTACCCTGGCCAGCAAGATCTCCGGATCTGTCCCCCATTGAGCATGTTTGGGACTGGATGAAGCGTCGCCTCACGCGGTCTGCACGTCCAGCACGAACGCTGGTCCAACTGAGGCGCCAGGTGGAAATGGCATGGCAAGCCGTTCCACAGGACTACATCCAGCATCTCTACGATCGTCTCCATGGGAGAATAGCAGCCTGCACTGCTGCGAAAGGTGGATATACACTGTACTAGTGCCGACATTGTGCATGCTCTGTTGCCTGTGTCTATGTGCCTGTGGTTCTGTCAGTGTGATCATGTGATGTATCTGACCCCAGGAATGTGTCAATAAAGTTTCCCCTTCCTGGGACAATGAATTCACGGTGTTCTTATTTCAATTTCCAGGAGTGTAGTTCCGAGGTACTCATCTACCGAAGCGCTATAAAGGCCGGCACTCGGCCGCACATCGCCAGTTCACCGACCGCCAGCAGACTTGGATAGCTGCCGCCCCAGCAGCCCGGCTTGGGTCTCCTTGCTGATCTCTGGATTAGGATTGGTATATCGGAGAAGTCTCTGGCGGAGACTAGTAGGAAATTATTTCAGTTGTTTTCTATCTTATTCTTGTATGTAGTTGTGATTCGAAGACGGATCACTGTTTTGTGTTGGTGTTATACTTGGAGAATTTGTTTTGGTTAATTGAACAGTCCAATACATTGTTTCGGACTTTGATCGTTAGTTTCTTCTGCTTACGCAGACATATCAAAGGGTACTGTGCTCTTCTGTTAAATTCTACTTAGGGGTACCTACAAGTCATTATTTGTATCTGGCGATCATCAGATTGTGTTCTTGACTACAGTGACAACTAAGTGGATGATATAAATCTCACGCGAGTGTTTGAATAACGACTTAGTGGTGGTGTACCTCATATCGTTGGGCCACTCCCTGTGCTTATAACACTTATTATGCTAAGCTGACAATTGTCCTGCACGCAACTGGACACACAACGTGCTCTACTGCAATGCACTGAAAATGCAGGTCTGCTTTTACATCCATTACGTAGGTGGCTGCACATAGGTGGGTGGTCCTGTGGGACCAAACTGCTGAGATCATCGGCCCCTAGGCTTACATAATACTTAATCTAACTACGTTAAGGGCAACATACACACCCATACCCACACGAATCTCTGACAGGGGGAACTGTGCGAACTGCGCCAAGGTGCTGCAGATAGTGCAGCTACCCTGCGTGGCGCATCCATTTGTGCCAGCACTCTTGGGATAGTATTGTGGCGTAATTTTCAGCAAGATAATGTTCATCCACACGTGTCTCTGTGAACCTACTACATGATGCTGAGGTACCCCTATGGCCAGCAAGATGCCTAAACATGTCACTGATGGAACATGTGTGAAATCTGCTCGGAAGGCAATTCTGTTCTATTATTCAAGATATGAGGGACCAGTTACAACATTTGTGGGCCCGTTCGTCTCAGGAGAGGATACAATATTCTTTTACCACCCTTCCCAAGCGAATCAGAGCAAGCATCCAAGTCAGTGGGGGTGTAACATCATACTGATAACTTGGCTCATATTGCTAAATCATTGTAAAGGGAGCTCTATTTTGTGTCACTGGAACATCAGATACCCTATCAATTTGTTACCTCCTACCCTCTTGTACGTTTCACTTTTTTGTCAGGTTGTGATCGTTTTGGGAGGTTTGAAAGTAGCAGAAATTTTCAGCGCTCTGTTACCCTTCCACATGCATTTTACCATGCTAGGGCCGTGCTTGGAAATCTGTCCACAAGGTGACCGAGACGTTGCTGCTAAAGCCTGTCCCACTTTCCATCATCAGGTGATCCATGCGACGATCCACTACAAGTTAGAAGTGGTCCAAAGCACCCTCTAAATGTGCCCATCCCAGCAGATATCACAGGTCACTCCATTCAGTAGTGTCCCTGAAGGAATTTGTTCACTAGGTGGACACAGTACACTGGTTTATCACTGCCTCGAAAGACAAGCCCGTCACTGACATACTGACAGTAGGACGAGGCTGCCAAGGCTGCCAAGCACGGCCCGAGCATGGTAAAATGCATATGGAGGGGTAACAGAGCGCTGAAAATTTCTGCTACTTTCAAAGTTCCCAAAATGCTCACAACCTGACAAAAAAGTGAAACATGCAAGAGGGTAGGAGGTAACAAATTCATAGGGTATCTGATGTTCCAGTGACACAAAATAGAGCCTCCTTTACAAAGATTTAGCAATATGATCCAAGTTATCAGTATGATGTTACACCCCCACTGACCTGGATAATCGTGTCCTGATACTATGCAGCCCTCAAATTGCTCCTGCTAGTGCTGAGAAGCGGTTGTAATCCGTTTATGATTCCTGCACAGAACTTGATTGAACCACCTCCCTGCGAATCCTACGGGACCACATGACTGAGGTGCGCATTGACAGCTGGCTGGCTGTCTTCAAGATCTTCTTTCGACAGCCATCAGGCGTCTGATTAACTCTGTACTTTTGAGTGAAGAGAAACTGACACCATTGAAGCAGTACTTGAGGTGGGTGGGTTGAACTATAGCTCATAATTGGCTTCAATAAAGACAAGATGATCATATAGAGACGATTGCACATAGTCTGTGTCCACACAACTTTCAGGTTGCCTCCATAAAGGGTGCTATGGCCTTCTTCACTACACATCACGGCGCCTAGAGTATCAGCAACCAAACTGACAGACTGCAGCCGCGGGTTGCCCGCCTCGCAGGCACACCGAAGCACTACACAACCGACAGGCAATATTGATGAACAGCAACAACCAAAACAACAACACCACAGCAAAGACACCAGCGGCCACCAGGGGACACTACCGGCCCACATAAACATAAGGAAGAGGTCGCTGCAGATCCCGGAACTATTTTCACACGTCAAACTACGTGATGGAAAATAGTTCCGAGGTACTCATCTGCCGAAGCGCTATAAAGGCCGGCACTCGGCCGCCAGCAGAGTTGGATAGCTGCCGCCCCAGCAGCCCGGCTTGGGTCTCCTTGCTGATCTCTGGATTAGGATTGGTATATCGGAGAAGTCTCTGGCGGAGACTAGTTGGAAATTATTTCAGTTGTTTTCTATCTTACTCTTGTATGTAGTTGTGATTCGAAGACGGATCACTGTTTTGTGTTGGTGTTATACTTGGAGAATTTGTTTTGGTTAATTGGACAGTCCAATAAATTGTTTCGGACTTTGATCGTTAGTTTCTCCTGCTTACGCAGACATATCAAAGGGTACTGTGCTCTTCTGTTAAATTCTACTTAGGGGTACCTACAAGTCATGATTTGTATCTGGCGATCATCAGATTGTGTTCTTGACTACAGTGACAACTAAGTGGATGATATAAATCTCACGCGAGTGTTTGAATAACGACTTAGTGGTGGTGTACCTCATATCGTTGGGCCACTCCCTGTGCTTATAACACTTATTATGCTAAGCTGACAATTGTCCTGCACGCAACTGGACACACAACGTGCTCTACTGCAATGCACTGAGAATGCAGGTTTGCTATTGCATCCATTACGTAGGTGGCTGCATATAGAGATTTCCTGTGGTCAAAACAGCATCGAGAAAGAAGTTTCTGATCGCAAAATAGACCTAATCACATAATTTGGGTGGAAGGTTTCTATTCAAAAAATACGAACTAAGCATGTCACGGGGATGGTAAAATCTCTTTTATGTGCGGTTTAATTTGCGGACAATAGCCAAACTGCAAGGCAGGCTCACAGATCACATACTGCATTTTTATTACAGAGATGTGCCAAGGTTTCTACATCTACATCCACATTCATACTCCGCAAGCCATCTGACGGTGTGTAGCGGAGGGTACCTTCAGTACCACTATCGGTTCTCCCTTCTATTCCAGTCTCGTATTGTTCGTGGAAAGAAGGATTGTCGGTATGCCTCTGTGTGGGCTCTAATCTCTCTGATTTTATCCTCGCGGTCTCTTCGCGAGATATACGTAGGAGGGAGCAATATACTGCTTGACTCCTCGGTGAAGGTTGTTGTTGTTGTGGTCTTCAGTCCTGAGACTGGTTTGATGCAGCTCTCCATGCTACTCTATCCTGTGCAAGCTTCTTCATCTCCCAGTATCTACTGCAACCTACATCCTTCTGAATCTGCTTAGTGTATTCATCTCTTGGTCTCCCTCTACGATTTTTACCCTCCACACTGCCCTCCAATGCTAAATTTGTGATCCCTTGATGCCTCAAAACATGTCCTACCAACCGATCCCTTCTTCTAGTCAAGTTGTGCCACAAACTTCTCTTCTCCCCAATCCTATTCAATACCTCCTCATTAGTTACGTGATCTACCCACCTTATCTTCAGCATTCTTCTGTAGCACCACATTTCGAAAGCTTCTATTCTCTTCTTGTCCAAACTAGTTATCGTCCATGTTTCACTTCCATACATGGCTACACTCCATACAAATACTTTCAGAAACGACTTCCTGACACTTAAATCTATACTCGATGTTAACAAATTCCTCTTCTTGAGAAACGCTTTCCTTGCCATTGCCAGTCTACATTTTATATCCTCTCTACTTCGACCATCATCGGTTATTTTACTCCCTAAATAGCAAAACTCCTTTACTACTTTAAGTGTCTCATTTCCTAATCTAATTCCCTCAGCATCACCCGACTTAATTTGACTACATTCCATTATCCTCGTTTTGCTTTTGTTGATGTTCATCTTATATCCTCCTTTCAAGACACTGTCCATTCCGTTCAACTGCTCTTCCAAGTCCTTTGCTGTCTCTGACAGAATTACAATGTCATCGGCGAACCTCAAAGTTTTTACTTCTTCTCCATGAATTTTAATACCTACTCCGAATTTTTCTTTTGTTGCCTTTACTGCTTGCTCAATATACAGATTGAATAACATCGGGGAGAGGCTACAACCCTGTCTTACTCCTTTCCCAACCACTGCTACCCTTTCATGCCCCTCGACTCTTATAACTGCCATCTGGTTTCTGTACAAACTGTAAATAGCCTTTCGCTCCCTGTATTTTACCCCTGCCACCTTCAGAATTTGAAAGAGAGTATTCCAGTTAACATTGTCAAAAGCTTTCTCTAAGTCTACAAATGCTAGAAACGTAGGTTTGCCTTTTCTTAATCTTTCTTCTAAGATAAGTCGTAAGGTCAGTATTGCCTCACGTGTTCCAACATTTCTACGGAATCCAAACTGATCTTCCCCGAGGTCGGCTTCTACCAGTTTTTCCATTCGTCTGTAAAGAATTCGCGTTAGTATTTTGCAGCTGTGACTTATTAAACTGATAGTTCGGTAATTTTCACATCTGTCAACACCTGCTTTCTTTGGGATTGGAATTATTATATTCTTCTTGAAGTCTGAGGGTATTTCGCCTGTCTCATACATCGTGCTCACCAGATGGTAGAGTCTTGTCATGACTGGCTCTCCCGAGGCCATCAGTAGTTCAAATGGAATGTTGTCTACTCCCGGGGCCTTGTTTCGACTTAGGTCTTTCAGTGCTCTGTCAAACTCTTCACGCAGTATCTTATCTCCCATTTCGTCTTCATCTACATCCTCTTCCATTTCCATAATATTGTCCTCAAGTACATCGCCCTTGTATAAACCCTCTATATACTCCTTCCACCTTTCTGCCTTCCCTTCTTTGCTTAGAACTGGGTTGCCATCTGAGCTCTTGATATTCATACAAGTGGTTCTCTTCTCTCCAAAGGTCTCTTTAATTCTCCTGTAGGCAGTATCTATCTTACCCCTAGTGAGACAAGCCTCTACATCCTTACATTTGTCCTCTAGCCAACCCTGCTTAGCCATTTTGCACTTCCTGTCGATCTCATTTTTGAGACGTCTGTATTCCTTTTTGCCTGCTTCATTTACTGCATTTTTATATTTTCTCCTTTCATCAATTAAATTCAATATTTCTTCTGTTACCCAAGGATTTCTATTAGCCCTCGTCTTTTTACCTACTTGATCCTCTGCTGCCTTCACTACTTCATCCCTCAGAGCTACCCATTCTTCTTCTACTGTATTTCTTTCCCCCATTCCTGTCAATTGTTCCCTTATGCTCTCCCTGAAACTCTCTACAACCTCTGGTTCTTTCAGTTTATCCAGGTCCCATCTCCTTAAATTCCCACCTTTTTGCAGTTTCTTCAGTTTCAATCTGCAGTTCATAACCAATAGATTGTGGTCAGAATCCACATCTGCCCCAGGAAATGTCTTACAATTTAAAACCTGGTTCCTAAATCTCTGTCTTACCATTATATAATCTATCTGATACCTACTAGTATCTCCAGGATTCTTCCAGGTATACAACCTTCTTTTATGATTCTTGAACCAAGTGTTGGCTATGATTAAGTTATGCTCTGTGCAAAATTCTACAAGGCGGCTTCCTCTTTCATTCCTTCCCCCCAATCCATATTCACCTACTATGTTTCCTTCTCTCCCTTTTCCTACTGACGAATTCCAGTCACCCATGACTATTAAATTTTCGTCTCCTTTCACTACCTGAATAATTTCTTTTATCTCGTCATACATTTCATCTATTTCTTCATCATCTGCAGAGGTAGTTGGCATATAAACTTGTACTACTGTAGTAGGCATGGGCTTTGTGTCTATCTTGGCCACAATAATGCGTTCACTATGCTGTTTGTAGTAGCTAACCCGCATTCCTATTTTTTTATTCATTATTAAACCTACTCCTGCATTACCCCTATTTGATTTTGTATTTATAACCCTGTAATCACCTGACCAAAAGTCTTGTTCCTCCTGCCACCGAACTTCACTAATTCCCACTATATCTAATTTTAACCTATCCATTTCCCTTTTTAAATTTTCTAACCTACCTGCCCGATTAAGGGATCTGACATTCCACGCTCCGATCCGTAGGACGCCAGTTTTCTTTCTCCTGATAACTACGTCCTCCTGAGTAGTCCCCGCCCGGAGATCCGAATGGGGGACTATTTTACCTCCGGAATGTTTTACCCAAGAGGACGCCATCATCATTTAATCATACAGTAGAGCTGCATGTCCTCGGGAAAAATTACGGCTGTAGTTTCCCCTTGCTTTCAGCCGTTCGCAGTACCAGCACAGCAAGGCCGTTTTGGTTAATGTTACAAGGCCAGATCAGTCAATCATCCAGACTGTTGCCCCTGCAACTACTGAAAAGGCTGCTGCCCCTCTTCAGGAACCACATGTTTGTCTGGCCTCTCAACAGATACCCCTCCGTTGTGGTTGCACCTACGGTACGGCCATCTGTATCGCTGAGGCACGCAAGCCTCCCCACCAGCGGCAAGGTCCATGGTTCATGGGGGTATGTTCTCGAAACTTCAACAAAAGCCCGTACCGAGCTACTGAGCGTCTCTCTTGCAGAGTCTTCCACTGGAGTTTATCTATCATCTCCGTAACGCTTTCGCGATTACTAAATGATCCTGAAACGAAGCGCGCTGCTCTCCGTTGGATCTTCTCTATCTCTTCTATCAACGCTATCTGGTACGGATCCCACACTGCTGAGCAGTATTCAAGCAGTGGGCGAACAAGCGTACTGTAACCTACTTCCTTTGTTTTCGGATTGCATTTCCTTAGGATTCTTCCAATGAATCTCAGTCTGGTATCTGCTTTACCGACAATCAACTTTATATGATCATTCCATTTTAAATCACTCCTAATGCGTACTCCCAGGTAATTTATGGTATTAACTGCTTCCAGTTGCTGACCTGCTATTTTGTAGCTAAATGATAAAAGATCTATCTTTCTGTGTATTCGAAGCACATTACACTTGTCTACATTGAGATTGAATTGCCATTCCCTGCACCATGCGTCAATTCGCTGCAGATCCTCCTGCATTTCAGTACAATTTTCCATTGTTACAACCTCTCGATACACCACAGCATCATCTGCAAAAAGCCTCAGTGAACTTCCGATGTCATCCACCAGGTCATTTATGTATATTGTGAATAGCAACGGTCCTATGACACTCCCCTGCGGCACACCTGAAATCACTCTTACTTCGGAAGACTTCTCTCCATTGAGAATAACATGCTGCGTCCTGTTATCTAGGAACTCTTCAATCCAATCACACAATTGGTCTGATAGTCCATATGCTCTTACTTTGTTCATTAAACGACTGTGGGGAACTGTATCGAACGCCTTGCGGAAGTCAAGAAACACGGCATCTACCTGTGAACCCGTGTCTATGGCCCTCTGAGTCTCGTGGACGAATAGCGCGAGCTGGGTTTCACATGACCGTCTTTTTCGAAACCCATGCTGATTCCTACAGAGTAGATTTCTCGTCTCCAGAAAAGTCATTATACTCGAACACAATACGTGTCCAAAATTCTACAACTGATCGACGTTAGAGATATAGGTCTATAGTTCTGCACATCTGTTCGACGTCCCTTCTTGAAAACGGGGATGACCTGTGCCCTTTTCCAATCCTTTGGAACGCTACGCTCTTCTAGAGACCTACGGTACACCGCTGCAAGAAGGGGGGCAAGTTCCTTCACGTACTCTGTGTAAAACCGAACTGGTTTGAGTGATTTCAATTGTTTCTCTATCCCTCTGTCGTCTATTTCGATATCTACCATTTTGTCATCTGTGCGACAATCTAGAGAAGGAACTACAGTGCAATCTTCCTCTGTGAAACAACTTTGGAAAAAGACATTTAGTATTTCGGCATTTAGTCTGTCATCCTCTGTTTCAGTACCATTTTGGTCACAGAGTGTCTGGACATTTTATTTTGATCCACCAACCGCTTTGACATAAGACCAAAATTTCTTAGGATTTTCTGCCAAGTCAGTACATAGAACTTTACTTTCGAATTAACTGAACGCCTCTCGCATAGCCCTCCTCACACTAAATTTCGCTTCGCGTAATTTTTGTTTGTCTGCAAGGCTTTGGCTATGTTGGTTTGCTGTGAAGTTGCCTTTGCTTCCGCAGCAGTTTTCTAACTCGGTTGTTGTACCACGGTGGCTCTTTTTCGATCTCTTACGATCTTGCTTGGCACATACTCATCTAATGCATATTGTACGATGGTTTTGAACTTCACTGTTCACTGATCCTCAACACTATCTGTACTCGAGACAAAACTTTTGTGTTGAGCCGTCAGGTACTCTGAAATTTGGTCTTTGTCACTTTTGCTAAACAGAAAAATCTTCCTAACTTTTTTAATGTTTCTATTAACGTCTGAAATCGTCGATGCAGTAACCGCTTTATGATCGCTGATTCCGTGTTCTGCGTTAACTGTTTCAAATACACTCCTGGAAATTGAAATAAGAACACCGTGAATTCATTGTCCCAGGAAGGGGAAACTTTATTGACACATTCCTGGGGTCAGATACATCACATGATCACACTGACAGAACCACAGGCACATAGACACAGGCAACAGAGCATGCACAATGTCGGCACTAGTACAGTGTATATCCACCTTTCGCAGCAATGCAGGCTGCTATTCTCCCATGGAGACGATCGTACAGATACTGGATGTAGTCCTGTGGAACGGCTTGCCATGCCATTTCCACCTGGCGCCTCAGTTGGACCAGCGTTCGTGCTGGACGTGCAGACCGCGTGAGAGACGACGCTTCATCCAGTCCCAAACATGCTCGATGGGGGACAGATCCGGAGATCTTGCTGGCCGGGGTAGTTGACTTACACCTTCTAGAGCACGTTGGGTGGCACGGGATACATGCGGACGTGCATTGTCCTGTTGGAACAGCAAGTTCCCTTGCCGGTCTAGGAATGGTAAAACGATGGGTTCGATGACGGTTTGGATGTACCGTGCACTATTCAGTGTCCCCTCGACGATCACCAGTGGTGTACGGCCAGTGTAGGAGATCGCTCCCCACACCATGATGCCGGGTGTTGGCCCTGTGTGCCTCGGTTGTATGCAGTCCTGATTGTGGCGCTCACCTGCACGGCGCCAAACACGCATACGACCATCATTGGCACCAAGGCAGAAGCGACTCTCATCGCTGAAGACGACACGTCTCCATTCGTCCCTCCATTCACGTCTGTCGCGACACCACTGGAGGCGGGCTGCACGATGTTGGGGCGTGAGCGGAAGATGGCCTAACGGTGTGCGGGACCGTAGCCCAGCTTCATGGAGACGGTTGCGAATGGTTCTCGCCGATACCCCAGGAGCAACAGTGTCCCTAATTTGCTGGGAAGTGGCGGTGCGGTCCCCTACGGCACTGCGTAGGATCCTACGGTCTTGGCGTGCATCCGTGCGTCGCTGCGGTCCGGTCCCAGGTCGACGGGCACGTGCACCTTCCGCCGACCACTGGCGACAACATCGATGTACTGTGGAGACCTCACGCCCCACGTGTTGAGCAATTCGGCGGTACGTCCACCCGGCCTCCCGCATGCCCACTATACGCCCTCGCTCAAAGTCCGTCAACTGCACATACGGTTCACGTCCACGCTGTCGCGGCATGCTACCAGTGTTAAAGACTGCGATGGAGCTCCGTATGCCACGGCAAACTGGCTGACACTGACGGCGGCGGTGCACAAATGCTGCGCAGCTAGCGCCATTCGACGGCCAACACCGCGGTTCCTGGTGTGTCCGCTGTGCCGTGCGTGTGATCATTGCTTGTACAGCCCTCTCGCAGTGTCCGGAGCAAGTATGGTGGGTCTGACACACCGGTGTCAATGTGTTCTTTTTTCCATTTCCAGGAGTGTAGTTCAGTTTATGATTGCCTGTTGCACTAATTTTGGGTGAGCCACTGTGCTAAGCCGATGCCGTATTTTCAATGATCTCAAGGAGAGAGGCAGCAGCCCACTTACGCCTTTGCAAGCATGATAATAGAGGCAGTCCGGACATGGCGTTGCAGGTGATCCTCTTCATGACACACCGAGGCAGGACTCAGCAGCTGGTCCTGCGGCTCCTGCAGGCACGGAGGCTCTTCCCGGAGGACCGCACTGGGTCTCGAACTCGGCACCAGCGAATAGCAGAGCGTCTCGGCCTTGGGTATCAGGTTAGCTCCAGACTGATTTACAGGCTCCCTCTCAGCAGGGGCCGATTCAACGGGGTGGGGACCTTTAATATTACATATACGTTTTGTATTTAACCAGACTGATAAGCAAATCCTTGTTTAAAAGAAAACAGTTCTCATTTTTAATCTTCTTTTACCTACTGTTTTTATTCATGCTACACTACTGGCCATTAAAATTGCTACACCACGAAGATGACGTGCTACAGATACGAAATTCAACCGACAGGAAGCAGATACTGTGATATGCAAACGGTTAGCTTTTCTAACCTACAACGTTCTGACATGAGGTAAGTTTCCAATCGATTTCTCATACACAAACATCAGTTGACCTGCGTTGCCTGGTGAAACGTTGTTGTGATGCCTCGAGTAAGGAGGAGAAAAGCGTACCATCACGTTTCCGATTTTGATAAAGGTCGGATTGTAGCGATTGCGGTTTATCGTATCGCGACATTGCTGCTCGCGTTGGTCGAGATCCAATGACTGTTAGCAGAATATGCAGTCGGTGGGTTCAGGAGGGTAATACGGAATGCCATGCTGGATCCCAATGGCCTCGTATGACTAGCAGTCGAGATGAAAGGCATCTTATCCACAGGACTGTAACGGATCGTGCAGCCACGTCTCGATCCGTGAGTCATCAGATGGGGACGTTTGCTAGACTACAACCATGTGCACGAACAGTTCGACAACGTTTGCAGCAGCACAGACTATCAGCTCGGACACCATGGCTGCGGTTACCCTTTACGCTGCATCACAGACAGGAGCGCTTGCGATGGTGTACTCAACCACAAACCTGGATGCACGAATGGCAAAACGTCATTTTTTCGGATGAATCCAGGTTCTGTTTACAGCATCACGATGGTCACATCCGTGTTTGGCGACATCGCGGTGAACGCTTATTGGAAGCGTGTATTTGTAATCGCCATACTGGCGTATCACCTGGCGTGATGGTATGGGGTGCCATCGGGTACACGTCTCGATCACCTCTTGTTCACATTGATGGCACTTTGAACAGTGGACGTACCATTTCAGATGTGTTACGACCCGTGGCTCTACCCATCATTCGATCCGTGCAAAACCCTACATTTCAGCAGGATAATGCACGGCCGCATGTTACAGGTCCTGTACAGGCCTTTCTGGATACGGAAAATGTTCGACTGCTGCCCTGGCCAGCACGTTCTCCAGATCTCTCACCAACTGAAAGCGTCTGGTCAATGGTGGTCGAACAACTGGCTCGTCACAATACTCCAGTCACTACTCTTGATGAGCTGTGGTATCGTTTTGAAGCTGCGTGGGCAGCTGTACCTGTACACGCCATCCGAGCTCTGTCTGACTCAATGCCCAGGCGTATCAAGGCCGTTATTACGGCCAGAGGTGGTTGTTCTGGGTACTGATTTCTCAAGATCTATGCACCCAAATTGCGTGAAAACGTAATCACATGTCAGTTCTGGTATAATATATTTGTCCAATGAATACCCGTTTATCATCTGCATTTCTTCTTGGTGTAGCAATTCTAATGACCAGTAGTGTACTTAAACCTAACTAACCTAAGGACGCCACACACATACATGCCCGAGGCAGGATTCGAACCTGTGAGTGCAGCGGTCGCACGGCTCCACACTCAAGCATGTAGAACCGCTCGGCCACAACGGCCGGCGATGATGCCCGATTGGACACCGCTGCTCTTCCAATGAATCTACACTGAAGAGCCAAAGAAACTGGTGCTCCTGCCCAATATCGTGTAGGGCCCCCGCAAGGACTGCAAAAGCCCGCAATAGGACGTGTCATGGACTCGGCTAGTACCTGAAGTAGTGCTGGAGGGAACTGACACCAATAATCCTGCAAGGGTGTCCATAAATGCGTAAGAGTACGAGAGGTGGAGATCTGTTCTGAACAGCAAGTTGCAAGGCATCTCTCACATGCTAAATAACGTTAATGCCTGGGGAGTTTGGTGGCCAGAAGAGTGTTCCTGGAGCCACTCTACAGCAATTCTGGGCGTGTGGAGTGTCGCATTGTCCTGCACGAATTGCTCAAGTCCTTCGGAATGTACACTGGACATGAATGGATGCAGGTGATCAGACAGGATGCTTACGTAAGTGTCACCTGTCAGAGTAGTATCTAGAAACGTCAGGGCCCCATATCACTCCAACTGTGCACGCCCCACACCATTACAGAGCCTCCACCAGGTTGAATATTTCCGTTGATATCCAGGATCCATGGATGCATGAGGTTGTCTTCATACCTGTACACGTCGATCCACTCGATACAGTTCGAAACGAGATTCGTTCGACCAACCTTCGTCTCGGAAAGCCCATATCGATAACGTTTCGTAGGATGGTTCGCATGCTGATATTTGTTAATGGCGCAGCATTCAAATCTACAGCAATTTGCGATGTCGGTGATTTGACATTTTACCCGATTCCTGATATTCACACTACACTCTTGAAATGGTGCATGGGGGCTTAATTAAACAAAATGCAATTTTTTTTTTTTTTTTTTTTTTTAGTAGCTGTATGTCCGATTACGCAAGTCTCGTAAACGGCTGGCCCTGACTAGTATTATTACACAATCTGACTGCATAGAATAACAACAAACAATGAAACAAAATTTTCGTTAACACAGTTAATTAATTAAGTCCCCACCAACTATAAAACCTACGAAACCAACAAGGCACAAGTGTAGCTGTTCTGTATGTGGTAGTATGACTCAACGCACATCTGGCAAGGTTCTTCTTCAACAAGACAAGAATTTTTAAATATCATTTATACTGACGTGATAAAAGAAAATTAGAAATACTATAATTGTGCAAGAAACCCAGAATTACACTCTAATACAAGAACACACGCCAGATGCTTTGTTGACTGAACCTGTAATGAAGCATTATTCAGGACACACAAATAATAAGAAAATAGAGAACAGTAGTTAGTTACCTTAATTTATATTGACGAAAAGCACTCAGTTCATTACAATATCTCCATTGGAACAACATCTGCTATCTCTCCCATCAAATAACTGCATAAACATGGAACAACACTCTCCACTACCGCATCTCACTCTAACTTCAGCTACAAGCAGTGTCCACCACAATTTCTCGGCAAGAACTGCCTGCCGCTACGTCTCAATAATCACTGCCAGTGGAGGCGGCGGAACAATACTCTCTGTCGCGATTTCTGGCGCTGTGGCTCAGTGTAGCCACCTTTCATATGCCCTTCCTCCACGGGCTAGAATTTGATGGTATTTTTGCCAGCAATGGTGGTGAAAATACCACCAAATTCGTCAAAAAAAATACAGACAAAAATAAAAGATAATATTAATACGTAAGTATCATATAACTAGATAAAATTTTGGCTTTGCACTGACCTTACAATAGCCTAATATATAAAATACAGTAAGGAATACAAGTTCTTTCATACATATGACTTTACATAATAGTTTACACAAATATCACGTGGTTAAACAATTCAATCGATAGCGTCAGCAATGACGAATATGAGCAGGTAAGAGTCTTATAACTTTTCACAAACAGTAATACACAAAAAATCAGTTTATACAAATATTCACATAAAATGTTATCATAACAAGTGGTTGACAGTTCCAGCAGTAGCACCCAGCAATGTTGAGTAGGTGCAGACACCATCAGGTGACATCATTTCAGTAGAAGCAGTCCATCAGTGGCACCCAGCATTGTGGAACAGGTGCAGACTCCAACAGGTGACATCATTTCAGTAGAAGCAGTCCATCAGTGGCACCCAGCAATGTTGAGTAGGTGCAGACAGCAAGAAGTAACATCATTTCAGTAGAAGCAGTTCCATTTGTGGTACCCAGCAATGTTGAAGAGGTACACACAGCAACAAGTTACATTTCTCAGTAGAAGCAGTTCATCAATGGCACCCAGCATTGTTGAGTAGGTGCAAACAGCAACAGGTGACATCATCTCAGTAGAATCAGTCCATCAGTGGCACCCAGCAATGTTGAGTAGGTGCAGACACCGACAAATGACATCATTTCCATAGAAGTAGCTCCATCTGTGCACCCAGTATTGTTGAGTAGGTGCAGAGAGCAACAAGTGACATCATTTCAATAAAGGCAGTTCCATCAGTTGCACCCAGCAATGATGAGCAGGTGCAGAGAGCAGTCCATCATATTCACTATCACTGAACACACTATTCATCCGAGTTTATAAGCAGAAATTAAACATGTCCTATTGGCACCAATCATGTAGAAAAAGTACAAGTAACAGTCCATAATATTTACTATCACTGATCACACAGTTAATCAGCAGAAATTAAACATTTCTAAGTGTCACACATCATGTTGAAAAGTACAGGTAACAGTTCACAATATTCACCATCACTAATCAGACAGTTCAAGCATGAACAATAGTTTGAATGCACATACAAATGCTTTTACAATGCTCTTACACTAATCATACAAATCATAACAAACACACAAATGATATCAGATAATTGTCATATTACTATTACAAATACACAAACATCAGTAAACCTATAATATTTATGGGTGTCAGTGCAAGCCACTACAAACAAATAAAATAATATTTAGGAGATAGGTGGGTAGGATTAGGAAAGGAAAACACACAAAACACACTCACTCATCTTTCATCCACATTAAGTACTACTGTGTAATTGAATAGTGTTAACTGTGTAATTCAATTCTGTCAAAATTTTATGTTCAACTTGTGTATCAAGTAGTAGTGGCAGCAGTGTATAACAGTCAATAATAGTTAAGTCAGCGTCATAGTCATCATGTCAAGACCAATGTTTGCCAAGCCAAATAAAAATGTACGGTTGCTGAACAACTGTCAGTGTGCCAAGATATGCAACTTCCTCTCTCCAAAAAAAAAAGTACATACTGCTTAGTGATTTAACAAAGTGTGTGTAGACAATCTTCCTTCCATTTTAGTGTTCTAGTCTGCTATCTTCATCCTCCTTGTACCATATAGACCAATAAAAAAAACAAAAAAAAAAAAAAAAAAATGCACCTCACTTACTTTACCTCTTATACACCAAAACTCCAATCAACTTCATATAATCTCAATACCTCAATAATACCTCTTCAATGCGTCGATACATATAAACCTTAGTGCCAGTATCATTTCACTTCCATAACAACTCTTTCCTCTAGTCAGTCTCCTCGATCGAGTACAGATAAAATCCTAATGCAAACCTCCTCATCCCATACAATCCGAAGACACACTGTCAACACACAACCTCTGTGTAATCCATCTGACCAAAATCTTCTACTCATTATGAATTATAAACAAAGAATGCATACATGACCTCTAACAGACTTAGTTCGAATAACTCTCAGTAATTAAGTACGATTACGGAGTGTGAATGATCCTAATATTTCACAGTGTGTACACCACTTCAAGAATTATGGCAAACAGAAGCAAACATGTGGAGTATTTCTTGTGTCAAGTGTCACTTCCTATTTCAATTGCTCACGAAAAATGCAGTGTAATAACTGTGTTGGTATGTCATGTCGTTAGCTTCCTTCCTATTGGCATACATTTATACAGCTTTCATAAAACCTCCAGCTCATGTGACTTCTATGAAGTTTCTTGTACTAATGTCGTTCGTCGAATTATAGCAGTTCATTTTCTTATCTTAAAAATATAAGGCACTGAGCGTAAGCAAGGCAAGCAATAGCGAGTAAATATACCAGTAGTGAACAGAATGTCAACAAGTGGATGCAGCACAATTCTTACAACGAGGCTCTGCCAAGCGAACAATCTGTAACTAGTACCATAGTGTAACCTAAACTCTATGTTTGTACACTGTACATCAGCATTGCTATATACCAAATTAAAGTATAGTTATGACAACAAGCAGAAGTGTGTAAATGTGCAATCCATACGCATAGCAGTAAACATATATCTTACGTATTAAACAGGTCAGTACGCAAGCACGTCGCTTCACAAGTAATTTCATTGAACATGTAATTAGCACAAAGTATGAATCACGTAATCGCGAGCAGCAAATTACGTCTAAAGTACGTACCTAAGTGGAAATATGTTACCTGAAAAATAAACTCAATTAATAGTTACCTTTTTTAGTTTTTTAGTTTCTTCTTGGAAATTACATTCTTCCTGAAAATTTCTCGATAGCAAGTCGTCTTAACGTCGGACACGCACAGAAATTACCTGAAGTTCTTAAATATTTTATAGAACCGTATCCTGAAAAATACTGAATGTTAATAACATAATTCATCAAGTCACTATAGCTTTATACTGATTTTATTCGGAGAAAGACTGTGTATTTGTTTACGGCTGTCAGTGCATTCGCACTGAGCGCTCGATCAGCTGTAGGCGCGTGACGTAGGAAGTGATTGTTTGCGGTCAACGACTGCCTTGTACGGCGCACAGACTTGACTGTTGCTTTGAGTATACGCCGCCGCCGGAACAAGGCGCGGTATCCTTGCATTCTCCGTGTGTTTACATACAACTGTTAGTTTCTCAAAAGTATGTCATTCTACAAAAATTTTTCAAAAGTATATCATTCCACAAAAATTTTAACGTTAGATATATGATGTATTCCCTTAGAGCGTCGTGATTTAAGAGTTTCTACTTCGACAGTGTTATCATGAATAATTTTGCGAATTCTATATGGGCCGTTATAAAGCAGAAAAAATTTGCGACACAAACCTTTTCCTTTGTGAGACAAACGATGAGACTTAATTAACACCTTCTGACCAACTGACAAGATTTTTAAACGACCAGGACACTTAGCTGATTTCTCTCTTCTAGCAGCCGCAGATGTAATATTTCGTAGAGCCAGGTTGACAATTTCAGAATGCCGCAGTTTCCGTGTAGGCGGAAAAGGAACGATTTCAGAAATGCGATTTGTCGGTGCTTTATTTTTTAATATCAGTATAGGTGGTAAAGAAGTTGAGTCGTTAGGAAGTTCATTCAGAATGTTTTGAAAAATATGAAGATACTGATCCCAAGTTCTGTGATTCTGATGACAATAAAGACGACACAATTTATTGATTTCCTTCATCCATCTCTCTGAAGCGTTAGATTGAGGGTGAAAAAGTGAAATGAAAATTGGTTTAATTTTACGACGCTGTAGAGTACGAAGCCAAATTTTAGAACGAAACTGTGATCCATTATCTGATATAACCTTATCAACATGACCCACTTCTTTAAGAAAATGGTTAATGAAAGCATTAGATACTGAACGAGCTGTTGCTTTGCGTAACGGTGTAAAACACACATATTTTGATGTCAGCTCCACTGCTACGAAAATGTACGCAAAACCGTTAGTAGATCGAACCACTGGACCAAACAAATCAACTGCAGCCATGTCCTTTAATTTTGCTGGAATGATAGGAAACAACGGTGCTCTGTGAGAAACTGTCGGCGGCTTAGCCTTTTGACATAATTTGCATTTGGCAAGAACAAATCGAATACGTTTTTCCATATTATTGAAGTAGCAATTTTCTCGTAATTTATGAAAGCATTTTCTGGGACCAAAGTGTGCATAACTGAAATGCGTGTACCAAATCAGCTTATTAACCCACTCATCAGGAATACAAACTAACCAAACAGAGTTGTCGACCGATTTTCGTTTAAAAAGAATGTCATTGCGAACTAAATAATGCTGTCTAATCGCTACGCTTTCCTTTCTCCTCCACTTCTCCTTAATGTCCTTCCAGATTGGATCCTTATTTTGCTCCTTAGCGATGTCCTGGAGCGAAGACGAAATAAAGTTCTCAAACGCAACACCTTGAATATACATCAAACAGTAATTGTTTTCCTTGCAGTCCTCTTCAGCACTTTGTTTCAAACCCATAGGTGCACGTGATAAACCATCAGCCACAATATTTGAAGAACCCTGTATGTAAACAATACTAAAATCAAATTCCTGTAGGTACAACGCCCATCGTGACAATCTGCCATGAGTTAATTTTGTCGACATAAGAAATTCCAGAGCTCGATGATCGGTGTAAACCTTAGTATGTCTGCCAAACAAAAATGTGCGAAATTTTGTAAAAGCCCAAACAACAGCCAAAGCTTCAAGTTCCGTAATCGAATAATTCTTTTCTGATTTCGAGAGAACACGACTTCCAAATGCAATAGTCTTTTGTACTACAACGCCGTTTTCTTCTATCTCTTGAAATAAATGTGCACCTAGCCCTTTGTATGATGAGTCCGTTGCCAAACAAAAATCTTTAGATAAATCCGGATGTGAAAGAAGTGGGGCAGCAACTAAGGCATCACGAAGTTGTTCAAATTCTGACTGAGCTTCCTCATCCCAACACCAATTAGATTTCTTTCCGGATAGTTCACATAAACGAGGTGTGGCCAAATTGTCCAATCTAACAAAGCGTCTAAGAAAATTACAGACACCAAGGAAACTACGAACATCACGTTTTGTGGTAGGAACAGCATAATTACGAATAGCGTCTAATTTTTCTGGATCAGGAAGAATACCTTCTGTAGAAATAATGTGACCGAGAAATTTCACCTGAGAACGACCAAATTCAGATTTTTCTAAGTTCACCGTAATGCCAACTCTTGCAAAGATACGTAACAATGAATCCAAAATTTTGTTGTGCTCACTCCAAGAACGTTTAGCAATAAGAATGTCGTCAACATATGAAGTAATATTGTCACGAAGATAAACAGGTAAAATTTCATTTAAGCTACGAATGAATGCTGCTGAAGATACAGTAAGTCCAAACGGTAATTTCCGAAACTGGTAACAGTTACCAAAGGCTAAAAAGGCAGTATATTTTCTACAATCAGGGTGGAGTTCTATTTGCCAAAAACTTGGGCGCATATCAATCGTGGATAAAACTTTAATTCCATGAAAATGTTGAAGAAGTTCATCTAAATTTTGTGGACGGTCAGTTTCAGGAATGATGATATTATTTATCTGTCTGGAATCCAGAACCAAACGAATTGACCCATCCTTTTTAAGAACAACGTGTAATGGGCTAGTATAAGGACTGACTGCAGGCTCAATAATGCCCTGATCTAACATGTACTGAAGTTCATTCTTAACCTTGTCTCTGTAAGCCAAAGGAATAGCGTACGTTTTCCCGCGAAATGGTGTGTGTTCTTTTACTTTAAATAAATATTGTAAGCCTTGTATAGTTCCTGTGTGATGTCTAAATACTGTAGCATGTGAAGTCAAAATGTGGTGCAGCTCTTCTCTTGCAACGTCATCTGGCACTTCAGCTTTCTTAACCTTTTCGTTAATTAGTTCTTCGCTATTAATTATATCATCCATCGCGTCTCTGTATCTATTGTCATTGTCATGAATAAACACATTGTCGTCATAATGCTCAACGAAAACATCAGAAGTAAGAAACCTTAAACATTTTGTATCTGACTCAGATCTTGTTAAACACTCGAAAAATTTCAAACATTTCGGCATTCCGGCAACAGTCAAATTCACACTTCCTTCCTTAAAGTTCAAAATTGCCTTATGTGCGTTAAGAAACTCCATACCTAATATAATTTGTGTACTGAGTAATGGAACAATAATAAAATTAGCAGAAAATTCGTATCCTTGACAATTGAAATTTAGGTTGGTCTGTTGTTTAACTTCTACACCTTTTCCAGAAATCGCTCCTCGAATTGTAGTTTTAGAAATAGGTAACACAGGACAGGCAATGGTCCTTTCACATATACGAAAAACTGATTCACTAATGACATTCAATGGGCTCCCAGAATCTAAAACTGCAGTGAACTTATTCTTACCCACACATACTTCAATAACAGGATGTAAAAATGCGTCTACATTATTTTCCTTTTCGTCTAACAAAATGTCTCTCATGTCTTCCAGGCGTACGTAGTGTAAAGCCGTTGTGTCATTACTTTCTGAACCGTCTATATTGCTGCCAGAACCCGAAGCTGCTAGTCATTGTCGATTGTTTGCTTCACGTCTTTGATTATTCGCGTCATTTCGCGGATCCATTTCTACGATTTGCACTTGTCTCTCTGAAGTTCTGTCACGTGGAGGATGCCAATTAGGTCCCTCCTGTCTGTTAGATACAAATTCTTGGTTGTGTCTGTTATTAAAATTTCTGTTTTCCTGTCTGTCTGCATAACTACTTGTTGTATAATTTCGACTGTCACTTCTGAAATTATTGTTGTATCTACTACCCTGATTATTTCTGTAGTAAGAATTTCTATTACTGTATGAATAATTTCTGTCTTGGTGATACCGATTACTGTTTCCATATGATTGATCATTCCGGTACGAATTACCGTTGTTATACTTGTCTGTGTAATTTCTGTTAGAACGTCTGTTATTGTCATAAGGCTGGTATCTATTGTCCTGTCTGTTACGTCTGTCATTGTCAAAATTACCCATATAACGCCCGTTCCGATCACTATCCCTTTTCTCTGAAAATCTATTGTAATTACTGTTACTGAAAAAGTTACAAGAAGTCCCGTCGTCGTTGTCATACTCAAGTTCTTGCAACAAAGTCTTAAAAGTCTCAATGTCGTCTTTACATCGTCCGGCTAAAGCAATTTGTCTTATGGATTGTGGCAGCTTAGTTAAACAAATGCGAATTAATTCAGTCGGGCTATAAGGGTTGGAAAGGAACTGATTCTTTCGAATCATGTCTTCAAAATATTCCGCTGGCGTGCGGAATTCAGACTGTTTGAAATTACGCTGCATGATAAGACTGTGTTTGACTCTGTCTTGCGTGTTTTCGGACCAATATGCCGATAGAAATGCATGATAAAAATCATTCAGATTATTACAATCTCTAATGAGTGCGCGCATCCGCGTCGCCGGTTCGTTTTCTAAATATCCACACATAAATTCCAGTTTGTGACTTAGTGGCCAATTTGGTGGGAGTGCGTACATAAATTGATCTAACCATGCACATGGATGTATGTCATTCTTAGAATTGCGGAAGATCTTAAATTTCCGAACAGTCAAAAAGTGTTTATAGTCAAAGTTTTCGCCTCGTGGCGACAAAGACCTACCGCGTCTGTCCCAGTCCGAATGTCGATTATTATAAAGTTCGCGCGCCTGGCGCTCTCTTGTTGCATCCCGTAAATGAAACAAATTATTTTCTTCAAGGCCCTCTGGTATCTGTGATTCTAGATTTCTTCTGCTGTCTTTTCCTACGATTTCGCCTTCAATTTGTTTGACTTGCTTTTTTAATGCCTCAAATTCCCTTTTCACGCGTTCATTAAATTTTCCCTGATTTTCAACATGCTTATTTATGTTCTGGTACTCTTCGGTTTCTGAAAATGGCAATGGAGCTGTATCATCTGAATCTCTGTCCCCATGTAAACTAAGATTTGTCAATTTATCTGAAATTTCCTCAACTCAAGTCACCTAATTGTTCTTTCTGTTTATTTACGTCTTCCGTAAGTGTCACGACTCGCGTTTCAGTATTGACGCATTTAGTACTTAACTGTTCATATTGTTGTGTTAGATTATTTATCCTGTCATTTGGTACGGATTCCTCAATTCTCTCAAATATTTCTTCCTTATCTTTTGCACGTTGTAAATTTAACTCTGAAAATTTCTGTACTATCACGCGATCTCTTTCTTCCTGTTCTCTATCCTGTTCCTTTTGTCTAATCTCTACTGCAATTAATCTATTATTGTGAGAATTCAAAATCGGTTGTACTTCTTCTCTGATTTCTTTCTTTAATTCATCTCTCATGTTTTTGAAACATGTCCCTATTCGTGAGTCTAACCGTGTTTCCATTGTTCCCATATCAGTTTTTAATTCAGATCGTAAAGTTCCCATCTCTGTTTTAATTGTTCCTATTTGTGATCCCATTTGTGAGTCTAACCGTGTTGCCAAAGTTCCCATCTCTGTTTTTAATTCAGATCGTAACTGTGAACCCAAATTTAATATTGCACCCATCAACTGCTCCATATTAAATGGTTCAGAATTCTTTTCGCCCCTAACATTTCCCGCAAAACTAACTTCCTTCTGCATAGCCATAAGGCTATCTGTGTTCGATACTATTCCAGAATCTTCTATCGTTAATCTCGTATTCTGTGAATTTTCTGATTGAGAAAAATTTTGAAATGGTTCCGGACTATTTTCCCGACTTATTACATTGTTTTCCACTTCATTATTCATCACACTGTTTTCCTCTGTTGGCGAGTTCGCCATGTTAACAATTTCGTCATTCTCACTATCCATCATTTTTGCCTTTTTCATCGATCGCGTAATCATTTACCAAACATACAAAACTCGTCACTGTGCGAAAGTTACACACAATGCCTCCTTATCTCCAACAATACCATTTACCTGAAATGTCTCCCTCAAACACGATCAATCGAACAATTGAAATAATTGCACTAAATTGTCAAATGCGTATACAAGGCAATAAAAATTAAATTATGAAATACCATTAGAAGAATGACAATTACCAAATCTACACATGCAATCTAGACTACAATTACTAAACTACAAATTACTGCAACAATACTACTGTCTACTATTTTTACAATCAGAAGAATTCCAAGGGACGATCCGAAGCAGCGGTCGCCACGTGCATGGGGGCTTAATTAAACAAAATGCAAATTTTTTTTTTTTTAGTAGCTGTATGTCCGATTACGCATGTCTCGTAAACGGCTGGCCCTGACTAGTATTATTACGCAATCTGACTGCATAGAACAACAACAAAGAATGAAATGAAAATTTTCGTTAACACAATTAATTAATTAAGTCCCCTGCAACTATAAAACCTACGAAACAACAAGCACAAGTGTAGCTGTTCTGTATGTGGTAGTATGACTCACCGCACATCTGGCACGGTTCTTCTTCAACAAGACAAGAATTTTTAAATATCATTTATACTGACGTGATAAAAGAAAATTAGAAATACTATAATTGTGCAAGAAACCCAGAAGTACACTCTAATACAAGAACACACGCCTGATGCTTTGTTGACTGAACCTGTAATGAAGCATTATTCAGGACACACAAATAATAAGAAAATAAAGAACAGTAGTTAGTTACCTTAATTTATATTGACGAAAAGCACTCAGATCATTACAATATCTCCATTGGAACAACATCTGCTATCTCTCCCATCAAATAACTGCATAAACATGGGACAACACTCTCCACTACCGCATCTCACTGTAACTTCAGCTAGAAGCAGTGTCCACCACAACTTCTCGGCAAGAACTGCCTGCCGCTACGTCTCAATAAGCACTGCCAGTGGAGGCGGCGGAACAATACTCTCTGTCGCGATTTCTGGCGCTGTGGCTCAGTGTAGCCACCTTTCAATGGTCATACGGGAAAATACCCACTTCATCGCTACCTCGCAGATGCTGCGTCCACCGCTCGTGCGCCGACTGTAACACCACGTTCATATTCACTTAAGGGGAGGTTTACTATGCGTATCTTTGGCCCGAAAAAAGCATGTTCTTTGAGAATTTTTTCTCGGGATATGTTATAGATATCAATGTCAAATTTGGTCAAATTGTTTATTGATATTGTCTCTACAAACTGTATTTTTTTCGAGCGAAAATGTTGAAGAGCAAAGGCGGGAGTGCCGTTGGAACGAAACGAAATTTCGATGTAGACCTCCACGCGCGGTATGCCACAGGTCAGTCGCCTCGTCTGAAATCAAAATTGAGTTGACGTTAGCGAAGTATATAAGATTCTTTAGGAGTTGTACCTCGCTTAAGTTATTTGGACCATAGGAAACAAAATGGCGGCCATTTGGAAAAAAATAGGGTTTTTTCATCGATTTTTCGAGCTCGTTTACATTTACATTTATACTCCGCAAGCCACCCAACGGTGTGTGGCGGAGGGCACTTTACGTGCCACTGTCATTACCTCCCTTTCCTGTTCCAGTCGCGTATGGTTCGCGGAAAGAACGACGGTCTGAAAGCCTCTGTGCGCGCTCGAATCTCTCTAATTTTACATTCGTGATCTCCTCGGGAGGTATAAGTAGGGGGAAGCAATATATTCGATACCTCATCCAGAAACGCACCCTCTCGAAACCTGGCGAGCAAGCTACACCGCGATGCAGAGCGCCTCTCCTGCAGAGTCTGCCACTTGAGTTTGTTAAACATCTCCGTAACGCTATCACGGTTACCAAATAACCCTGTGACGAAACGCGCCGCTCTTCTTTGGATCTTCTCTATCTCCTCCGTCAACCCGATCTGGTACGGATCCCACACTGATGAGCAATACTCGAGTATAGGTCGAACGAGTGTTTTGTAAGCCACCTCCTTTGTTGATGGACTACATTTTCTAAGGACTCTCCCAATGAATCTCAACCTGGTACCCGCCTTACCAACAATTTTATATGGTCATTCCACTTCAAATCGTTCCGCACGCATACTCCCAGATATTTTACAGAAGTAACTGCTACCAGTGTTTGTTCCGCTATCATATAATCATACAATAAAGGATCCTTCTTTCTATGTATATGCAATACATTACATTTGTCTATGTTAAGGGTCAGTTGCCACTCCCTGCACCAAGTGCCTATCCGCTGCAGATCTTCCTGCATTTCGCTACAATTTTCTAATGCTGCAACTTCTCTGTATACTACAGCATCATCCGCGAAAAGCCGCATGGAACTTCCGACGCTATCTACTAGGTCATTTATATATATTGTGAAAGTAAAGATATTTATAGTTGATGGATCGGAATAAAAGTGGTGCAACACCTAGACAATTTAGTTAGCTTCTTCGGAAACAAAGAATCATGCCAATTGGTTCAGTAGATTTGAAGTTACCATACTGCGCAATAAAAAAAAACATTTAGAGAAAAAAGAGTTTGGAGTTTTGACTACATATAAATGCAATATATGCAACGTGCGTTCAATCTGCTATTCTGGGTCCACAAACTAGTCCTTCCTCTTCCTCACAGAGGGCGTTCTGCTCGATCTGGACCATCCTGCGCTGCTCCAGAGCCTTTCGTACGGCCAGTGACAAGCGTTTCTCGGCCGCTCGAATCCGGTGGTCGTCCGAATGCTTGGCGAACTGCGACGAATAGAGTCCCAGCGTGACGTCTGTCGTTGTCATGGCCTTCAGAATTGCTGTGTGTGTGTGTGTGTGTGTGTGTGTGTGTGTGTTGTAATGGTCGCCTGGTCGTAGATATTGCTAATTGCTATCATCGCACTATTTCACTCCCATTTACGGAGCTTGTTAGCACTTGATGTTAGGTTGGCGCCATTACAATGCATTGTAGTAATCACTGCTGCTTGCTGGATCGCTGCTGTGTCTCGATGTTGATGCTGGCTCTAAATCTGGTTGTCTAGGGTCAAAAACATGAGGTCCCGTGTTTTTTATGTGCTTTTGATGATAAAGAATGAACGAAACCAACAAATATGTAGACTTCAAATATTTATTACTCTGGTGGCCATCTTAATTCCACTGTCCACCAAAGACTATGACACAACACAACTTCCTTTACATGTTCTTTGGATTGTTTATCCACCTCAAACAATAACACACAAACACACTGTACCAAAGTGACATTCCGACTGCTTCTCGACCCTTCTTGCTGCTCGTAATTATAACATTGTCAAAGAACTACTAAAAAGAGATATAGTTTACAAGTCACATGTACATCTGTTATCATAATTTGTGCAAAAAAGTTATTAATTTGCATCGGGTGACATAATTTAACATGTTATTAAAATGACAGACAGATTTGTTGACTTGACAGAATAATTCTTTGTTACAGAAAGTCCGTTTTTTAGAAGTTTGTCAATTGACTTCTCTAATTTGCATAAATAAGTAATTAACATGAATTATTAAGAAATACATTGGTTTTCGTCTAAAACAGGATTGATTTCGTGAATACTAAGTGAAACCGCTCCTAGTGAACAAATAGGTTTCACTGGGTGATTTTTATTTAAGGAGATCCAAAATACCTAAGTTGTACACTATTTTTCGTACTTCATATTAATTATTTAAGATGAACTCAGTGTTTTTACATGATGACATTTGCTGTATCAGTGATCAAGTGATATTAACTTTTGTGTGGGTTAGTTATTCAGTATAATTTAATGGGTTGACTGTTTATGGAGACATGTTACGCAGTCATTGTTAACATGCACAATAACTTTTCTATAATCATAAATACTCGTTAAACTGGTTGAATTTGGAGGGTATCGCATACTTCGGTACAGTAAAGCCTTTAATATGTCCCGTTACAGTGTGTGTGTGTGTGTGTGTGTGTGTGTGTGTGTGTGTGTGTGTGTGAAATCTTATGGGACTTAACTGCTAAGGTCATCAGTCCCTAAGCTTACACACTACTTAACCTAAATTATCCTAAGGACACACACACACACACACACACACACACACACACACACACCCGTGCCCGAGGGATGACACGAATCTCCGCCGGGACCAGCCGCACAGTCCATGACTGCAGCGCCCTAGACCGCTCGGCTAATCCCGCGCGGCTCAGAATTGCTGAATACCCTTTGTTGAAGCTGCTCACTGCCAGGAAAGGCGCATTCTCCACAGTCTTCGCACCAGAATGCAAATGCTTGGGGGCTAACTTCCAAACACACGCGTTCAAACTTTCATAAGAATTTTGTGTGTTTCCTCCCAAGCACCGGTACAATAACTCGTCCTCCGAAAGAAAAAAGACCTGGTGCGTGAAAAAGGCCGATTTCTGGCGCGTGCATGTTTCTGTTCAACCTCGAATAACAAACATTTCCGTTCCGTATTCGGAAAAACAGTTTCAGGAGTGGAACTAAACACTTTTATGGATCCAAAAATGCAATTAAAAAAATCGATTTTTTGAACCAAAAGATAGTAAACCTCCCCTTAAACCTTAATGAGCTGCCATTGTAGCAGCAGTAACCGATCTAACAACTCCGCTAGACACTTGTTGCCTTACGCTGCAGTCATAAACTGTGCGGCTGGTTTCGGCTGACGGTCGAGTCCAATATAGGTTATTTATAATTGTCAACAAAAGGCTATATGGAAAGCTGAACTGCGCAATAGGAGATGAGGAGATTGGTTTCAGGTGAGGAGTGGGAACTAGAGATGCCATTGGGCTACTGAGAGTGATAGGGAGGAGGTACACGGAGATATAAAAGAAGGAGTATGTTGTGTTCACTGATCTTGAGAAGGCTTTTGTCTGTGCCATATGGGACAAACTGACGAAAATGCTAAGGAACTTCTGCAAAACTTTCCCAATCTTGGGGAGCCGGCCGCTGTGGCCGAGCGGTTCTAGGCGCTTCAGTCCGGAACCGCGCTGCAACTACGGTCGCAGGTTCGAATCCTGCCTCGGGCATCGGTGTTTGTGTTTGTTCTTAGGATAATTTAGGTTAAGTAGTGTGTGAGTTTAGGGACTGATGATCTTAGCAGTTAAGTCCCATAAGATTTCACACACATTAGAACATTATAACTTGTTGCCTTATACAGGGTGTTACAAAAAGATACGGCCAAACTTTCAGGAAACATTCCTCACACACAAATAAAGAAAAGATGTTATGTGGACATGTGTCCGGAGACGCTTACTTTCCATGTTAGGGCTCATTTTAGTTTCGTGAGTATGGACTGTACTTCCTCGATTCACCGCCAGTTGGCCCAATTGAAGGAAGGTAATGTTGACTTCGGAGCTTGTGTTGACATGCGACTCATTGCTCTACAGTACTAGCATCGAGTACATCAGTACGTAGCATCAACAGGTTAGTGTTCATCACGAACGTGGTTTTGCAGTCAGTGCAATGTTTACAAATTCGGAGTTGGCAGATGCCCATTTGACGTACGGATTAGCACGGGGCAATAGCCGTGGCGCGGTACGTTTGTATCGAGATAGATTTCCAGAACGAAGGTGTCCCGACAGGAAGACGTTCGAAGCAATTGATCGGCGTCTTAGGGAGCACGGAACATTCGAGCCTATGACTCGCGACTGGGGAAGACCTAGAACGACGAGGACACCAGCAATGGACGAGGCAATTCTTCGTGCAGTTGACGATAACCCTAATGTCAGCGTCAGAGAAGTTGCTGTTGTACAAGGTGACGTTGCCCACGTCACTGTATGGAGAGTGCTACGGGAGAACCAGTTGTTTCCGTACCGTGTACAGCGTGTGCAGGCACTATCAGCAGCTGATTGGCCTCCACGGGTACACTTCTACGAATGGTTCATCCAACAATGTGTCAATCCTCATTTCAGTGCAAATGTTCTCTTTACGGATGAGGATTCATTCCGACGTGATCAAATTGTAAATTTTCACAATCAACATGTGTGAGCTGACGAGAATCCGCACGGAATTGTGCAATCACAGATTTTCTGTGAACGTTTGGGCATTCATTGTTGATGTCTCGATTGGGCCCCATGTTCTTCCACCTACGCTCAATGGAGCACGTTATCATGATTTCATACGGGATACTCTACCTGTGCTGCTAGAACATGTGCCTTTACAAGTACGACACGTGTGGTTCATGCACGATGGAGCTCCTGCACATTCCAGTCGAAGTGTTCGTACGCTTCTCAACAACAGATTCGGTGACCGATGGATTAGTAGAGGCGGACCAATTCCGTGGCCTCCACGCTCTCCTGACTTCAACCCTCTTGACTTTCATTTATGGGGGCATTTGAAAGCTCTTGTCTGCGCAACCCGGGTACCAAATGTAGAGACTCTTCGTGCTCGTATTGTGGACGGCTGTGATACAATACACCATTCTCCAGGGCTGCATCAGCGCATCAGGGATTCCATGCGACGGAGGGGGGATGTATGTATCCTCGCTAACGGAGGACATTTTGAACATTTCCTGTAACAAAGTGTTTGAAGTCACACTGGTACGTTCTGTTGCTGTGTGTTTCCATTCCATGATTAATGCGATTTGAAGAGAAGTAATAAAATGAGCTCTAACACGGAAAGTAAGCGTTTCCGGACACATGTCCACATAACATATTTTCTTTCTTTGTGTGTGAGGAATGTTTCCTGAGTTTGGCCGTACCTTTTTGTAACACCCTGTATACAACCGCTCGCTTACAGAAATATCTGTACCTATAGACTGGAAAATCGCTCAAGTCACACCAATACCCAAAAAGGGATGTAGGAATAATCCGCTGAATTGCAGGCCCATATCACTAATGTCGATTTGCAGTAGGGTTTTGGAACATATACTGTGTTCGAACATTATGAATTACCTCGAAGAGAACGATTTATTGACACATAGTCAGCACGAATTCTGAAAATGTCGTTCTTGTGAAACACAACTAGCTCTTTATACTCATGAAGTAACAAGTACTATCGACAGGGGATGTCAAATTGTGTCCATATTTCTTTGATTTCCAGAAGGCTTTCGACACCGTCCCTCACAAGCGTATTCTAATCAAACTGGGTGCCTATGGAATACGGCCTAAGTTGTGGGACTGGATTCATGATTTCCTGTCAGAAAGGTTACAGTTCTCGTAGTAACAGACGGAAAGTTATCAAGTGAAACAGAAGTCATGGCCAGCGTTCCCCAAGGAAGTGATACAGGCCCTCTATTGTTCCTGATCTTCATTAATGACATAGGAGACAATCTGAGTAGCCCTATTAGATTGTTTGCAGATGATGCCGTCATTTACCGTCTTGTAAAGTCATCCGATGACCAAAACGAATTGCAAAATGATTTAGATACGATATCTGTATGGTGCGAAAAGTGGCAATTGACCCTAAATAAAGAAAACTGTGAAGTTATTTACATGAGTACTAAAAGAAATCCGCTAAATTTCGATTACGCGATGTCACACAAACCTGAGGGCTGTAAATTCAACAAAACACTCAGGGATTACAATTATGTAGTAGTGGTATGGTATTCTGCCGTACGGTATGTCTTGTCATGGTCCACTATTGTCTGTCCAAAGCTGTCCTTTTCATTTCTGAATATTTGTCTCCTTTGATATTGTCTAGGTTTGATATCTTCTTTTTCCGCTTCCCCTTTTTCCCTCCACTATCCCTTCTATTCCTTCCTTCAATAAACAGTCCCTTCTCAAACAATGTCCAATCCAGTTCTGTTTTCTCTTTCTGATGACTTTCAGCATGTTTCTTTCTTCTCCAACTCTTCTTAATACATCCTCATTCCTCACTCGGTCTTCCCATTTCACTTTTTCTATTCTTCTCTGGTGCCTCCAATCTTCTTTCATCTCGCTTCCTCAATGTCCAGGTCTCCGCACCATATAATGCAATGCTCCGGATGTAACATTTGGCAACCTCCTCAGGTCTTTGTTTAGTGGTCCGCAAAGTAATTTCTGTTTCCTCTTGAATCCTTCTTTTGCCATTACGTTTCTTTTACTAATTTCTGTTGAACAATACATATCATCCATTATTACACTTCTCAAGTAATTGAAGTTATTCACTTGCTCTATTTCTCCTCCCCCTTTTTAATGCGGCATTTCCTCCCGTTTCCTCCAATTACAATGATGTTCGTTTCCTTCTTGTTAATCTTGATTCCATATTCTTCTAATTTTGTGTTTAGATCATATAACATTTGTTCCATCTCTCTTGCACTCTCTGCCATCACAACCATGTCGTCTGAAAATCTTACACACTCCACTCTCCGACCCCCAATAGAAACTCCTCTCCTTCCATCAAAACTTTCACTAATAATTTCCTCCAGATAGATATTGAACAGTGTTGCCGATAAACAACTACCTTGTCTTACACCTCTTCCGAGCTTAATTTCTTCACTCACCACACCTCCTTGCTCTCTGGTTCAAATTTAATTTTTAATTAGGCGTCTATCCCTCCAGGTCGCTCCATGCTTCCTTAGGATTTCCATCAGTTTGTCCCATTTGACACAGTCAAAAGCCATCTCAAGATCAATGAACACAACATACACCTTCCTTCTCCTCTCCATGCCTCTCCCCTATCACTGTCAGCAGCCCAGTGGCATCTCTAGTTCCCATTCCTCACTTGAAACCAAATTGCTCATCTCCTATTACGCAATTCAGCTTTCCATATAGACTTTTGTTGAATTACAATTATAAATAACCTAAATTGGAACGATCACATAGATAATGTTGTGGGTAGACTCATTGGTAGAACGCTCAAAAGATGCAACAGGTCTACTAAAGAGACTGCTTACATCACGCTTGCCCGCCGTATTCTGGTGTATTTCTGTGCGGTGTGGGATCCGCATCAGGCGGGACTGACGGATGACATCGAAAAAGTAAACAAAGAAGGGCAGCTCGTTTTGTATAATCGCGAAATAGGGGAGATAGTGTCACAGACATGATACGTGGGTTGGAGTGACAGTCATTAAAACAAAGGCAGTTTTCGTTGCGACGGGATCTTGTGATGAAATTTCAATCACCAGTTTTGTCCTCCTATTGAGAAAAAATTCTGTTGGCAACCACCTAAATAGGGAGAAATGATCATCATGATAATATAAGAGAAATCAGAGGTCGAACAGAAAAAATTAAGTGGTCGTTTTTCCCGCGCGCCGTTCGAGAGTGGAACGGCAGAGACAACTTGATGGTGGTTTCTTGAACCCTCTGCCAGGCAATTTAATATGAATAGCAGACTAATCATGTTGATGCACACTTGTTGATGATGCTTCACTGTAGCGGAGAGTTTTGTTGTTCTGCGAGTGTAGGATATGGGACAGAATTTCTACATGGTGTGTCGAATGGCAGCTTGATCTAAATGTAGAAAAATCTGATGCAGGCAAGTAGGAGAAGCAATCCTGTCATGTTCGAATACAGTATTAGTGATGTGCTTCTAGACACATTCAAGTCGTCTGAATATCTATACGTAACACTGTAAAGCGATATGAAATGGAACAAGGGCATAAGATCTGTAATAGGGAGGCAAATAGTGGACTTCGATTTACACTCCTGGAAATGGAAAAAAGAACACATTGACACCGGTGTGTCAGACCCACCATACTTGCTCCGGACACTGCGAGAGGGCTGTACAAGCAATGATCACACGCACGGCACAGCGGACACACCAGGAACCGCGGTGTTGGCCGTCGAATGGCGCTAGCTGCGCAGCATTTGTGCACCGCCGCCGTCAGTGTCAGCCAGTTTGCCGTGGCATACGGAGCTCCATCGCAGTCTTTAACACTGGTAGCATGCCGCGACAGCGTGGACGTGAACCGTATGTGCAGTTGACGGACTTTGAGCGAGGGCGTATAGTGGGCATGCGGGAGGCCGGGTGGACGTACCGCCGAATTGCTCAACACGTGGGGCGTGAGGTCTCCACAGTACATCGATGTTGTCGCCAGTGGTCGGCGGAAGGTGCACGTGCCCGTCGACCTGGGACCGGACCGCAGCGACGCACGGATGCACGCCAAGACCGTAGGATCCTACGCAGTGCCGTAGGGGACCGCACCGCCACTTCCCAGCAAATTAGGGACACTGTTGCTCCTGGGGTATCGGCGAGGACCATTCGCAACCGTCTCCACGAAGCTGGGCTACGGTCCCGCACACCGTTAGGCCGTCTTCCGCTCACGCCCCAACATCGTGCAGCCCGCCTCCAGTGGTGTCGCGACAGGCGTGAATGGAGGGACGAATGGAGACGTGTCGTCTTCAGCGACGAGAGTCGCTTCTGCCTTGGTGCCAATGATGGTCGTATGCGTGTTTGGCGCCGTGCAGGTGCGCGCCACAATCAGGACTGCATACGACCGAGGCACACAGGGCCAACACCCGGTATCATGGTGTGGGGAGCGATCTCCTACACTGGCCGTACACCACTGGTGATCGTCGAGGGGACACTGAATAGTGCACGGTACATCCAAACCGTCATCGAACCCATCGTTCTACCATTCCTAGACCGGCAAGGGAACTTGCTGTTCCAACAGGACAATGCACGTCCGCATGTATCCCGTGCCACCCAACGTGCTCTAGAAGGTGTAAGTCAACTACCCTGGCCAGCAAGATCTCCGGATCTGTCCCCCATTGAGCATGTTTGGGACTGGATGAAGCGTCGTCTCACGCGGTCTGCACGTCCAGCACGAACGCTGGTCCAACTGCGGCGCCAGGTGGAAATGGCATGGCAAGCCGTTCCACAGGACTACATCCAGCATCTCTACGATCGTCTCCATGGGAGAATAGCAGCCTGCATTGCTGCGAAAGGTGGATATACACTGTACTAGTGCCGACATTGTGCATGCTCTGTTGCCTGTGTCTATGTGCCTGTGGTTCTGTCAGTGTGATCATGTGATGTATCTGACCCCAGGAATGTGTCAGTAAAGTTTCCCCTTCCTGGGACAATGAATTCACGATGTTCTTATTTCAATTTCCAGGAGTGTATATCGTTTCTTTGCTCGTCTCTTTTTACGTCTGAACTGCAACTGCTCACGTCATTATAGGTTAGATGGACCGCTGGCTGGTCAGTGGTGTCCCAAGTTGAATGCGCCGCTACAGCTGTTGTCCCGCATTATCGCTCAGTCTGTGTGCCTGTAACGCAGCATAAAACGTATCCTTATGATCGTACTTGACTGTACTGGTCACAGCTTGGCTTTCGCTCCACGCGAATCGAAATCCAATGAGATTCGAGATTTATTCTTTTGATCAACAGAGTAAATGTCCATTATAATTATCCGGGCTGTTATGCCGTGGTCGGTTGATGAATTCTGTGGTGATTCCCAACGTTTCGTCCCCGTCTGCGGGAGACATCTTCAAGGGGGTCCGTAGCTCGATGGAAAGTCCAACACACACACTGACTCGCTACTGACTGCTGTGGTCGGTTGATGAATTCTGTGGTGATTCCCAACGTTTCGTCTCCGACTGCGGCAGACATCTTCAAGGGGGTCCGTAGCTCGATGGAAGGTCCAACACACACACAGTGGCTCGCTACTGACTGCCACTAAATGCCTGACACTTTTCGGACTTAAAAACTTCCGCTGGCCACCAGACTCCCCAGACATCAACATTATTGAGCACACCTGGGATGCCTTGCAACGTGCTGTTCAGAAGAGATCTCTTACGGATTTATGGACAGCCCTGCATTCATGGTATCAATTCCCTCCAGCACTACTTCAGACACTAGTCGAGTTCATGGCACGTCGTGTTGTGGCACTTCTGCGTGCTCGTGGGGGCCCTACACGGTATTAGGCAGGTGTACAAGTCTCTTTGGCTCTTCAGTTTAGAAGAAATGGTAAACAAAGTTCTTAAAAGTATCATTCACTGATTTTCTGGGAATGGTCTCATCCTCAATTTTAAAGAGACACAAATTATTCAGTTCTTCACATTTAGAGGTACTACACCAAATGTAATGCATGGTAAGGAAGCTTCAAAATTCTTAGTGTTCCATACTAATGAGGACTTAAGCAGAGAAAAAACACATTTTGTCACTCCTAAAAAAGTTAGTTCAGCCACATTTGCGCTTAGAATCATTGGAAATCTTGGGGACAGACAAATCAGTAAGCTGACATGGTTTGCATATTTTTATTCAGTAATGTCGTACGGAATAATGTTCTAGGGTAACTGATATTTAAAAAACAGTTTTCATTGCGGAAGAACGTGCTGTAAGAATAATATGTGGTGCTTCCCCACGGGCATCTTTTTAAGGAGTGAGACGTTCTAGTTACAGCTTGACAGTATATTTATTCCTCATGAAGTTTGCTGAAAACGATTCACTACGATTAAGAAGGAACAGTAAGGCACATAATTAAAATACCAGAAGGAAAATTTGCATTCATCACTCTACGTTAAAGTTGCCTTAAGTACAAAAAGAGGTGCACACTGCTGCAACAAGCATTTTTGATCACTTATCCAGTGATAAAAGAGCCTTAGAAATGTTCAGAATGTAGCCATATGTACGAATTAACTTGTATATGTAAAATGACTTGTTCCACATCATTACGATATATCGCGCAAAATGATCCATGGAACATGTAACTTAACTAATTGTGTCATTCGCTTGTGAACTACTGCTTCCCTTTCACGACCTTTAATTTTGTATAACTGAGGTACAGTTCCTATATAGGTTGAGGATAATCTTACACTCTTTGCATTTTATCGCTGCTGCCTTCACAATTTCAATGAGTGTTTTCCATTCTACATTGTCAAGTGTTCTATAAATCCTCAAATGCTACATCTCTTTAGCCTACCTTCTAACAAGGGAAACTCCCTGTTGCACCCCCTTCAGATTAACTGGTAAGAGGGCCCAGTGGACATTCCGTGAAAACCTGAACACAGATCAAGCATGGAAACAGGAAACACGACACAGATCTGTAAGTCCACGGTATTGGTGATAAGTTGAGAAAACCGTCCGAAAACACGTGCTGCAAAACGCCACTGTTTCCTGCACATGTACCCCGACATCAATACGGTATGTGATCACCGTGCACACGTACACAGGCCGCACAACGGGTTGGCATACTCTGGATCAGGTGTTCGAGCAGCTGCTGGGGTATAGCCTCCCATTCTTGCACCAGTGCCTGTCGGAGCTCCTGAAGTGTCGTAGCGGTTTGAAGACGTGCAGCGATACGTCGACCGAGACCATCCCAGACGTTCTCAATGGGGTTTAGGTCTGGAGAACAGGCAGGCCACTCCATTCGCCTGATATCTTCTGTTTCAAGGTACTCCTCCACGATGGAAGCTCGGTGGGGCCGTGCGTTATCATCCATCAGGAGGAAGGTGGGACACCCACTGCACCCCTGAAAAGGCGGACATACTGGTGCAAAATGACGTCCCGATACACCTGACCTGTTACAGTTCCTCTGTCAAAGACATGCAGGGGTGAACGTGCACCAATCATAATCCCACCCCACACCATCAAACCACGACCTCCATACAGGTCTCTTTTAAGGGCATTAAGGGGTTGGTATCTGGTTCCTGGTTGACGCTACATGAAAACCCGGCGAGAATCACTGTTCAGACTGTACCTCGACTCGTCTGTGAACATAACCTGCGACCACCGTTCCAATGACCATGTACTGTGTTCTTGACACCAGGCTTTACGGGCTCTCCTGTGACCAGGGGTCAGTGGAATGCACCTTGCAGGTCTCCGGGTGAATAAAGCTGTCTGTAGACTATATGTCTGGAGACATCTATTCCAGTGGCTGCGGTATGGTCCCAAGCAAGCCTACCTGCAGTACTCTGTGGCTGTCTGCAGGCACTGATGGTAAGATATCGGCCTTCTTGGGGGTTTTGTACACTGTGGATGTCCAGTACTGTAGTGCCTAGACGAGTTTCCGGCCTGCTGGAATCGTTGTCATAATCTTGAGATCACACTTTGTGGCACACAGACAGCCCCAGCTATGACCTGCTATGTTTGGCTCTGAGCACTATGGGACTTAACATCTGAGGTCATCAGTCCCCTAGACTTAGAACTACTTAAACCTAACTATATATGACCGTAGTATATGTTACCGAAAGAGCAGTTACCGTTGATGATCATGCAGCTTTGCTAGAATGAAATGACAATTAAATGGACACCCTAGCTGCCAAGAGGCGTTGATATACTTCATTGGGGACATGGTGAAAATGTATGCCCTGACTGGGACTCGAACGCGGGATCTCCTGCTTACATGGCAGACGCTCTATCCATCTGAGCCACCAAGGGCACAGAGGATAGTGCGCCTGCAGGGACATATCCCTTGAATGTTCCCCGTCAGACCCACATTCCCATGTCCACACCACTAAATTCGTAGTGCGCCTAATAGATGTTTGCCCATCATACTCATTACTCATACCCAAGGATATTACACACATCCATGCCCGAGGCAGGATTAGAACCTGCAACTGTAGCAGCAGTGCGGTTCTGGACTGAAGCGTCTAGAACCGCTTGGCCACAACGTACTGTGTTTGACCAGCCTCCAGTCACCCTAGTATTCTACCCCTCATAACGTCATCATTATGTGTTATTTGAGCCATTTTCAACACACAGTCACCATTAGCACACATACTCGCTGCACTGTGCTCTGACATGCACCGACATACCTCTGCGTATGAGGATTGCAGCGATGACCCACTGTGCGACGACTACAGGTCAAATGCAAAATGCATCGCATGGTCACACCCTGAAGTGAGTATATATATATATATATATATATATATATATATATATATATATATATATATATATATATATATATATATATAGGGTGAGACACCTAACGTTACCGCTGGATATATTTCGTAAACCACATCAAATACTGACGAACCGATTCCACAGACCGAACGTGAGGAGAGGGGCTAGTGTAATTGTTTAATACAAACCATACAAAAATGCACGGAAGTATGTTTTTTAAAACAAACCTACGTTTTTTTAAATGGAACCCCGTTAGTTTTGTTAGCGAATCTGAACATATAAACAAATACGTAATCAGTGCCGTTTGTTGCATTGTAAAATGTTGATTACATCCGGAGATATTATAACCTAAAGTTGACGCTTGAGTACAACTCCTCCGCTGTTCGATCGTGTGTATCGGAGAGCACCGAATTACGTAGGGATCCAAAGGGAACGGTGATGGACCTTAGGTGCAGAAGAGACTGGAACAGCACATTACGTCCACATGCTAACACGTTTTTCTTGGTGTTTTTCACTGACGCACATGTACATTACCACCATGAGGGGTGAGGTACACGTACACACGTGGTTTCCGTTTTCAATTACGGAGTGGAGTAGAGTGTGTCCCGACATGTCAGGCCAATAGATGTTCAATGTGGTGGCCATCATTTGCTGCACACAATTGCAATCTCTGGCGTAATGAATGTCGTACACGCCACAGTACATCTGGTGTAATGTCGCCGCAAGCTGCCACAATACGTTGTTTCATATCCTCTGGGGTTGTAGGCGCATCACGGTACACATTCTCCTTTAACGTACCCCACAGAAAGAAGTCCAGAGGTGTAAGATCAGGAGAACGGGCTGGTCAATTTATGCGTCCTCCACGTCCTATGAAACGCCCGTCGAACATCCTATCAAGGGTCAGCCTAGTGTTAATTGCGGAATGTGCAGGTGCACCATCATGCTGATACCACATACATCGACGCGTTTCCAGTGGGACATTTTCGAGCAACGTTGGCAGATCATTCTCTAGAAACACGATCTACAGGGCTATTACAAATGATTGAAGCGATTTCATAAATTCACTGTAGCTGCATTCATTGACATATGGTCACAACACACTACAGATACGTAGAAAAACTCATAAAGTTTTCAGAATGAGATTTTCACTCTGCAGCGGAGTGTGCGCTGATATGAAACTTCCTGGCAGATTAAAACTGTGTGCCCGACCGAGACTCGAACTCGGGACCTTTGCCTTTCGCGGGCAAGTGCTCTACCAACTGAGCTACCGAAGCACGACTCACGCCCGGTACTCACAGCTTTACTTCTGCCAGTACCTCGTCTCCTACCTTCCAAACTTTACAGAAGCTCTCCTGCGAAACTTGCAGAACTAGCACTCCTGAAAGAAAGGATATTGCGGAGACATGGCTTAGCCACAGCCTGGGGGATGTTTCCAGAATGAGATTTTCACTCTGCAGCGGAGTGTGCGCTGATATGAAACTTCCTGGCAGATTAAAACTGTGTGCCCGACCGAGACTCGAACTCGGGACCTTTGCCTTTCGCGGGCAAGTGCTCTACCAACTGAGCTACCGAAGCACGACTCACGCCCGGTACTCACAGCTTTACTTCTGCCAGTACCTCGTCTCCTACCTTCCAAACTTTACAGAAGCTCTCCTGCGAAACTTGCAGAACTAGCACTGTGGTAGAGCACTTGCCCGCGAAAGGCAAAGGTCCCGAGTTCGAGTCTCGGTCGGGCACACAGTTTTAATCTGCCAGGAAGTTTCATATCAGCGCACACTCCGCTGCAGAGTGAAAATCTCATTCTGGAAACATCCCCCAGGCTGTGGCTAAGCCATGTCTCCGCAATATCCTTTCTTTCAGGAGTGTTACTTCTGCAAGTTTCGCAGGAGAGCTTCTGTAAAGTTTGGAAGGTAGGAGACGAGGTACTGGCAGAAGTAAAGCTGTGAGTACCGGGCGTGAGTCGTGCTTCGGTAGCTCAGTTGGTAGAGCACTTGCCTGCGAAAGGCAAAGGTCCCGAGTTCGAGTCTCGGTCGGGCACACAGTTTTAATCTGCCAGGAAGTTTCATATCAGCGCACACTCCGCTGCAGAGTGAAAATCTCATTCTGGAAACATCCCCCAGGCTGTGGCTAAGCCATGTCTCCGCAATATCCTTTCTTTCAGGAGTGCTAGTTCTGCAAGTTTCGCAGGAGAGCTTCTGTAAAGTTTGGAAGGTAGGAGACGAGGTACTGGCAGAAGTAAAGCTGTGAGTACCGGGCGTGAGTCGTGCTTCGGTAGCTCAGTTGGTAGAGCACTTGCCCGCGAAAGGCAAAGGTCCCGAGTTCGAGTCTCGGTCGGGCACACAGTTTTAATCTGCCAGGAAGTTTCATATCAGCGCACACTCCGCTGCAGAGTGAAAATCTCATTCTGGAAACATCCCCCAGGCTGTGGCTAAGCCATGTCTCCGCAATATCCTTTCTTTCAGGAGTGCTAGTTCTGCAAGTTTCGCAGGAGAGCTTCTGTAAAGTTTGGAAGGTAGGAGACGAGGTACTGGCAGAAGTAAAGCTGTGAGTACCGGGCGTGAGTCGTGCTTCGGTAGCTCAGTTGGTAGAGCACTTGCCCGCGAAAGGCAAAGGTCCCGAGTTCGAGTCTCGGTCGGGCACACAGTTTTAATCTGCCAGGAAGTTTCATATCAGCGCACACTCCGCTGCAGAGTGAAAATCTCATTCTGGAAACATCCCCCAGGCTGTGGCTAAGCCATGTCTCCGCAATATCCTTTCTTTCAGGAGTGCTAGTTCTGCAAGTTTCGCAGGAGAGCTTCTGTAAAGTTTGGAAGGTAGGAGACGAGGTACTGGCAGAAGTAAAGCTGTGAGTACCGGGCGTGAGTCGTGCTTCGGTAGCTCAGTTGGTAGAGCACTTGCCCGCGAAAGGCAAAGGTCCCGAGTTCGAGTCTCGGTCGGGCACACAGTTTTAATCTGCCAGGAAGTTTCATAAAGTTTTGTTCGGCTGAAGCCGCACTTCAGGTTTCTGCCGCCAGAGAGCTCGAGAGCGCAGCAAGACAAAATGGCGACAGGAGCCGAGAAAGCGTATGTCGTGCTTGAAATGCACTCACATCAGTCAGTCATAACAGTGCAACGACACTTCAGGACGAAGTTCAACAAAGATCCACCAACTGCTAACTCCATTCGGCGATGGTATGCACAGTTTAAAGCTTCTGGATGCCTCTGTAAGGGGAAATCAACGGGTCGGCCTGCAATGAGCGAAGAAACGGTTGAACGCGTGCGGGCAAGTTTCACGCGTAGCCCGCGGAAGTCGACGAATAAAGCAAGCAGGGAGCTAAACGTACCACAGCCGACGGTTTGGAAAATCTTACGGAAAAGGCTAAAGCAGAAGCCTTACCGTTTACAATTGCTACATGCCCTGACACCCGATGACAAAGTCAAACGTTTTGAATTTTCGGCGCGGTTGCAACAGCTCGTGGAAGAGGATGCGTTCAGTGCGATACTTGTTTTCAGTGATGAAGCAACATTTTTTCTTAATGGTGAAGTGAACAGACACAATGTGCGAATCTGGGCGGTAGAGAATCCTCACGCATTCGTGCAGCAAATTCGCAATTCACCAAAAGTTAACGTGTTTTGTGCAATCTCACGGTTTAAAGTTTACGGCCCCTTTTTCTTCTGCGAAAAAAACGTTACAGGACACGTGTATCTGGACATGCTGGAAAATTGGCTCGTGCCACAACTGGAGACCGACAGCGCCGACTTCATCTTTCAATAGGATGGTGCTCCACCGCACTTCCAACAAGATGTTCGGCATTTCTTAAACAGGAGATTGTAAAACCGATGGATCGGTCGTGGTGGAGATCGTGATCAGCAATTCATGTCACGGACCCCACGCTCTCCCGACTTAACCCCATGCGATTTCTTTGTGTGGGGTTATGTGAAAGATTCAGTGTTTAAACCTCCGCTACCAAGAAACGTGCCAGAACTGCGAGCTCGCATCAACGATGCTTTCGAACTCATTGATGGGGACATGCTGCGCCGAGTGTGGGAGGAACTTGATTATCGGCTTGATGTCTGCCGAATCACTAAAGGGGCACATATCGAACATTTGTGAATGCCTAAAAAAACTTTTTGAGTTTTTGTATGTTTGTGCAAAGCATTGTGAAAATATCTCAAATAATAAAGTTATTGTAGAGCTGTGAAATCGCTTCAATCATTTGTAGTAACCCTGTATGTTGCAGTGCTCTCCGATACACACGATCGAACAGCGGAGGAGTGGTACTCAAGGGTCAACGTTAGGTTACAATATCTCCGGATGTAATTAACATTTTACAATGCAACAAACGGCACTGATTACGTATTTGTTTATATGTTCAGATGCGCTAACAAAACTAATGGGGTTCCATTTGAAAAAACGTAGGTTTGTGTTAAAAAACATACTTCCGTGTATTTTTGTATGGTTTGTATTAAACAATTACACTAGCCCCTCTCCTCACGTTCGGTCTGTGGAATCGGTTCGTCAGTATTTGATGTGGTTTACGAAATATATCCAGCGGTAATGTTAGGTGACTCACCCTATATATATATATATATATATATATATATATATATATATATATATATATATACACTCCTGGAAATGGAAAAAAGAACACATTGACACCGGTGTGTCAGACCCACCATACTTGCTCCGGACACTGCGAGAGGACTGTACAAGCAATGATCACACGCACGGCACAGCGGCCACACCAGGAACCGCGGTGTTGGCCGTCGAATGGCGCTAGCTGCGCAGCATTTGTGCACCGCCGCCGTCGGTGTCAGCCAGTTTGCCGTGGCATACGGAGCTCCATCGCAGTCTTTAATACTGGTAGCATGCCGCGACAGCGTGGACGTGAACCGTATGTGCAGTTGACGGACTTTGAGCGAGGGCGTATAGTGGGCATGCGGGAGGCCGGGTGGACGTACCGCCGAATTGCTCAACACGTGGGGCGTGAGGTCTCCACAGTACATCGATGTTGTCGCCAGTGGTCGGCGGAAGGTGCACGTGCCCGTCGACCTGGGACCGGACCGCAGCGACGCACGAATGCACGCCAAGACCGTAGGATCCTACGCAGTGCCGTAGGGGACCGCACCGCCACTTCCCAGCAAATTAGGGACACTGTTGTTCCTGGGGTATCGGCGAGGACCATTCGCAACCGTCTCCCTGAAGCTGGGCTACGGTCCCGCACACCGTTAGGCCGTCTTCCGCTCACGCCCCAACATCGTGCAGCCCGCCTCCAGTGGTGTCGCGACAGGCGTGAATGGAGGGACGAATGGAGACGTGTCGTCTTCAGCGATGAGAGTCGCTTCTGCCTCGGTGCCAATGATGGTCGTATGCGTGTTTGGCGCCATGCAGGTGAGCGCCACAATCAGGACTGCATACGACCGAGGCACACAGGGCCAACACCCGGCATCATGGTGTGGGGAGCGATCTCCTACGCTGGCCGTACACCACTGGTGATCGTCGAGGGGACACTGAATAGTGCACGGTACATCCAAACCGTCATCGAACCCATCGTTCTACCATTCCTAGACCGGCAAGGGAACTTGCTGTTCCAACAGGACAATGTACGTCCGCATGTATCCCGTGCCACCCAACGTGCTCTAGAAGGTGTAAGTCAAGTACCCTGGCCAGCAAGATCTCCGGATCTGTCCCCCATTGAGCATGTTTGGGACTGGATGAAGCGTCGTCTCACGCGGTCTGCACGTCCAGCACGAACGCTGGTCCAACTGAGGCGCCAGGTGGAAATGGCATGGCAAGCCGTTCCACAGGACTACATCCAGCATCTCTACGATCGTCTCCATGGGAGAATAGCAGCCTGCATTGCTGCGAAAGGTGGATATACACTGTACTAGTGCCGACATTGTGCATGCTCTGTTGCCTGTGTCTATGTGCCTGTGGTTCTGTCAGTGTGATCATGTGATGTATCTGACCCCAGGAATGTGTCAATAAAGTTTCCCCTTCCTGGGACAATGAATTCACGGTGTTCTTATTTCAATTTCCAGGAGTATATATATATATACATATATATATATATATATATATATATATATATATATATATATATATATATATATAACGTGCTACCTGTCTAGGTTTTGTGATAGCTGGTTCCCACAGAGCAGTGCCTTTGCTGTCCAGGTGTCGGTGATGGTGCCGGCGCTGCTGTGGGTGCTGACGCCGGCGCTCGTGGACGCCATGTCTGCCCCGGCAGCCAACGGCACGGCAGCCACCAGGGGAACCCCCCTACCTGTGTGGGCACCCTTCGACCTGCAGCGCTCCCCCAACTACGAGCTGGTCTACGCGGTGCAGGCCGTCACCAATGTGGTCATGAACCTGACGGGCCTCTTCCTCGACGTCTTCTTCGTCACGCTCATGCTGCACCTCACTGCCGAGCTGGACGTCCTCAACCTCAACGTGGCCTCCCTGCGCCCGTCTCCCGTAGCCCCTGCCGACAGTTTAGAAAGCCGGGACGGTGACTCTCTCGCCAAACAGGCCTCCACTGACGCCCCCTACACTGCACGGGGAGACTCGTTCCGTGTCCGCACAAGCACGTCCAGATTTCACATGTACCGACTCCTCGTGAAGAATATCCAGCATCATCAGATGATAATCATGTAAGCTCACTAAACCCTTCGTTTTAATGTTGTACTGTAGTGGAATGTCTCAAACATTGCGTTGATCCCTCAATTAAGAATGAACTCGCAAACTACAATTATGGTTCCATGTCAGCTTTTGGATATTTCAGAACAAATGCCAGACGTGGACTCGAACCCGAATTTCGCGCTCTAACCATTTTGGTAATCCAAGCATGCTACCAAAAGGGGCTCAAATCTCCATTTGGCTTTGCATCTACACTTCTGGCCATTAAAAGTGCCACACCACGAAGATGACGTGCTACGGACGCGAAATTTAACCGACAGGAAGAAGATGCTGAGATATGCAAATGATTAGCATTTCAGAGCATTCACACAAGGTTGGCGCCGTGGCGACACCTACAACGTGCTGACATGAAGAAAAAGTTTCCAACCGATTTCTCATACACAAACAGCAGTTGACCGCCGTTGCCTGGTGAAACGTTGTTGTGATGCCTCGTGTAAAGAGGAGAAATGCGTACCATCACTTTTCCGACTTTCATAAAGGTCTTATTGCACCCTATCGCGATTGCGGTTTATCGTATTGGGACATGGCTGCTCGCGTTGGTCGAGATCCAATGACTGTTAGCAGAATATGGAATCGGTGGGTTCAGGAGGGTAATACCTAACGCCGTGCTGGATCCCAACAGCCTCGTATCACTAGCAGTCGAGATGACACGCATCTTTTTGCACGGCTGTAACGGATCGTGCAGCCACGTTTCGATCCCTGAGTCAACGGATGGGGACGTTTGTAAGACAACAACCATCTGCACGAACAGTTCGACGACATTTGCAGCAGCACGGACTATCAGATTGGAGACCGTGGCTGCGGTTACCCTTGACGCTGTATCACAGACAGGAGCACCTGCGATGCTGTACTCGACGACGAACCTGGATGCACGAATGGCAAAACGTCATTTTTTTCGGATGCATTCAGGTTCTGTTTACAGCATCACGATGGTCGTATCCATGTTGGGCGACATCGTGGTGAACGCACATTGGAAGTGTGTATTCGTCATCGTCATACTGGCGTATCACCTGGCGTGATGGTATGGTGTCCCATCGGTTACACGTCTCGATCACCTCTTGTTTGCATTGACGGCACTTTGAACAGCGGACGTTACATTACAGATGTGTTACGACCTGTGGCTCTACCCTTCATTCGATCCCTGCAAAACCCTACATTTCAGCTGCATACTGCACGACCGCATGTTGCAGGTCCTGTATGGTCCTTTCTGGATACGGAAAATGTTTGACTGCTGCCCTGGCCAGCACATTCTCCAGATCTCTCGCCAATTGAAAACGTCTGGTCAATGGTGGCCGAGCAACTGGCTTGTCACAATACGCCAATCACTACTCTTGATGAACTGTGGTATCGTGTTGAAGCTGCATGGGCAGCTGTACCTGTACACGACATCCAAGCTCTGTTTGACTCAATGCAGCTGTTGTTCGTCTCAGATGCTGTATTACAGTCTCCATCTCATAGCAAGGCGGTGACAGGAGAAAACGTTTTTTTCACCCTGCGTGGGTGAGAGCACAAGGCAGAGCAGGCACCAGGACTCCTGGAGATTAGAGCTGCTCCTGGACGTGTGCTCAGATAGCCAAAGTGGTTAAGTTGAGTGGTTGGAGCAAGTGGGAAATCTGGATTGGAGCCCTGGTCCGGCACAAATTTTCATTTCTTCTGAAACATTCTGGAGGTCGATCCCGAATCATAATAGCAATTTGGGAGTTAATTCCCTTCTTTTGAGCATTAAAATTTTTATTAGAGTTATTATTTTCTTATGAGAGCTGCTATGGTAACGCGATAATTACTTAAGCGCAGCAGACAAAAAATTAGTGACCCCACGTGACATCAGCTAATACTCTGTAACACTGCCTATAACCTTGATAATTGGGATTGGTGATGGATACTGAATGCACCAGACACTATGAACAACATTAATTTTAAATTAACAACAGCCTCAGTTGCAACGTTTAGCAAGATTTACCTAGGTTTCAGTTGGGATAACCCAACCTTCTTCAGAATAAAAGGAACTACGATTGGTCCATAATGGACAACGTCAGAAACTAAAAACTATAATACAGAAATACGTCGTCACATTGTAATAACTTACCCGGGAAACAGCCACGGCCCCACTTCGCGACCGCAGTACGGCAGCAACGGACGTTGTTCTGGTACTGTCCACAGCCTCGAGAGCGCATGCGCGACACTGTGTGTTGACACTCGTAGCAACGTGTACTCCTGAACTTAAAATTTTATGAATAACCAGGTGCGGCTAACGAAATTGACGTACACGTTGTCCTGTAAGGAACACAGATATATCGACTGTCTTAACATGTCTAATAATTTGTTGGACGTCAAAAGTGAAGGGAGCAATGCGTTTACTATTTTAAGACAACCTAGCATATTCGGGCTAATCACCGAACTTGACCGGGGTCGACAGAAGCGTCCGATCCCAAGCATCAGCTTTGACCCATGACGTAAGGGTGTTGTCGTGTGTGACGTCATGACGGCGCGGTTTGTGAGTGTGGTGTGTTTGTAGATGTCGTCGTGTTGTGGTTTGTTGTGCTCTCTGGTGGTATGTTCAGGGTTTTCGTTTGTGTGGTGTAATGGGCTCAGTTTGCTTTTGCCCATTATCAAGAATTGTTAAAGTGTCGGCTGTGTTTGTAGTGGAATTCGCTTCAGTGAGTTAACGATTTTGTGTGAAGGTTAATTTAGTGTTGTTCGCTGTACGTCATGCGGTAATTTTAGTAAAATTAATCGGCTGTTGTTTTTGTTCAGGAATGGATATGACGGATAAAATTAACACTGCGCAGCCAATGTGTGGCTGTGTATGTTGGTATTGGTATCGGGAGATGTTTTTGAGCTATATAAGCCAAGGGAAGTGTTTGATTCTAATTTATGGGATCGGAAGCTGCTGTTGAGCTATATAGATCAAGGGAAGTGTCCGATTCCAGATGATATTGTGTTTAGTGCTATTTGGGGAGTTTTGTGATGTCGGTGTTTTTCGTCATTACGTGTGGTTTTCTGTGTGGGAGGGTGTCTAAATTTGTTTATATTTAGTTTGCCCCCTCCCAAAAACACACCATTTCCCGCGTTTATCCCGTTAGTGTCGTTAGGCTTTTTGTGGATCGTGTGTGTGTTTGTTTTTCGATGTATTTTCGTCCTCATAATGTGTACGTACCGACTTTATATGCGCCATATTGGAATCGTGGTTTGTGGTCGTTTCCCCCATATTTGTGACGTCATGGGTCAAATCAGACGGGCTGGATCGGACGCTTCCATATTTCCCTTGACCGAATAAGGATAACAACGTGTTTGAAATACCAGATAATACCAGCTGTTCAGGAAACGGGAGTGCTAAAAACATGTTGGAAAGGGTATAATCACTACTCCCTACAGTTATGGCGGATGGAATAACGGTTGAAAACCTTCAAAAAAAGTCTTTAATTCGCAGCAGAAGCTTCTCGTTAAAAAGGTTATTTTTGCCATATAGTAATTTGCATTTCTTCCAAAACATCCAACCTCGCACCCTTCACTTTACAATGCAAGAGTTGAGTATTATTCGGAGGGTTGGGTGCGCGAGCCGTTTGCACCAAGTGTTCAGCGAATGTCGAGCCAAGTGTGCCATCTGCAACTTTAGTGGGGATAGGGTCCTTGTGTCTCGTTAGTAAGGCTCTTCCTGTTTGGCCGATGTAAAATTTCGGACAGTTGCCACATGTCATTTTGTAAACTCCGGATAATGGCAAATTTATCTTTAGGCTTTTCTAAAGTGTGAATCAGATTCTTCTGCAAGCTATTACAGGGCTATTACAAATGATTGAAGCGATTTCATAAATTCACTGTAGCTCCATTCATTGACATATGGTCACGACACACTACAGATACGTAGAAAAACTCATAAAGTTTTGTTCGGCTGAAGCCGCACTTCAGGTTTCTGCCGCCAGAGCGCTCGAGAGCGCAGTGAGACAAAATGGCGACAGGAGCCGAGAAAGCGTATGTCGTGCTTGAAATGCACTCACATCAGTCAGTCATAACAGTGCAACGACACTTCAGGACGAAGTTCAACAAAGATCCGCCAACTGCTAACTCCATTCGGCGATGGTAAGGGGAAATCAACGGATCGGCCTGCAGTGAGCGAAGAAACGGTTGAACGCGTGCGGGCAAGTTTCGCGCGTAGCCCGCGGAAGTCGACGAATAAAGCAAGCAGGGAGCTAAACGTACCACAGCCGACGGTTTGGAAAATCTTACGGAAAAGGCTAAAGCAGAAACCTTACCGTTTACAATTGCTACAAGCCCCAACACCCGATGACAAAGTCAAACTCTTTGAATTTACGGCGCGGTTGCAACAGCTCATGGAAGAGGATGCGTTCAGTGCGAAACTTGTTTTCAGTGATGAAGCAACATTTTTTCTTAATGGTGAAGTGAACAGACACAATGTGCGAATCTGGGCGGTAGAGAATCCTCACGCATTCGTGCAGGAAATTCGCAATTCACCAAAAGTTAACGCGTTTTGTGCAATCCCACGGTTTAAAGTTTACGGCCCCTTTTTCTTCTGCGAAAAAAACGTTACAGGACACGTGTATCTGGACATGCTGGAAAATTGGCTCATGCCACAACTGGAGACCGACAGCGCCGACTTCATCTTTCAACAGGATGGTGCTCCACCGCACTTCCATCACGATGTTCGGCATTTCTTAAACAGGAGATTGGAAAACCGATGGATCGGTCGTGGTGGAGATCGCGATCAGCAATTCATGTCATGGCCTCCACGCACTCCCGACTTAACCCCATGCGATTTCTTTCTGTGGGGTTATGTGAAAGATTCAGTGTTTAAACCTCCTCTGCCAAGAAACGTGCCAGAACTGCGAGCTCGCATCAACGATGCTTTCGAACTCATCGATGGGGACATGCTGCGCCGAGTGTGGGAGGAACTTGATTATCGGCTTGATGTCTGCCGAATCACTAAAGGGGCACATAGCGAACATTTGTGAATGCCTAAAAAAACTTTTTGAGCTTTTGTATGAGAGTGCAAAGCATTGTGAAAATATCTCAAATAATAAAGTTATTGTAGAGCTGTGAAATCGCTTCAATCATTTGTAATAACCCTGTATTAGTGGAAAAAATTGTCTTGAACTCCTGGTTCTTTAGAAGACTGCGAGTCATGCAGTTATAATATTGTGCAGGAAAGACGCGAATAACCGGCAGAAACCCGATTAATCAACATGACAACGCCTCGCCGGGAAAGCTCGAAAAAATTACACCAAAGAAGATGCTCGTGGAGATGCGCTGATGCATTACTGTTACCGTTTACTGTTAACAGATGGCAGCACCGGACTTAGAATTAAAATCGCATAAACGCGAAAAAGGGGGTACCGAATCCGCGTATAACAGGAACTCCCTGTATTAAGCCGTCGGCACACGGACCGTGCACCCGAACGTTGAGCGTGCCGAGTTTCTGACGTCATAGCTTGGAACAGTGCGTTCGGGAGTCTTTCCGAGCGTGCAGAGCGATATGTGGCATGTCAGATATTCCGAGCGTGCGTCAGAGCGTTGACCAGTCAGATGGCACAATGCCACCTACGTCACACGCACGCCGTCTCCCTTCAGTACAGAGTTGGGAGGCGCCATATTGGCATCCATTTCAAGCCTATATGGTATACATGCCGTTTCTGACAAGGGAACCTCCCCATCGCACCCCCCTCAGATTTAGTTATAAGTTGGCACAAGTGGATAGGCCTTCAAAAACTGAACACAGATCAATCGAGAAAACAGGAAGAAGTTGTGTGGAACTATGAAAAAATAAGCAAAATATACAAACTGAGTAATTCATGCGAAGATAGGCAACATCAAGGATAGCCTGAACGCAGGAGCGCCGTGGTTACCGTGAGCAGCTGCGGAACGAGAGGTCCTTGGTTCAAGTCTCCCCTCAAGTGAAAAGTTTTTCTTTATTTTCGCAAAGTTATGATATATCCATTCGTTCATTGACGTCTCTGTTCACTGTAATAAGTTTAGTGTCTGTTTTTTGCGACCGCACCGCAAAACCGTGCGACTAGTAGACGAAAGGACGTGACTCTCCAATGGGAACTGAAAACATTTGATCGCAAGGTCATAGGTCAACCGATTCCTCCACAGGAAAACACGTCTGATATATTCTATACGACACTGGTGATGGCATGTGCGTCACATGACAGGAATATGTTGTCGACCCACCTAACTTGCCCACTTGGCGAATGGGTAAAAACATTCTTCTATGTTGCCCGATTTAGGTTTTCTTGTGGATGTGATAATTACTCCCAAAAAAAGTGATGAAAACATAAGAGTTTGTTACACAAACTGCAACAAATGAATCCAACAGTTTCACAGTCGCACAGTTTTCCCTGTGCTCTGTAAAAACATATGTTTTTAACGTTTTCAAATTTTTCCGTGTCTAGACCGTCAAATCCTGCATATGTCCAAGCAAATCTGAACATGTCCTGGAATTTTGGACAGCGAAGTTGATTATGTGTGAGTACCTGAACTTTGATAATTGTCTGAAAATAAAAAATAAAATTTTACACTCGAAGGATGACTTGAACCAAGGATCTCTCGTTCTGCAGGTGCTCACGCTAACCACGAGACCACGGCGCTCCTAATTTCATATGATCCTTGAAGTTGCTTATCATCGGCATGGACTACTCAGTTTGTATATTTTGCTTCTTTTTTTCATACTTCCACACAACTTCTTCCTGTTTTCTCGATTGATCTGTGTTCAATTTTTCAAGGCCTATCCACTGTGCCAACTTATAACCAAACCTGAGGGGGGTGCGATGGGGAGGTTCCCTTGTGAGCACCAGCAAATTGAGAATCACTGGAAAACTCGTTGTTAACTGTGTGGTTCATTCCAATACAATAACAAGAAACATCATATTCGTGGCAAACGAATTATTGTAACTTGCGTACAATGGGAGTAGGCTGTTTGAAGGCAGCGGCACACTGACCATCCACCCAAAACGTATTGTTCTTGGTACAATTTGTTATAATTATATTGCAATTAGTAACATATCTACGATTAAAGTTTTCAGCAAGGGCTAGGATACTATGATTAGATACAACAGTTGTTGATTCAGTGTAACGCGTAACGTCACTGGTCTGTATTGCTTTGTTTGTTGGGGCGGTGGTTCGCGTCTTCACAATTCCGAATTTTTTTCCCTAACATTCACGTTTTATTAGGAGGAGGAGGAGGAGATTTAGTGTTTAACGTCCCGTCGACAACGAGGTCATTAGAGACGGAGCGCAAGCTCGGATTGGGAAAGGATGGAGAAGGAAATCGGCCGTCCCCTTTCAAAGGAACCATCCCGGCATTTGCCTGAAGCGATTTAGGGAAATCACGGAAAACCTAAATCAGGATGGCCGGAGACGGGATTGAACCGTCGTCCTCCCGAATGCGAGTCCAGTGTGCTAACCACTGCGCCACCTCGCTCGGTCGTTTTATTAGGTTCTGATACTTTATTATTAGTTTAATATAAGTATATACTATAATATTTGATGTTATGTATATATAAGTTCACCTTTTTTTTTTAAGGGTGACTTTGTTCGATTGACTTAATCTGCTGGATAGCTTGCGCTACTTGTATAAAGATATTTTGCTCCTTTCTCTTTTACGCTTCGTAATTCACATGTTGGAAAGATTCTGCTGCTGGGCAGGAACAGTGATCAAGTAACACTGACCTTGGGGTTTTACTAAAATGTAGGAACGACGAAATAATGTTTATCTTATTCGAAGAAGTATTCCTAATTTGTACCGCACTACTTGTAATGGCACTTTTATAAGCCAGTGTCCTTACTGATTGGACATGGTGTTGTGGCGTATCAAGATAGCCACGCCACTCGGAAGTAGCCGAAATGCACGCATTACACACGCCGTCTGGCGTGAGGTCTGAAAGAGGACACGTAATGAATGTTATAAAGAAAAAAGTACGTAGCTGCTGTAATGCTTAACTTTAATCCATCATTTGTATACAGCATTCTTGATGATACAAGTGAGACTCTCTCTAGAAATGGTTAATGGCGCCTTGCTAGGTCGTAGCCATGGACTTAGCTGAAGGCTATTCTAACTATCTCTCGGCAAATGAGAGAAAGGCTTCGTCAGTGTAGTCGCTAGCAAAGTCGTCGTATAACTGGGACGAGTGCTAGTACGTCTCTCTAGACCTGCCGTGTGGTGGCGCTCGGTCTGCAATTACTGACAGTGGCGACACGCGGGTCCGACATGTACTAATGGACCGCGGCCGATTTAAAGCTACCACCTAGCAAGTGTGGTGTCTGGCGGTGACACCACACATGGTACTTTCCTTTCCGTGGACGATGGGGGAAATGTGCGTTTGAATGCAGCTAACGTGGGGATTTTACGCGCGTCCGTTGAGTAAACGGTGTGATTTACGAACTAGAAACTTCCCTCAACTGCCGCTGGAGTGCGTTGCGATCGCGTATACCCACGTTGGGACCCACGTAGCTTATGCTCAAGTCGCATCGTTCCTGAGCGTTCAGCAGCACGTTGAACTTGGCACGTTCAGCGTTAACGTTCGACAGCACGGTCCGTGTGCCGGCGGCTTTAGACACGCCCTTAACAGAGCACACTGGTTGTTTTGGAGCCCTGCAGATGACGTAGGACCGCTACCGGACGTCCATGTCACACTCCATCACTGATGTGAAGTCACTAGATTAGATTAGATTTACTTTCATTCCAATTGATCCGTAGTGAGGAGGTCCTCCAGGATGTGGAACATGTCAGAAAAACAACAATACATGACAAATATTTACAACTAAAACAAATAAGCTAATGTACCATTCCACAGGTCCCAAGTGGAATGATAGTCATTTTTTAATGAACATTAAGAGTCATTTTACAAATACTAATGCACTGAATTTAAAATAAAAAAGTTTTTATTTATTTATAAGGTAATAAACATGTAATACAACTACTGTAATACTTATTTACAATGAACACATTACTGCACTGAAATGGTGCAGAAGTTAGATTATACTTACACACACACACACACACACACACACAAATTTTCAGTGAACACATTAGTGCACTGAAATTGTGCAGAAGTTATGTTGTACTTATATACAAATCAGTTGGTTTTACTAAGAAATTCATCAATGGAGTAGAAGGAGTTGGCCACCAATAAATCCTTTAGGCTTCTCTTAAACTGAATTTCATTGGTTGTTAAGCTTTTTATGGCTGCTGCCAAGTTATTGAAAATGTGTGTTCCTGAATAATACACACCTTTTTGTACAAGACTAAGTGACTTTAAATCCTTGTGAAGATTATTCTTATTTCTAGTATTGATTCCATGAATTGAGCTGTTGGTTTGAAAAAGTGATATATTTTTAATGACAAATTTCATTAAGGAATAAATATATTGGGAAGCAGTAGTTAGTATCCCTAGTTCCCTAAACAGGCTTCTGCAGGATGTTCTTGAGTTCACACCACATATAACTCTTACTGCACGTTTTTGTGCCCGGAAAACTTTGGCTTGGCTTGATGAATTACCCCAAAAAATAATCCCATATGACATTATGGAATGAAAGTAAGCATATTATGCAAGCTTTTTCATTTCTATATCCCCTATGTCTGACAAAATTCGCATTGCAAACAGAGATTTGTTAAGACACTTCAGCAGTTCTGTGGTGTGCTCCTCCCAGTTGAATTTATTATCAAGCTGTAATCCCAAGAATTTAACACTGTCCACTTCTTCTACCTTCTTGTCATCGTATGTTAGACATATACTCTTGGGACACCCCTTACAAGTTCTGAACTGCATGTAGTGTGTTTTTTCAAAGTTTAGTGACAAAGAATTGGCTAGGAACCAGTGATTAATGTCCACAAATATTTTATTGGCTGATCTGAAGTGACGGGTACGCACCAGTCAGTTGTGTGGAACCACTACAGTACGGAGAATCGACATAGAGACGCGCACAGTGACAGAAAGAAGATATCGTGTCAGGACGTGCCTGTTACCACATCGTGATGAACGCGGACTGACCAATTGGTCTACAAGAAATTGTGTATTGTTCGCTGCTCTGTATCAGGACACCAAGGAGGCAATTCTCACGTTGCAGTTGATACTGGAGGCAGGACTAAAGAAAAGCGAAGACGCGTTCATAGGATTTATCCACTTGTCATGTAAATGTAAAATGGTGCAAGATGTTCGAAATTTTGACAAAAATACAGGGCTATTACAAATGATTGAAGCGATTTCATAAATTCACTGTAGCTCCATTCATTGACATATGGTCACGACACACTACAGATACGTAGAAAAACTGGTAAAGTTTTGTTCGGCTGAAGCCGCACTTCAGGTTTCGGCCGCCAGAGCGCTCGAGAGCGCAGTGAGACAAAATGGCGACAGGAGCCGAGAAAGCGTATGTCGTGCTTGAAATGCACTCACATCAGTCAATCATAACAGTGCAACGACACTTCAGGACGAAGTTCAACAAAGATCCGCCAACTGCTAACTCCATTCGGCGATGGTATGCGCAGTTTAAAGCTTCTGGATGCTTCTGTAAGGGGAAATCAACGGGTCGGCCTGCAGTGAGCGAAGAAACGGTTGAACGCGTGCGGGCAAGTTTCACGCGTAGCCCGCGCAAGTCGACGAATAAAGCAAGCAGGGAGCTAAACGTACCACAGCCGACGGTTTGGAAAATCTTACGGAAAAGGCTAAAGCAGAAGCCTTACCGTTTGCAATTGCTACATGCCCTGACACCCGATGACAAAGTCAAACGTTTTGAATTTTCGGCGCGGTTGCAACAGCTCGTGGAAGAGGATGCGTTCAGTGCGAAACTTGTTTTCAGTGATGAAGCAACATTTTTTCTTAATGGTGAAGTGAACAGACACAATGTGCGAATCTGGGCGGTAGAGAATCCTCACGCATTCGTGCAGCAAATTCGCAATTCACCAAAAGTTAACGCGTTTTGTGCAATCTCACGGTTTAAAGTTTACAGCCCCTTTTTCTTCTGCGAAAAAAAAACGTTACAGGACACGTGTATCTGGACATGCTTGAAAATTGGCTCATGCCACAACTGGAGACCGACAGCGCCGACTTCATCTTTCAACAGGATGGTGCTCCACCGCACTTCCATCATGATGTTCGGCATTTCTTAAACAGGAGATTGTAAAACCGACGGATCGGTCGTGGTGGAGATCATAATCAGCAATTCATGTCATGGTCTCCACGCTCTCCCGACTTAACCCCATGCGATTTCTTTCTGTGGGGTTATGTGAAAGATTCAGTGTATAAACCTCCTCTACCAAGAAACGTGCCAGAACTGCGAGCTCGCATCGACGATGCTTTCGAAGTCATTGATGGGGACATGCTGCGCCGAGTGTGGGAGGCACTTGATTATCGGCTTGATGTCTGCCGAATCACTAAAGGGGCACATATCGAACATTTGTGAATGCCTAAAAAAACTTTTTGAGTTTTTGTATGTGTGTGCAAAGCATTGTGAAAATATCTCAAATAATAAAGTTATTGTAGAGCTGTGAAATCGCTTCAATCATTTGTAATAACCCTGTAGGTGTAAGCTATAGAGAGAGACGGGTAATACACAATATGTGCAAGAGCCAAGAGGGAATAATAAGAGTGGACGACAAAGAACGATGTACTCGGATTAAAAAGGGTGTAAGGTAGAGATGCAGACCTTTGCCACTACTGCTCAATCCGTGCATCCAAGAAGCAATGATGGAAATAAAAGAAAGATTCAGGAGTGGATTCAAAATTCAGGGTCAAAGGATATCAATGATACGATTCGATGATGACATTGCTATTCTAAATGAAAGTGGAGAAGAATTACATGACGTGCCGAATGGAATGAACAGTCTGACGAGTAGAATTTGGATTGATAGAAAATCGGAGAAAGGCGAACGTAATGAGAAGTAACAGAAATGAGAACAGCTGGGAAACTTAACATCAGAATTGATAGTCACAAAGTAGATAAAGTTACAGAATTCTGCTACCTAACCAGTGAAATAACCGATAGACGGAGAAAGTAGGACATCAAAAGCAGACTAACACGCGCAAAAAGGCCATTCCTGGCCAAGAGAAATCTATTTGTATCAAACATGTGCCTAAATTTGAGAAAGAAATTTGTGAAATTGTACGTTTGGAGCACAGCTTTGTATGATAGTGAAATGTGGATTCCGGGAAAACCGGAATAGAAGAGAATTGAAGCATTTGAGATGTGGTGCTACAGACGAATGTTGAAAATTAGGTGGACTGATAAGCTAAGGAATGAGAAGGTTCTGCACAGGATCGGAGTGGAAAACATAGACAAAGGGAAGTGACAGTAAGTTTGGGAATCTGTTAAGATATCATGGAATGACTTCCATGGTACTAGAGGGAGCTATAGAGGGCAAAAACTATAGAAGATGGCATAAACTGGGATACATCCAGTAAATAATTGAGGACGTACTTTGCAAGTGCTACTATGAGATGAAGTTGTTGGCAGAGGAGAGGAATTCGTGGCGGCCACCAGCCAGAAAACTCATGGCAAAAAAAAAAAAAAAATAAATAAATAAAAAAATAGCAGTGTAAGAACAGTGGCCGTAAAAAGAGCTTAGCCAACAGAGACGAGTGTCGTGTTTTGTCAATGGCGATCAGTTTCGAACCCAACAGGAATTACTGATGCCAGTAAATGATGGTCCACCTCAACCGATCTCCTAGCGAACATTGTGCCGATTATTAGCGCCAAAAAACAATAATGCAGCATTCATAGGCCACACTCGTTATCCCCTGTTATCTTCCGTTCTGTCCAGTGTAAACGCTTACTCACAAACAGAAGTGAGCGGTAGTGAACACTGGAGAATTGCTTGTCATTCTCAGTGACTTCGATTCGCCACGGTGGAAACCTGGCTATAAGAATGAGATTATCACTCTGCAGCGGAGTGTGCGCTGATATGAAACTTCCTGGCAGATTAAAACTGTGTGCCCGACCGAGACTCGAACTCGGGACCTTTGCCTTTCGCGGGCAAGTGCTCTACCATCTGAGCTACCCAAGCACGACTCACGCCCGGTAGTCACAGCTTTACTTCTGCCAGTATCTCGTCTCCTACCTTCCAAACTTTACACAAGCTCTCCTGCGAACCTTGCAGAACTAATACTCCTGAAAGAAAGGATACTGCGGAGACATGGCTTAGCCACAGCCTGGGGGATGTTTCCAGAATGAGATTTTCACTCTGCAGCGGAGTGTGCGCTGATATGAAACTTCCTAGCAGATTAAAACTGTGTGCCCGACCGAGACTCGAACTCGGGACCTTTGCCTTTCGTCGGCAAGTGCTCTACCATCTGAGCTACTGAAGCACGACCCACGGCCGGTAGTCACAGCTTTACTTTTGCCAGGAGAGCTTCTGTAAAGTTTGGAAGGTAGGAGACGAGGTACTGGCAGAAGTAAAGCTGTGAGTAGCAACCGTGAGTCGTGCTTCGGTAGCTCAGATGGTAGAGCACTTGCCCGCGAAAAGCAAAGGACCCGAGTTCGAGTCTCGGTCGGGCGCACCGTTTTAATCTGCCAGGTAGTTTCTGGCTATAAGAAGCTCACACTGGCCACTTTGAAGTATTGTAGAGAATGTACAAGGGGTCTTCAGTGAGTATTGGAAGACTTTTTTTCTGAAAGTTTGGATTTACTCAGGATTTCAATAAACCATATCATTCTCGACTCTTTTGGATACGAAACCTATTTTTCAACCTAATCTCCGTCCAAAGCGACGGCCTTACCGCCTTACTGGGATCTCCTGTATGAGCACTTGGTACTACCCCACCGGTCGATGTCAGGGGCAACGTCTTGCTGCATTAGTAATCTCCCTATCATCCATATACCACTTCCTGTAGAGTGAATCCTTCACTAGCCGGCTGCTGTGGCCAAGCTGTTCTAGGCGCCTCAGTCCAGAACCGTGTTGCTGCTACGGTTGCAGGTTGGAATCCTGTCTCGAGCATGGACGTGTATGATATCCTTAGTTAGGTTTAAGTAGTTCTAAGTCTATGGGACTGATGACCTCAGATGTGAAGTCCCATAGTGCTCAGAGCCATTTGAACCATTTTTTGTATCCTTCACTGCGCCAAACAGTTGGAAGTTGGAAGGTGCGGGATCCAGGCTGTAGGGAAAAACAGTCCAATGAAGTTATGTGAGCTCCACCAGAGTACGCAGACTTGTGTGAGGCTTTGCGTTGACAAGGAGAATGAAAAGTTCGTTTGCATTATTGGGGCACCGTTTCTTGTATTTCCTTAGTGTAGTGCAATATACTTCAATGTTGATCTTGCACCATGAGGGAGGACATCAAACAGAATCGCCCTGATGGCTGTCGCAATGAATTTACCAGCTCAGGGTGCAGCTTTGGACTTTTTCGTTGGGGAAGAGACTGTGTGGCACCACTCCAAGGATTGCCATGTTGTTTCTGGTTCGAAGTGATGGAACCATGTTTTATCGCCTGTGTTGATGTTCGACCAAAAATTTTCACTATCACCAATGTGCAAGCAATTCCGCACAGGTCGTCCTTTGTTGCTCATTATGGTCTTCTGTTAGGCGGCTGAGTACCGCAGCTGGTGGACGGGTGTGGCAGTACTACCAATGCAGACGTCCATTTGAACGGTGAGGTGTTTGGTGGTGATCCGTTGATCACCCCTAGTGAGAGTGTCCACACGTTCCAACATTGCAGGGGTCAACAGTTGTAGGCGGGAGGCCGGCACGTGGGACATTCGACGGGGTTGGTCGGTCTTGTTGCCGAGATGACTAACGGCTCGCCCAACGACTCACTACGCAAACATTCACTCGAGAAAACGATGCATGTCATAATCCATCGGCTTCTAGCATCTTCGGGTCAATTCATCTCGAGAGTCGAGAAAATAGCAATTGAAGAACGTAGACAGGTGCCACCTGAGGTAAAAGTTTTTCTTTTCGAACCATCTCCCAGTGTAGAACCCGGCAGCCATCTTTCTGAAAGCAATTATGACTCAAGCGAATTTGTCACGATTTCGATTGAAAAATGTAAAATATCGACTAAAACATTTCAGTAGAGAAATTTCGGAGCTCTAATTCGTTATCAGCGACGTCACAGTACTTTATACCCGTAAGTTTTACTCGCATCCTCTAAATGTATAATTTTTTGCCCGCCAAATCAGATCCTCCACTTTGAATTTTGTCATTCCGATTCGTAATCGGCGACCCAAGGAATGTAAAAAGAACACAGTTTTGCAGGACTTTATATTCATTTTTCTGTTATGCCCCGGTTTGGAAGCGAGTTGGTCTAATGTGCTTCAGGTGGTTCAATCTGAGGCCGGCATACTCCCCCTGCAAAACGTGGTCGCGTTTTCACTTGCAGGTATGTGGGTTGGTCAAAGCTAGAGGCGGTATTACTCTCTGTTAGAAAGATGTCTCCCACGGGCTCATAATTTATGTCTTGTGTCTGCATATGACAGCTTAATGGACGTGTCATTGGATACGTCTGAGCGTACACAGAGTAGACTCAAAGAATTACTATATGTTAGGGCTGCCAGATTTTTTGTCGTGGAATGCTTCAGGAAAAGTGACACACTATTTGCGCATTTTCTAGATTTTTTGAGAGATAACAGTGAGTACATAGTAAAAGTTTCCACATAAAGGGTAACAGTTATTGAACTATATGGAAAAAACGTAAATTACGAGGTGCATTCAAGTTCTAAGGCCTCCGATTTTTGTTCTAATTAACTACTCACCAGAAATCGATGAAACTGGCCTTACTTCTCAACGTGATCGCCCTGCAGACGTACACATTTTTCACAACTCTGACGCCACGATTCCATGGCAGCGGCGAAGGCTTCTTTAGGAGTCTGTTTTGACCACTGGAAAATCGCTGAGGCAATAGCAGCACGGCTGGTGAATGTGCGGCCACGGAGAGTGTCTTTCATTGTTGGAAAAAGCCAAAAGTCACTAGGAGCCAGGTCAGGTGAGTAGGGAGCATGAGGAATCACTTCAAAGTTGTTATCACGAAGAAACTGTCGCGTAACGTTAGCTCGATGTGCGGGTGCGTTGTCTCGGTGAAACAGCACACTCGCAGCCCTTCCCGGACCTTTTTGTTGCAGTGCAGGAAGGAATTTGTTCTTCAAAGCATTTTCGTAGGATGCACCTGTTACCGTAGTGCCCTTTGGAACGCAATGGGTAAGGATTACGCCCTCGCTGTCCCAGAACATGGACACCATCGTTTTTTATCACTGGCGGTTACCCGAAATTTTTTGGTGGCGGTGAATCTGTGTGTTTCCATTGAGCTGACTGGCGCTTTGTTTCTGGATTGAAAAATGGCATCCACGTCTCATCCATTGTCACAACCGACGAAAGGAAAGTCCCATTCGTGCTGTCGTTGCACGTCAACATTGCTCGGCAACGAGCCACACGGGCAGCCGTGTGGTCGTCCGTCAGCATTCGTGGCACCCACCTGGATGACACTTTTCGCATTTTCAGGTCGTCGTGCAGGATTGTGTGCACAGAACCCACAGAAATGCCAACTCTGGAGGCGATCTGTTCGACAGTCATTCGGCGATCCCCCAAAACAATTCTCTCCACTTTCTCGATCGTGTCGTCAGACCGGCTTGTGCGAGCCCGAGGTTGTTTCAGTTTGTTGTCACACGATGTTCTGCCTTCATTAAACTGTCGCACCCACGAACGCACTTTCGACACATCCATAACTCCGTCACCACATGTCTCCTTCAACTGTCGATGAATTTCAATTGGTTTCACACCACGCAAATTCAGAAAACGAATGATTGCACGCTGTTCAAGTAAGGAAAACTTCGCCATTTTAAGTATTTAAAACAGTTCTCATTCTCGCCGCTGGCGGTAAAATTCTACATGCCGTACAATGCTGCCATCTCTGGGACGTATTGACAATGAATGCGGCCTCATTTTAAAACAATGCGCATGTTTCTATCTCGTTCCAGTCTGGAGTCTCTTTCCAGTCCGGAGAAAAAAAATCGGAGGCCTTAGAACTTGACTGCACCTTGTAGTTAAAACGACGGCGTGCACTCACTTTATGGAACATGTAAATGTCACTATAGATATTCGGATTTAAGTTATGACACGCGATGGTGTAGCACAAACGAATAGCGAAATTCTGCATGAGCCGAAGTAGTGTCCGAACCTTGATGGGGTTGTTGGCCTCCAGACTGTCTCCTGCTCAGCAATAGTTTTGCGTAATTTCTGTGCATCTTGTCTTTAATACAGCCCCACGAAAATGAGTCGCATGTGTTCAGATCTAGAGAATATGGCGACCAATCGAGGCCCATGCCAGTGGCCTCTGGGTACCACAGAGCCAGAATGTGGTCCCCAAAGTGCTCCTACAGGACATCAAACACTCTCCTGCTTCGGTGGCAGTCGAGCTCCTTCTTGCATCGTGTCGAAATCAGGGTCACTCTGGATAATTGGGATTAAATCATCTTCCAAAACCTTCATGTACCGTTCGGTAGTCACTGTGCCATCGACGAAAATCGCACCGATTATTCTGTGACTGGTCACTGCACACCACACAGTAACCTATCTACATCTACATCTACATTTATACTCCGTAAGCCACCCAACGGTGTGTGGCGGAGGGCACTTTATGTGCCACTGTAATTACCTCCCTTTTCTGTTCCAGTCACGTATGGTTCGCGGGAAGAACGACTGTCTGAAAGCCTCTGTGCGCGCTCGAATCTCTCTAATTTTACATTCGTGATCTCCTCGGGAGGTATAAGTAGGGGGAAGCAATATATTCGATACCTCATCCAGAAACGCACCCTCTCGAAACCTGGCGAGCAAGCTACACCACGATGCAGAGCGCCTCTCTTGCAGAGAATGCCACTCAAGTTTGCTAAACATCTCCGTAACGCTATCACGGTTACCAAATAACCCTGTGACGAAACGCGCCGCTCTTCTTTGGATCTTCTCTATCTCCTCCGTCAACCCGATCTGGTACAGATCCCACACTGATGAGCAATACTCGAGTATACGTCGAACGAGTGTTTTGTAAGCCACCTCCTTTGTTGATGGACTGCATTTTCTCCCAATGATTCTCAACCTGGTACCCGCCATACCAACAATTAATTTTATGTGATCATTCCACTTCAAATCGTTCCGCACACATACTCCCAGATATTTTACAGAAGTAACTGCTACCACTGTTTGTTCCGCTATCATATAATCATACAATAATGGATCCTTCTTTCTTATTATTCGCAATACATTACATTTATCTATGTGAAGGGTCAGTTGCCACTCCCTGCACCAAGTGCCTATCCACTGCAGATCTTCCTGCATTTCGCTGCAATTTTCTAATGCTGCAACTTCTCTGTATACTACAGCATCATCCGCGAAAAGCCGCATGGAACTTCCGACACTATCTACTAGGTCATTTATATATATTGTGAAAAGCAATGGTCCCACAACACTCCCCTGTGGCACGCCAGAGGTTACCTTAACGTCTGTAGACATCTCTCCATTGATAACAACATGCTGTGTTCTGTTTTCTAAAAGCTCTTCAATCCAGCCACACAGCTGGTCTGATATTCCGTAGGCTCTTACTTTGTTCATCAGGCGACAGTGTGGAACTGTATCGAATGCCTTCCGGAAGCCAAGGAAAATAGCATCTACCTGGGAGCCTGTATCTAATACTCTCTGGGTCTCATGAGCGAATAAAGCGAGTTGGGTCTCACACGATCGCTGTTTCCGGAATCCATGTTGATTCCTACAGAGCAGATTCTGGGTTTCCAAAAACGACATGATACGCGAGCAAAAAACATGTTCTAAAATTCTACAACAGATCGACGTCAGAGATATAGGTCTATAGTTTTGCGCATCTGCTCGACGACCCTTCTTGAAGACTGGGACTACCTGTGCTCTTTTCCAATCATTTGGAACATTCCGTTCCCCTAGAGGCTTGCGGCACACGGCTGTTAGAAGGGGGGCAAGTTCTTTCGCGTACTCTGTGTAGAATCGAATTGGTATCCCGTCAGGTCCAGTGAACTTTCCTCTGCTGAGTGATTCCAGTTGCTTTTCTATTCCTTGGACGCTTATTTCGATGTCAGCCATGTTTTCGTTTGTGCGAGGATATAGAGAAGGAACTGCAGTGCGGTCTTCCTCTGTGAAACAGCCTTGTAAAAAGGTGTTTAGTATTTCAGCTTTACGCGTGTCATCCTCTGTTTGAATGCCATCATCATCCCGGAGTGTCTGGATATGCAATTTCGAGCCACTTACTGACTTAACGTAAGACCAGAACTTCCTAGGATTTTCTGTCAAGTCGGTACATAGAATTTTACTTTCGAATTCACTGAACGCTTCACGCATAGCCCTCCTTACGCTAAGTTTGACATCGTTTAGCTTCTGTTTGTCTGAGAGGTTTTGGCTGCGTTTAAACTTGGAGTGAAGCTCTCTTTGCTTTCGCAGTAGTTTGCTAACTTTGTTGTTGTACCACGGTGGGTATTTCCCGTCCCTCACAGTTTTACTCGGCACGTACCTGTCTAAAACGCATTTTACGATTGCCTTGAACTTTTTCCATAAACACTCAACATTGTCAGTGTCGGAAAAGAAATTTTTTTTTTTTGATCTGTTAGGTAGTCTGCAATCTGCCTTCTATTACTCTTGCTAAACAGATAAACCTTCCACCCTTTTTTTATATTCCTATTGAGATGGAGGAGCATGTGGTCTGCACACGACTCTCCCGACCGTATGTCAGCTTTCGAGACCGGAGCCGCTACTTCTCAGTCAAGTAGCTCCTCAGTTTGCCTCACAAGGGCTGAGTGCACCCCGCTTGCCAACAGCGCTCGGCAGACCGGATGGTCACCCATCCAAGTGCTAGCCCAGCCCGACAGCGCTTAACTTCGGTGATCTGACGGGAACCAGTGTTACCAATGTTGCAAGGCAGCGTACGGGAAGACAAGCAGGTCTTCAACCACAATTTGTCGCAGTATCTCCCGGATGATCCACACTTGTGCAGCTCGTCTGATCGATAAACTGGGGTTGGTTTTCAGGCGTTTTCACCCTTTTTGGAAGACTATCATTGCTAAAACTGTCATCACGAACATTACCCGTTCTCTCAAACTTTCAAATAAAATTCTTGGTCGTTAGCACGCTTGGACCGGTTGTCTTCAGCTTGAACCCGGTCGCAGACTTACTCCGAGTCACAATTGGGCTGTTCTTCCTCGCATAGTATGCTCAGGCACGCTGCACCGTGGCATTTTCACGTGCAAGTGGCCGACAGCAAAAAGGCGCGTGTGCATGCGCATGCTAATTCCCATCAAGCCCCGTGGCCAACTGTGCAACTTGAACGTTCTAACGCAAATCGTTCAGAACTTATGACTGTTTTATTTCATATACACTCCTGGAAATTGAAAAAAGAACACATTGACACCGGTGTGTCAGACCCACCGTACTTGCTCCGGACACTGCGAGAGGGCTGTACAAGCAATGATCACACGCACGGCACAGTGGACACACCGCTGCCGTCAGTGTCAGCCAGTTTGCCGTGGCATACGGAGCTCCATCGCAGTCTTTAACACTGGTAGCATGCAGCGACAGCGTGGACGTGAACCGTATGTGCAGTTGACGGACTTTGAGCGAGGGCGTATAGTGGGCATGCGGGAGGCCGGGTGGACGTACCGCCGAATTGCTCAACACGTGGGGCGTGAGGTCTCCACAGTACATCGATGTTGTCGCCAGTGGTCGGCGGAAGGTGCACGTGCCCGTCGACCTGGGACCGGACCGCAGCGACGCACGGATGCACGCCAAGACCGTAGGTTCCTACGCAGTGCCGTAGGGGACCGCACCGCCACTTCCCAGCAAATTAGGGACACTGTTGCTCCTGGGGTATCGGCGAGGACCATTCGCAACCGTCTCCATGAAGCTGGGCTACGGTCCCGCACACCGTTAGGCCGTCTTCCGCTCACGCCCCAACATCGTGCAGCCCGCCTCCAGTGGTGTCGCGACAGGCGTGAATGGAGGGACGAATGGAGACGTGTCGTCTTCAGCGATGAGTCGCTACTGCCTTGGTGTTAATGATGGTCGTATGCGTGTTTGGCGCCGTGCAGGTGAGCGCCACAATCAGGACTGCATACGACCGAGGCACACAGGGCCAACACCCGGCATCATGGTGTGGGGAGCGATCTCCTACACTGGCCGTACACCACTGGTGATCGTCGAGGGGACACTGAATAGTGCACGGTACATCCAAACCGTCATCGAACCCATCGTTCTACCATTCCTAGACCGGCAAGGGAACTTACTGTTCCAACAGGACAATGCACGTCCGCATGTATCCCGTGCCACCCAACGTGCTCTAGAAGGTGTAAGTCAACTACCCTGGCCAGCAAGATCTCCGGATCTGTCCCCCATTGAGCATGTTTGGGACTGGATGAAGCGTCGTCTCACGCGGTCTGCACGTCCAGCACGAACGCTGGTCCAACCGAGGCGCCAGGTGGAAATGGCATGGCAAGCCGTTCCACAGGACTACATCCAGCATCTCTATGATCGTCTCCATGGGAGAATAGCAGCCTGCATTGCTGCGAAAGGTGGATATACACTGTACTAGTGCCGACATTGTGCATGCTCTGTTGCCTGTGTCTATGTGCCTGTGGTTCTGTCAGTGTGATCATGTGATGTATCTGACCCCAGGAATGTGTCAATAAAGTTTCCCCTTCCTGGGACAATGAATTCACGGTGTTCTTATTTCAATTTCCAGGAGTGTAGTTCAATAATTGTACCCTGTATTACAATATAATAATGAGATTTATTTAAAAATACGAAAAACATTTATACAATTCAGCAGACGTTTACAGATATTTTGTAGATGTTTTCGCATCTTTCGATAATATAAGATCTTGTTTTACAGACTAAAATAATTCTTTATATGACTGGTAACAGTTCACCATTATTTTGAGCCTTGCCTAAATCAGTTCTGTGCTGCGTCTCTTGCTACATTAAACATTTGTTATTCATTAATGGGAACACTCTTTCAAAAGTGGTTGAAATGGCTCTGAGCACTATGGGACTTAACTTCTGAGGTCTTCAGTCCCCTAGAACTTAGAACTACTGAAACCTAACTAACCTAAGGACATCACACACATCCATGCCCGAGGCGGGATTCGAACCTGCGACCGTAGCGGTCGCGCGGTTCCAGACTGTAGCGCCTAGAACCGCTCGGCCACACCGGCCGACAACGCTCCTTCCACAAACGCATTAGCTCCTGGTATACTGAAGAAGAATCCCAGTATCTTATAAATGTTTGGTAGTTTAAGTTTCTTGTATAGCCGAAAAGAAACATCACTACCATGCTTTTTTTTAACAGTTCTCGGATATCCGACCAGATAGCGTCGTAATTTCTCCACAGGGTTGTAGCCTCTCCAGATGTTATTCAATCTGTATATTGAGCAAGCAGTAAAGGGAACGAAAGAAAAATTCGGAGTAGGTATTAAAATCCATGGAGAATAAATAAAAACTTTGAGGTTTGCCGATGACATTGTAATTCTGTCAGAGACAGCAAAGGACTTGGAAAAGCAGTTGAACGGAATGGATAGTGTCTTGAAGGGAGGATATAAGATGAACATCAACAAAAGCAAAACGAGGATAATGGAATGTAGTCGAATTAAGTCGGGTGATGTTGAGGGTATTAGATTAGGAAATGAGACACTTAAAGTAGTAAAGGAGTTTTGCTATTTGTGGAGCAAAATACGTGATGATGGTCGAAGTAGAGAGGATATAAAATGTAGACTGGCAACGGCAAGGAAAGCGTTTCTGAAGAAGAGAAATTTGTTAACATCGAGTATAGATTTAAGTGCCAGGAAGTCGTTTCTGAAAGTATTTGTATGGAGTGTAGCCATGTATGGAAGTGAAACATGGATGATAAATAGTTTGAACAAGAAGAGAATAGAAGCTTTCGAAATGTGGTGCTACAGAAGAATGCTGAAGATGAGATGGGTAGATCACATAACTAATGAGGAAGTATTGAATAGGATTGGTGGGAAGAGAAGTTTGTGGCACAACTTGACCTGAAGAAGGTATCGGTTGGTAGGACATGTTCTGAGGCATCAAGGGATCACCAGTTTAGTACTGGAGGGCAGCGTGGAGGGTAAAAATCGTAGAGGCAAACCAAGAGACGAATACACTAAGCAGATTCAGAAGGATGTAGGTTGTAGTAAGTACTGGGAGATGAAGAAGCTTGCACAGGATAGAGTAGCATGGAGAGCTGCATCAAACCATTCTCAGAACTGAAGACCACAACAACAACATTTCGGCAGACGTACACGCTGCCATCTTCAGGTGGTTCCTGACGAATGCTGTGCTGTTCCTCTCGGCGCCCTACATATACTAGCCGTTACCCCCTCCACCGTTCCTCTCCTGGTGTCTTCGTTGCGCCCGGCGCGGCGGCTACTGGAGGTGGTGGGGGAAGCGGCGCCTGGGTCTGAACTGGGGTCTGCAGTCTCCCTGTTGCCGCCGTCGGGGGCGGTCCTCGATCTCTGGGGCTGCATCTTTCTCTCCAGGCTGTGTGCAGGTTTCCAAGCCTGACTAAGATGAAGGCCGCTGTCTTTATTAGTTAGATCGTCCTGCAGTCGGATTGCGATGGCCTCTTTAGTATCGCAGTCCCAGAAGTAGGAGGATTGACAGATTATTTTTGTTTTTTCATAGTCCATAGCGTGGCCAGTCTGCAAGACTCATGTTTCACACGGAATTTGCAGTCTCCCCTCCACAACGGCCACAGCCCAGTCACGTGATTCCATCTCCACACGGACAGGTGGCGGGGCGTGACTGCCAGCGCTCAGTCTTAGACCTACTAGGCTACTACAAACAGACGTTATTTGCCTTCACAATGATTTTACCTGGGCTTTAATAACTGAAATTAAAATTGTCAAAGTCTACTATTTTTGAACATATTGCTTACAAGGCATTTTCAATGTCTTTAGATAAACATAAGTATGTACTAGAAACATACCCTCTGTGCAATGTTATTCAAAAGAACAAGTTTCCGAAACTAATAACACGCACATATTTTGGATATGCAATAGATACATAAGGTAATTCATAATAATGGGAGCAGAATTTGTCATGGCAGCAAATATATGTGGTTATTGTACAAAGCTTTAAAACCATTCAGCAGTTTGCTGAGGATGACTGTATGGAAAATATTGACAGTTCAATAATTATTGTATCCTATTTGAGCAGCAAATGGATGAAATGTTGGAAACTCATTCTTCAGCCGACTGTAAAACTCTGAAAAGTCATATCCCATGTATTGCCAAACTATGCATTAAATGTTATATCAGCCTAAGACACGGATATATTATGAACATAATGCTTGAAGTATGTGAAATAAAATCTCACAAGAACACCAGTAGACAGCAACTTTAATAAAGAAACGAAACGAACAATGAACTGTTTGCATCTGCTAAATGTTTATGTACATAGAAACAGCCAACTCGTTACGGCACGTTAAAGTGGAAATTTCACGAACTTAAGCCTTTTTAATTGCCGTACACGGAATTGAAGCCGACTCCTTCGGCAATTTTGTGACACACATTTTATTTTGAGCAATAAAAACATCACAGTAGAAACTCATGTTCGCTACACACGAAAGTTAATAAGAAAAATATTTATTTTGTGAAACAAAACGGAAAAAGAGTGCAAACTTTTGTTGGGTCACTTAATCTTCTAGGCTCTTTTTGGGCTGTACGTTTTTAAACAACTCATAGCAAAAACCTGAAAAAAAATCTGTGCAACCTGGCTGTAGTGCACTGTGCTGGTTTTGCTTACAGACACAAAGAAGGCGAGAGTGTGTATTAGACTTGACCGCTGTTTCTATGTTTCGATACAGTGTATCGATACGTGGAACTGTTTCAGTGTTTCGGAACGGCTACGGTTCACTGTTTCGAAACAGTGGTGTTTCGTTCCACTCCTATCTTGGATAACTGGACCAGATTCGGTCTCGAGCCAGACACAGAAACTGTATCATTGTTTCAAAATATGGCTGTTTCAGTCCACCAGTGCTTGGAACGGACTAATTGTATCGAAATAGTGATGTTTCATTCCCCTCTTGTGTCGGACGAGATTCGGGCTCGTCACAGGTACTGAAACACATTTAACATACCACTTCATGAAACACTTTCAAGAGTGTCAAAATCTTTTTGACAAGCAATAGCATGAAGCTTAAGATATCCGAAAATAAAGCTTCGTTCCTAGCTGACTGTCATATTCCGAAATGGCGTAACATCTGCTTTATGAACACTAACCAAGCAATAAAATAACGCATACTATTCACATTCAAAATAATAAATATGTGAAAATCATTCAGTTAAATTACACTTTTTGATAACATACGCTTCTCTGTTCATGTTCAGTAATCATATTAAGAAACGTAAGTAAGCCTACAACATTTTGAATAAAAAAAGGCGTAGAGTGACAGTAATTAGACATATACATAAATTTGATGTAGGTATAATTGCAAGCAATCTGTTTGACATATCACTGATAGTGTAATGGTGAACTGGAAGGACTAGGAAGCATGGTGAATTTATAGTAACGGTTCGAAACACCTTGAAAGACAAAATTTTTTTCTGTTATATTTTGTTATTTATTCGAATTATTTGGCGTTATTTGTGAGCTTATAGTCACTGTGCCTATTATCCGAAATGATTCCCGTTGTGTGCAAGGCAATTAGCAGGATGGGTATATTAGCCATACTAACGGAATGTGGGAATTCCAGTAGCATATCCGTTGTTCCTGCAGTTTGCTCCCACCTCCAGTTCCGTTCGTGGTGGCCTTTCTGTCTTCAGCTATGGCTGTCCTCAGCCAATTGAAAAGTATGAAAGTCACACGACATGAAAGCAGCGCATTTGCTGCAGAAATACGAAACTGCCAAGACGCCTAAGTGACAATTTCATACTTTCTGCGATATGATTAGCGCTCTCGCAACTCATTTGTGTTTATGTGGACATACTTATACAGTAGACAGTCAAGATGATAAAAAGTGTAGGTTTATTAGATTACAAAACACAAACTGTTTCACTGTTTCGAAACAGCGTATCGAAACATTACATTGTACTGTTTCATTTGTTTCGAAACAGTTGTGTGTTTCAGTTTGCCCATCTCTAGTGTGTATGTTTTCTGGCGGGAAAGGGAACATGGTACACTCAAGCAAAACCAGGAGGGCTGGCAGTCACGCCCCGCCTCCTGTCCGTGTGGAGGTGGAATCACGTGACCGGCCTGTGGCCGTTGTGGAGGGGAGACTGCAAATTCCGTGTGAAACTTCAGTCTTGCTGGCCAGTCTTTATAGAATGGTCAGCCACGGCTGATTTAGTGGCCTGGCGCTTGTGTTCGCGGCACCTCTCTTTTACAGTGCCGACTGTCTCCCCAATGTATGATTTTCCGCACTGACAGTGCCATACCGAATTACGTGATTTCTTTTCTATTTAGAATAAAGTGCCTTGCAGAGGGTTCAATGAACCACCTTCAAGCTATCTCTCTACCGTTCCACTCTCAACGGCACGCGGGAAAAACGAACACTTAAATTTTTCTGTGATAGCCCTAGTTTCTCTTATGGTGATGATCATTTCTCCCTATGTAGGTGGGAGCCAACAGAATGATTTCGCAATCGGAGGAGAAAACTGGTGATTTAAATTTCATGAGGAGATCCCGTCGCAACGAAAAATGCCTTTGTTTTAATGATTGCCACTCCAATTCACGTATCACGTCTGTGACACTATCTCCCCTATTTCGCGATAATACAAAACGAGCTGCCCTTCTTTGAACTTTTTCGATGTCATCCATCACTCCCACCTGATGCGGATCCCACACCGCACAGCAATACTCCAGAATAGGGCGGACAAGCGTGGTGTGAGCAGTCTCTTTAGTAGACCTGTTGTACCTTCTAAGTGTTCTGCCAATGAATCGCAGTCTTTGGTTTTCTCTACCCACAATATTATATATCTGATAGTTCCAGTTTAGGTTATTTGTAATGATAATCCCTGAGTATTTAGTTGAATTTACAGCCTTCAGATTTGTGACACTTACCGTGTAATCGAAATTTAGCTGATTTCTTTTAGTACTCATGTGAATAACTTCACACTTTTCTTTATTCAGGGTCAATTGCCACTTTTTGCAGCATACAGATATCTTATCTAAATCATTTTGCAAGTCGTTTTGATCACCTGATGACTTTACAAGACGGTAAATGGCAGCGTCACCTGCAAAAAATCTAATAGGGCTACTCAGATTGTTTCCTGTGTTGTTAATGTAGATCGGGAACAATAGAGGGCCTATAACACTTCCTTGGGGAACGCTGGATATTACTTTAGTTTTACTCGATGACTTTCTGTCTATTACTACGTACTGTGCCCTTTCTGACAGGAAATCACGAATCCAGTCGCACAACTGAGGCGATACTCCGTAGGCACGCAGTTTGATTGGAAGACGGTTGTGAGGAACGGTGTCGAAAGCCTTCTGGAAATCTAAAAATACAGAATCAATTTGACATCCCCTGTCGATAGCACTTATTACTTCATGAGTATAATGAGCAAGTTGTGTTTCACAAGAACGATATTTTCAGAATCCGTGCTGACTACGTGTCAATAGTTTTCTTCGAGGGCCGGCTGGAGTGGCCGAGCGGTTCTAGGCGCTTCAGTCTGGAACCGCGCAACCGCTACGGTCGCAGGTTCGAATCCTGCCTCGGGCAGGGTTGTATGTGATGTCCTTAGGTTAGTTAGGTTTAAGTAGTTCTAAGTTCTAGGGGACTGATGACCTCAGATGTTAAGTCCCATAGTGCTCAGAGCCATTTTTTTTTCTTCGAGGTACTTCATAATGTTCGAATTCAGTATATATTCCAAAACCCTACTGCCGGTCGACGTTAGTGATATAGGCCTGTAATTCAACGGATTACTCCTACTTCCCTTTTTTTGTTTAATAACTCTGCTTTAGTGGCACTGTCATCAGTGACTTCACCGTTGTAATTGCGCAGTGAAGGTATTGATTGCGTCTTGCCACTGGTGTGCTTTATGTATGACCAGAATCTCTTCGGGTTTTCTGCCAGATTTCAAGACAGAATTTTGTTGCGGAAATTATTAAAAGATCTCGCATTGAAGTACGCACTATATTTCGAACTTCTGTAAAACTTTGCAAATCTTGGTGAGCAATTTTCCAGTCTTTAGATATGGATCTTTCTGTGAGCAAGTGGTTGTATATAATTGCTAAATATGGAGCTATTTTAACAGCAAACTCTGAGAGGAATCTGACTGGTATTCAATCTGGGCCGGAGGCCTTGCTTTTATTAAGTGATTTAAGCTGCTTCGTTACTCCAAGGATATCTACTTCTATGTTTCTCATCTTCGCAGTTCTTGATTGGCATTCAGGAATATTTACTTCGTCTTCTTTGGTGAAGGAGTTTCGGAAAACCGTGTTTAATAACTCTGCTTTAGTGGCACTGTCATCAGGGACTTCACCGTTGTTATCGCGCAGTGAAGGTATTGATTGCGTCTTGCCACTGGCGTGCTTTATGTATGACCAGAATCTCTTTGGGTTTTCTGCCAGATTTGGAGACAGAATTTCGTTGTGGAAATTATTAAAAGCATCTCGCATTGAAGTACGGGCTACGTTTCGAACTTCTGTAAAACTTTGGCAATCTTGGGGATTTTGCGTGATTTTCCCCTTTCAGATGGTAGGCAATAACGTCAGTAAATCGTGAAGACAGTCTTGGGATGCGGTGCAGATGCAGCAGGCTAGAGGTGCTGTTACCAGAGGCGAGCTAGGGTGGAACAGCTTCGGGCGTTGAAAGCATTCGAAGTTCCCCAGGCTATGCCGTAGAAGACGAACTAGAAATACGAACAAAATCTTGAGTGGTATTCATAAGTGACTGGGTACATTCCAGCCAACTTTCAACACGGCAGTGGAGCATGAACTGGTACAACACCTTTCAGTCTCCACCTCCTCTTTCCTAATTCCAGTTACCGTCCACATTAAGCAAAGTTTTTTTTGTGAAAAATTTGAGAGGAACGAAGATTACAATAAACTTTCCAGTTCACGTAGTTTTTCGTGTAGAGTTAGCTCCAGTCACTCTTGTCTAGGGGTCTGATTCTTGAAGCTGCATTTGTCACATTGTTGGTCCACGTGGTTGATTCGATCTAAAAAAATTTGCAGATTGTTGTTGCAGAATTTTTGTTGTTACATTAACATATTTTGTCACATTTTTGCATGTCATACAGTCTTTTGAATTTTCACATTAACAACAGCGGCATGCTTACTACTACTTCACTCTACGTTAATAACAATATATCAAAAGGTTTACAATTTTTCTTGACAAATGAATTTATATTAATTTCGATTATTATTTCATAAATGTATCCAAAAATAAACATAATAAACAATACTATAATGCGTAATGGAAATTTTAAATGTGCCAAATAATTCATAATTTCCAATGTTTCTAAAAATAATTTTAAGGGGACCACACCGTGGTTCAGGTCGAAAAAAATCGATTTTCGGTTTTCATCATATTTCGATAGATTAAGGGTTTATTTAAGTACTCTGAAAAGGATTTTGATGAAAAATTTTTTTTTTCGAGCATTTAAAGAGCATTTTCCTACCACGTCTGTTTATTTGCCACTCCCACTTTTCTGTCACCCACTTTTCTGCATATGTTTTAGATCTTTATATCCCCTACATTGCACGTTAGGAATTTTTTTTTACTCCCGAGTGTGTTGGCTATCCTTGGAATGCAACGGTCGGTATTCGTTTGTTACTGCTGTTTGTAAACAACACGCTTTCAGACACGCGGTTAGTTTTGCTCAAGTGTGATTGCGAGTAGTTGTTATAGAAAACTTGCAGCTGTACTATGGGCAGGCAATTAGGAAAAGTAAAGAAAATCTGGAGGCAATGAAGAGAGATTTTTGGGCCATATTCTTCCATAAGTCCTCTGTTGATGATAAGCCATGTCATGGATTGTGTCCATCAGGAGAAAATTCGTGGTGCAAATACAATAGGGCTCAGGCAACTGGAGAATCTTATTCTCACCAGCATTCTCTTCCTGCTGCTGTTATTACAGCAATTAAACCTATTTTCAGATACTTGGCTCATCCTGACCTAAGGAAATGTCTGCATGGGCAGACACGGAACCCAAATGAATGTTTCAACAGCATAATTTGGAACCGCCTTCCTAAAACTGTATTTTTAGGCATGCATACAATGAAACTAGGATTACATGATGCTGTTATTACATTCAATTATGGTAATATTGGAAAGTGTTGGGTGAAAATATGACCACTGGGCACCAACATTGCGATAAAATGAGGATAGCCGTTGCAGATAGGTCTGCATCTAATATGGTCAAGAAAGCTAGACAAATATCCAGAAAGGTGAAAAAGAAGCTGGAAGACCTGCTAGAAGCCAAAGAAGGGCCATCAGTGGGACAGTTTTATTTAACTGTAAGTAACAAATTTAAAAAGTTTTTTCTTTAAAGTCAATTTCCCACAAACTAAAATTTTCAGTACAAATGGCCTATTATATCAGAAACTATCACAGATAAATGAATGAAATTTTCAGAGACTCTGCATAACATAAAAAGCCACCTCTGGTACTACATTCATTAATATTCCCCCATTAGTAAGTTCACAAAAAATATTTTCTGCTGAAAAACTTAATATTTTTTGTTAATAAATTTAAAAAAGTATTTCTTAAAAATTATAAAATGGATACATTTTAGTACCGTTGACTCTATTAGAATCATGTAACATACTGTAAAAATATTAAGTTCCTGCATCAAATAGTTTTTTCAGAAATGGGTCAAATACTTGCCTAAATTAACATGGGTTAGATAGGCAGGGTGTAGTCCGCTTACTTGTACATTCAGAGCTAGTACTTATCGAATGTAACACCGAAAATAAAGTAATTCCTTTTCATAAATTTTAGCTTGAAATATAAAATATGTCGTGTATGAAATTATATGAAATACACTCCTGGAAATGGAAAAAAGAACACATTGACACCGGTGTGTCAGACCCACCATACTTGCTCCGGACACTGCGAGAGGGCTGTACAAGCAATGATCACACGCACGGCACAGCGGACACACCAGGAACCGCGGTGTTGGCCGTCGAATGGCGCTAGCTGCGCAGCATTTGTGCACCGCCGCCGTCAGTGTCAGCCAGTTTGCCGTGGCATACGGAGCTCCATCGCAGTCTTTAACACTGGTAGCATGCAGCGACAGCGTGGACGTGAACCGTATGTGCAGTTGACGGACTTTGAGCGAGGGCGTATAGTGGGCATGCGGGAGGCCGGGTGGACGTACCGCCGAATTGCTCAACACGTGGGGCGTGAGGTCTCCACAGTACATCGATGTTGTCGCCAGTTGTCCGCGGAAGGTGCACGTGCCCGTCGACCTGGGACCGGACCGCAGCGACGCACGGATGCACGCCAAGACCGTAGGATCCTACGCAGTGCCATAGGGGACCGCACCGCCACTTCCCAGCAAATTAGGGACACTGTTGATCCTGGGGTATCGGCGAGGACCATTCGCAACCGTCTCCATGAAGCTGGGCTACGGTCCCGCACACCGTTAGGACGTCTTCCGCTCACGCTCCAACATCGTGCAGCCCGCCTCCAGTGGTGTCGCGACAGGCGTGAATGGAGGGACGAATGGAGACGTGTCGTCTTCAGCGATGAGAGTCACTTCTGCCTTGGTGCCAATGATGGTCGTATGCGTGTTTGGCGCCGTGCAGGTGAGCGCCACAATCAGGACTGCATACGACCGAGGCACACAGGGCCAACACCCGGCATCATGGTGTGGGGAGCGATCTCCTACGCTGGCCGTACACCACTGGTGATCGTCGAGGGGACACTGAATAGTGCACGGTACATCCAAACCGTCATCGAACCCATCGTTCTACCATTCCTAGACCGGCAAGGGAACTTGCTGTTCCAACAGGACAATGCACGTCCGCATGTATCCGGTGCCACCCAACGTGCTCTAGAAGGTGTAAGTCAACTACCCTGGCCAACAAGATCTCCGGATCTGTCCCCCATTGAGCATGTTTGGGACTGGATAAAGCGTCGTCTCACGCGGTCTGCACGTCCAGCACGAACGCTGGTCCAACTGAGGCGCCAGGTGGAAATGGCATGGCAAGCCGTTCCACAGGACTACATCCAGCATCTCTACGATCGTCTCCATGGGAGAATAGCAGCCTGCATTGCTGCGAAAGGTGGATATACACTGTACTAGTGCCGACATTGTGCATGCTCTGTTGCCTGTGTGTATGTGCCTGTGGTTCTGTCAGTGTGATCATGTGATGTATCTGACCCCAGGAATGTGTCAATTAAGTTTCCTCTTCCTGGGACAATGAATTCACGGTGTTCTTATTTCAATTTCCAGGAGTGTATTTGAAAAAACAGCTGAGCTAGTATTGACCTGTCTACAATTCGAAAAATAATACTGGTATCGACAACTACTGTTGAGGAAAAGTAATGCTAAAGAAGGACGTCCGTTACAGCCTGGAGCTATTGTAGTCACGCAGATTTGGTACGATTATGGAGAAGGTGAGACAACTTGCATTCCAAATAGCCGAGAAAAGCAAGGAGGAAACTTATTTTTGTAAAGGACATATTTTACGAAAAAAGGCCTTTTTAGCCACAACAGTGATGCTGTCACTTGTCTGCACTGCTTGGAACTTTACTTGCACTGAAAACCTGGAGAACAGTGGTTAAGGTGTCAGTAGAGTAATTTGTGGGCACGCGATGAATGCGTTGAAGTAAGCCACAGAACAAAAATCTTTATTCGTTATGTCTGAAAATAGACAGGATTGGTGAGAAACAATTTTTCACAAAAGGAACTAATTTTATTGTTTCATCGTGATTAGTGATTCTCCGCGTTTTTTGCGTCTGGCCTGATAAACCTTTATTGATACTATCGAAGAACTGTTTCAGGAATAGTCTTTTATTTGTTCTTAAGTACAAATCTGTTAAATATATTAGATATCTAATCTTTATCTGAATTTCTTGCTTTTTCTTACTTCCGTGTCATTTTACCCTCGCATCGGTCTGAAATAGCATGTTATGAACTGTTTACAGGAATGTAAACACCTATGCTTTATATTAATTTAAAAACGTGGCACGAAGATAGCGAAACCTACAAATCAAAAAAATGGTTCAAATGGCTGTGAGCACTATGGGACTTAACATCTATGGTCATCAGTCCCCTCGAACTTAGAACTACTTAAACCGAACTAACCTAAGGACAGCACACAACACCCAGCCATCACGAGGCAGAGAAAATCCCTGACCCCGCCGGGAATCGAACCCGGGAACCTGGGCGTGGGAAGCGAGAACGCTACCGCACGACCACGAGATGTGGGCTACAAATCAATGAGTAGTAATAGTAGTACGGTATCCTGCAGTATGGTATCAGCAGTTGAAAACAATACGTTCTCTACGAAAGCCTCTTTCACTTATGTCTGTCCATAGCCAGTCTTTTCATTTCGTAATATCTGTCTCCTTTTATATTGTCCAGCACTTGATATCTTCTTTTTCCTTTTCCCCCTTTTCCCTCCACCACTCCTCCTATTCCTTGCTTCAATGAACAGTCCCTCCTCAAACTATGTCCAATCCAGTTCCGTTTTCTCTTACTGATGAGTTTCAGCATGTTTCTTTCTCTTCTTAAAACTTCTTCCTTCTTTACTCGGTCTTCCGATTCCACTTTTTCCATCCTTCTCCATATCCACATCTCTAGTGTCTCCACAATCTTCTTTCATCTTCCTTCCTCAATGTCCAGGTCTCCGCACCATTCACTGCAACACTCCAGATGTAACACTTGGCAGGTCTTTTCCTCAGGTCTTTGTTTAGTGGTCCGCAAAGTAATTTCTGTTTCCTCTTGAATCCTTCTTCTGCCTCTGAAATTCTTTTCCTAATTTCTGTTGAACAATGCATAATTATCATCCATTATTACACTTCCCAAGTAATTGAAGTTATTCACTTGCTCTATTTCCTCTCCCTCTATTTTCATACGGCCTTAGTCATGACACAAATTTTCTTTAACATAATGGTTTATGAAGTAATAACGATCGAAAACAAAATGGCATCTCATTTTAGCCGGACTTCCCCTACTTCCCTGTTGGTCTCGCAAGAAAAGTCAGTGAATCGGAAATGCGTCCCACTCTGTCTACAGCTGAACAGAAAGTGGCAACGGTGACAATAACGCTTAATAATCATAATAGGCAACACAACAATGGTTTAAAGCTGATGCAGCCTATACCCATAAAGTGAGGAAAGCAAGGGATAGTGATTGTTGCTGCGAGGTGACGAGAATAGAAAGAAGGAAGTACCGGGTGATCAAAAAGTCAGTATAAATATGAAAACTGAATAAATCACGTAATGATGTAGGTAGAGAGGTAAAAACTGACACACATGCTTGGAATGACATGGGGTTTTATTAGAACCAAAAAAATACAAACGTTCAAAAAATGTCCGACAGATGGCGCTTCATCTGATCAGAATAGCAATAATTAGCATAACAAAGTAAGACAAAGCAAAGATGATGTTCTTTACAGGAAATGCTCAATATGTACACCATCATTCCTCAACAATAGCTGTAGTCGAAGAATAATGTTGTGAACAGCACTGTAAAGCATATCCGGAGTTATGGTGATGCATTGGCGTCGGATGTTGTCTTTCAGCACCCCTAGAGATGTCGGTCGATCACGATACACTTGCGACTTCAGGTAACCCCGAAGCCAATAATCGCATGGACTGAGGTCTGGAGACCTGGGAGGCCAAGCATGACGAAAGTGGCGGCTGAGCACACGATCATCACCAAACGACGCGCGGAAGAGATCTTTCACGTGTCTAGCAATACTTTTTTTTTTTTTTTTTTGTTCTAATGAACCCCATGTCATTCCAAGCACGTGTGTCAATTTTTACCTCTCTATCTACATTATTCCGTGGTTTATTAAGTTTTCAAATTTATACTGATTTTTTGATCACCCGGTATTTCTCTCTCTTCTACACTGCTCCCAACTCTTACCCGCACAACCGATCACCTTTTTGGGCAGAAATCACACACAGACGTAAGAACGGTTTCCGAAAGTGCATTAAAGGGGCATTTATCTTCGTACGTTTAGTAAGGAATATGATTAAATAAAACCTGTTGCAATACAATAACTTAGATCACTGTGGGTATCAGCAGTTGAAAACGATACGTTCTGTACCAAATTGTGCCAATAAGTCTCAGGCAGAATAAGAGGGAAACGCCTGCTCCGAGCGCACAGACTGAAGTCTGATGCTAGTCTCTATGCATTTACCCTCAAGAAGTGAGTGGCTGTAAGTGTTACCAACTCATCTCTGTAACAATCATGAACATTTATTATACATTGAAATGCCAAAGAAACTGGTATAGTCATGCATAGTCAAATACAGAGATATGTAAATAGGCAGAATAGGGGTCTGCTATCGGCAACGCCTATACAGGGTGAGTCACCTAACGTTACCGCTGGATATATTTCGTAAACCACATCAAATACTGACGAATCGATTCCACAGACCGAACGTGAGGAGAGGGGCTAGTGTAATTGGTTAATACAAACCATAAAAAATGCACGGAAGTATGTTTTTTAACACAAACCTACATTTTTTAAATGGAACCACGTTAGTTTTGTTAGCACATCTGAACATATAAACAAATACGTAATCAGTGCCGTTTTTTGCATTGTAAAATGTTAATTACATCCGGAGATATTGTAACCTACAGTTGACGCTTGAGTACCACTCCTCCGCTGTTCGATCGGGTGTATCAGAGAGCACCGAATTACGTAGGGATCCAAAGGGAACGGTGATGGACCTTAGGTACAGAAGAGACTGGAACAGCACATTACGTCCACATGCTAACACCTTTTTATTGGTCTTTTTCACTGACGCACATGTACATTATCATGAGGGGTGAAGTACACGTACACACGTGGTTTCCGTTTTCAATTACGTAGTGGAATAGAGTGTGTCCCGACATATCAGGCCAATAGATGTTCAATGTGGTGGCCATCATGTATCGTGTGTACCGTGATGTGCCTACAACCCCAGAGGATATGAAACAACGTATTGTGGCAGCCTGCGGCGACATTACACCAGATGTACTGCGGCGTGTACGACATTCATTACGCCAGAGATTGCAATTGTTTGCAGCAAATGATGGCCACCACATTGAACATCTATTGGCCTGACATGTCGTGACACACTCTATTCCACTCCGTAATTGAAAACGGAAACCACGTGTGTACGTGTACCTCAACCCTCATGGTAATGTACATGTGCGTCAGTGAAAAAGACCAATAAAAAGGTGTTAGCATGTGGACGTAATGTGCTGTTCCAGTCTCTTCTGTACCTAAGGTCCATCACCGTTCCCTTTGGATCCCTACGTAATTCGGTGCTCTCCGATACACACGATCGAACAGCGGAGGAGTGGTACTCAAGCGTCAACTGTAGGTTACAATATCTCCGGATGTAATTAACATTTTACAATGCAACAAACGGCACTGATTACATATTTGTTCATATGTTCAGATGTGCTAACAAAACTAACGGCGTTCCATTTAAAAAAACGTAGGTTTGTGTTAAAAAACGTACTTCCGTGCATTTTTGTATGGTTTGTATTAACCAATTACACTAGCCCCTCTCCTCACGTTCGGTCTGTGGAATCGGTTCGTCAGTATTTGATGTGGTTTACGAAATATATCCAGCGGTAATGTTAGGTGACTCACCCTGTATAAGACAAGGGTCTGGCGCAGTTGTTGGATCAGTTACTGCTGCTGCAACGGCAGGTTATCGAGATTTACATTAGTCAGAACGTGGTGTTATAGTCGGGGACGAGCGATGGGACTCACCATCTCCGATGTAGCGATGAGATGGGGATTTTCCCGTTCGACTATTTCACGAGTGTACCGTGCATTTCGGGAATGCGATAAACCATCGAATCTCCGACATTACTGCGTCCGGAAGAAGACACTGCAAGAACGCGACCAACGACGAATGAAGAGAATCGTTCAACCTGACAGAAGTGCAACCCTTCCGCAAACTGCTGCCGATTTCAATGTTGGGCCATCAACAAGTGTCAGCGTGCGAACCATTCAACGAGACATCATCGATTTTTGAGCCAAAGGTCCCTCCATGTATCCATGATGACTGCACAACACACAGCTTTACGCCTCGCCTGGGCCCATCAACACCTACATTGGACTGTTGATGACTGGAAACATGTTGCCTGGTCGGGCCGGCCGGGGTGGTCCAGCAGTTCTAGACGCACCAGTCTGGAACCGCGCGACCGCTACGGTCGCGGGTTCGAATCCTGCCTTGGGCATGTGTGTGATGTCCTTAGGTTACCTTTAAGTAGTTGTAAGTTCTAGGGGACTGATGACCTCAGATGTTAAGTCCCACAGTGGTCAGAGCCATTGGAACCATTTGCCTGGTCGGACCAGTCTCGTTTCAAATTGTATCGAGCGGATGGACGTGGTACAGGTATGAAGACAACCTCGCGAATTCATGGACACTGCTTATCAACAAGGGACTGCTGTAGCTAACGGAGGTTGTGTAATGGTGTGGGGCATGTGCCGTTGGAGTGCTATGGGACCCCTGATACGTCTACATACGAGGTGCATTCAAGTTCTAAGGCCTCCGATTTTTTTTCTCCAGACTGGAAAGAGATGGAAAAATGTGCATTGTTTTAAAATGAGGCTGCGTTCATTGTCAATACGTCGCAGAGATGGCAGCACCGTACGGCAGATGGAATTTTACCGCCAGCGGCGATAATGAGAAATACTTAAAATGGCGACGTTTTCCTTACTTGAACAGCGTGCAATCATTCGTTTTCTGAATTTGCGTGGTGTGAAACCAATTGAAATTCATCGACAGTTGAAGGAGACATGTGGTGACGGAGTTATGGATGTGTCGAAAGTGCGTTCGTGGGTGCGACAGTTTAATGAAGGCAGAACATCGTGTGACAACAAACCAAAACAACCTCGGGCTCGCACAAGCCGGTCTGACGACACGATGGAGAAAGTGGAGAGAATTGTTTTGGGGGATCGCCGAATGACTGTTAAACAGATCGGCTCCAGAGTTGGCATTTCTGTGAGTTCTGTGCACACAATCCTGCATGACGACCTGAAAATGCGAAAAGTGTCATCCAGGTGGGTGCCACGAATGCTGACAGACGACTACACGGCTGCCCGTGTGCCATGTTGCCGAGCAATGTTGACGGGCAACGACAGTACGAATGGGACTTTCTGTCCGTCGGTTGTGACAATGGATGAGACGTGGATGCCATTTTTCAATCGAGAAACAAAGCGCCAGTCAGCTCAATGGAAGCACACAGATTCACCGCCACCAAAAAAATTTCGGGTAACCGCCAGTACTGAAAAAATGATGGTGTCCATGTTCTGGGACAGCGAGGGCGTAATCCTTACCCATTGCGTTCCAAAGGGCACTACGGTAACAGGTGCATCCTACGAAAATGTTTTGAAGAACAAATTCCTTCCTGCACTGCAACAAAAACGTCTGGGAATGGCTGCGCGTGTGCTGTTTCACCAAGACAACGCACCCGCACATCGAGCTAACGTTACGCAACAGTTTTTTCGTGATAACAACTTTGAAGTGATTCCTCATGCTCCCTAGACACCTGACCTGGCTCCTAGTGACTTTTGGCTTTTTCCAACAATGAAAGACACTCTCCGTGGCCGCACATTCACCAGCCGTGCTGCTATTGCCTCAGCGATTTTCCAGTGGTCAAAACAGACTCCTAAAGAAGCCTTCGCCGCTGCCATGGAATCATGGCGTCAGCGTTGTGAAAAATGTGTACGTCTGCAGGGCGATTACGTCGAGAAGTAACGCCAGTTTCATCGATTTCGGGTGAGTAGTTAATTAGAAAAAAAAATCGGAGGCCCTAGAACTTGAATGCACCTCGTACGACTCTGACAGGTGACATGCACGTAAGCATCCTGTGTGATCATTTGCATCCATTCATGTCCGTTGTGCATTCCGGTGGACTTAGGCAATTACAGCAGGACAATGCGACACTCCACACGTCCGGAATAGCTACATAATTGTTCCAGGAACACTCTTCTGAGTTTACACACTGTAGCTGGCCACCAAACTCCCCAGACAAGAACATTATTGAGCATATCTGGGCTGCCTTGCAACGTACCGTTCAGAGGAGATCTTCAGCCTCTCGTACTCTTACGGATTTATGGACAGCCCTGCAGGATTCATGATGTTAATCCCCTCCAGCACTACCTCAGACATTAGTCGAGTCCACGCCACGTCGTGTTGCGGCACTTCTACGTGCTCACGGGGGCCCTACACGGTATTAGGCTAGTGTGCCAGTTTCTTTGGCTCTTCTGTGTGTGTCTATCCAAGCAAACAATCACGTTATGGTGAAACGTCCCCTTTGAACAATTATACATGACTGTGCTTAAACTGACACACGATATTTTTTTTAGCGCAACGCAATCTGACTTCGAGTAATCCCTACAAGAGAATGGCCCTGACTAAATTAACCTATACGTTTCACAAATCACTTACCTCACAAAAATCTTCGTTACTCGAACTACTGCAATATAGCGAGCGCCACTACTGCCAGCTAAATAAAAGATTCAAACTACGGAAGGCACTAACTACTGATAGGCATAGTTAGCATATGAAAGATTTTAATAGAGAACAAACAATGTATTTACCTTAATAGTCATAATATATATAGCAGTTCATGACATCCATTCTTACAAATGTACTGTTTCTGATGGACACACCTCCAGATTATCCATTCTCAAAACTCCGCCATCTCAATTCCCCACATCCACCACTGCTGGCGGCTCGCCTCCAACTGCACAACGCTACGCGCTGTTAACAGCCAACTGCCCGACGCTACAATAGCCAACAACAATGCAAACCAGCCACAGACTGCACGCAGCGCAGCCAGCGATTTTCATACAGAGCGCTACGTGGCGTTACCAATAAGAAAACCTATACAGCCTACTTACAATGGTTCCATAGCGTTTAAAGTGTCTCTGAAATTTAGGAAAATACCTGTGTGAACACGAACTTTAAAAAAAAAGGAAAAGGATTATTAGGAACTCTGGGAAAGAAAAAAACTGAGTACCAAAACTATACGGAGGAAACATATAAATCCGGAAAAGAATGTAAAATGTGGCAAGCCTGCTATATTATTTATTTATTTATTTATTTATTGTCAAATTATAGACCTTGATGCTTAAAACAGGTCGTACATCTTACAATTTTCGTTTTTCATCTTTTTTACAGTTTTCTTTCCTCTTGTTTTATCTACAAAATTTACAAAGAATGACACTTTTCAAAATAATAATAATTTAAGGTTGAAATATAAATAAAATTTTGTTGTTTTTTAAGAAGAATATAGAAAGAAGATAGGATAGATGAGAGATTCGTTAGTACCATCACCGATGTGACTGACGGTGAATACCTTGGAATGGTTTCTTCGAGCCGTTGACCGCCAGTCACACACACACTCACACGCACACACACACACACACACACACACACACACACACACACAAATGGTTATTAATAGAGAAATAATGTTGCTTATCCTATTTGTTACTAATCCTATGTATTAACTACTTTGGGTGCGCATCCATGTACAGCATTTGGTGTTTTCTTGGCTAGATTGGCAGCAATTTGCTTATTTACTGTCACATCTCAGCTTCCTCCTCCTGTTCCTCCTCATTGTCACTATTTTCGCTGTCACTGTGGGTATCACTGTCCATCCTCTGGAGATTTCTGTTACGCTGCACATAGGCATGTCTGTGATGTCGTGTCCACATATACTCTTCATGTGTTGTTTTTGGAATACTGTTTGTCAGTGCGTTTAATTGTGCCCATTGTTCTTCGTCTCTTATTGCTGTGTATATATCTATGTCTGTATCTGTGTAATCTAAGTGTAGTGTACGTCTATTGTTCGCGTATTGCCCGCAGAAAAAGACAGTGTGTTCTGGGGAACCTTCTTCCCCGCATGTGCATGTAGGTGTCTGCCTCAGACTCACGCGGTTTAAGTGCGTGGGATAAGGTCCGTGCCCGGTTAAGAACTGTACCATACCGCGGCTGGGATCGATGTGTCTCATTCTCAACCGCTCCCTTATGTCAGGGAGGAAGTCGTGCAGTCTACGTCCGTTATCACTTACATCCCACTCACCTTGCCATGTATCCAAACGCCAACTTTTAAGGTGAGCCTGCTACATATGTGCAGCGCAATTTGTTTATTTTGGAACTAACTGGGGAACTGTGGCGATAATTTCTTGTACATCCCAATGGCCTTTAGCGGCGGCCGAGCAGTTCTAGACGCTTCAGTCCGGAACTGCGCTGCTGCTACGGTCGCAGGTTCGAATCCCGCCTCGGGCATGGATGTGTGTGATGTCCTTAGGTTAGTTAGGTTTAAGTAGTTGTAAGTTCTAGGGGACTGATGACCTCAGATGTTAAGTCCCACAGTGGTCAGAGCCATTTGAACCATTTGAACCCAGCCGGCCGCGGTGGTCTAGCGGTTCTGGCGCTGCAGTCCGGAACCGCGGGACTGCTACGGTCGCAGGTTCGAATCCCGCCTCGGGCATGGATGTGTGTGATGTCCTTAGGTTAGTTAGGTTTAAGCAGTTGTAAGTTCTAGGGGACTGATGACCTCAGATGTTAAGTCCCATAGTGGTCAGAGCCATTTGAACCATTTGAACACAATAGCGTTTAATTAAGCCTGTAGCTGGAAGTGTTTTGGCTGTTATTCTGTTCAGTGTGCTTGCAGGTGTGTCGCCGACCTGGAGATGGTGATGGGCCAGTCCATCTTCGTCATCCTGCTCACCAACGTCATCAACATCTGCTCGCAGGCCTTCGCTTCTGCCGTGGTAAGTAGCTCAGACAGCTGCTCTGCTGACGGTATCAAGCTTTGGCAACCTACCTCATTTCAACCTCGTCTTTGTTTTGTGAGATGTTTATCTTGATACGTGACAGATCTAAATTTTTTCCGGAGCTCAGTCGCACATCGTAAGCTAATTTAGACTGAACGAAAATGTCATGGTCTTTTGACTGTATTACACTCCTGGAAATTGAAATAAGAACACCGTGAATTCATTGTCCCAGGAAGGGGAAACTTTATTGACACATTCCTGGGGTCAGATACATCACATGATCACACTGACAGAACCACACGCACATAGACACAGGCAACAGAGCATGCACAATGTCGGCACTAGTACAGTGTATATCCACCTTTCTCAGCAATGCAGGCTGCTATTCTCCCATGGAGACGATCGTAGAGATGCTGGATGTAGTCCTGTGGAACGGCTTGCCATGCCATTTCCACCTGGCGCCTCAGTTGGACCAGCGTTCGTGCTGGACGTGCAGACCGCGTGAGACGACGCTTCATCCAGTCCCAAACATGCTCAATGGGGGACAGATCCGGAGATCTTGGTGGCCAGGGTAGTTGACTTACACCTTCTAGAGCACGTTGGGTGGCACGGGATACATGCGGACGTGCATTGTCCTGTTGGAACAGCAAGTTCCCTTGCCGGTCTAGGAATGGTAGAACGATGGGTTCGATGACGGTTTGGATGTACCGTGCACTATTCAGTGTCCCCTCGACGATCACCAGTAGTGTACGGCCAGTGTAGGAGATCGCTCCCCATACCATGATGCCGGGTGTTGGCCCTGTGTGCCTCGGTCGTATGCAGTCCTGATTGTGGCGCTCACCTGCACGGCGCCAAACACGCATACGACCATCATTGGCACCAAGGCAGAAGCGACTCTCATCGCTGAAGACGACACGTCTCCATTCGTCCCTCCATTCACGCCTGTCGCGACACCACTGGAGGCAGGCTGCACGATGTTGGGGCGTGAGCGGAAGACGTCCTAACGGTATGCGGGACCGTAGCCCAGCTTCATGGAGACGGTTGAGAATGGTCCTCGCCGATACCCCAGGAGCAACAGTGTCCCTAATTTGCTGGGAAGTGGCGGTGCGGTCCCCTACGGCACTGCGTAGGGTCCTACGGTCTTGGCGTGCATCCGTGCGTCGCTGCGGTCCGGTCCCAGGTCGACGGGCACGTGCACCTTCCGCCGACCACTGGCGACAACATCGATGTACTGTGGAGACCTCACGCCCCACGTGTTGAGCAATTCGGCGGTACATCCACCCGGCCTCCCGCATGCCCACTATACGCCCTCGCTCAAAGTCCGTCAACTGCACATACGGTTCACGTCCACGCTGTCGCGGCATGCTACCAGTGTTAAAGACTGCGATGGAGCTCCGTATGCCACGGCAAACTGGCTGACACTGACGGCGGCTGTGCACAAATGCTGCGCAGCTAGCGCCATTCGACGGCCAACACCGCGGTTCCTGGTGTGTCCGCTGTGCCGTGCGTGTGATCATTGCTTGTACAGCCCTCTCGCAGTGTCCGGAGCAAGTATGGTGGGTCTGACACACCGGTGTCAATGTGTTCTTTTTTACATTTCCAGGAGTGTACATCTAAGTTAATGAACCCAACTGTCATAGGGTGTAATATAAGTCTGCAGTAATTTTCGGTCATCTGCGAACACTCCAAAGCCGCAAAAGACTGACACATTTAAGATCCCCATAGATGATCAATTTGTCAAACTTCACATGTTTGTCAAATTCTTTGGCATAGCTGCTTTATATACGTCTTTTTCAAACATACATCTTGTTTGATGTCTGAACGAAACATTGGTTGACGACGGATTTGACAAACAAATTTGACTTGGTGCACTTGCGTTTGACAAAGGTCATTATCATGCCATACTTCGATATGACAGACAGCATAATGTAGAAGTTTCGTCGCATATTTTGAGCGACAATGACTTTTGATGGTGTCTACTTTTCGTATCGTTAGTTTCCACAGTTGCGGAAACTAAAATTGAAGGAAGGAAGGAAGGTTAGCGTTTAACTTTTTGCATTACATGAATATGCCCTATATAGTCGGATCTATTTTGCGTCACGTGAGTGTAGGGGAGTCGAAACCCGTAGTGACCCATGACGTCATATCAACATGAGGGTTTTTTTATACATGTCATTCATTTCTAAATTTCATTCATTATTTACAGAGCAAAGATTTAAATATGTGCAACATTTAATAGGTAATGAGTTTTAATGAGATAGATATAAATATGTTTTGACATAGCAAATAACCTTGTTGCAGTACGCATGATACGTTTTATCTTTGTAACAAATAATAATAAAAAAAAAACTTCCGTGTTGCTCGTGTGCGTGATCAAGTAGTCGTCGAGTGCGGATCTGCTGTAACTTTCATGAATGGGCATAGAATTTTTGATTTACAACCCACAGTTGCTTTAAAAATTATTGTAGCGAACCACGGCCCGACTTTGGCGCAAACAAATCACGCGCGAATTCTCAAATATCGGCGCGGAATTTAAGATACGCGGCTGGATATTGGTCGTTATCGTCGCGTGTGAGATTCAGTAACATTGACCGCAATTTACGGAAATTAGCTTGAAAATAACTATCAAAGACTTACATGAGCGGCATAGTAATCGTCTTTATGCTTAAAGCAAGCGAGAAGCGATTTACTGTCGGGATACGACAAATATTAATCATTGCATAGTCAGCTTGTTGATACGTTGCTTAGCAACTCATAAACGGACAGTGATAGAATTACTGAAACGAACATTTAAGTATCAATGACCACTACACACACATCAGAAACTAATTACTCTCACTGTGAGTGACTTCTGGATTGGATGAGTCTTTATATTTTATTTCAGCTAATTGGTGTTAATAAACTTCTTTCGAGGTTGAAACTTCATCAATGGTGTCGCGCTCATTCAGTTTAGTAGAACGATAGATAGTACTAGCTACGCTATTACGAGGGCAGTTCAATAAGTAATGCAACACATTTTTTTTTCTCGGGTAATTTGGGTTGAAAAAACCGGAAATTTCTTGTGGAATATTTTCAAACATTCACGCTTCGTCTCGTAAAGTTTCATTGACTTCCGACAGGAGGCAGCGCTGTACGGAGCTGTTAAAATGGCGTCTGTAACGGATGTGCGTTGCAAACAACGGGCAGTGATCGAGTTTCTTTTGGCGGAAAACCAGGGCATCTCAGATATTCATAGGCGCTTGCTGAATGTCTACGGTGATCTGGCAGTGGACAAAAGCACGGTGAGTCGTTGGGCAAAGCGTGTGTCATCATCGCCGCAAGGTCAAGCAAGACTGTCTGATCTCCCGCGTGCGGGCCGGCCGTGCACAGCTGTGACTCCTGCAATGGCGGAGCGTGCGAACACACTCGTTCGAGATGATCGACGGATCACCATCAAACAACTCAGTGCTCAACTTGACATCTCTGTTGGTAGTGCTGTCACAATTGTTCACCAGTTGGGATATTCAAAGGTTTGTTCCCGCTGGGTCCCTCATTGTCTAACCGAACACTAAAGAGCAAAGGAGAACCATCTGTGCGGAATTGCTTGCTCGTCATGTGGCTGAGGGTGACAATTTCTTGTCAAAGACTGTTACAGGCGATGAAACATGGGTTCATCACTTCGAACCTGAAACAAAACGGCAATCAATGGAGTGGTGCGACACCCACTCCCCTACCAAGAAAAAGTTTAAAGCCATACCCTCAGCCGGTAAAGTCACGGTTACAATCTTCTGGGACGCTGAAGGGGTTATTCTGTTCGATGTCCTTCCCCACGGTCAAACGATCAACTCTGAAGTGTATTGTGCTACTCTTCAGAAATTGAAGAAACGACTTCAGCGTGTTCGTAGGCACAAAAATCTGAACGAACTTCTCCTTCTTCATGACAATGCAAGCCCTCACACAAGTCTTCGCCCCCGTGAGGAGCTCACAAAACTTCAGTGGACTGTTCTTCCTCATGCACCCTACAGCCCCGATCTCACACCGTCGGATTTCCATATGTTTGGCCCAATGAAGGACGCAATCCGTGGGAGGCACTACGCGGATGATGAAGAAGTTATTGATGCAGTACGACGTTGGCTCCGACATCGACCAGTGGAATGGTACCGTGCAGGCATACAGGCCCTCATTTCAAAAAAAAGGTGGCGTAAGGCCGTAGCATTGAATGGAGATTACGTTGAAAAATAGTGTTGTGTAGCTAAAAGACTGGGGAATAACCTGGTGTATTTCAATGCTGAATAAAACAACCCCTGTTTCAGAAAAAAATGCGTTGCATTACTTATTGAACTGCCCTCGTATTTACAGTTTAAAGAGAAAAGAGAGCACATACCTGTCTTTTTTTTTTTCTTTTGAGAAATGTTCGTACTTCAGTCGTCAGGCACGAGTGATGCTCCCTCACAACACTACGATATCGTGAACCACCACCTTCTCACTACATTTCTGCACTGAAAACCCTGAGATGTAGCCGCGGTACAGAGAAGGAAGAAAGAAGAGGAAAGATCAGCGAAAGAAACGGAGCAAAGAGAGAAGGGGATGTCACAACTTCCCGTCGACATCGAGGTCATTAGAGACGGATCACGAGCTTGGCTTGGATCAAGGATGAGGAAGCAAATCGGCCGTGTCCTGTCAAAGGAACCATCCCGGCATTTGCCTAGCGCGATTTAGGGAAATCGCAGAAAAACTAAATCTGGATGGCAGGACGTCATCCTCCAGAATGTGAGTCCAGTGAGCTAACCACTGCGACAACTCGCTTGGTGAAACTAAAATCAAATAACTACTTGGACCAAAACCACATTTGCCTTTTAATACTTCATTTATTGCTTCACATGTTTCGATAGTAATGTAGATCAAAGTTCGAAATCTGCACCAGCTGCCAGCAGCTATAGACAACCATTGAGAAACTGAACTAAATTTTCGCAGAACGGTGCATTGTTTTCATTGTGAGTGCGAAATAATTTGAACAAATTATTCAAAGTTGGACTATCGATTCGAAGGTGGTAATTTCATTTAACAGGTTTTCATGGGTCCAGTTACCTCTCACAGTTTCAAACATTCACTGGAGCTGCGTCTTGTTTCCATCATCTTTATACAGAGTGGTAACGTCAATGCAAGGAACATGTTGTCTGCGGTGATAACTACTCACAGTAGCGTTAAAATACTTCGTGCTTGGTTGGTTGGTTGTTTGGGGAAGGAGACCAGACAGCGTGGTCATCGGTCTCATCGAATTAGGGAAGCATGGGGAAGGAAGTCGGCCGTGCCCTTTCAGAGGAACCATCCCGGCATTTGCCTGGAGCGATTTAGGGAAATCACGGAAAACCTAAATCAGGATGGCCGGACGCGGGATTGAACCGTCGTCCTCCCGAATGCGAGTCCAGTGTCTAACCACTGCGCCACCTCGCTCGGTAAAATACTTCGTGAAACCATACGCAAAGCGTGACAGTTGCTTTAGAAGTGAGGTTAAATTTGAAATACTGGGTTAAAATCTCTCCGTTTTTGTTTGACAAACCCGTGGATAGCATTCTGTGAATTTGACAGACAAGCTTTATTGTTTGCAGAGGTCTTAACGAAGTTCAGCCGAATGTACAAATTCCACCAGAAGTACTTTGTCATTCTTCGGGGGCAGGTTTCTCAGACAAAAGGAAACCTTGGAAACGTTGTCAATGACAAGCTACATCTAGGGATTTCCATAAAACGAAGTATCTCGTTGTTGTTTTACTTCAGTTTAACACATCATGTGGGGTGGCACGTGGATTTTAAATATTCGTCCGCTGTATTCACAAGAGCCTGAAAACTACTTTTGCAGTCTGCCAGAAAGCAATGGAGAACATACTGACCATAATTTCCAGTCTTCAAGTCCACTTTCTTCTTGTACTCACTGAAAGAAAATATTCCTACTTACAGTTTACTTAGCAGGATCAGGGACTATAAAAATAACAGTTTTGAGTTCTAAATGATTAATACAGGGTTATTCTAAATGATGGACCCATTTTCAAAACTTCCTATTTATTCAAATACAAATCAACAAGCTTTATATCAATGAAAAGAGCGGCAGTCTCCGCGGAATGCAGACCAAAACTTAGTTCTCATGGCCGGCACGGTAGCTCAGCGTGTTCGGTCAGAGGGTTACCTGCCCTCTGTAATAAAAAAAAACTCAGTGAATGGATCAATAATGAACTTCAACGGGCGTCAGGGGACGTCCACCACGAACAATCGCAAACGATCTATAACGAACAAAATGAGATTAAAAACAAAAATAGTGTGCGTGACGGATTGTCAATCCTCTGGGCCTGGGTTCGATTCCCGGCTAGGTCGAGGAATTTTCTCCGGCCAGGAAATGGGTGTGGTGCTGTCCTCATCATCATCCTTTCACCCTCATCGACTGCAGGTCGCCGAAGTGGCGTCAAATTGAAAGACCGGCACCCAGCAAAAGGCTGCCCCTAGCCGTACGATTAAATTAAATTAAAAAATAATGTTTGACACCAATTTATAATTTTAATAATTTGTAATTATTTAGTTTTTAATAATTATTTAATACTTAGAATTGTGATAAATGCTATAAATGTTCAATGTGGGCACCAATTGCTGCACAGCAAACATACAGGGTGTTTCAAAAATGACCGGTATATTTGAAACGGCAATAAAAACTAAACGAGCAGCGATAGAAATACACCGTTTGTTGCAATATGCTTGGGACAACAGTACATTTTCAGGCGGACAAACTTTCGAAATTACAGTAGTTACAATTTTCAACAACAGATGGCGCTGCAAGTGATGTGAACGATATAGAAGACAACGCAGTCTGTGGGTGCGCCATTCTGTACGTCGTCTTTCTGCTGTAAGCGTGTGCTGTTCACAACGTGCAAGTGTGCTGTAGGACAACATGGTTTATTCCTTAGAACAGAGGATTTTTCTGGTGTTGGAATTCCACCGCCTAGAACACAGTGTTGTTGCAACAAGACAAAGTTTTCAACGGAGGTTTAATGTAACCAAAGGACCGAAAAGCGATACAATAAAGGATCTGTTTGAAAAATTTCAACGGACTGGGAACGTGACGGATGAACGTGCTGGAAAGGTAGGGCGACCGCGTACGGCAACCACAGAGGGCAACGCGCAGCTAGTGCAGCAGGTGATCCGACAGCGGCCTCGGGTTTCCGTTCCCCGTGTTCCAGCTGCGGTCCAAATGACGCCAACGTCCACGTATCGTCTCATGCGCCAGAGTTTACACCTCTATCCATACAAAATTCAAACGCGGCAACCCCTCAGCGCCGCTACCATTGCTGCACGAGAGACATTCGCTAAGGATATAGTGCACAGGATTGATGACGGCGATATGCATGTGGGCAGCATTTGGTTTACTGACGAAGCTTATTTTTACCTGGACGGCTTCGTCAATAAACAGAACTGGCGCATGTGGGGAACCGAAAAGCCCCATGTTGCAGTCCCATCTTCCCTGCATCCTCAAAAAGTACTGGTCTGGGCCGCCATTTCTTCCAAAGGAATCATTGGCCCATTTTTCAGATCCGAAACGATTACTGCATCACGCTATCTGGACATTCTTCGTGAATTTGTGGCGGTACAAACTGCCTCAGACGACACTGCGAACACCTCGTGGTTTATGCAAGATGGTGCCCGGCCACATCGCACGGCCGACGTCTTTAATTTCCTGAATGAATATTTCGATGATCGTGTGATTGCTTTGGGCTATCCGAAACATACAGGAGGCGGCGTGGATTGGCCTTCCTATTCGCCAGACATGAACCCCTGTGACTTCTTTCTGTGGGGACACTTGAAAGACCAGGTGTACCGCCAGAATCCAGAAACAATTGAACAGCTGAAGCAGTACATCTCATCTGCATGTGAAGCCATTCCGCCAGACACGTTGTCAAAGGTTTCGGGTAATTTCATTCAGAGACTACGCCATATTATTGCTACGCATGGTGGATATGTGGAAAATATCGTACTATAGAGTTTCCCAGACCGCAGCGCCATCTGTTGTTGAAAATTGTAACTACTGTAATTTCGAAAGTTTGTCTGCCTGAAAATGTACTGTTGTCCCAAGCATATTGCAACAAACGGTGTATTTAGTTTTTATTGCCGTTTCAAATATACCGGTCATTTTTGAAACACCCTGTAGATGTGGAAGCCAAACTCATTCCACACATGCAAAAGCGAATCTGCTGTTACTGAGTGCACGGCAGCAGTGATCCGGTTCGGTCGTTCAGAGTGGCCAGTAGAGCTGGGACGTAAACGGCTTCCTTCACACAACCCCGTAAGAAATAGTCGCCGGGTGTGAGATCAGATATCGGTGGCCAGAAGTGCAGAGTCAGGTCCTCAAGTCCCCTGCGACCGATCCACTGCTGAGGAAGAGAGTCATTCAAAAAGCCTCGTACATCACGGCGCCAATGGGGCAGAGCTCCATACTGTTGGGAAATGAATTCCTGGGAATCTTCCATAACTTGAGGAAACAGCCATTGTTCCAAGATGTCCAGGTACCTGATTCCCAATACAGTTCTTTCCGCAAAGAAAAATGGTCCGAATACCTTTGTACGGGATACGGTAGAGAGCGCGTTGATCTACAGTCTTTTTCGCGCAATGGTGAACTTGGAATTTCCAAGCCCTAAATGAATTTTATCCATAGTGGATGCTGTCGAACTCCGTGACTGTTCCTTTATGGGGTTGTAGAAAAATACCCGCTACCAGTCACAATAAAAGGTTGTTTATTCGTCACACGACCGGTTTCGGGCTTGCGCCCATCTTCAGGTGTTTATACGTTCATGTACATGTTTGTACTGTTGGAGATCATTGTATAAATACAAAAAAATTATTTGCTGGTGACTACACAGATACAAGTGGGACAATTGTAAATGATAAGGCAGCATTTGACGTAAATATATCTGTACTTACAAAAAGATGATGCACCATTATTAGAGTTATGCTGTGGTTATAGTTTTGCCACTTAGTTACTCACTTATGGTCATTTTCACGTCTATATATCAGTTTTACCAAGTATAGCACCATATTACACTATTATTATGGTGCACTCGTGAAATGCACTATGTTTACATACAAACATGTGGGCTGTGGTCAAAGAACTTAGATGTAGCAGATGTAAAGATGTTGCTCACACAGAAACTTGTAGGTTCTGGTCAAAGAAGTTAGGCACAGGAAGTGCAAAGGTGCTGCATATATAGAAATTTAAAAAGCTATTATAGACTGCGACGTTTCTTGACACACATTATGAATTTTTTTTTATTCACATTCTTCAAGATTAGTATTGGGCTGCAAGTTAACAATATCATACACAAAAATTTACAAAATCAAAAATCAAATAACTGTGACTCCAAACTTCTCAGAAATATTAATAGAAATTTGAAAAGCTATTATAAACTGCGACGTTTATTGACACACATTATGATATTTTTTTATTCACATTCATCAAGATTAGTATTGGGCTACAAGTTAACAATATCATACACAAAAATTTACAAAATCAAAAATCAAATAACTGTGACTCCAAACTTCTCAGAAATATTAATAGAATATGATGTTCTAAAATGCCTTGTCATGAACCCATCTGCACCAAAACTACGTTCGCAACTGAAGATTCATAAGGAAAGTTGTCCTATACGCTCCATAGTCAACTCAAGAAACAGTCCAGCATATTTTATCAGCAAGAAACTTAAAGACATTCTTAGTAACTTCTATACCTATGAAAACAATATTTCAGTTAAGAATAGCTATGAACTTATTGAGCCAAATTTGCTTCAATGGACATAGTAAACCTTTACACCAACATTCCTGTACATTACACTATTCAGATAATTAGAAACAACCTATTAAAACACAAAACGTTATCCAAGGCTGAGTTATGTGAACTCATTTACTTGCTAGAAGTAATCCTATCACATAATTATTTTACTTTTAATAACAAAATTTACAAACAGGAAGATGGTCTAGCAATGCGCAGTAGTTTGGCAGGAATACTAGCAGATATTTACATTAACAACATAGAAAATAAAGTTTTCAGATCAGATAGTTCACTTAAAAATAATGCACTACTGGCCATTAAAATTGCTATACCACGAAGATGACGTGCTACAGACCCGAAATTTAACCGACAGGAAGAAGATGCTGTGATATGCAAATGATTAGCTTTTCAGGGCATTCACACAAGGCTGGCGCCGGTGGCGACACCTACAACGTGCTGACATGAGGAAAGTTTCCAACCGATTTCTCATACACAAAGAGCAGTTGACCGGCGTAGCCTGGTGAAACGTTGTTGTGATGCCTCATGTAAGGAGGAGAAATTTATACCATCACGTTTCCGACTTTGATAAAGGTCGGATTGTAGCCTATCGCGATTGCGGTTTATCGTATCGCGACATTGCTGCTCGCGTTGGTCGAGATCCAATGACTGTTAGCAGAATATGGAATCGGTGGGTTCAGGAGGGTAATACGGAAAGCTGTTCTGGATCCCAACGGCCTCGTATCACTAGCAGTCGAGATGACAGGCATCTTATCCGCATGGCTGTAAAGGATCGTGCAGTCACGTCTAGATCCTTGAGTCAACAGATGGGGACGCTTGCAAGACAACAAACATATGCACGAACAGTTCGGCGACGTTTGCAGCAGCACGGACTATCAGCTCGGAGACCGTGGCTGCGGTTACCCTTGACGCTGCATCACAGACAGGAGCCCCTGCGATGGTGTACTCGACGACGAACCAGGGTGCACGAATCGCAAACCGTCATTTTTCCGGATGAATCCAGGTTCTGTTTACAGCATCATGATGGTCGCATCCGTGTTTGGCGACATCGCGGTGAACGCACATTGGAAGCGTGTATTCGTCATCGCCATACTGGCGTATCACCCGGCGTGATGGTATGGGGTGCCATTGGTTACACGTCTCGGTCACCTCTTGTTCGCATTGACGGCACTTTGAACAGTGGACGTTACATTTCAGATGTCTTACGACCCGTGCCTCTATCCTTCATTCGATCCCTGCGAAACCCTACATTTCAGCAGGATAATGCACGACCTCATGTTGCAGGTCCTGTACGGGCCTTTCTGGATACAGAAAATGTTCGACTGCTGCCCTGGCCAGCACATTCTCCAGATCTCTCACCAACTGAAAACGTCTGGTCAATGGTGGCCGAGCAACTGGCTCGTCACAATACGCCAGACACTACTCTTGATGAACTGTGGTATCGTGTTGAAGCTGCAGGGGCAGCTGTACCTGTACACGCCATCCGAGCTCTGTTTGACTCAATGGCCAGGCGTATCAAGGCCGTTATTACGGCCAGAAGTGGTTGTTCTGGGTACTGATTTCTCAGGATCTGTGCACCCTAATTGCGTGAAAATGTAATCACATGTCAGTTCCAGTATAATATATTTGTCCAATGAATACCCGTTTATCATCTGCATTTCTTCTTCGTGTACCAATTTTAATGGCCAGTAGGGCATAATGAAGCGGGTGCATACTGCATCACACGCAATGATTGCCTAAAGAAGTACATAGGACTAACTACTGGTTGCTCATTTGGAATAAGATTTCAGGTACACCTTGGCTTAAATAGCCCGCAATCTACATTAACAGGTCACTTACGCGTAGAGGGACACAGCATCACTCGCCGTTCAGAAAATTTTAAATTACTTCATAAAAAGAAAGAAGCCATATATTGAATGTAGTAGGGGATGTGGAAATGTTTAAAAAGGGAAAAGCGCAAGCAATTGGATTTAAACCACCAAAGCATTCTGATTAATTTTGATTGTTTGTATGATTAGGTGTTAGTGTTGTTTGTTGTTGTTGTGGTCTTCAGTCCTGAGACTGGTTTGATGCAGCTCTCCATGCTACTCTATCCTGTGCAAGCTTCTTCATCTCCCAGTACCTACTGCAGCCTAAATCCTTCTGAATCTGTTTAGTGTATTCATCTCTTGGTCTCCCTTTACGATTATTACCCTCCACGCTGCCCTCCAGTTCTAAATTGGTGATCCCTTGATGCCTCAGAACATGTCCTACCAACCGATCTCTTCTTCTAGTCAAGTTGTGCCACAAACTCCTCTTCTTCCCAATTCTGTTCAATACTTCTTCATTAGTTATGTGGTCTGCCCATCTAATCTTCAGCATTCTTCTGTAGCACCACATTTCGAAAGCTTCTATTCTCTTCTTGTCCAAACTAGATATCGTCCATGTTTCACTTCCGTACATGGCTACACTCCATACAAATACTTTCAGAAACGACTTCCTGACTTCCTGACATCAATACTCGATGTTAACAAATTTCTCTTCTTCAGAAACGCTTTCATAGCCATAGCCAGTCTACATTTGATACCCTCTCTGCTTCAACCAACATCAGTTATTTTACTCCCCAAATAGCAAAACTCATTTAGTACTTTAAGCGTCTCATTTCCGAATCTAATTCCCGCAGCATCACCCGACTTAATTCGACTACATTCCATTATCCTCGTTTTGCTTTTGTTGATATTCATCGTATGTCTTCCTTTCAAGACACTGTCCATTCCGTTCAACTGCTGTTCCAAGTCCTTTGCTGACTCTGACAGAATTACAATGTCATCGGCGAACCTCAAAGTTTTTATTTCTTCTCCATGGATTTTAATACCTACTCCGAACTTTTCTTTTGTTTCCTTTATTGCTTGCCCAATATACAGATTGAATAGCATCGGGGAGAGGCTACAACCCTATCTCACTCCCTTCCCAACCACTGCTTTCCTTTCATGTCCGTCGACTCTTATAACTGCCATCTGCTTTCTGTACAAATTGTAAATAGCCTTTCGCTCCCTGTATTTTACCCCTGCCACCTTCAGAATTTGAAAGAGAGTATTCCAGTCAACATTGTCAAAAGCTTTTTCTAAGTCTACAAATGCTAGGAACTTAGGTTTGTCTTTCCTTAATCTATTTTCTAAGATAAGTCGTAGGGTCAGTATTGCCTCACGTGTTCCAACATTTCTACGGAATCCAAACTGGTCTTCCCCGAGGTCGGCTTCTACCAGTTTTTCCATTCGTCTGTAATGAATTCGCGTTAGTATTTTGCAGCTGTGATTTATTAAACTGACAGTTCGGTAATTTTCACACCTGTCAACACCTGATTTCTTTGGGATTGGAATTAGTTAGTTAGTACGTAATAAAATTCTGTATTATTCTCGCTCGCAATTGTAGCGACCCAGTGCTCCTAGTCATGCGTATCTGACGTCACGCTGTCCACACGGATAGCTTCCGTTCCGCCAGCCAGCCAGTCTTTGTCGTTCGTGTGGCCCGCTTTTGTCTCGCCCTGCACAGAGCTGCCCTACGGACACACTGGTGAGACACTGCCGCCTGATACAGTCCACACAGTAATTTGCATAGAGCCGCGACTAATCATGTCAGCAGTGGCAATTCTTTATCGCGAACCCTGTCCTTTTTTTAAAAACTTTTAGCGTCCGCTAACTATAAAATATTTTCTTTTTAGACGCAGGCAAATTTTAAAGAACGGAGCACGTCTTCTTACCCCTTCGCTCGCCGCAGTATCGACGATATTCTACGAATAGTAAATTTTGACTAGAATCGACGGGCATGCTTATGATCTCTTAACGTCGTCAGTATATTTTATATATTCCTTTATTGGTTTTAATATCCAAAAAATGTCGCGACTCTGTACTTTGCTTTTTACTGTGTAGATTGTACCTGGTGATGTTGCTTTAAGCCACAAAACCGGTTACGATTTAATATTCAGTTATGTCAGCTGTAGCCGGCCGGAGTGGCCGAGCGGTTCTAGGCGCTACAGTGTGGAACCGCGCGTCCCCTACGATCGCAGGTTCGAATCCTGCCTCGGGCATGGATATGTGTGATGTCCTTGGGTTAGTTAGGTTTAAGCAGTTCTAAGTTCTAGGCGACTGATGACCTCAGCTGTTCCCATAGTGCTCAGAGCCATTTGAACCAATTTTATGTCAACTGTAAGCGGATTTCTTTCTAACATCATGCCTGTCAACAGCTGCGTTTGCCAGGAATATAAAATAGTTTTTGACGTACAATTATTGAGCTATATGAAATAAAATCGTCGTAACTTCTGAACGGTTTGATTTAGGACGTTCAAACTGCACGGTTGGACGCGGTTGGTTAGTGTGGTCTCGTTTAGCAACGGTGCCCACTTCCATTTGGATGGGTTCGTCAGTAATCAAAATTGGCACATTTGGGGGACTGAGAATCTACATTTCGCGATCGAGAAGTCTCTTCACCTCTGAACCCTCAACAGGGGACTGTGTGGTCAGCAGTGTCCAGTCACGGAATAATCGGTGCCATATTCCTCGGTGGCACGGTTACTACTGAGTGGTACATCTACATCTACATCTACATTTATACTCCGCAAGCCACCGAACGGTGTGTGGCGGAGGGCACTTTACGTGCCATTGTCATTACCTCCCTTCCCTGTTCCAGTCGCGTATGGTTCGCGGGAAGAACGACTGTCTGAAAGCCTCCGTGCGCGCTCTAATCTCTCTAATTTTACATTCGTGATCTCCTCGGGAGGTATAAGTAGGGGGAAGCAATATATTCGATACCACATCCAGAAACGCACCCTCTCGAAACCTGGCGAGCAAGCTACACCGCGATGCAGAGCGCCTCTCTTGCAGCGTCTGCCACTCGAGTTTGCCAAACATCTCCGTAACGCTATCACGGTTACCAAATAACCCTGTGACGAAACGCGCCGCTCTTCTTTGGATCATCTCTATCTCCACCGTCAACCCGATGTGGTACGGATCCCACACTGATGCGCAATACTCAAGTATAGGTCGAACGAGTGTTTTGTAAGCCACCTCCTTTGTTGATGGACTACAATTTCTAAGGACTCTTCCAATGAATCTCAACCTGGTACCCGCCTTACCAACAATTAATTTTATATGATCATTCCACTTCAAATCGTTCCGCACGCATACTCGCAGATATTTTACAGAAGTAACTGCTACCAGTGTCTGTTCTGCTATCATATAATCATACAATAAAGGATCCTTCTTTCTATGGATTCGCAATACATTACATTTGAAGGTTTTGGAAGATGATTTCATCCCCTTTATCCAAAGTGACCACGATTACGACAAGGTGCGATTCATACGAAACGGGGCTCGATCCCATCGAAGCGAGAGAGCGTTTGATGTCCTGGAGGGGCACTTTGGGGACCGCATTCTGGCTCTGCGGCACCCACAGGCCACTGGCATGGGCCTCGATTGGCCGCCATTTTCTCCGGGTCTGAACGCATTCGACTCCTTTTTGTGGGGCTAAATGGTTCAAGTGGCTCCGAGCACTATGCGACTTAACTTCTGAGGTCATCAGTCGCCTAGAACTTAGAACTAATTAAACCTAACTAACCTAAGGACATCACACACATCCATGCCCGAGGCAGGATTTGAACCTGCGACCGTAGCGGTCACTCGGCTCCAGACTGTAGCGGCTAGAACCGCACGGCCACTCCGGCCGGCTTGTGGGGCTATATTAAAGACAAGGTGTATAGCAATAACCCCAAAATCGTTGCTGACATGAAAACAGCCGATCAGGAGGTTATGGACAGCATCGACGTACCGGCACTTCAGGGGGTCATGTAGAATTTCGCTAGTCGTCTGCGCCACAGCATCGCCAATGATGGCAGGCAAATCGAACGTGTCATAACCTAAATCCGAGTAGCAGTAGTGACGTTTCCATGTTGAATAAAGTATTTGCACGCTGTAGTTTGTAACTAATTTAAGTTTCGTTTCCATATACATAATCCGCCAGAGAAATGTATACACACTTTAAGGAACGAAAAGTATTACTTACATGTTTATTTTACATTTAATAATTGATCACACATGTAAAACCTTCAGTTTAGCGCATCGTTACTTTAAATGTTCAAAATGTTCACCGTTGGCGGCTATACGAGGTGCATTCAAGTTCTAAGGCCTCCGATTATTTTTCTAATTAACTACTCACCCGAAATCGATGAAACTGGCTTTCCTTCTCGACGTAATCGCTCTGCAGACGTACACATTTTTCACAATGCTGACGCCATGATTCCATGGCAGCGGCGAAGGCTTCTTTAAGAGTCTGTTTTGACCACTGGAAAATCGCTGAGGCAATAGCAGCACGGCTGGTGAATGTGCAGCCACGGAGAGTGTCTTTCATTGTTGAAAAAAGCCAAAAGTCACTAGGAGCCAGGTCAGGTGAGTAGGGAGCACGAGGAATCACTTCAAAGTTGTTATCACGAAGAAAGTGTTGCGTAACGTTAGCTCGATGTGCGGGTGCGTTGTCTCGGTGAAACAGCACACGCGCAGCCCTTCCCGGACGTTTTTGTTGCAGTGCAGGAAGGAATTTGTTCTTCGAAACATTTTCGTAGGATGCACCTGTTACCGTAGTGCCCTTTGGAACGCAATGAGTAAGGGTTACGCCCTCGCTGTCCCAGAACACGGACACCATCATTTTTTCAGCACTGGCGGTTACCCGAAATTTTTTTGGTGGCGGTGAATCTGTGTGCTTCCATTGAACTGACTGGCGCTTTGTTTCTGGATTGAAAAATGGCGTCCACGTCTCATCCACTGTCACAACCGACGAAAGGAAAGTCCCATTCATGCTGTCATTGCCTGTCAACATTGCTCGGCAACGTGCAACACGGGCAGCCGTGTGGTCGTCCGTCAGCATTCATGGCACCCACCTGGATGACACTTTTCGCATTTTCAGATCGTCATGCAGGACTGTGTGCACAGAACCCACAGAAATGCCAACTCTGGAGGCGATCTGTTCGACAGTCATTCGGCGATCCCTCAAAACAATTCTCTCCACTTTCTCGATCGTGTCGTCAGACTGGCTTGTGCGAGCCCGAGGTTGTTTCGGTTTGTTGTCACACGATGTTCTGCCTTCATTAAACTGTCGCACCCACGAACGCACTTTCGACACATCCATAACTCCATCACCACATGTCTCCTTCAACTGTTGATGAATTTCAATTGGTTTCACACCACGCAAATTCAGAAAACGACTGATTGCACGCTGTTAAAGTAACGAAAACGTCGCCATTTTAAGTATTTAAAACAGTTCTCATTCTCGCCGCTGGTGGTAAAATTCCATCTGCCGTACGGTGCTGCCATCTCTGGGACGTATTGACAATGAACGCGGCCTCATTTTAAAACAATGCGCATGTTTCTATCTCTTTCCAGTCCGGAGAAAAAAAATTGGAGGCCTTAGAACTTGAATGCACCTCGTACACATAACAGAACGACGAGCGGTCGCCGCAATTACGTCAGTCAGTGTTACAGTGGAGATCGCTGCACATGTCGCAGTAATTTCCTGGCGAAGTTCCTCCAGTGTGCGTGGCTTACGTCGGTAGCCGTTGTCTTTCACAGTTCCCCACAAGTAAAATACCATACGTGTTAGATCTGGCGGCTGTGGAGGGAACGCGATGGGCGCTCTTCGTCCAATCCGATGCCCAGGAAAGTTGTCATCCGTGAAAGCTCGTACGGCTAGGTGGTAGTGTGATGGCGCCCCGCCCTGTTGGTAGAAGACCTCTTCATCAGCTCCATAAAGCACACGTACACCTGGCAAAATTGATGTGTGTAACATTTCCAGGTACACTTCTTTAGTGACAGTAGCATCAAAGAAGAAGGGTCCTACTAAGCCCCTACATGACAGTCCACACCACCCATGAACCCCTGGTAGATTGATCGCTTTATCCACATAAACGTGCGGAGTTTCCGGTGCCCAACACACACTGTTATGCCAATTAACAGTTCCATTATGTTGAAATTGTGCTCAACACTCCACATTACCTTCGTCACCATTTGCTGCTACCATTCACAAAATTGGAATCAGCGTTCGGGATCGTCATCATTAATCCCATGCAGTAATCGTGGAATGTAAACTTTCCACTTTGAAGCTTTCAGAATTATTCGTACACTTGTACTGCTAACCATCACTCCACGTACACATTGCGCAGCAGACTTCTGTGGAGAATTAATAAACGTTTCCAACACGGGAGCCGACGAAGGAGGAATTGTAGCTGTGTGCTGTCTTCGTGATCTTCGTTTGTGAACATCACAAATCGTCCCATGCGATTCAAACTCGTCAGTGATGCGTTTGATTGTTAGGCGGGTTGGCAGTTCTGTTGTGGGTTGGCAGGAGAGCCAACACCGTGATATTAGAGGAAGCCGAAAGACACGCGTTTTAGCTCACGCAGGCTGGCGTGAGGTCTGGAACAGGTCAAGGAAATTAGACTTTAGCAAAAAACGGACGTAGCGGGTGGAATACTTAACTTTAATCCATAACTGGTGAACGTCGCTCTTGACGATACATAGTTCACAATATCAATAGTAACTGGTAATGGCGCCTTGCTAGATCGTATCAAATGACGTAGCTGAAGGCTATGCTAACTATCGTCTCTGCAAATGAGAGCGTATGCAGACAGTGAACCATCGCTAGCAAAGTCGGCTGTACAACTGGGGCGAGTGCTAGGGAGTCTCTCTAGACTAGACCTGCCGTGTGGCGGCGCTCGGTCTGCAATCACTGATAGTGCCGACACGCGGGTCCGACGTATACTAACGGACCGCGGCCGATTTAAACGCTACCACCTAGCAAGTGTGGTGTCTGGCGGTGACACCACACGTTCTGTTTCAGATTCCCGCCTCCACTGACGTTGCACTTCAACGGCTTTATCAAACTTGAAAAACAACGTCATAATACAGTTTCCTCGCTCGAGCGTCAAGGGTGCTCCAGCCATCTTGCTTTCTTAATACGAAGGTGAAAGTACTAACATGCGTTGAGCCAAAGATCATACTACACCACACTTGTAACTCAAATCGAACGACAATATCGATATCTAAATAGAGCCTGGCAAAGAGTGCATACAATTTTCTGGCGGACTCTGTAGTTTGATAATTGTCACCCTGTAAGATAGAGTCAGTCAGATAGCGTTACTGGTGATCCACAAAGAGCGAGGCATAACATAGAAAATCCCATCGCTTCATGCAACTTTGCCAACCGATCGTTACTGACATACGTAGTTCGCAGTGGCCTAGCGGTTCTAGGCGCTTCAGTCCGGAACCACGCTGCTTCTATGGTCGCAAGTTCGAATCCTGCCTCGGGCATGGATGTGTGTGATGTCATAAGGTTAGTTAGGTTTAAGTAGTCCTAAGTTCAGAAGTTAAGTCCCATAGTGCCCAGAGCCATTTGAACCATTTTGAATGGTTCGCACACTGACACTTGTTGGTGGTCCAGCACTGAAATAAACAGCAATTTGTGGAAGCGTTGCACTTCTGTCACGTTGAACGAGTCTCTTCAGTCGTCATTGGTACCTTTCTTGCAGGATCTTTTTCCGGCTGCAGCGATGGCAGAGATGAATGTTTTACAGATTCTCGATATTCACTGTACACTCGTGAAATGGTCGTACGGAAAAATCCCGACTTCATCACTGTCTCGGAAGTGCTTTGTCCCATCGCCTGTGCGGCGACTATAACACCACGTTCAAAGTCACTTAAATCCTGGTAACCTGCCGTTGCAGCAGCAGTAACCGATCTAACAACTGCACCAGACACTTGTTGTCTCATATAGGGGTTGTCTACCACAGCGCCGTATTCTGCCTGTTTACATATCTGTATTTGAATACGCGTGCCTATACCAGATTCTTTGGCGCTTGTGTGTGTCGACATGAAGAACAACAACGCGGAATGTTAATGAAGTTTATTTTATTTCAAAAGCTTTAAGAGTATTCTCACGAAAAAATTCGGAGGCATTACTTTTCATCGCTGCCATGTAGAACATGTTTGCAATCTTTGTACCACTTGACACTCTTATCAAGACCTGACTGAAAATTTGTGCAGTTTTTTTAAGACAATACGAGGCGCCTTCAAGTTCTAAGGCCTCCGATTGTTTTTCTCCGGACTGGAAAGAGATAGAAACATGCGCATTGTTTTAAAATGAGGCCGCATTCATTGTCAATATGTCACAGAGATGGCAGCACCATATGGCAGATGGAATTTTACCGCCAGCGGCGAGAATGAGAACTGTTTTAAATACTTAAAATGGCGACGTTTTCCTTATTTGAACAGCGTGCAATCATGCGTTTTCTGAATTTGCGTAGTGTGACACCAATTGAAATTCATCGACAGTTGAAGGAGACATGTGGTGACGGAGTTATGGATGTGTCGAAAGTGCGTTCGTGGGTGCGACAGTTTAATGAAGGCAGAACATTGTGTGACAACAAACCGAAACAACCTTGGGCTCGCACAAGTTGGTCTGACGACATGATCGAGAAAGTGGAGAGAATTGTTTTGGGGGATCGCTGAATGACTGTTGAACAGATCGGCTCCAGAGTTGGCATTTCTGTGGGTTCTGTGCACACAATCCTGCATGACGACCTGGAAATGCGAAAAGTGTCATCCAGGTGGGTGCCACGAATGCTGACGGACGACCACACGGCTGCCCGTGTGGCACGTTGCCGAGCAATGTTGACGCGCAACAACAGCACGAATAGGACTTTCTTTTCGTCGGTTGTGACAATGGATGAGACGTGGACGCCATTTTTCAATCCAGAAACAAAGCGCCAGTCAGCTCAATGGAAGCACACAGATTCACCGCCACCAAATAACTTTCGGGTAACCGCCAGTGCTGAAAAAATGATGGTGTCCATGTTCTGAGACAGCGAGAGCGTAATCCTTACCCATTGCGTTCCAAAGGGCACTACGGTAACAGGTGCATCCTACGAAAATGTTTTGAAGAACAAATTCCTTCCTGCACTGCAACAAAAAAGTCCGGGAAGGGCTGCACGTGTGCTGTTTCACCGAGACAACACACCCGCACATCGAGTTAACGTTATGCAACAGTTTCTTCGTGATAACAACTTTGAAGTGATTCCTCCTGCTCCCTACTCACCTGACCTGGCTCCTAGTGACTTTTGGCTTTTTCCAACAATGAAAGACACTCTCCGTGGCCGCACATTCACCAGCCGTGCTGCTATTGCCTCAACGATTTTCCAGTGGTCAAAACAGACTCCTAAAGAAGCCTTCGCCGCTGCCATGGAATCATGGCGTCAGCGTTGTAAAAAATGTGTACGTCTGCAGGGCGATTACGTCGAGAAGTAACGCCAGTTTCATAGATTTCGGGTGAGTAGTTAATTAGAAAAAAAATCGGAGGCCTTAGAACTTGAATGCACCTCATACTTCATTATAGGTAAGGTCATCCTCTGTGAGGAGTATGAGGTTACTATCAAGGCCGTTAATACACTCCTGGAAATTGAAATAAGAACACTGTGAATTCATTGTCCCAGACAGGGGAAACTTTATTGACACATTCCTGGGGTCAGATACATCACATGATCACACTGACAGAACCACAGGCACATAGACACAGGCAACAGAGCATGCACAATGTCGGCACTAGTACAGTGTATATCCACCTTTTGCAGCAATGCAGGCTGCTATTCTCCCATGGAGACGATCGTAGAGATGCTGGATGTAGTCCTGTGGAACGGCTTGCCATGCCATTTCCACCTGGCGCCTCAGTTGGACCAGCGTTCGTGCTGGACGTGCAGACCGCGTGAGACGACGCTTCATCCAGTCCCAAACATGCTCAATGGGGGACAGATCCGGAGATCTTGCTGGCCAGGGTAGTTGACTTACACCTTCTAGAGCACGTTGGGTGGCACGGGATACATGCGGACGTGCATTGTCCAGTTGGAACAGCAAGTTCCCTTGCCGGTCTAGGAATGCTAGAACGATGGGTTCGATGACGGTTTGGATGTACCGTGCACTATTCAGTGTCCCCTCGACGATCACCAGTGGTGTACGGCCAGTGTAGGAGATCGCTCCCCACACCATGATGCCGGGTGTTGGCCCTGTGTGCCTCGGTCGTATGCAGTCCTGATTGTGGCGCTCACCTGCACGGCGCCAAACACGCATACGACCATCATTGGCACCAAGGCAGAAGCGACTCTCATCGCTGAAGACGACACGTCTCCATTCGTCCCTCCATTCACGCCTGTCGCGACACCACTGGAGGCGGGCTGCACGATGTTGGGGCGTGAGCGGAAGACGGCCTAACGGTGTGCGGGACCGTAGCCCAGCTTCATGGAGACGGTTGCGAATGGTCCTCGCCGATACCCCAGGAGCAACAGTGTCCCTAATTTGCTGGGAAGCGGCGGTGCGGTCCCCTACGGCACTGCGTAGGTTCCTACGGTCTTGGCGTGCATCCGTGCGTCGCTGCGGTCCGGTCCCAGGTCGACGGGCACGTGCACCTTCCGCCGACCACTGGCGACAACATCGATGTACTGTGGAGACCTCACGCCCCACGTGTTGAGCAATTCGGCGGTACGTCCACCCGGCCTCCCACATGCCCACTATACGCCCTCGCTCAAAGTCCGTCAACTGCACATACGGTTCACGTCCACACTGTCGCGGCATGCTACCAGTGTTAAAGACTGCGATGGAGCTCCGTATGCCACGGCAAACTGGCTGACACTGACAGCGGCGGTGCACAAATGCTGCGCAGCTAGCGCCATTCGACGGCCAACACCGCGGTTCCTGGTGTGTCCGCTGTGCCGTGTGTGTGATCATTGCTTGTACAGCCCTCTCGCAGTGTCCGGAGCAAGTATGGTGGGTCTGACACACCGGTGTCAATGTGTTCTTTTTTCCATTTCCAGGAGTGTACACAACATGAACCGCAAATAACGCAACATACTTGCCTGGGGCACAACTGAAGTTACTTCTACACCAGTCGACCGTCCTCCATTCCAGATAACGTGCTGTGTCCTGTCTACCATGAAATCCTCAATCCTGTAACAATCTGCACTTGATATCCTATAGGATAATAAACATTGATGTCGTATCCAGTTAAATGCTTTTGAGGACTCAAGAAATACTGTACCTGTCTGACTGCTTTGATCCACAGGTTTTGATGGTGTTATGAGAAAAACGCGCGAATTTTGTTTCACTTGACAAATGATCTCAGATTCAATGCTATTGTCCCATATGTAAACGTAAGAGGATGATTCTCCTTTTTGGACGCACCTAACTTGCAGTTAACTCCCCTGTAATGTTGTCTTGTGTGTGTGTCAGCTCTTCCGCAGTGGCATCGACTGGGGCCTGGTGACCAAGATGCTCTTCACGTTCGTCGCCTACATGTTCGAGACGGGCATGTTCTGCATGTTTGGGCAGGCCATCACGGACCAGGTGAGTGCGCGTCGTGCCTTCATGGTGAGCAGTTTGTCAGCCCCATGCTGGAGACGTAGGAGGGTGGTTTAGAAAGTAAAGTAACATGTCACATGTGGGCAAGGGCTTAGGTAGGACATCTGAGGTACAGAAAGACGCTAGGACACTGGTGCATCACTATCTGGCAAAAAATAATTGAGCACACAGAAGGAGACGAGGGAACAAAACGAATCTCCGCTACTTTATAATGTGATGTATTACAAAATTAAGTCAGATTCATAAAGAACTTGGCGTATGAGTCCACTTATCAGAATAACTTTCATCTACATCTACATACATACTCCGCAATCCACCATACGGTGCGTGGCGGAGGGTACCTCGTACCACAACTACCATCTTCTCTCCCTGTTCCACTCCCAAACAGAACGAGGGAAAAATGACTGCCTATATGCCTCTGTACGGAGGAAACACTAGCGACAGCCCCAGACATCTGCACAAGCCCCACCCATTTACCCCTCTCCACACCTACCCCCCGCCACACCAACCGAGAGCGCATCAATATGATCTTTGGTAGTCCTCGTCGCTGTCGTGTTTTTGTTCGTCGTTTTTTGTTTTACCGCGGTTGTTCATACTAGCAGTGTTGTGCTGTTAGTACTTCTTAGCAGTTTGTGTAATACTGTCAAAATGAAACATAGATATGCACTCTCAATAAAGTTATCATACACAAGGTACCTAAACTTGACTGTTGTGGCCAACTGCTGTCAAAACTGATATCTAACAGACATTAAAGTACGATAAGATGTGTTGGAATGACACTGACGAAGTTATGTACATATGCTTAACAATAGACAGCTCTAAAGCTCTCAAACACTGAAGAAGAACTCAAAGTAATCTCGTGTCTGCTATAAGCAAGCAGTCATAAGAGTTCACAAGTAAAAATTCACCCATTACACAGGCAAATATTAATGAAGAATGTCTCTGTATACATATCTGACTGCCTGCATTACGCATTTCTACATTATCCCACTCTTATATTCGTTAGTCTTAATGAGGTAATCAGAAACAAACCAAGACATCGACTTTGCCTTGTTTATGCACAACATTGACTTTAGACAATCGAGATAATGGACAGCATCCTTGGCTATACTACCAATTAATATTTCCCAACAGAATTTCTTACACTACGCGAGGCGACGGAAATTTGCGCTCACTGCAGCTAACAAATATCAGATACAGTGCAGATGAAAGCTCATGAAATAAAAAAAGACTGTGTAGATACCATTTTCACTTTTCTTTCTTATTGATGTTTTTTCAATTCGCATGTTCAATGAACATATTTCTAATTCTTGTCACAATGGTACCGGAAAAACTGTATTTCGTACTAACTACTGATTTTCTCCCTTGTTATGACTGGCATATCTGTGATACGAACAACTTTGATGTTGGGACATGCGGCAGACCATGGGCGGAGCTTAGGATATGGATTGGTGTGGAGGGGGGTGATTGGGCAGGACTTGTGCACCGTCCGGGGCTGTCGCTAACGTTACGTTCTGTGCTAGCCCTAATCTCTCTTATCTTATCTTTGTGGTCTTTCCGCGAAATGTAAGTTGGCGGCAGTAAAATTGTACTGCAGTCACCTTCAAATGCTGGTTCTCTAAATTTCTTCAGTAGCGATTCACGAAAAGAACGCCTCCTTTCCTCTAGAGACTCCCACCCGAGTTCCTGAAGCATTTCCGTATCACTCGCGTGATGATCAAACCTACCAGTAACAAATCTAACAGCCCGCCTCTGAATTGCTTCTATGTCCTCCCTCAATCCGACCTGATAGGGATCCCAAACGCTCCAGCCGTACTCAAGAATAGGTCGTATTAGTGTTTTATAAGCGGTCCCCTTTACAGACGAACCACACCTTCCCAAAATTCTACCGATGAACTGAAGACGACTATCCGCCTTCCCCACAACTGCCATTACATGCTTGTCCCACTTCATATCGCCCAAATATTTAATCGATGTGACTGTGTCAAGCGCTACACTACTAATGGAGTATTCAGACATTACGGGATTCTTTTTCCTATTCATCTGCATTAATTTACATTTACCTATATTTAGAGTTAGCTGCCATTCTTTACACCAATCACAAATCCTGTCCAAGTCATCTTGTATCCTCCTACAGTCACTCAACGACGACACCTTCCCGTACACCACAGCATCATCAGAAAACAGCCGCACATTGCTATCCACCCTATCCAAAAGATCATTTATATAGAAAACAACAGTGGACCTACCACACTTCCCTGGTGCACTCCAGATGATACCCTCACCTCCGATGAACACACTTTGCCCCTCTTTGGCCTGAATGAACGCACTGATTTGGCTGAGAAGGGTTTCACAAAGCCATTGTATCCTCTACTGAGCCAAGCTGGCCCAAAACCAACAGCCATGTATTTTAAGATATTACTTTATTTTGTTGTGAAGGCAACCAGTTTTGTCATTTTATTATCCCATCTTCAGGCCCCATGCACATCAATCCAAATAAACGAACCTGTCCCATAGCGCCACAAATCACTAGATATCGTGAATTCAAACGCAAAACACAAAGCAGTCAAGCCTAAAGTAAAAGTTTAAAACGAACATGGAATCCGTATGTGGTGCATGTTTATAGACTGAATTGACGATATCCAATGGTTTATGGTGCTATATGACAAGTCCGTTTATTTGGATAGATGCGAATGGTGCCTGAAGATGACATAATGAAATGCCGTAACTGTTTCCTCCACAATAAAATAAAGTTATATCTTAAGGTACACGGCTGCTGGCGAATTTGATTGATATTGACAATTACTTAAGCAGCCGACGTCCCCAGGCCATGATGGACCAACAGAGACAGTTGTGACTGGCCTTTGATACCCTGGATACTTGCACTGGGTCAGAGTTGAAATCCTAGCCAGTCCCACTCGCGTTCTGTCAGGGTGTCTTGATATCCACGGGAGTACCTCAACATCACACAGACAGTTCGTAGAATCATGTGCCAAGTGTAGTCGAGCATTGCCCTGTTGGAAAGTAGCACCACGACACTGTTACATCTGAGGTAGCACATAAGGACGCACGATGATCTTGAAGACCCATTGTGCTGTCAGAGTTCCATCAGTCACTATTGCTCAAGACCTGAAGTCATATCTGATGGCTCCCCACACCATTACCCAAGGGGTAATACCACTGTGCGGCTCCAAAACATTGGGAGGATGGGGCATCTCTCCATGTCCCGCCATACTCGCTGACTACAGTCATCCGAGACAGTGCACAAATACGATTCATTGCTGTACACAATATGACGCCGTTGATGAACATTTCATGGTTCCTGGTTATGGCATCACTCCAAACACTGCCTTTTGTGCTGTGACCCTAACAGAAGCCTATTTATGACATGGTAATTCTGTAGTCTGGATGCAGATAGTGTCCAGCGAATGGACCAGGATGACAATACACTATGTGATCAAAAGTATCCGGACATCCGTAAAAACATACGTTTTTCATATTAAGCGCATTATGCTGCCACCTACTTCTAGGTACTCCATATCAGCGAACTAAGTAGTCATTAGACATCGTGAGAGAGCAGAATGGGGCGCTCCAAACATAGTCAGATGATTGGGTATCACTTGGGTCATACGTCTGTACGCGATATTTCTACACTCCCAATCATCCCGAGGTCCACTGTTTCAAGTGTGATAGTGAATTGGAAACGTGAACAGCACTAAAGCGTACAGGCCGACCTCGTCTGTTGACTGACAGAGACTGCCAACAGTTGAACAGGGTCATAACGTGTAATAGGCAGACGTCTATCCATACCTTCACACGGGAATTCCAAACTGCATCAGGGTCCACTACAAGTACTATGACAGGCGGGAGGCAAGAAAACTTGGATTTCCTCATCGAGGGGCTGCTCGTAAGCCACATGTCACTCTGGTAAAAGCCAAACGACGCCTCGCTTGGAGCGTAAACATTGGACGATTGGAGGACAAACGTTGTGTAAAATGACGAATCACGGTACACAATGTGGCGATCCGAAGGCAGGGTGTTTGTATGGCGAATGCCCATTGGACGTCATCTGCCAGTGTTTAGTGCCAACAGTAAAATTCGGAGACGGTGGTGTTACGGTGTGGTCGCGTTTTTCATGGAGGGGGCTTGCACCCCTTGTTGTTTTGCGTGGCACTATCACAGCAAAGGCCTACATTGATGTTTTAAGCACCTTCGTGCTTCCCACTGTTGAAGAGCAATTCGGGGATGGCGATTGCATCTTTCAATCGATCGAACACCTATTCATAATGCTAGGCCTATGGCGGAGCGGTTACACGACAATAACATCCCTGTAATGGACTGGCCTGCACAGAGTCCTGACCTCACTCCTATAGAACACCCTTGGGATGTTTTGGAACGCCGACTTCGTGTCAGGCCTCACCGACAGACATCGATACCTCTCTTCAGTGCAGCACTCCGTTAAGAATGGGTTGCCATTCCCCAAGAAACCTTCTAGCACCTGACTGAACGTATGCCTGCGACAGTGGAAGCTGCCACCAAGGCTAAGGCTTGGGCCAACACCATATTGAATTCCAGCATTAGCGATGGAGGGCGCCACGAACCTGTAAGTCATTTTCAGCCAGGTGTCCGGATACTTTTGATCACTTAGTGTAATGCCACAGGGAGTAAATTACTTGTTCTCAGGTGACAAGTACAGATGTGAAGGGCGTATGCTGTCGTTGGTGCGCTATACGGCGATGGTCAGGCGTGATCGACGGGAATCTTGACGATCAGTATGGCTGTTCTCGCGTCCAGTGTAGTGCAACATTGGGCCACTGTCACACTTGAATACCCCACAAATCTGGATATCGCACGATTTGACCAGCCGGCCATGTGGAGACACACAATGAGGCTCCTTTCAAACTCAGTCAGGTGCTGATAACGCTGTCTCGCAGGAGTACGTGACACCTCTGTGTTCTTCACAGTGATCGCCCAACATCTGATACTGTGAACGTCCCTCATGTGCCCTGCACGGCCTGGTTCAAGTGGCTCTGAGCACTATGGGACTTAACATCTGAGGTCATCAGTTCCCTTGACTTAAAACTACTTAAACCTAACTAACCCATGGACATCACACACATCCATGTCCAAGGCAGGATTCGAAACTGCGACTATGTTGTTTTAATGATCTACTAAAGCTGTTACAGTTTGCAGTAAATCTGCGATCGCAAAGTCGTGGTTTCACCTTGCTAGTGTTGTTAATAGTGGCTCGATGGTCCATGTGCATGTACTACCATGTTCTATCGTTCGACCTATTGTGCCATGAAGAACTGAAGAACCACTCTTGCATCAGTGCCTGTCAGAGTTCCTGAAGTGTCGTAGGGGTTTGAAGACGTGCAGCGATGCGTCGACCGAGAGCATCCCAGACGTGCACGATAGGGTTTAGGTCTGGAGAACAGGCAGGCCACTCCATTCGCCTGATATGTTTCGAGGAACTCCACGATGAAAGCTCGGTGGGGCCGTGCGTTATCATCCATCAGGAGGGAGGCCGGACGCACCGCACCCCTGAAAAGACGGACATACTGGTGCAAAATGACGTCCCTATACACCTGACCTGTTGAAGTTCGAAACTTCCTGGCAGATTAAAACTGTGTGCCCGACCGAGACTCGAACTTTCTTTCAGGAGTGCTAGTTCTGCAAAGTTCGCAGGAGAGCTTCTGTGAAGTTTGGAAGGTAGGAGACGAGGTACTGGCAGAAGTAAAGCTGTGAGTACCGGGCGTGAGGCGTGCTTCGGTAGCTCAGATGGTAGAGCACTTGCCCGCGAGAGGCAAAGGTCCCGAGTTCGAGTCTCGGTCGGGCACACAGTTTTGATCTGCCAGGAAGTTTCATATTAGCGCACACTCCGCTGCAGAGTGAAAATCTCATTCTGGAAACATCCCCCAGGCTGTGGCTAAGCCATGTCTCCGCAGTATCCTTTGTTTCAGGAGTGCTAGTTCTGCAAGGTTCGCAGGAGAGCTTCTTTAAAGTTTGGAAGGTAGGAGACGAGATACTGGCAGAAGTAAAGCTGTGAGTACCGGGCGTGAGTCGTGCTTCGGTGGCTCAGGTGGTAGAGCACTTGTCCGCGAAAGGCAAAGGTCCCGAGTTCGAGTCTCGGTCGGGCACACAGTTTTAATCTGCTAGGAAGTTTCATATAGCAGACACTCCACTGCAGAGTGAAAATCTGTTACAGTTCCTCTGTCAAAGACATGCCAGGGGTGTATGTGCAGCAATCATAATCCTACCCCACACCATCAAACAAGGACTCCATACAGGTCCCTTTCAAGGACATTAAGGCGTTCATATCTGGTTCCTGGTTCACGCCAGATGAAAACCCGGCGAGAATCACTGTTCAGACTACACCTGGACTCGTCTGTGAACATAGCCTGGGACCACCGTTCCAATGTCCATGTACTGTGTTCTTCACACCAGGCTTTACGGGCTCTCCTGTGAACAGGGGTCATTGGAATGCACCTTGCAGGTCTTCGGGCGAATAAACCGTGTCTGTTCAGTCGTCTGTAGACTGTGCGTCTGGAGACAACTGTTCCAGTGGCTGTGGTAAGTTCCTGAGCGAGGCTACTCCGTGCCCGTCTGCGGACACTGATGGTGAGATATCGGCCTTCTTGTGGCGTAGTACACTGTGGACGTCCCGTACTGTAGCGCCTGGACACGTTTCCGGCCTGAAGTCGTTGCCATATCGTGAGATCACACTTTGTGGCACATCGAGGGCCCGTGCTACCACCTGCTGTGTTTGGCTCTGAGCACTATTGGCTTTAACATCTGTGGTCATCAGTTTCCTAGACTTAAAACTACATACATCTAACTAACCTAAGGACATCACACACATCCATGCCCGAGGGAGGATTCGAACCTGCGACCGCAGCAGCAGCGCGGTTCCGGACTGAAGCGCCTAGAACCGCTCGGCCACATCTACACGGCCTGGCGACAGCACTACACGCGAACAACACAAATGCACTCAGGACGCCACTCCGTCTGTCACAGAGCATTGCATGTCCAATTATTTACATACCTGCTGAAGTGAAATTGTGTTTTTGCATGAAGTCATATTGACATATGACCATATCTTTACCGACCGAGGTAGTGAAGTGGTTAGCGCACTGGTTTCGCATTCGGGAGGACGATAGTTCAAAACCGCGTCCAGCCATGCTGATTTAGGTCTTCCGTGATTTCTCTAAATGGCTTGAGGCAAATTCCAGGATGCCTCTTTGAAAGGGCACGGCTGATTTCCGCGCTTGTGCCCCGACTCTGATGACCTCGATGTCGACGGGACGTTAAACGTTAATCCACTACTGCACCACTTCTTCTGTGTGCTTCACTTTTTCTGCCAGGCCGTGTATTTAGTGTATTATCACGTCCCTTTTTATCGTGAAAGAGATTTAGCAGTTCTTCATGTTACTAACTGGGCCATACGGTCACACACTAGCAAAAAAAGCGTCAACTGAACTCGGCCATTCTGTTGCAGACATAAACAAAAGTCGCGACTTTCCATCGTAAACCATAAAGTGGGAATAACGACGGTATTTTTTTGTCACGAATGTAAACTTGAATCCAACATTCAGGTGACAATAGTTAACGTGAGGCTGTCCATAAGCACCCTGCTGCATCGCCAGTACAGACTGGTGTCTTAAGAGTATCATGGATTTAGTCAGTGGCGTAGCGTGGTTGTAAAGGTTGGGGAGACTCTGCAGTTATTACAGGGAGACAAAATAGTACAATAAACAATAACTTAAACAAATGAAACAAAATGCATCAAATAAAACAACAACAACAACTACTACTACTACTACCACTACCACTACCACCGCCACTAATAATAATAATAATAGCTTACTTGTTCAAGAAACGATGACAAATTTGTAAAACTCCAGCAGCAAGAGAAGAAGCACTTATATTTTCTCGTACACAAGTGCAATGGGCCTCTCTTTTCTTTCCACGAATAAGTCTATAACTCGGTCTACAAAGATCTGATCACTGCATAGGTCTCCAAGTAGTGTCTTTTCTATTGCTAACGTGCTCAAACATGACAGCCGGATATTGGACATTGAATTCCTTAAATAATCCTTCACTCGTTTAAGAGCACTCATGCTTCGTTCACTGCTTGCTGTAGTTCCGGGTAGGGTCAAAAGCAAACGCAGGAACTTCGTTGTTTCTTCATAAACGGAGTCTAAATCATTGTTGACAATGTACGAGGGCAGTTCAATAAGTAATGCAACACATTTTTTTTCTGAAACAGGGGTTGTTTTATTCAGCATTGAAATACACCAGGTTATTCCCCAATCTTTTAGCTACACAACACTATTTTTCAACGTAATCTCCATTCAATGCTACGGCCTTACGCCACCTTGAAATGAGGGCCGGTATGCCTGCACGGTACCATTCCACTGGTCGATGTCGGAGCCAACGTCGTACTGCATCAATAACTTCTTCATCATCCGCGTAGTGCCTCCCACGGATTGCGTCCTTCATTGGGCCAAACATATGGAAATCCGACGGTGCGAGATCGGGGCCGTAGGGTGCGTGAGGAAGAAGAGTCCACTGAAGTTTTGTGAGCTCCTCTCGGGTGCGAAGACTTGTGTGAGGTCTTGCGTTGTCATGAAGAAGGAGAAGTTCGGGAACAAACCTTTGAATATCCCAACTGGTGAACAATTGTGACAGCGCTACCAACAGAGATGTCAAGTTGAGCACTGAGTTGTTTGATGGTGATCCGTCGATCATCTCGAACGAGTGTGTTCGCACGCTCCGCCATTGCAGGAGTCACAGCTGTGCACAGCCGGCCCGCACGCGGGAGATCAGACAGTCTTGCTTGACCTTGCGGCGATGATGACACACGCTTTGCCCAACGACTCACCGTGCTTTTGTCCACTGCCAGATCACCGTAGACATTCTGCAAGCGCCTATGAATATCTGAGATGCCCTGGTTTTCCGCCAAAAGAAACTCGATCACTGCCTGTTGTTTGCAACGCACATCCGTTACAGACGCCATTTTAACAGCTCCGTACAGCGCTGCCACCTGTCGGAAGTCAATGAAACTATACGAGACGAAGCGGGAATGTTTGAAAATATTCCACAAGAAATTTCCGGTTTTTCAACCAAAATTGGCCGAGAAAAAAAATTGTGTTGCATTACTTATTGAACTGCCCTCGTACTTTAAGAGGATTCTTGGAGACGTGTTTTTTCTCATCAGCGCTTATGTTACACAGTTCATTTTCAATTTGTTCTTGTTTGAAAAAAAGGTACTGTTCTAATAATTGAAACAGTTTCAACTTTGGGAATTCTTTTTGATAGTTCAGGAAACACTTTTCGTTCAAAAGTCCAACAAACTAAATTTGGGGAAAGTCTTGAAACCTTCTTTCCATTTGAACAATTTGCAAATCCAGTATCTCATAAGTTAGTGCCCTGAGAGATGTCTTTTGACTGTCAAAGAATAATAAGTTGCCATTCAAACACTAGCTGCATTTAATGCATTCATCAACGGATGTTTCCGTTCTTAATTGTTGTAAGTTTCTCAAAACATTTCTTGTTTCGTCGTGGCAAGCAGTTATACTGACAGATTTTGACTGAAGAACATTAAAGAGATGATCAACATAAACTAAGCACTCTCGGTAGAAGCAAAGCAAGTAGACAAACTTAGGATCATCCATCCGTCGTTTCTTTTCCACAGCACAGCTCAAAGATTCTGGGTCCCACTGCCGTGAAATATGACTAGATGTTCTTGAAACTGCCCTGGAACGAAAGTTCCAGCGAGTGTTGCTTACATGTGGCAGTTTAAATCCTTTCTCAGCAATACAGTTCATTTTGATGATTTGCTGAAAAACGAATGGAATGCAGTGAGATCACTTACAAACACGCGTACTTGTCGTATGATTTTGGAGGCATGTAACTGTACCAAACTCAGTTGGTGTGCGTAACAATGAATAAACAGCGTATAGGGACAGAACTGCTTCACCAATTGTTGTAGTCCTCGTTCTCTGCCCGCCATTACTGAAGCGCCATCATATGTTTGATTAACCACTTTTTCTTCAAATGGTTCAAATGGCTCTGAGCACTATGGGACTCAACATCTTAGGTCATAAGTCCCCTAGAACTTAGAACTACTTGAACCTAACTAACGTAAGGACATCACACACACCCATGCCCGAGGCAGGATTCGAACCTGCGACCGTAGCAGTCCCGCGGTTCCGGACTGCAGCGCCAGAACCGCTAGACCATCGCGGCCGGCCACTTTTTCTTCCACATTCCATTCTTTCAATACTGCATGAACAATGTTTGACAAATCTTCAGCAGTTTTATCTCCAGAAACATCGTAAAATCCAACGAATCTTTCCTCAATTTTGTCTGCAATACACTACCTGAATATTATACTCATTTGACTCTTGCATGAGACGCCTAATGTTTCATGAGCATGGATCGAAATGAAATTGCAGTTCTGAATTTGTGATTTTATTTTCTCATTAAGTGCCAGAGTTATCATTTCTATTACATCATTCTGTATATCTGGAGAAGTTCCTTTAAAGGTTGAAGATGATGACAGATGGCCTCGGATTAACTGATCTCCTTGAGCTAGTAAAGCCAACAGTTCCAGATACCTTTGTTGCTGCAGGATTCGTCTTCTTTATGGCCGCGAAAGGCTAGTTCTTGTTTAACAAAGAAATACAACTGCCTGAATAAGACGGGCCAATACTCTCCTGCTGGATGCAGCTTGTTTTTGTATTTTATTGCTGTCAGACGAGTGGCTTCAGAAAGGGCGTGCTCAGTTCTACTTTTTCCCAGTAACTGAAATGATTCTTTGCTCTGCAGGTGACGTTTTGATATCTGATGCTTTTGTGCTTTCCTGTCAAAGTTCTTTATTGTACAAATGCCCTCATTGCATGATTCCTTTTCACCACCAAACAGAAGACATATATAACAATATAATATCTTATTAACTGCACTCGCAGTCAGCCAAGCACACTTTTCGCACCAGGCTGTCTGGAAAGTGCGTTTTTGTTTAGCTTCACTTAAAACTACACTGAGGAGTAGGTCGTTTGTCCTTCAATTCGCACTTTTTTCGTAAGTTAATGTATAAAAAGGCGTTTTTAATAAAAATTCTATGAGGTGTTCAGTTGATGGCTCACTCATGTTGGCGACACAACGAAAATGTGCACTAAAATCACACAAGAATACTATGAACACAAACCGCGTGACTGATTACTTCCGTGTTAAATTCCAGCATAGAAGAGGCAGAGACTAGTCTCGATACCTGCTAGCAAGTGCAGTGCACCGGCCTTCGTGGAAGAGGGGAAGTGGAGGGGAGCCGAGTATGGCACTAACACAGCCAGGTAAGGGAGGGGAGGCGGAGACTGGGTGCAGTCGAGTCTCAAGCAGGCAGATACACCAATACTCAGGGTGCGGCGGCACGGGCTTCAAAGCTGGTGTCTTCGCACATTTAGTGCTCTTAGTAGAAAGTTGTTTATATTTTTGTTACGAATTACTATTGCATCTTTTTTAAGCACGAATACAGGGGAGACTGAGACTTAGTCTCCCCTCACGCGTCTCAAAGGCATCTTCCTTGTTTTCTAGAAGTAAAAAGGCCTCAAATGACGCAAATTATTTCGCTTAAACAAAGGAAGGGACAGCCACTGATATATTTTAGGCTTTTTACTACACTTGATCGTATTGCGAAGCCTTTTGTTTTACTGAACTGGGCTGCACCGACATTGAAAAAGGCTTCCTAAACGCCAAAATGAAAGTGTCCTGAAACATACAGAACTTGGACTTATGGCATGTAGGATATTAGCAATTTATAATAAATAAATAAATAAATGCGCTGTCTCACAAAAGAAAGTAAAGCACTCAGAAGATAAAGTTCTCTGTGACACATAGAACACGCACCAGAGTATATTGTTGTTAATATTTAATGTTGTTACCAGGTCTGGTATGGTATACAGGGTGTTACAAAAAGGTACGGCCAAACTTTCAGGAAACATTCCTCACACACAAATAAAGAAAAGATGTTATGTGGACATGCGTCCGGAAACGCTTAATTTCCGTGTTAGACCTCATTTTAGTTTCGTCAGTATGTACTGTACTTCCTCGATTCACCGCCAGTTGGCCCAATTGAAGGAAGGTAATGTTGACTTCGGTGCTTGTGTTGACACGCGACTCATTGCTCTACATTACGAGCATCAAGCACATCAGTACGTAGCATCAACAGGTTAGTGTTCATCACGAACGTGGTTTTGCAGTCAGTGCAATGTTTACAAATGCGGAGTTGGTAGATGCCCATTTGATGTATGGACTAGCACGGGGCAATAGCCGTGGCGCGGTACGTTTGTATCGAGACAGATTTCCAGAACGAAGGTGTCCCGACAGGAAGACGTTCGAAGCAATTGATCGGCGTCTTAGGGAGCACGGAACATTCCAGGGTATGACTCGCGACTAGGGAAAACCTAGAACGGCAAGCACACCTGCAATGGACGAGGCAATTCTTCGTGCAGTTGGCGATAACCCTAATGTCAGCGTCAGAGAAGTTGCTGCTGTACAAGGTAACGTTGGCCACGTCACAGTATGGAGAGTGCTACGGGAGAACCAGTTGTTTCCGTACCATGTACAGCATATGCGGGCACTATCAGCAGCTGATTGGCCTCCACGGGTACACTTCTGCGAATGGTTCATCCAACAATGTGTCAATCCTCATTCCAGTGCAAATGTTCTCTTTACGGATGATGCTTCATTCCGACGTGATCAAACTGTAAATTTTCACAACCAACATGTGTGGGCTGACGAGAATCCGCACGCAATTGTTCAATCACGTCATCAACACAGATTTTCTGTGAATGTTTTGGCAGGCATTGTTCGTGATGTCTTGATTGGGCCCCATGTTCTTCCACCTACGCTCAATGGAACACGTTATCATGATTTCATACAGGATTCTCTACCTGTGCTGCTAGAACATGTGCCTTTACAAGTACGACACGTGTGGTTCATGCACGATGGAGCTCCTCCACATTTCAGTCGAGGTGTTCGTACGCTTCTCAATAACAGATTCGGTGACCGATGGATTGGTAGAGGCGGACCAATTCCGTGCTCTCCACGCTCCCCTGACCTCAACCCTCTTGACTTTCATTTATGGGGGCATTTGAAAGCTCTTGTCTACGCAACCCCAGTACCAAATGTAGAGACTCTTCGTGCCCGTATTGTGGACGGCTGTGATACAATACGCCATTCTCCAGGGCTGCATCAGCGCATCAGGGATTCCATGCGACGGAGGGTGGATGCATGTATCCTCGCTAACGGAGGACATTTTGAACATTTCCTGTAACAAAGCGTTTGAAGTCACGCTGGTACGTTCTGTTGCTGTGTGTTTCCATTCCATGATTAATGTGATTTGAAGAGAAGTAATAAAATGAGCTCTAACATGGAAATTAAGCGTTTCCAAACACATGTGCACATAACATATTTTCTTTCTTTGTGTGTGATGAATTTTTCCTGAAAGTTTGACCGTACCTTTTTGTAACACCCTGTATAAGGAGCAGTAAATGACTGCTCACTGTGAAGGACATGGGATACTGCGTACTTGTCTGAGATGGCGTTATAAGCATCTGACAGAATTCGAAATGTATTTCATTTTGGGTCCCCATTTGGCTGACTGGACGAATCGTGCAATATCCACATTTGTGGGGCATCCACATGTGGCAGTGACCGGATGTTTCTACATCTACATCTACATCTACATTTACACTCCGCAAGCCACACAACGGTGTGTGGCGGAGGGCACTTTACGTGCCACTGCCATTACCTCCCTTTCCTGTTCCTGTCGCGTATGGTTCGCGGGAAGAACGACTGCCGGAAAGCCTCCGTGCGCGCTCGAATCTCTCTGATTTTACATTCGTGATCTCCTCGGGAGGTATAAGTAGGGGGAAGCAATATATTCGATACCTCATCCAGAAACGCACCCTCTCGAAACCTGGACAGCAAGCTACACCGCGATGCAGAGCGCCTCTCTTGCAGAGTCTGCCACTTGAGTTTGCTAAACATCTCCGTAACGCTATCACGGTTACCAAATAACTCTGTGACGAAACACGCCGCTCTTCTTTGGATCTTCTCTATCTTCTCCGTCAACCCGATCTGATACGGATCCCACACTGATGAGCAATACTCAAGTATAGGTCGAACGAGTGTTTTGTAAGCCACCTCCTTTGTTGATGGACTACATTTTCTAAGGACTCTCCCAATGAATCTCAACCTGGCACCCGCCTTACCAACAATTAATTTTATATGATCATTCCACTTCAAATGGCTCCGTACGCACACTCCCAGATATTTTACAGAAGTAACTGCTACCAGTGTTTGTTCCGCTATTATATTATAATCATACAATAAAGGATCCTTCTTTCTATGTATTCGCAATACATTACGTTTTTCTGTGTTAAGTGTCAGTTGCCACTCCCTGCACCAAGTGCCTATCCGCTGCAGATTTTCCTGTATTTCGCTGCAATTTTATAATGCTGCAACTTCTACAGCATCATCCACGAAAAGCCGCGTGGAACTTCCGACACTATCTACTATGTCGTTTATACATATTGTGAAAAGCAATGGTCCCATAACACTCCCATGTGGCACACCAGAGGTTACTTTAACGTCTGTAGACGTCTCTCCATTGAGAACAACATGCTGTATTCTGTTTGCTAAAAACTCTTCAATCCAGCCACACAGCTGGTTTGATATTCCGTAGGCTCTTACTTTGTTTATCAGGCGACAGTGCGGAACTGTATCGACCGCCTTCCGGAAGTCAAGGAAAATGGCATCTACCTGGGAGCCTGTATCTAATATTTTGTGGGTCTCATGAACAAATAAAGCGAGTTGGGTCTCACACGATCGCTGTTTCCGGAATCCATGTTGATTCCTACAGAGTAGATTCTGGGTTTCCAGAAATGACATGATAAGCGAGCAAAATACATGTTCTAAAAGTCTACAACAGATCGATGTCAGAGATATAGGCCTATATTTTTGCACATCTGCTCGACGACCCTTCTTGAAGACTGGGACTACTTGTGCTCTTTTCCAACCATTTGGAACCTTCCGTTCCTCTAGAGACTTGCGGTACACGGCTGTTAGAAGGGGGGCAAGTTCTTTCGCGTACTCTGTGTAGAATCGAATTGGTATCCCGTCAAGTCCAGTGGACTTTCCTCTGTTGAGTGATTCCAGTTGCTTTTCTATTCCTTGGACACTTATCTCGATGTGAGCCATTTTTTCATGCGTGCGAGGATCTAGAGAAGGAACTGCAGTGCGGTCTTCCTCTGTGAAACAGCTTTGGAAAAAGGTGTTTAGTATTTCAGCTTTACGCGTGTCATCCTCTGTTTCAATGCCGTTATCATCCCAGAGTATCTGGATATGCTGTTTCGGCCCAATTACCGATTTAACGTAAGACCAGAACTTCCTAGGATTTTCTGTCAAATCGGTACATAGAATTTTAGTTTCGAATTCACTGAACGCTGCACGCATAGCCCTCCTTACATCGTTTAGCTTCTGTCTGAGAGGTTTTGGCTGCGTTTAAATTTGCAGCGAAGCTCTCTTTGCTTTCGCAGTAGTTTCCTAACTTTGTTGTTGAACCACGGTGGGTTTTTCCTGTCCCTCACAGTTTTACTCGGCACGTACCTGTCTAAAACGCATTTTACGATTGCCTTGAACTTTTTCCATAAACACTCAACATTGTCAGTGTCGGAACAGACATAGGAAGAAAAGGGCAGATATACTCATCGTCAACGTTCCAGTTGGCCAGGGGAGGACTGCCATGTTGTGGAACAAGCGGACTAAATCTCTTTAAGTCTGAGAACAACTAATAGACTTCCTCGAACAATGTGTGTAATCCCTCAACGTTGATGAGGGATTAGCACCAGCCAGACTATGGAATTGGTGGTGGTTCATAAACTTTCTGCCGGGATATGGCAGAGAGAAACTCAGCTTACTTTCTTTCCAACTATACCGTCTCATGGGGATTTGTTGACCCCCAGATGTGCGTATTACTTGTGTTCAGATTTCCACTTAAGTGAAATGTCGGTTCGTCACTGAAGACGACACGATCCAGAAAATCTTCATCGCCATGCAGCAACGTTTCGGTTGCAAAGTTGACACGTAAACCGTACTCTGTAGGCTTTCGAGCTTGTAACAACTGCAAACGATAAGGACGTAGTTGTAGTCGTCTACTTAAGTCTCCACACAGGTGTCACTGGAACTGCTAATTCACGACTAGCCTTGCGAACTGCTTTCTTGAGGCTACGCGTGAAAGTCTCTCACTCGTTCAACACGTTGTTCAGTCACTCTTAGCTCGTTCCATTCTCTTCCCTCTGCGTACAGGTACAAACAAAACCGTTTGAGTTGCCCTTTCATTTGATACATTATTTATAATTGGAAGGTGAATGTAATAAATGCTAAAATGCCATAAAACCCGTATATTCATTTTGAAACACTCTGTACATTCAAGTGCTAGGAATTTTCTGAAGCTATTCGTCCAAAATGTGACCTTGTACAGAAATTAAATGTTAACCATAAGCAGATAGGACAAGAAAATATAAGCTCTTGAAATGTTGTTTTACAGAAGTGACCTGAAGATTAGATGGGTACATCGAGTAACTGACGATGAGTTAGTTGGTTAGTTACTTAGTTTAATGTTCCATAGATCATCTGAACGATTCTTTTGTCAAAATGATATCAGTTTAGAGGATGTTTATATGTGATTAATGTTAACATTAATGATCATTTTGTATTCTACACTAGGTACAATTACACTTAAGAAAAGGAGAAATCATTTTAGGTTAGGTTTAAACATGTTTTTCTACCTGTCAGACACTGAATCTAACAGCGGAAAAACGGAATTTGTGGCACAACTTCACTAAAGGAGGAAATAGGTTGATAGGAGTTTGCTAGGAGTTTGAGCATGATCTGGGTCTTTCACTTTCATTGCTGTAACAATTCTGAGCCAGTGATAGGAAATTACCAAAGAAAAAACCTCTTAGCAACAAATAACCCTGACTTAATAACGAGCATCAAAACCAATACAGGGATTAGTGAATACAGGTCTGTCTTAGCGAGAATGAATATTGTAATCCCCAAATCCTCGAAAAATAAGCGAAAAATATACCTATTCATAAAAGCAGATAAAAATTCACTTGACTTCTTCCTCAGAGACAATTTCCACTTATTCCAAAATAATAATATAAGTGTAGACCAGATGTGGCTTAAATTCAAAGAAATAGTATCGGCACCAATTGAGAGACTTATACCAAATAAATTAACAAAAGACGCAGCTGATCCTCCTTGGTACACGAAACGGGTTAGAACACTGTTGCAGAAACAACGAAACAAACATGCCAAATTTAAATAGACGCAAAATCCCCAAGATTGGCGATCTTTCACAGGAGCTCGAAACTTAGCGCGGACTTCAATGCGAGATGCTTATAACAGTTTCCACAACGAAACTTTGTCTCGAAATCTGGCACAAAATCCAAAACGATTCTGGTCGTATGTGAAGTATGTTAGCGGCAAGAAAGAATCAATGCCTTCTCTGTGTGATAATAATGGAAATACTATCGAAGACAGTGCTGCTAAATCTGAGTTACTAAACACAGCCTTCCGAAGTGCCTTCACAGAAGAAGACGAAGTAAATATTCCAGAATTCGAATCAAGAACAGCTGCCAACATGAGTAACGTAGAAGTAAATATCCTCGGAGTAGTGAAGCAACTTAAACCACTTAATAAAAGCAAGTCTTCTGGTCCAGACTATATAACAATTAGGTTCCTTTCGGTGTATGCTGATACATTATCTCCATACTTAACAATCATATACAACCGTTCGCTCGACGAAAGATCGTACCCAAAGACTGGAAAGTTGCACAGGTCACACCAATATTCAAGAGAAGTAGTAAGAGTAATTTACTAAATTATAGGCCCATATCGTTAACGTCGATATGCAGAAGGATTTTAGAACATATATTGTGTTCGAACATCATGAATTACCTCGAAGAAAACGGTCTACTGACACACAGTCAATATGGGTTTATAAAACATCGTTCATGTGGAACACAACTAGCTCTTTATTCACATGAAGTGCTGAGTGCTATTGACAAGGGATTTCAGATCGATTCCTTATTTCTGGATTTCCGGAAGGCTTTTGACACTGTTCCATACAAGCGGCTCGTCGTGAAACTTCGTGCTTGTGAAATATCGCCTCAGTTCTGTGACTGGATTTGTGATTTGCTGTCAGAGAGGTCACAGTTCGTAGTAATGGACGGAAAGTCATCGAGTGAAACAGAAGTGATTTGTGGCGTTCCCCAAGATAGTGTTAGAGGCCCTTTGCTGTTCCTTATCCATATAAACGATTTGGGAGGCAATCTGAGCAGCCGTCTTCGGTTGTTTGCAGATGACGCTGTCGTGTATCGACTAATAAAGTCATCAGGAGATCAAAACAAACTGCAGAACGATTTAGAAAAAATATCTGGTGCGAAAAGTGGCAGTTGACCCTGAATAATGAATAGTGTGAGGTCATCCACATGAGTGCTAAAAGGAACTCGTTAAACTTCGGTTACACGATAAATCAGTCTGATCTAAAAGCCGCAAATTCAACTAAATATTTAGGTATAACAATTACTAACAACTAAAATGGGAAAGAACCCATAGAAAATGTTGTGGGGAAGGCTAACCAAAGACTGCGTTTTATTGGCAGGACACCTAGAAAATGCAACAGACCTACTAAGGAGACTGCCTACACTACGCTTGTCCGTCCTCTTTTAGAACACTGCAGCGCGGTGAGGGATCCTTATCAGATAGGACTGATGGAGAACATCGAAAAAGTTCAAAGAAAGGCAGCACGTTTTGTATTATCGCGAAATATGGGAGAGAGTGTCACTGAAATGATACAGGATTTGCGGCGGAATCTTATTACGAAATTCCAATCACCAACTTTCTCCTCCGAATGCGAAAATATTTTGTTGACACCGACTTACATAGGGAGGAACGATCACCACGATAAAATAAGGGAAATCAGAGTTCGTACGGAAAGATATAGGTGTTCATTGTTTCCGCGCGCTGTACGAGACTGGAATAATAGAGAATTGTGAAGGTGGTTCGATGAATCCTCTGCCAGGCACTTAAATGTAATTTGCAGAGTATCCATTTAGATGTAGATGTAGATGTAGCGGGTGATCAAAAAGTCGGTATAAATTTGATAACTGAATAAATCACGGAATAATGTAGATAGAGAGGTACAAATTGACACACATGCTTGGAATGACATGGAGTTTTATTAGAACCAAAAAAATACAAACGTTCAAAAAATGTCCGACAGATGACGCTTCATATGATCAGAATAGCAATAATTAGCATAATAAAGTAAGACAAAGCAAAGATGATGTTCTTTACAGGAAATTCTCAATATGTCCACCATCATTCCTCAACAATAGCTGTAGTCGAGGAATAATGTTGTGAACAGCCCTGTAAAGCATGCCCGGAGTTATGGTGAGGCATTGGTGTCGGATATTGTGTTTCAGCATCCCTAGGGATGTCGGTCGATCACGGTACAGTTGCGACTTCAGGTAACCCCAAAGCCAATAATCGCACGGACTGAGGTCTGGGGGTCTGGGAGGCCAAGCATGGCGAAAGTGGCGGCTGAGCACACGATCGTCACCAAACGACGCGCGCAAGAGATCTTTCACGCGTCTATCAATATGCGGTGAAGAGCCATCCTGCATAAACATCGTACGTTCCAGCAGGTGTTTATCAGCCAGGCTGGGGATGATGCGATTCTGTAACATATCGGCGTACCTCTCACCCGTCACGGTAGCAGTTACAAAACCAGAATCACCCATTTCCTCGAAGAAAAAAGGCCCGATAACGGTAGATGTGGTAAATCCAACCCATACCGTGACTTTCTCGTCGTGCACTGTAGTTTCCACGACAGATCTAGGATTTTCGATAGCCCACATTCTGCAGTTGTGGGCGTTGACAGACCCTTGGAGCGTGAAATGAGCTTCATCGGTCCATAACACGTAACTCAACCAATCGTCATCTTCCGCCATCTTTTGAAACGCTCACACTGCAAATGCCCTCCGCTCCACTAAATCGCCAGGTAACAGTTCATGATGGATTTTGTACGGATAGCATCGGAGGGTACGCCTCAGTGCCAACCAAACAATAGTGTATGGAATGCCGGTGCGACGTGCGACTGCACTAACGCTGACTTCCCCGTGCATAGACGAATCCGCTACAGTCTCCACTTCTTCCTGAACTGTCTCAGCAGCATTACGCCTCGTGCTCGGTCGGCCACTACGGGGTCTATCGTCTAAACCACCCGTGGCTTCGAACTTCGAAATCATTCTCGCCACAGCTTGTAAGAGGTCCGAGCAGATGTAATTTCGATGTATTGCTCATGCGCTGCCTGCGATATGTAAGGTATAAGACATTCTCTGACCAGAGAGCAGTGTTGACAGTAGTAGGAACTGTGTAGCTGTAGCAGTAAGTTGTTGCTAGTCTGGAGTCTGGTCTGGTGTATCGTGTTGGCTGGGCCGGTCGCGGTGCAGCGATGCCGGAGCCTGAGTATTATTGTATAAGGTAAAAAGCAGCCTCGCGCATATCTAGTAATGTTATCTCAAGTCCCATGTAAATGTTTTAAAACTCTCGTAATAATAATCTTTCTCATAAAAAGCAATTTTTAACAACCATTCATTTCAATTTAAAGAATTTACTAATTTCTCCAATCCATGATCATCCCGATTATTGCAAAAGAAAAATCAGTTGTTTCCCTTTCATAAATGACAAATCTATCGGCCAGCATTGCACAGGGCTGTGCCAGAAAACGTTATTGTAAGAGCAGATATATATGCGTTATCCGGCGACTTCATTGAGGTAAGAATTTTTCTCTTTTATTCAGAATGATCTTTCAGGGCCATGACCCAGCACTGCTGACGTCCAAAATTTATCAGGTTAAATTCACAGTCAATTATTGAAAAGATATAAGTGAGCGACAATTTAATTGAGAGGTTAGTTACATTGTATTATTACCAGGTTACTGAATTTATTTTTTTGTTGGGACGTTACACTGAATGTGAACGACATAATTATAATTTTTACTGTTGGGTGGTTACGGTAAAATATTTTCTGTTGAGGTTACACTAAATGTGAATGAAAATTTTGTGGGGAGGTTACACTAACTTACTGCTACAGCTCCACAGTTCCTACCAAAGACCTTGTAAAAAATAACTAGACTCACTGATGGCGCTGCAGTCGCGGGATAATTTGAACCTTCGGCTGGACGCCATTATAGTGGTTGTAGTCTGATGTGCTGTGTAGTACTGTTGTTTATGGAGACCCTGATTCAGAGTTGTATATTTGTTGGGGCGTACATACAGTATTTGTTACTCGTAATTCTACTGTCTGTACCTTCCAATCAAACGAAGTACAATGTGAAGAGTCGTGAAGCGATTAATTGTACAAATAAATTCGAGAAAGGAACGAATATTACATTTCACAGATATGTGAATATTTTAAGTTGTTTTGTATGTCAGTGCACTTGCTTATAAATGTTTTTGTAACACGGTATTAGCATAATGTCTGTGCATCTATTTGCAGGTTTCCTTTCTCAAAACCACAGCTGTTACAAAAATGGTTACACGCTGTCAGTAGGCAACATTTCCGACCGACAGAAAACCATTTTATATGTTCTGATCATTTTGAAGAAAGTTGGCTGATCGGTAATGTTTTCATGGTCGAGGTTAGGTTGAAACTTGATAATTTGGTGGTGAGTTGCCAAAGCACTATGCCGTATATAACGCACTTCTCGTCATAAAATCTAAAGCAAGGTAGAGTCAGAAAATATGTATTAATATAGTGGGCAAATCTTCGAGTATTTTGATGCATTTTGCGTACATCTATCGTAAATGAACTACGAAAAATGCTAGGGGTCCAGTACATAACTTTTAACTACGGCAGATTCCATGTAGTACGTAAGATAAATTCATAAACAGTGACTATTTGCTGTTTGTTAATAAATTAAAAAGTATATTGTGGTAACGTATTTAAATGAGGCATTATGTTTGTGACCTAACTCAAGGGAAGGCATTTTATAACCAAAAGCGATGTATAAACATTCGAACTCCGCGCGTCAGTTTACCACTCTAATGGCCGCCGCCCAGCTACTCAATTTGTCCGCTCCTCACAGTCGACCACTCGTGCGGTTGTGGGGGGCCTGGTTCCTACTGCAGTCAACACTGCTCCCTGGTCAGATACCTTGCATATCGCAGGCAGCGCATGAGCAATACATCGAAATTACATCTGCTCGGACCTCTTACAATGTGTATCAATTTTTACCTCTGTATCTAGATTACTCCGTGGTTTATTAAGTTTTCGATTTATACTGACTTTTTGATCACCCAGTACTTGAGTAATAAGACTGACGAAGTTGAGAATGTTGCAGAGCGAGCGCCTCGTGGAGTCTGTCGGAGGGTGCGGCTGGCTGGAGGCCGAGGCTGGGGCGCGGCGCGCGCTGCTGGTGGTGCTGACGCAGGCCTCCAGGCCGCTCACCGTCCACGTGGGCAAGGTGGCCGCGCTCTCCAGGAGCTCCTTCCTGCAGGTGACAGCTCTGCTCCACCAACACACCAACTCAGCATCGTGCTATCACCCCCATATCGTGCCCTCCTCGTGTGGTCACCATCAGCAAATCATCACAGCCTTAGAACCATTCTCATGTCATCAGTAATCTGCGCCACACTGTCATACAAGTCCACAAATATTTGGGAGGATGGCAATTCGTAATTGTATTATCACCATCTTACCATTATACCTATCTCATACAATCATCATCTCGTAATCCCGACATATCCTCATCACATCATAATCATTAGCAACATAACATCGGCAAGATCATCACGCTGTGGAAGGGGTCTGGATTCACATTAGGGAGTAGCTCACTTCACAATCGCATCTCTACCATCTTATCGCTATTCTGAGATTATCATGTCATTTTCATATTACTTCCTATTGTCATGATAATATACACATCAAAAGAGTTTTGCATCACCCCACTTGCCAGAACTCCTGAAGATTGGTGTTGACTGTGGATACTGTATCACAGTATCTTTAACTATTGAGGGATGTCACTATACGCGCCCAAAGATGTGAACAACCATGCATGAGCAGCGCCTATTAGACAGAGGGGGCCCAACACCCGATCAGTTCCAGTCATTCCTCCAGGAAGGACGTACACACCTCGTGTTGACTGTAGATCAACCATGCCTAGACAGTCAATACCTCGGTTCGATCGCATCTGCATTGTTACGTTGTGCTAGGAAGGAATCTCAACAAGGAAAGTGTCCAGGAGTCTCGGAGTGCACCAAAGTGATGTTGTTCAGTCATGGAGAAGATACAGAGAGACAGGAACTGTGGATGACATGCTTCGCCCAAGCCACCCAAGGGCTAGTACTGCACTGGATGAACGCTACCTAAGGATTATAGCTCAGAGGAATCCTGACAGCAACGCCACCAAGCTGAATGGCGCTTTTCGCGCAACCACAGGACGTCGTGTTACGACTGTGTGCAATAGGCTGCATGTTGCGCAACTTCACTCCCGACGTCCACGAGGAGGTCCATCTTTGCAACCACGACACCATGCAGCGCGATACGGATGGGCCCAACAACATGCCGCATCGACTGCTGAGGATTGGCATCACGTTCTCTTCACCAATGAGTGTCACATATGCCCTCTACCAGACAACCGTCAGAGACGTGTTTGGAGGCAACCAAGTCAGGCTGAACGCCTTAGACACACGGTTCAGAGAGTACAGCAAGGTGGAGGTTCCCTGCTGTTTTGGGGTGGCGTTGTATGGGGGTGACATACGCCGCTGGTGGTCATGGAAGGTGCCATAATGGCTGTACAATACGTGAATGCCATCCTCCAGCCGATAGTGCAACCATATCGGCAGCATATTGGCGAGGCATTCGTCTTCAGAGACAACAATTCACATCCCATCGTGCACATCTTGTGAATGACTTCCTTCAGGATAACAACATCGCTCGACTATAGTGGCCAGCATGTTCTCCAGACATGAACCCTATCGAACATGCCTGGCACTGCACTCTGTCGTTAGGCCACAAGTGGCCTATCGGAAACATCCGACCGCCGTGTCATCCTCAGTTGTGGATGCGGATAGGAGGGGCATGTGGTCAGCACACCACTCTCGCGGTCGTTACGATGGTTGTCTTTGACTAGAGCTGCTGCTATTCGGTCGAGTACCTCCTCAATTGGCATCACGAGGCTGATTGCAGCCCCAAAAATGGCAACAGTGCATGTCAACTTGGTTGGTCACCCATCCAAGTGCTGGCCACGCCTGGCAGCGCATAACTTCGGTGATCTGACGCGAACTGGTGTATCCACTGTGAAAGTCCGTTGCCGAACATTCCTGGGATAGACTGAAAAGGGCTCTTTATGGACAATGTGACCCACCAACGACTCTGATGGATCTACACCGAATCTGGACAATCTGGACCAATAGTACATTGATGAACTTGTGGACAGTATGCCACGACGAATACATGCATGCATCAATGCAAGAGGACATGCTACTGGCCATTAGGGGCACAGGTATGTACAGCAATCTGGACCAGCACCTCTGAAGGTCTCGCTATATGGCGGTACAACACGCAATGTGTGGTTTTCATGAGCAATAAAAAGGGTGGACATGATGTTTATGTTCATCTCTATTCCAATTTTCTGTGCAGGTTCTGGAACTCTCGGAACCGAGGTGATGCAAAACCTTTTTGATGTGTGTATTATCACCATCATATTGTCGTGATCACATCATCGTGATCACATCATTGTTTTATCGCTATACGCATATCGTCGCCAAGCAGATTGGTAAGAGTGTGGATACACGTTTGGAAGTGTGATAATTCAACATCATATCATCACCATCATTATTATAACAATATACCATAATCATATCATCATCTTATCATCTCACGACATTTCAGTATTATCATGTCATCAACAAGTAAGGTGACAGTGGAAAGAAACTGGATTTGTGGGAGTATTCGTATTTGTGAGAGTGACGATTCATAATCGTATCATCATCTTTATCAGCAGTCAAACAACTTGACATGTAAAGGGTGACCAGGTATGTACAGCAATCTGGACCAGCACCTCTGAAGGTCTCGCTGTATGGCGGTACAACATGCAATGTGTGGTTTTCATGAGCAATAAAAAGGGGTGGACATGATGTTTATGTTCATCTCTATTCCAATTTTCTGTGCAGGTTCTGGAGCTCTCGGAACCGAGTTGATGCAAAACTTTTTTTGACGTGTGTATTATCACCATCATATTGTCGTGATCACATCATCGTCATCAAATCATTGTTTTATCGCTATACGCATATCGTCGCCAACCAGATTGGTAAGAGTGTGGATACACGTTTGGAAGTGTGATAATTCAACATCATATCATCACCATCATTATTATAACAATATACCATAATCATATCATCATCTTATCATCTCACGACATTTCAGTATTACCATGTCATCAACAAGTAAGGTGACAGTGGAAAGAAACTGGATTTGTGGGAGTATTCGTATTTGTGAGAGTGACAATTCATAATCGTAGCATCATCTTATCAGCAGTCAAACAACTTGGCATGTAAAGGGTGACCAAAAATTTTCCTTTCGAAAACTGTACAGTCCAGAATTGGTATGCCAATCAGGTAAAATTACCGTGAGCATTGAGGGAATTATCCTACCGACGCACCAGGTTGAAGATACCCATTTGGTAAAAACCCGTATCCTGCTGCATGAAGAAGTTCGTAACTGTCTGGTGCACATCCCCGCCCGACAGGAAGAGTCGACACTTCAAAGCTTTTTTTAAGAGACTGAGGGCCTCATAATGACATTGGGAGGGATAAGGACTGTAGTGCGGGCGCTAGAGTGTCTCCCACTTGGGTCAGCATAGCTTCTGCGTTAGAACATTTGCAACATGGGGATCTGTGTTATCGTGAAGCAGTAGCACCACTTGGTGTATTATTCCACAGAGGTCGTTTCCGACAGACATGCTGCCCCATACACATTCTTCATTCAGGGATGGATGTCTACCACTGTTTGTGCTTTGGTAGCCGTGGAAATAATAACAGCATGATTGCAATGTTGCAACCCACTCCCGATTTGTTTGACCGGCCGTACGTTTTGTACGAAAGAACGTATATCTTTTTGCAACTACATTGACTGATTCTTTGAAACAGGCATCCAATGCAGACAAAATTTCTTCGTAGGACAGAGTTGCTACGTCGCGTCGGGGAAACAATTTCACTATCACACGGTAGGAGATGAGGCTGCCGCTCGTTACCTTGAATTCTGTAGGCTGCGAGATGAAATCCAAATTGGCGTGACCACTCCGTCCAGGTTTCCATTGCTGCCTCAAAAGGCCGAAAGGGTGGTGCAACTGCGTGGTGTGGCTGCTGTAGCGGTGAAGCGGCGGCGGCCGCATCGTTTTGCAGCGCACGTTGACCCTGGACGAGCTGTCCAACGGCATCCCATAAGGCCTGCGTCTGCTGATTCTGCAAGCGATAAAATTCGGACAGTACATCTGGAGATTGTGGCGAAGCCATTACACAAGTAAATTAGGGCAAAGCAAGTACACTCCTGGAAATTGAAATAAGAACACCGTGAATTCATTGTCCCAGGAAGGGGAAACTTTATTGACACATTCCTGGGGTCAGATACATCACATGATCACACTGACAGAACCACAGGCACATAGACACAGGCAACAGAGCATGCACAATGTCGGCACTAGTACAGTGCATATCCACCTTTCGCAGCAATGCAGGCTGCTATTCTCCCATGGAGACGATCGTAGAGATGCTGGATGTAGTCCTGTGGAACGGCTTGCCATGCCATTTCCACCTGGCGCCTCAGTTGGACCAGCGTTCGTGCTGGACGTGCAGACCGCGTGAGACGACGCTTCATCCAGTCCCAAACATGCTCAATGGGGGACAGATCCGGAGATCTTGCTGGCCAGGGTAGTTGACTTACACCTTCTAGAGCACGTTGGGTGGCACGGGATACATGCGGACGTGCATTGTCCTGTTGGAACAGCAAGTTCCCTTGCCGGTCTAGGAATGGTAGAACGATGGGTTCGATGACGGTTTGGATGTACCGTGCACTATTCAGTGTCCCCTCGACGATCACCAGTGGTGTACGGCCAGTGTAGGAGATCGCTCCCCACACCGTGATGCCGGGTGTTGGCCCTGTGTGCCTCGGTCGTATGCAGTCCTGATTGTGGCGCTCACCTGCACGGCGCCAAACACGCATACGACCATCATTGGCACCAAGGCAGAAGCGACTCTCATCGCTGAAGACGACACGTCTCCATTCGTCCCTCCATTCACGCCTGTCGCGACACCACTGGAGGCGGGCTGCACGATGTTGGGGCGTGAGCGGAAGACGGCCTAACGGTGTGCGGGACCGTAGCCCAGCTTCATGGAGACGGTTGCGAATGGTCCTCGCCGATACCCCAGGAGCAACAGTGTCCCTAATTTGCTGGGAAGTGGCGGTGCGGTCCCCTACGGCACTGCGTAGAATCCTACGGTCTTGGCGTGCATCCGTGCGTCGCTGCGGTCCGGTCCCAGGTCGACGGGCACGTGCACCTTCCGCCGACCACTGGCGACAACATCGATGTACTGTGGAGACCTCACGCCCCACGTGTTGAGCAATTCGGCGGTACGTCCACCCGGCCTCCCGCATGCCCACTATACGCCCTCGCTCAAAGTCCGTCAACTGCACATACGGTTCACGTCCACGCTGTCGCGGCATGCTACCAGTGTTAAAGACTGCGATGGAGCTCCGTATGCCACGGCAAACTGGCTGACACTGACGGCGGCGGTGCACAAATGCTGCGCAGCTAGCGCCATTCGACGGCCAACACCGCGGTTCCTGGTGTGTCCGCTGTGCCGTGCGTGTGATCATTGCTTGTACAGCCCTCTCGCAGTGTCCGGAGCAAGTATGGTGGGTCTGACATACCGGTGTCAATGTGTTCTTTTTTCCATTTCCAGGAGTGTATAAAGAACAAGATGCTTTGTAGACTCGTCGCCAAATATGTTGTGTCTAGACAAGACAGCCTAGACACAATGAGGAAGCCTAAAGGCACGCGCTTAAACTCACGCAGGCTGTCGTGAGGTCTGGAACAGGTCAGTGTAATTTAATGTAGCAAATAAAGTACGGAGTTGAAGTAATACTTAACTTTATTCCATAATTGGAATACATCGGTCTGATTGTTCCTGCTTCATTAGATACATAGCAAAGGATAAATGGCGCCTTGCTAGGTCGTAGCAACAGACGTAGCTGAAAGCTATGCTAACTATCGTCTTGGCAAATGAGAGCGTATTTGTCAGTGAACCATTGCTCGCTAAGTCGGCTGTACAACTGGGGCGAGTGCTAGTACGTCTCTCTAGACCTGCCGTGTGGCGGCGCTCGGTCTGCAATTACTGTCAGTGGCGACACGCGGGTCCGACGTATACTGACGGACCGCGGCCGATTTAAAAGCTACCACCTAGCAAGTGTGGTGTCTGGCGGTGACACCACAATGATAGGCCTTATTTCGACACATTTCTTAATAAGGTCGCCATAGTTCACGTTTCCGCATTTTCCGGACCCATGTTGGAGAGACACGAATGCTGCACTAATCACTTGTCTACATATTGGTGCCTATAGAGGGTTTTAGTAAATTCTCGTTACAGATTTCTACAACATTTGGAGGGGAGTGAGTAGCTAGTACTGGGTGCACATAAAATCCGGGAACACTTCCAGTTATTTATTGCACATTGTACCGATGTCATGCATTCTGCATTTTGAAGAGAAAATCTGAAAGTCTTTTTACAAACTTTTGATATGCGAACCATGAGTGACCCGGCAGAAGTCTATACGGTAATCGAACTCTTGCCACACCCGTCCCAGCACGGCATCGTCGACTGTGGCAGTTGCCTCCCGTTTTCTCTCCCGGAGCTCTGCTACATCACGTCGTAGAGGCGGTGCACACACCAGATCTCTAATGTGTCCCTAGAGAAAAAAGTGAGATCTGGTGATCTGGGAGGCCATTTTGTGAAACAGCTGTCCCCTTCTGTAGCACGGCCGATCCATCGATGCGGCAGCTCCCTGTTTAGGTGCCCACGAACTTTATGATCCAAATGGGGTGCAGCCCCAACCTGTTGAAAGATGAACGGAGAGTCCGACTGCATTTGAGACATCAGCCATTGTTGCAACGTCTCCAAGTAGGAATATCCAGTGACAGTGCTCTCGACGAATAAGAATGGCCCGTACAGTTTTCGATGTGACAAGCCACAAAAATCATTTACCTTTGGGGAATCACGCTCAAATTCAATGCATTTGTGTGGATACTTTGTACCCCAGATATGACAAATATGCCTCTTCACTTCCCCATTAGTGTGAAAAGTGGCTTCGACGCTAAAAATTAAGCAATCAACAATGCCGTCCCCATCCTCATTCAATTGTTGCAACTGCGAACAAAACTCAAAACGCTTGTCTCTGTCATCGTCATTGAGCTTCTGCACTAGCTCCAATTTGAATGGTTTCATAGACATCTTCTGTCGCAGGACTTTCCACACTGTCATTGGAGCCATTTCGAGTTCACGGGATGCATGACACACCGATTTCTTTGGACTCCTTACGAATGTCTCTCGTACGCGGTGCACATCCACTTCACTCGCACTGGGACGTCCGCTTCTCTTTGCCGGGCACAAGCAACCCACCGTAACGAATCTGTTGTGCCAGTGGTAAATGGCCTTCCTTGTTGGTGGCTTCTTACTGCATTTGGTTCTAAACAGCCGCACACAGAAAGTTCGCTCCACACCTGAACTCGCCATGTTTGCGACTAGCGCTAACTATCGGATGATTATCAAACTACGCTGTGGCGTTATACATAAAACAAACTGTCAGCGTTTCTGTTCAAAATGACATATGTATGATATCTGTACAGTGTTTGGTTTTTGTGCAATAAATATTTGAAAGTGTTCCTGGACTTTATGTACACCCTGTATTTTGAATGGGAACCCATATCCGAAAACCTACCACCTCCACACTACAACCATTTGAAAACATATCGGTAGCGTTACCACTCTTACAAATAACTGATTAGGCGTGACTTTGTTTGTTTTACGATCCCACCCACTAATATCCAAAGAAATTGCCCGTATTCTCGTTGACAAATTCTCTTCAACGGAATACAGTATGGCCTCTTCTAGTCTGAGTGGGCAGCATCTCCTTGGGGCACCATACTCAAGCTTGCCGACACTAAAGGCACCATTTCTCGAACTGTTGCGTTCTTGTAGCGAAAAGAGCATGCATTGCACTACCACGCTGCATGCTTATCTAGGAAATACACTCCTGGAAATTAAGAACACCGTGAATTCATTGTCCCAGGAAGGGGAAACTTTATTGACACATTCCTGGGGTCAGATACATCACATGATCACACTGACAGAACCACAGGCTCATAGACACAGGCAACAGAGCATGCACAATTTCGGCACTAGTACAGTGTATATCCACCTTTCGCAGCAATGCAGGCTGCTATTCTCCCATGGAGACGATCGGAGAGATGCTGGATGTAGTCCTGTGGAACGGCTTGCCATGCCATTTCCACCTGGCGCCTCAGTTGGACCAGCGTTCGTGCTGGACGTGCAGACCGCGTGAGACGACGCTTCATCCAGTCCCAAACATGCTCAATGGGGGACAGATCCGGAGATCTTGCTGGCCAGGGTAGTTGACTTACACCTTCTAGAGCACGTTGGGTGGCACGGGATACACGCGGACGAGCATTGTCCTGTTGGAACAGCAAGTTCCCTTGCCGGTCTAGGAATGGCAGAACGATGGGTTCGATGACGGTTTGGATGTACCGTGCACTATTCAGTGTCCCCTCGACGATCACCAGTGGTGTACGGCCAGTGTAGGAGATCGCTCCCCACACCATGATGCCGGGTGTTGGCCCTGTGTGCCTCGGTGGTATGTAGTCCTGATTGTGGCGCTCACCTGCTCGGCGCCAAACACGCATACGACCATCATTGGCACCAAGGCAGAAGCGACTCTCATCGCTGAAGACGACACGTCTCCATTCGTCCTTCCATTCACGCCTGTCGCGACACCACTGGAGGCGGGCTGCACGATGTTGGGGCGTGAGCGGAAGACGGCCTAACGGTGTGCGGGACCGTAGCCCAGCTTCGTGGAGACGGTTGCGAATGGTCCTCGCCGATACCCCAGGAGCAACAGTGTCCCTAATTTGCTGGGAAGTGGCGGTGCGGTCCCCTACGGCACTGCGTAGGATCCTACAGTCTTGGCGTGCATCCGTGCGTCGCTGCGGTCCGGTCCCACGTCGACGGGCACGTGCACCTTCAGCCGACCACTGGCGACAACATCGATGTACTGTGGAGACCTCACGCCCCACGTGTTGAGCAATTCGGCGGTACGTCCACCCGGCCTCCCGCATGCCCACTATACACCCTCGCTCAAAGTCCGTCAACTGCACATACGGTTCACGTCCACGCTGTCGCGGCATGCTACCAGTGTTAAAGACTGCGATGGAGCTCCGTATGCCACGGCAAACTGGCTGACACTGACGGCGGCGGTGCACAAATGCTGCGCAGCTAGCGCCATTCGACGGCCAACACCGCGGTTCCTGGAGTGTCCGCTGTGCCGTGCGTGTGATCATTGCTTGTACAGCCCTCTCGGAGTGTCCGGAGCAAGTATGGTGGGTCTGACACACCGGTGTCAATGTGTTCTTTTTTCCATTTCCAGGAGTGTATGTTTTCAAACGACAGCAGCATGGGAATGGTACATATGCGGACATGGGTCCCTATTCTGAATATTATCTACTTACTCCCTTCTACAAGCTCTAGAAGTTTGTAACAGGAATTTTCGAACATTCTGTATATACCTGCACTGGAGTTGGACTATGTTGCATATACGCTGTAGCAATGCCCTCAGACCGAAAATTATTGATCGTTCATTATAAAAAAATCATTGTAAAAATCATTATCATCACATGCTTATCATTTCTGCATATCATCACAATCTCATCAGCTTCTCATCTACTTACATCGTCATGTCAAAATATCACCAACAGGCAAGGTTGCGCAGTGGTAGGAGACTGGATATGACTTGAGGTCATTATCAAATCATCATCTCCCCCACATCAAGTCATTACCACCCTCACATCAAATCATCACCATGACTTCACCATTGCCTGATCTCATATCGTTATCATAATGTAAACAACATGTTAACATCATCCTCATCTCACAACCGTCCGTCCCCAGTAGCTGAGTGGTCAGCGCGACAGAATGTCAGTCCTCAGGGCCCGGGTTCGATTCCCGGCTGGGTCGGAGATTTTCTCCGCTCAGGAAATGGGTATTGTGTTGTCCTAATCATCATGATTTCATCCCCATCGACGCGCAAGTCGCCGAAGTGGCGTCAAATCGAAAGACTTGCACCCGGCGAACAGTCTACCCGACGGGAGGCCCTAGTCACGCGACATTTATTATCTCACCATCAAATCGTAATTAAGTATGGTAGGGCAGTGTTAAGAGGTCCCCATCTGGTCACTCATATTTCGAATTTGCATCGTTTCCTTAAACTGCCTTTGACAAGTTTGGAATGCTTCCTTGGATGCATTGTTACTTTCTCTCATCAGCCCGCCCAAATTTTAACTAGTGTTCTATCTCCAAAGGCTTCTTTGTTGAAGGGACGTCAGTCCTGACTTCCCTTCCTATTCAGGCCATCGTCATCCACACTGTATAACGTCGAATGCTGTATAAAAGGCACCCTCCATGGTATCCGCCCTGAATATTTTCTGACATCACCAATCCACGGCTCATTGGGTCGCTGTCCCAGTCCTCTCTCATCTCTCACAGTCGAACCGAGAACTCCCATGCACCTGTCTACAGTCTCATCCACTTTGATTTAATTTCCACTGAGGTCACAGTTATGCCTCCACAGCAGTCTGTCCCCTTAGACTACTGCCTCGCTACCCCATGTGGTAGTTCATGTCGCAATTTTGCGTTACTCATTGAGCAGCTTCCAACTGTGGATTGGCCTTCGCATTGAAAGCCCACGCTTCACTGGCATTACTTGTAACCGCTAGATACAGTGTGTAAAGCAGAACACAAAATTGCTGACTTTGGGGCTTTCATCTACACTCCTGGAAATGGAAAAAAGAACACATTGACACCGGTGTGTCAGACCCACCATACTTGCTCCGGACACTGCGAGAGGGCTGTACAAGCAATGATCACACGCACGGCACAGCGGACACACCAGGAACCGCGGTGTTGGCCGTCGAATGGCGCTAGCTGCGCAGCATTTGTGCACCGCCGCCGTCAGTGTCAGCCAGTTTGCCGTGGCATACGGAGCTCCATCGCAGTCTTTAACACTGGTAGCATGCCGCGACAGCGTGGACGTGAACCGTATGTGCAGTTGACGGACTTTGAGCGAGGGCGTATAGTGGGCATGCGGGAGGCCGGGTGGACGTACCGCCGAATTGCTCAACACGTGGGGCGTGAGGTCTCCACAGTACATCGATGTTGTCGCCAGTGGTCGGCGGAAGGTGCACGTGCCCGTCGACCTGGGACTGGACCGCAGCGACGCACGGATGCACGCAAAGACTGTAGGATCCTATGCGGTGCCGTAGGGGACCGCACCGCCACTTCCCAGCAAATTAGGGACACTGTTGCTCCTGGGGTATCGGCGAGGACCATTCGCAACCGTCTCCACGAAGCTGGGCTACGGTCCCGCACACCGTTAGGCCGTCTTCCGCTCACGCCCCAACATCGTGCAGCCCGCCTCCAGTGGTGTCGCGACAGGCGTGAATGGAGGGACGAATGGAGACGTGTCGTCTTCAGCGATGAGAGTCGCTTCTGCCTCGGTGCCAATGATGGTCGTATGCGTGTTTGGCGCCGTGCAGGTGAGCGCCACAATCAGGACTGCATACGACCGAGGCACACAGGGCCAACACCCGGCATCATGGTGTGGGGAGCGATCTCCTACACTGGCCGTACTCCACTGGTGATCGTCGAGGGGACACTGAATAGTGCACGGTACATCCAAACCGTCATCGAACCCATCGTTCTACCATTCCTAGACCGGCAAGGGAACTTGCTGTTCCAACAGGACAATGCACGTCCGCATGTATCCCGTGCCACCCAACGTGCTCTAGAAGGTGTAAGTCAACTACCCTGGCCAGCAAGATCTCCGGATCTGTCCCCCATTGAGCATGTTTGGGACTGGATGAAGCGTCATCTCACGCGGTCTGCACGTCCAGCACGAACGCTGGTCCAACTGAGGAGCCAGGTAGAAATGGCATGGCAAGCCGTTCCACAGGACTACATCCAGCATCTCTACGATCGTCTCCATGGGAGAATAGCAGCCTGCATGCTGCGAAAGGTGGATATACACTGTACTAGTGCCGACATTGTGCATGCTCTGTTGCCTGTGTCTATGTGCCTGTGGTTCTGTCAGTGTGATCATGTGATGTATCTGACCCCAGGAATGTGTCAATAAAGTTTCCCCTTCCTGGGACAATGAATTCACGGTGTTCTTATTTCAATTTCCAGGAGTGTAATAATGAAAACTGAACTAAAGTCAGTCTCACGGGGCCTCGGAAGGCCCTAACGGTACTGACCGACCGCCGATTCATCCTCAGCCGTCAGGCGTTACCAGATTTGGATACAGAGGGCATGTGGTCAGCACACTGTGCTCCAGGCCGTTGTTAGTTTTCATTCCCGGAGCCGCCACTTCTCAACCAAGTAGCTTCTCAGTTTGCCTCACGAGGGCTGAGTGCACCCCAGTTGCCAACACCTCTCGGCAGACAGGATGGTGACCCAGTAAAGTGCTAGCCAAGTCCAGCAGTGATATTATGGGAACCAGTGTTACCACTGTCTCAAGACCTTTGGCCTTTGTCTAATAATGTTGGAACGATTTTTAATTCGCTGTGACATGGACGCAAAAATATACTTATGAGCAGTGTCAGCAATTGTGACTGATTGATTGAATGTTTTCTGTTTGCAGTTCTTTAAACACCCACTTTCCCATTGCGACTTCATAATAGTTACTTTCACTCAGGATACAGTTAAAGCAAATGCACTTCAGTTTAGTTATTACTAGCGTCATCGGTTCCAAATACAGATAATGAACAACAGAATTCACACTCCAATAATAACTTCAGAGTTTATGTGAACCATGATTGAAGATATTTCAAACAAGGAGAACAGAGCTGAAATCTAGCGGATAACAGATCTGAATGAAGTTACTGTAGTGCACTTCACACAGACTGCAGTAAATTGCTTTTCCATCCTTTTGTTAACACACTGCTGGCTACTAAAGGAAGCATAGCAAAGAACGAAATTTTAACTGTGAGAAAGACTTGATTCAATTTGTAGGTGATCTGGGGTACACATGGCGTGAAATTTAGTACACAGAACCGCAACCTCTGACAGCAGTTATGTCCTTAATTCAGATGGAGATCGAATGAAACTCAGGTTGCGTGAAAGGCACAGTGTGTTGTGTTACCCCTGTGCCAGAGTTTATGTCATAGTGGTTGGCTAGCACTGCCATCCCAGTTTCTCAGCCACCCATGGCCAAATATTTTCAGAGGGTGAGTGGTCTCGAGAAAATGCTGGTGGCGGCAACAGTCCAACAGCTGCTGCATTGAGGTGGGTCAGCGCAGCACGTGCAACATGTCGTCTTGTGTTATCTTGTTGAAGCATAACGTCACAGAGACCTTAAATGTAAGGCAGTCACCAGCCTCAAAATGCCAGAAATGTAATGGCTACTATTCAAATTGTCCGTTCTGGGAAACAGATGCAATGGTGTTGTCAACTCTGCGGGTATTCATCCTACCATATGATGCTGACATACGCAATAAAGCGATGTACATTCTCCCTAGAGACTCCACACACGGACGCATTTATTGTAATGCTGCATGCAGCACAAGGAATCACATATAAAATTCGACATGGCGCCACTCCCGTGTCAAGTAAGATTATGTGCATCACTGTCAGTGCACATCTCTCTGTTGCAACGTTAATGGAAGCCACAACAATAGTCACTGTGCTGGCAAAGCACGTTGTTTCCGAAGGCGTTGCACTGTCGAAGTGTATACTTGTTTTGCTGACTCAAGGCACATAACATAACTGTGTAATACTGTGAGGCCGAACTAAGAGTTGTGTCTGTCCTCTCTGGCGCTAGTCACGTGGGGCCACTAACATCTTGCTTGGCGTTGGATTCTGGAGAGCTTTACTCAACGCCAAGCAAGATGTTAGTGGCCCCACGTGACTAGCACCAGAGAGGACAGACACAACTCTTAGTTCGGCCTCACAGTATTACACTGTTATGTTATGTGCCTAGGTCCACTGTTTCCGATGTGATAATGAAGGTCCTGAATGGACACCTACAGCACTATAGCGTACAGGCCGACCTCGTCTGATGACTAACAGAGGCTGCCGACAGATGAACAGGGTAGTAATGTGTAATAGGCAGACATCTATCCAGACCATCACACAGGAATTACAAACTGCATCAGCATGCACTGCAAGTACTAGGACAGTTAGAGTGAGGTGAGAAAACTTGGATTTCATGATCGAGTGACTGCTCATAAGCCACACATCACGCCGGTAAATGCCAAACGACGCCTCGCTTGGAGCGTAAACATTGGGCGACTGGACAGTGGAAAAACGTTGTGTGGAGTGTGTAACATTATGTGATTGGCTTATCATTTTAAATCTCTCACTAATCGAGCAGTCGCTCGGCAACAGCTACAGTTAGCAAATAATGTTGCGAGAATGTAAAAGGTGAACGACCTGTGACGTAACTTGTTTATTGTCGAAGCGCCGTCAGAGATGCAGTGAGTTATTGACTTTGAAAACCGCGGCGCGAAAAACGGACAGAAGAAGAACATTTTTACACATTCTTTTTATGTACGAGATATTCTCGATGAACAGTTACTCATTCTTCTCTTGTCTCCTGTAACTTGTGTCGGACGCGCATGTCTTGCCGCCGTATTATTATCGTTAAAAAATAATATTCTTTTAGTGTAAAGTAAATGTGTAATACTAAAAGTGCCTAGCAGTAGGTTTATTGTGCGACGTGTATGTGAAAACGTCAAAGGAATTATTTTCATTACGAGAAGTGCCAGTCAAAACGGCATCCATGTTAAATCCTTCATCGCAGTGTAAGTTCGTCTATTAACTGCCGTAAATTCAGAGTTAAATGGAACTGGTGTATGGACTATTTATTTAATATAGAATCTATGTCTCACTCCTTCATGAAGTTATTTAATTTTCTTTATGATTCTGCCAAACAGAGAGTTCACAGTCACGAATTCTTTCGTCGAAATCGGACGGAAGTTGTATGCGGCGAAATATTTTCTCCGCGCTATATTCTACTGGTAATTGCATGATAAACTACGATCCCTTAGGAAATTCATGTTGAGCTATCCAGAAATAATTATATTTTGAATAGGCATTTTCTCTCCTCTGCAATGCAACTTCCGACTGATCAGACGATCAAACAAGAAACAGCCGCACACGGTCGGCGTTCGCAAATATGTTTCCACCGCTGATTATAGCTATATGTTACAGCACAAAAGTAAACATATTGTTATAATTAGCGACTACGAACGGGGACATTTGTAACTGTATGTTTATGTATACACATTACGTAAACATATCGTTATAAGTAACGAATCACGGTACACAATGTGGCGATCCGATGGCAGGGTGTGGGTATGGCGAATGCCTGGTGAACGTCATCCTCCAGTGTGTATAGCGTCAACATTAAAATTCGGAGGCGGTGGTGTTGTTATGGTGTGGTCGTGTTTTTCATGGAGAGGGCTTGCACCCCTTGTTGTTTTGCGTGGCACTATCACAGCACAGACCTACACTGATGTTTTAAGCACCTTCTTCCTTCCCACTGTTGAAGAGCAATACGGGATGGCGATTACATCTTTCAACACGATCGAGCACCTGTTCATAATGCACGGCCTGTGGCGGAGTGGTTACACGACAATAACATCCCTGCAATTGACTGGCCTGCGCAGAGTCCTGACCTGAATCCTCTGGGATGTTTTGGAACGCCGACTTCGTGCCGGACCTCGCCGACCGACATCGATACCTCTCCTCAGTGCAACATTCCGTGAAGAATAGGCTTCCATTCCCCAAGAAACCTTCCAGCGCCTGACTGAACGTATGTCTGCCAGAGTGGAAGCTGTCATCTACGCCAAGTGTGGGGAAACACTATACTGAGTTCCAGCATTACCGATGAAGGGTGCGACGAACTTGTAGGTCAGTTTCAGCCAGGTGTCCAGATACTTTTGATCACATAGTTTATGTTGAAATGATAATTATTTGCATACTCAGGCATGTATCGACATTCGTGGCGTATCTCCGCCATGATGCGCTTCATCTACATCTACATGACTACTCTACAATTCAGAATTAAGTGTCTGGCGGAGGCTTTTTTGAACCATTTGAGGACTATTTCTCTATCATATCAGTGTGTGGAGCTTCTTCTTTCTGACATGTCCAAAAACATACACACCACGTGGAGTCCACAGATGCTATACGTCTTTTTGAAAGAACAGACACCACACATTCGTATAACTGACTCGCCTCAATGGACCATGAATCCACCCATCACCTTAATTGTGGATGCAGAATTACTTGAGACCCCCTGTGGGAATCTCAAAGTAGAGCATGGAGGACATGGGTGGGAGTGTGGATCAGCAGGGAGGTGTGCCGAGATAGTCAATGGAGTTGTTATAAATACTCTGTCCGTAGTGTGCAGTGATTAATACAGCCGCCTAGTAACCAGGAGATCCCACGTTTGAGACCCGTTCTGGCACGCGTTTCCACTCAGCTCATTAAGTCCTGATAAATAATTCCTTCCCTTGCTATTCATTTCTGCCCCCTCCACATCTAGCTCACACGATATTTCTCTATAGTTCCTCTCCCTTACAGCGCTCGAGGAGAATGAGCACTTATACTTTCCTTGCAGGTTCTAATGTTTCTTGGCGAAGAGTTCTCGGGCTTCCAGCCGGGTGGCGGTGTCTTCAAACTGCGACGTTTCGACGAGTGACATACTCATCATCTTCTGGCGAAGTGCCGAGCCTTTGCGGATGCCGGTCCCTTTATACCTGCGGTGTGCCCCCCACCACCTGGCCGCGGGAGGCTGGGTCCAGAGGAGCCGGCGGGTGAGGTGGAGGGGGAAGCGGGTGCGCCGTTCGTGTCTCCGTCAGAGCATTGTGATCGCGTCTCGTGAGCTGGACGGTTCTTGTTGCGTTCCTGGCGTATTGCGGCTAATGCTGGATTCCAGGTCGCGCTCAGTTGATAGCCTTCGTCCCTGTTCACAAGATTCTCGTGGACCCGTATTTCTATTGATTCTTTAATGACGCTATCCCAATAGCTCCCGGCTCGGCACAGCACCCTGGTGTTTTCGAAGTCAAAGGTGTGGTTTTCTTTGATGCTATGTTCCGCTATAGCAGATTTCTCTATCTGTCCAAGTCGAACATGCCTGATGTGTTCTTCGCACCTTTTAGAGATGCAGCGCTGCGTTTGACCAATGTACTGCACACCACATTCGCAGGCAATGTTGTATATACCAGGTGTGTTTAGTTTGAGTGGGTCTTTAGCTGAGCCCAGCAGTTCTTTCGTCTTCGGCGGTGGTCGGAAGACGGTATTTATGTTAGATTTTCTTAATAGCCTCCCGATTTTGGCCGATATGGGCCCCAAATATGGGAGAAAGGCGAGTCTCTTATTTCACACACATCAAAAAGAGTTCTGCATCACCTCGGTTCTGAGAGTTTCTGAACCTATACAGAAATTTGGTACAGAGATCAACATAAGCACCATTTCCGCCCTTTTTATAGCTCATGTAAACTCCACATTGCATGCTTACTACAATACAGCGAGATCTTCTGAGGTGTTGGAGCAGATTGCTGTACACACCGGTATCTCTGATACCCAATAGCACATCCCCTTGCATTGATGCATCATTGTATTCGTCATGGCATACTATACACAAGTTCATCAAGGCACTGTTGGTCCAGATTGTCCCACTCCTTAACGGCGATTCCGCGTATATCCCTCAGAGAGGTTGGTGGATCACGTCGTCCATGAACAGCCCTTTTCAATCTATCCCGGGCATTGTCGATAGGGTTCATGTCTGGAGAACATGCTAGCCACTCTAGTCGAGCAATGTCGTTATCCTGAAGCTAGTCCTTTACAGGGATGTTATTGTCGTGTAACCACTGCGCCACAGGCCGTGCATAATGAGAAGGTGCTCATCGTGTTGAAAGATGTAATCGCCGCCCCGAATTCCTCTTCAACAGTGGGAAATGTTGTGGGAAACAAGAACATGCTTAAAACATCAATGTAGGCTTGTGCTGTGATTGTTGTTGTTGTGGTCTTCAGTCCTGAGACTGGTTTGATGCAGCTCGCCATGCTACTCTATCCTGTGCAAGCTTCTTCATCTCCCAGTATCTACTGCAACCTACATCCTTCTGAATCTGGTTAGTGTATTCATCTCTTGGTCTCCCTCTACGTTTTTTACCCTCCACACTGTCCTCCAATGCTAAATTTGTGATCCCTTGATGCCTCAAAACATGTCCTACCAACCGATCCCTTCTTCCAGTCAAGTTGTGCCACAAACTTCTCTTCTCCCCAATCCTATTCAATACCTCCTCATTAGTTACGTGATCTACCTACCTTATCTTCAGCATTCTTCTGTAACACCACATTTCGAAAGCTTCTATTCTCTTCTTGTCCAATCTAGTTATCGTCCACGTTTCACTTCCATACATGGCTACACTCCATACAAATACTTTCAGAAACGACTTCCTGACATTTAAATCTATACTCGATGTTAACAAATTCCTCTTCTTGAGAAACGCTTTCCTTGCCATTGCCAGTCTACATTTTATATCCTCTCTACTTCGACCATCATCAGTTATTTTACTCCCTAAATAGCAAAACTCCTTCACTACTTTAAGTGTCTCATTTCCTAATCTAATTCCCTCAGCATCACCCGACTTAATTCGACTACATTCCATTATCCTCGTTTTGCTTTTGTTGATGTTCATCTTATATCCTCCTTTCAAGACACTGTCCATTCCGTTCAGCTGCTCTTCCAAGTCCTTTGCTGTCTCTGACAGAATTACAATGTCATCGGCAAACCTCAAAGTTTTTACTTCTTCTCCATGGATTTTAATACCTACTCCGAATTTTTCTTTTGTTTCCTTTACTGCTTGCTCAATATACAGATTGAATAACATCGGGGAGAGGCTACAACCCTGTCTTACTCCTTTCCCAACCACTGCTTCCCTCTCATGCCCCTCGACTCTTATAACTGCCATCTGGTTTCTGTACAAATTGTAAATAGCCTTTCGCTCCCTGTATTTTACCCCTGCCACCTTCAGAATTTGAAAGAGAGTATTCCAGTTAACATTGTCAAAAGCTTTTTCTAAGTCTACAAATGCTAGAAACTGTGCTGTGATAGTGCCACCGAAAACAACAAGGGGTCCCCTTCATGAAAAATACGACCACACCATAACACCACCGTCTCCGAATTTTACTGTTGGCACTACAAGATGTGCACTGAGGGGGCATGGGGCATGGAGACGAATGCCTCGCCAATATGCTGCCGATAAGGTTGCACTATCTGTCAGAGGATTGCATTCATGTACCATACAGCCGTTACGGCGCCTTCCATGACCACGAGCAGCGTACGTCGGCCCCACATACTGCCACCCCAAAACAGCAGGGGACCTCCACCTTGCTGCACTCGCTGGACAGTGCGTCTAAGGCGTTCAGCCTGAACGGGTTGCCTCCAAACACGACTCCGGCGATTGTCTGGTTGAAGGCGTATGCGAACCTCATCGATGAAGACAACGTGATGCCAATCCTGAGCGGTTCATTCGGCATGCTGTTGGGCCCATCTGTTCCACGCTGCGCGGTGTCGTGGTTGCAAAGATGGACCTCGCCATGGACGTCGGGAGTGAAGTTGCGCGTCATGCAGCCTATTGCGCACAGTTTTAGTCGTAACATGACGTCCTGTGGCTGCACGAAAAGCATTATTCAACATTATGGCGTTGCTGTAAGGGTTCCTCCGAGCCATAATCCGTAGGTAGCGCCCATCCACTGCAGTAGTAGCCCTTGGACGGCCTGAGCGAGGCATGTCAACGACAGTTCTCATCTATGTATCTCCTCCATGTCCGAATGACATCGCTTTGGTTCACTCCATGCCTGGACACTTTGAAACGTCCCCTTAGAAAAATGTTATACACGACTGTGCTTAACCTGACACACAATATTTTTAGCGCAACGCAATCTGACTATCAAAGATCCCTGCAGGCCCTGAGTAACATTAAACTATACCTTTCAGAAATCACTTACCTCACAAAAATCTTCATTTCTCGAACTACTGCAATACAGCGAGCGCCACTACTGCCAGCTTAATATCATCAAAAGTCATAATATATATAGCAGTTCATGACAAATTACAAAACTTCCGCCATGTCTCTCCCCACATCCACCACTGCTGGCGGCTCACCTCCAACTGCGCAACGCTACGCGCTGTTCACATTCAGCTGCCGCTGCCCAACACTACAATGGCAGACAACAGTGCAAACTAACCACAGGCTGCACACAGCACAGCCAGTGATTTTCATACAGAGCGCTACGTGGCATTACCAATATAAAAATCTAAACAGCCTACTTACATAGAGAAAAAAACAGCCTACTTATATAGCCCCCACGCTCCCCACAAAAAATTTTACAAATTTTTTTTTGGGCAGTGGCCAATACAGATTTGAAAAATTTTTTCATAATTACAGTAAGAAAGATATCTAATGCACACACTTATTGATACAATGTTGGTCAAAAGCTAAAATTTTGTCACAGTCCATAAAGACAGTCCAGATTGTTCATCACAGTAAAATTTCAGTGTTTTTCTCAAAGTCTGAGCAGTAAAAGAAAATGCACACGGAAGTAATGGATTTCCATGCAGTCTTGAAGAAGTAGTGTTGTCCTTCCAACGTAAAGACAGTGCTGACTCTTGACATGCAGACAGGTAATGGGCCACAACAGAGCAAACCCACAGCAGAGTCATTCGAACTTTTGAAGAATATTGGTAGGTAGGTCATCACAGAGTAGATCCACTGTAGTTCTGGTAGAGATTGTGGTATTGGTGGGCCACCAGAGGTGCAGACCCACTGCAATCCTTGTAGAGATAATGGTATTGGTGAGTCATCAAAGGTGTAGACCCACTGTAGTCCTTGTAGAGATGGCTAGCAGCCATCTGCTGCGACTGTGCAGGTGCACAATCACCATCGAAGAGTCTTGTAGGGAAGATAGCAAGTCCATAAACCACCACTTGTGCACGCATAAGTTTTTGGAATTGTCCTTAGAAGTCTTGCAGACAATATAGCAAGTCCATAAACCACCACTTGTACACTCACGACGTTTTTGGAATTGTCCTTAGAACCAGCAATGCTGTTATCCAGTCCCTTGCTGAATTATTAACATACGTGCAAACACTAACAGTCCCTACTTCTCACATATTGTCCATATACTATGACCAACAGAAATGTGTGCAGTGAAATGGAACTTACAAGTTAATTAATTTGATGAACTGGTGTCAATTAGAATTTTATAACATAAGAATACAATTACAGAAATACAGAAAACGTCATTAAAGAACATAACAATACAGATAACATTTGTAGTACAAGCTTTACAAAAGAATCGAAATAACATATACATCAGTGTTACAGGAATTATGACATGAGTACATACATAAAAGATCAGAATAACTTTCGAAACATCAACTTTACACATGATGAGCATTTAAACAAAACAGAATAAATAATGTGTAAGCATATTTATAAGGTAAATAACATATTATTAATGCCAATTATATTTGAGGATAACAGTATTCCTCATCATAGTGAATGTACAAGCAGAAAAAATAGTACACTAAAGTCAACAATGCAGATAAAGGAAATGTATAATCACATCTTAATGTCTATGTAATTAAAGTGGTGCACCACAACTTATTCTACGAAAAATATTACCAAGTAGTTGAAAAGAAAATTATGTATGCAAGTCCTGTGAAGGGAAATGTCTTTTTGTGCTCCTTCGTTTTTTTAAGTTATTGTTTACTGGATCTTAATGGTCATAATATATATAGCAGTTCATGACAAATTACAAAACTCCGCCATCTCTCTCCCCACATCCATCACTGCTGGCGGCTCACCTCCAACTGCGCAACGCTACGCGCTGTTCACATCCAGCTGCCGCTGCCCAACACTACAATGGCAGACAACAATGCAAACTAGCCACAGGCTGCACACAGCACAGCCAGTGATTTTCATACAGAGCGCTACGTGGCATTACCAATATAAAAATCTAAACAGCCTACTTACATAGAGAAAACATAAACAGCCTACTTACAACTTATACTGTTGAGAGCCCTTCCTGGCACAAAGTAACATTGAGGACTCGATCGAACTGCAATATTGACCGTCTAGACATGGTTAAACTGCAGACAACACGAGCTGTGCACCTCCTTCCTGGTGGAATGACTGGAACTGATCAGCTATCGAACCCCCTCCGTCTAATAGGCGCTGCTCATGCATCGTTGTTTACACAACGTCTATCCTCAGGAGTTCTGGGAACTGGGTTGATGCAAAACTTTTTTTGATGTGTGTATTACGATGATAATTTCACTCAATGCAGGGTAGTGACGATAAAATATTTTCACATCCAAAGGAGAAAATTGGTGATTGGAGTGTCGTGAAAAGATTTCGCCATAACGAAAAACACCTTTATTTCTGTTATTGCTACTCCAACTCAGCTTTTTCGATGTCCTCCTGTCATGCTGTCTCATGTGGAACGCACGTCACGTAGCAATACTCCTGGAGACCAAGGATAAGCGTAGTGAAGGCAGTGTCTCTAGTTGCATTTTCTAAAGCTATATGACTGTTAGAGTTTAAGTTGTTTGTAACTGTAATTCCTAGGTATTTAGTTCAACTGACCGCTTTAGAGTTGTGTGATTTACTGTGTAACCAAAATTTAACGGATTTCTTTTAGTACACAAGAATGCCTTGTATCACTTCTGTTTTACTTGACGGCTTTCTATCAATTACTATAGACTTTGACTTTACTCGCAGGAAATCATTAATCCATTTGCACAACTAAGACGCTACTCTGTAGGCACGGAGTTCAGTAAGAAATCTTTCCTAAGGAACTGTGAAAGTTTATTGTCTAACCTCCTTGCCTAGGGACGCCAGATGAAAGTTGATGTCGTCAAGCCCTGAATGAAAATTGCGCAACTGATAACTGGGGAGGGGAGCTTGAGAGCGCTCCCTACAGAGCGTTCCCTTTCTGTACGACACTAGGCAAGGGGCTGGAGGGTTCACACGCTGATGTGTGGGCCCCTGCATTCTATAGTTTTTATTTTAAATAAATTCCTTTAACTTGACTTCTTTGTGATTTTTAAGGTATGTTAAAGATTGATGACAGTTGATTATCTATTTATTTTAAACATTATCACTCGACTTTACAGCGATTGCAGCAGTTGTTTCAGTTTACAGATATTACAATTTTACAACTTATAGCTCGGGTATATTATACACTAATCTGCACGCACATTTCTACGGGCAACACGGAATTGCGTTGGCCAAATGTACACCACCAAAGTCTCCCAATATTTTACATAGGACATCCACTATGTGAGGAGGATAACGGGCAAACCTGGGGACCAGATACATTAACATAGGGGGTCAAATTTCCTGAATTAACGAGATCATTCATTTCCTTACACAGTCCGAAACTGGAAATAAAAGAATTGGTACAAATATTCAAATACCTCTCTTCCATGCTTGAACATTGAGACAGACGCACTGAGGGCACGTCTGCTCACTTACCCGTCTTCTGTAACACTCCCAGAATATGGCGGGCACCCGGAGGTCTTGCTGGGCCCCGGTGGAGGGGGAGGTCGAACCACTTGGCCGTGACCAGCCTCTCCACCCCAAATCTTGTGACACTGGAAAGTCTTTGACTTTTACCTGTCTGTGCTGTCTCTCTGATCCCCTACCCAGGAGTAAGGTTGGCGCTACTATACTACAGAACTACTTCCCAACAAAGATTTGGCCACGCTTTACGGAAAAGTGTGAGGAGGATTAGGAAAGTTCATGTGCAGATCCACATCCACGTACAAGAAAGGCATAATACACGACACATATAAATACGTATTATGAAGCCTGACACATTTCTTTCCACCCGTCCACATGGGTTCTGTTGCATCCGCGGCCGGCCACGTCGTGTAATTTAAATTGGCTGCGGAGCCGCCTCTGTTTCTACACTCCTGGAAATTGAAATAAGAACACCGTGAATTCATTGCCCCAGGAAGGGGAAACTTTATTGACACATTCCTGGGGTCAGATACATCACATGATCACACTGACAGAACTACAGGCACATAGACACAGGCAACAGAGCATGCACAATGTCGGCACTAGTACAGTGTATATACACCTTTCGCAGCAATGCAGGCTGCTATTCTCCCATGGAGACGATCGTAGAGATGCTGGATGTAGTCCTGTGGAACGGCTTGCCATGACATTTCCACCTGGCGCCTCAGTTGGACCAGCGTTCGTGCTGGACGTGCAGACCGCGTGAGACGACGCTTCATCCAGTCCCAAACATGCTCAATGGGGGACAGATCCGGAGATCTTGCTGGCCAGGGTAGTTGACTTACACCTTCTAGAGCACGTTGGGTGGCACGGGATGCATGCAGACGTGCATTGTCCTGTTGGAACAGCAAGTTCCCTTGCCGGTCTAGGAATGGTAGAACGATGGGTTCGATGACGGTTTGGATGTACCGTGCACTATTCAGTGTCCCCTCGACGATCACCTGTGGTGTACGGCCAGTGTAGGAGATCGCTCCCCACACCATGATGCCGGGTGTTGGCCCTGTGTGCCTCGGTCGTATGCAGTCCTGATTGTGGCGCTCACCTGCACGGCGCCAAACACGCATACGACCATCATTGGCACCAAGGCAGACGCGACTCTCATCGCTGAAGACGACACGTCTCCATTCGTCCCTCCATTCACGCGTGTCGCGACACCACTGGAGGCGGGCTGCACGATGTTGGGGCGTGAGCGGAAGACGGCCTAACGGTGTGCGGGACTGTAGCCCAGCTTCATGGAGACGGTTGCGAATGGTCCTCGTCGATACCCCAGGAGCAACAGTGTCCCTAATTTGCTGGGAAGTGGCGGTGCGGTCCCCTACGGCACTGCGTAGGATCCTACGGTCTTGGCGTGCATCCGTGCGTCGCTGCGGTCCGGTCCCAGGTCGACGGGCACGTGCACCTTCCGCCGACCACTGGCGACAACATTGATGTACTGTGGAGACCTCACGCCCCACGTGTTGAGTAATTCGGCAGTACGTCCACCCGGCCTCCCGCATGCCCACTATACGCCCTCGCTCAAAGTCCGTCAACTGCACATACGGTTCACGTCCACGCTGTCGCGGCATGCTACCAGTGTTAAAGACTGCGATGGAGCTCCGTATGCCACGGCAAACTGGCTGACACTGACGGCGGCGGTGCACAAATGCTGCGCAGCTAGCGCCATTCGACGGCCAACACCGCGGTTCCTGGTGTGTCCGCTGTGCCGTGCGTGTGATCATTGCTTGTACAGCCCTCTCGCAGTGTCCGGAGCAAGTATGGTGTCAATGTGTTCTTTTTTCCATTTCCAGGAGTGTATTTCCCCGTGCGAGCGAGCAGCGATACCTGCTGCTTATAGAGCGGAAACTACTGTACTGTTTCAACTGCATCAAAAGCCTTCTCGGCATCTAGAAGTAGGGAATCAGTTTCAGAGCCCATCTCGATAGCACTCATTACTTCTTGTGAATAAAGAGCTATTTGTGTTACACAAGAACGATATTTTCTGAATTCTAACTATGAGTCAGTAAATCGTTTTCTTCGAGATACTTCATGATATTCGAACACAGTATATGTTCCAAAATCCCACTGCAAGTCGACGTCAGTGATATGGGTCTGTAATTCAGCTGATTTCTCTTATTTCCTATCTTGATCGATGATATGACTTGTGTAACTTTCCCCTTCTTTTGAAATGGACCTTGTGTCGACCGATTAGTTGTATATGATTGCTAAATATGGTGCCATTGTATCAGCACACCCTGAAAGGAACTTGATTGGTATACCATTTGGACTGAAGACTTGCCTGTGTTAAGTGATTTAAGATGCTTCGCTACATTAGAATTATGAAACATTTATTTCGTCTTCTTTGGTGCAGGAATTTCGTAAAAATGTCGTTGGTAATATTGCCGCTGATATCGTACAGTGAAGGTATTGTGTGTGTCTTGCAGCTGGTGTACTTTACACATGACCGGATTTTCTATCAGATTTCGAGACATAGTTTTCTTTGTGGAACCTATTAAAGACATCCCACATTGAAGTCCGTGCTAAGTTTAGATCTTGAGTTAAAAATAATAATAATAATAATAATAAAAGCTAATCTTGGAGATTTTGTGACTTGTTAAATTTGGCATGCATTTTACATTGATTCTGCGTGTGTTCTGACCTGTTTTGTCTATCATACGCGTTCAGAATCACCTTTTAATAATTTATTAGGTATAAATCTTCCAACTGCCACTAATACTATTTCTTTGAATTCAGCCCACAACTGGTCTACACTTACATAGTCAGTTTGGTAGGAGTGGAGAATGTTTGCTAGGAAGGTGTCAAGCGATTTTTTATCTGCTTTTTTAAATAGGTATATTTTGGTTTTATTTTTATGCACTTGGATGTTGTGGCAGTCAATCCCTCTACAACGAACTTATGGTCACAAATCACTGTATCTGACATGATGCTATCTATTTGCTCAGGATTATTTGCTGCTAAGAGGTCAAGTACGTTTTCATAAGCATTTACAGTTCGAGTGGGCTCCTGAACTAACAGCTCAAAATAAGTTTCTAAGAAAGCATTTACGAGGGCAGTTCAATAAGTAATGCAACACATTTTTTTTCTGAAGCAGGGGTTGTTTTATTCAGCATTGAAATACACCAGGTTATTCCCCAATCTTTTAGCTACACAACACTATTTTTCAACATAATCTCCGTTCAATGCTACGGCCTTACGCCACCTTGAAATGAGGGCCTGTATGCCTGCACGGTACCATTCCACTGGTCGATGTCGGAGCCAACGTCGTACTGCATCAATAACTTCATCATCCGCGTAGTGCCTCCCACGGATTGCGTCCTTCATTGGGCCAAACACATGGAAATCCGACGGTGCGAGATCGGGGCTGTAGGGTGCATGAGGAAGAACAGTCCACTGAAGTTTTGTGAGCTCCTCTCGGGTGCGAAGACTTGTGTGAGGTCTTGCGTTGTCATGAAGAAGGAGAAGTTCGTTCAGATTTTTGTGAACAATTGTGACAGCACTACCAACAGAGATGTCAAGTTGAGCACTGAGTTGTTTGATTGTGATCCGTCGATCATCTCGAACGAGTGTGTTCGCACGCTCCGCCATTGCAGGAGTCACAGCTGTGCACGGCCGGCCCGCACGCGGGAGATCAGACAGTCTTGCTTGGCCTTGCGGCGATGACGACACACGCTTTGCCCAACGACTCACCGTGCTTTTGTCCACTGCCAGATCACCGTAGACATTTTGCAAGCGCCTATGAATATCTGAGATGCCCTGGTTTTCCGCCAAAAGAAACTCGATCACTGCTCGTTGTTTGCAACGCACATCCGTTACAGACGCCATTTTAACAGCTCCGTACAGCGCTGCCACCTGTCAGAAGTCAATGAAACTATACGAGACGAAGCGGGAATGTTTGAAAAAATTCCACAAGAAATTTCCGGTTTTTTCAACCAAAATTGGACGAGAAAAAAAAGTGTTGCATTACTTATTGAACTGCCCTCGTAGTTTGTTTTCGGGCATTCTTTTAACCTACTACCAGCTCTGAACATGTATTTTCACCAACATATCGAGGGTAGTTTGAAGTCGTCACCAGCTAATGTATAATTGTATGAGTGGGGTATCTATTTGGAATGAAACTCAACTTTTCTTTGAAATGTTCAGCAACAGAATCATCTGTGTCAGAGTTGGAGACAGTAAAAGGAGACAGTTATCAATTTATTCCGGTTGTCAAGTATAGCCTCTACCAATACCAACTCACAGGGGCTACGTACTTCACTACAAGAGAAACTGCTACTATCGCTGACAAACACCCCGCCATCAACTGTATTTAATCTATCCTATCTGAACACTGTCAGGTCCTTTGTAAAAATTTCGTGTCATCTTTAGCTGTAGCCAGCATTTTATACCTCTAGCAATTGGAGCTTCAGTGCTTTCTAGTAGCACTTGGAGCTCTGGTTCTTTCCCAATACAGATAGGACGGTTTACAACTGCGGCATTAATGGTTGCTATGTCTACCCTCTTCCTGTGTTTGTCCTGCATCCTTTCAGACAGAAGCACTTTCTCTACTTTCCCGAGACCCACTAACTTTCGTTTCGCGAGCAGTTCAAGATAAAAAAAATAAGATTTCTGGCAATCAGAAGTATGCAAAGAGACTATTAATTTTGTTCTGCGATTATCACTCATATAACTTGTATCAACTAAGGTACTGACACAAATACGCTATGTGATCAAAAGTATCCGAACACCCCTAAAAACATACGTCTCGCACATCAGGTGCATTGTGCTGCCACCTACGGCCAGGCACTCCATATCAGCGACCTGAGTAGCCATTAGACATCGTGAGAGAGCAGAATGGGGCGCTCCCCAGAATTCAAGGACTTTGAACGTGGTCAGGTGATTGGGTGTCACTTGTGTCAGACGTCTGTACGCGAGATTTCCACACTCGTAACATCCCTAGCTCCACTGTTTCCGATGTGAAACGTGAAGGGGCACGCACAGCACAAAAGCGTACAGGCCGACCTCGTCTGTTGCCTGACAGAGACTGCCGACAGTTGAAGAGCGCCGTAATGTGTAATAGGCAGACATCTATCCAGACCGTCACACAGGAATTACAAACTACGTCAGGATCCACTGAAAGTACTATTACAGTTACGCAGGAGGTGAGATAACTGGGATTTCATGGTCGAGCGGCTGCTCATAAGCTACATATCACGCCGGTAAATGACAAACGAGACTCGCTTGGTGTAAGTAGGTAAACATTGGACGGTTGAACAGTGGAAAAACGTTGTGTGGAGTAACGAATCGCGGTACACAATGTGGTCAGGATGTGGGTGTGGCGAATGCCCGTTGATCGTCATCTGCCAGCATGTGTAATGCCAGTACTAAAATTCGGAGGCGGTGGTGTTACGATGTGCACGTGTAATTCATGGAGGGGCTTGTACCCCTTGTTGTTTTGCGTGGAACTATTACAGCAAAGGACTACATTGATGTTTGAAGCACCTTCTTCCTTCCCACTGTTGAAGAGCAATTCGGGGATGGCGATTGCATCTTTCAACATGATCCAGCACCTGTTCGTAATGCACGGCCTGTGGCGAAGTGGTTACAGGACAATAACATCCCTGCAATGGACTGGCCTGCACAGAGTCCTGGCCTGAATCCTACAGAACACCTTTGGGATGTTTCGGAACTCCGACTTCGAGCAGGCCTCACCGACCCACATCAATACCTCACCTCAGTGCAGCGCTCCGTGAAGAATGATCTTCAATTCCCCGATAAACCTTCCAGCACCTGTCTGAACGTATGCGTGTGAGAGTGGAAGCTGTCATGAAGGCTAAGGGTGGGCCAACACCATACTGAATTCCAGCGTTACCGATGCAGGCGTCGCGAACTTGTAAGTCATTTTCAGCCAGGTGTACAGATACTTTTGACCACATAGTGTACACTCCTGGAAATGGAAAAAAGAACACATTGACACCGGTGTGTCAGACCCACCATACTTGCTCCGGACACTGCGAGAGGGCTGTACAAGCAATGATCACACGCACGGCACAGCGGACACACCAGGAACCGCGGTGTTGGCCGTCGAATGGCGCTAGCTGCGCAGCATTTGTGCACCGCCGCCGTCAGTGTCAGCCAGTTTGCCGTGGCATACGGAGCTCCATCGCAGTCTTTAACACTGGTAGCATGCCGCGACAGCGTGGACGTGAACCGTATGTGCAGTTGACGGACTTTGAGCGAGGGCGTATAGTGGGCATGCGGGAGGCCGGGTGGACGTACCGCCGAATTGCTCAACACGTGGGGCGTGAGGTCTCCACAGTACATCGATGTTGTCGCCAGTGGTCGGCGGAAAGTGCACGTGCCCGTCGACCTGGGACCGGACCGCAGCGACGCACGGATGCACGCCAAGACCGTAGGATCCTACGCAGTGCCGTAGGGGACCGCACCGCCACTTCCCAGCAACTTAGGGACACTGTTGCTCCTGGGGTATCGGCGAGGACCATTCGCAACCGTCTCCGTGAAGCTGGGCTACGGTCCCGCACACCGTTAGGCCGTCTTCCGCTCACGCCCCAACATCGTGCAGCCCGCCTCCAGTGGTGTCGCGACAGGCGTGAATGGAGGGACGAATGGAGACGTGTCGTCTTCAGCGATGAGAGTCGCTTCTGCCTTGGTGCCAATGATGGTCGTATGCGTGTTTGGCGCCGTGCAGGTGAGCGCCACAATCAGGACTGCATACGACCGAGGCACACAGGGCCAACACCCGGCATCATGGTGTGGGGAGCGATCTCCTACACTGGCCGTACACCACTGGTGATCGTCGAGGGGACACTGAATAGTGCACGGTACATCCAAACCGTCATCGAACCCATCGTTCTACCATTCCTAGACCGGCAAGGGAACTTGCTGTTCCAACAGGACAATGCACGTCCGCATGTATCCCGTGCCACCCAACGTGCTCTAGAAGGTGTAAGTCAACTACCCTGGCCAGCAAGATCTCCGGATCTGTCCCCCATTGAGCATGTTTGGGACTGGATGAAGCGTCGTCTCACGCGGTCTGCACGTCCAGCACGAACGCTGGTCCAACTGAGGCGCCAGGTGGAAATGGCATGGCAAGCCGTTCCACAGGACTACATCCAGCATCTCTACGATCGTCTCCATGGGAGAATAGCAGCCTGCATTGCTGCGAAAGGTGGATATACACTGTACTAGTGCCGACATTGTGCATGCTCTGTTGCCTGTGTCTATGTGCCTGTGGTTCTGTCAGTGTGATCATGTGATGTATCTGACCCCAGGAATGTGTCAATAAAGTTTCCCCTTCCTGGGACAATGAATTCACGGTGTTCTTATTTCAATTTCCAGGGGTGTATAATTACATCAGATAAACACATGAAACCACTCGCCCTAAAAACAAAACCACAGCCTTTCGTGAGGTACAAATAACCTACTTGTACAGCTTAGCATGTAGCTTTTAACACAGGAGCGTGATTCAGATCTGTGCGATGTGGTTACCAGTTTTGTCAAAACTGCCATGTATAGTACTGAAACGCCATTTAAATGATGAACCCATCTAATCTTAATTAACTCTCAGCTACAAATGAGAGTGTGAGTATGGTTTAAGTTGATGCAAGTGATTGCTTTAATTAACTGCTAAATTCAACATTAATTTCTTATTCTGGAGGATTGTTTACAAGGGTAATTGGGAAACCTGTTGAACACTTGTTCAAGCAGACCCAGGGAAAAGAGCCACTTTCAGACCATAAGGGTTTCATAGTCCTCTTCAAAAGATATTCACATCCAATATGAAGGGAAGAGGAGCATTTAGTTAGAAGCACTGGCCCAGTATGTTGCGTGTGGGCCAGCTCCACTGGGAAGGTGCCGTCTATATTTGGGTCCTAAATGACAGAAAGGTGTTGTGTAATCAAAGACTGCTTTTAACATGGCGTGTCCATTGGCACTGGGAAGGCACGTCTTGAGCTAACAGCACCAGGGTATGTTGTACAGTAATGCACTGCTCCATGCAGAAAGTACGTATTTTGGAACTGCTGGACACAGGGCAGCTCAAAGATAAGGTCTGTAAGGGGGACTGAGACGAGACTATCTGACTTCTTTGTGTTCGGGAGCCGGCCGCTGTGGCCGAGCGGTTCTAAGCACTTCAGTCCGGAACCGCGCTGCTGCTGCGGTCGCAGGTTCGAATACTGCTTCGGGCATGGATGTGTGTGATGTCGTTAGGTTAGTTAGGTTTAAGTAGTCATAAGTTCTAGTGGACTGATGACCTCAGATGTTAAGTCCCATAGTGCTCAGAGCCATTTGAAGCATTTTTTTGAGCTCGGGAGCGTGGTACTCTAGCCATCAGGACACTACTAAGCTAACTGAATTAATGTTGACTTTATTGTGAAATAGTAAGAGTAACTACCATTGGCTAATACACTAAAGCGTCAAAGAAACTGGTATAGGCATGCGTATACAAATACAGAGATATGCAAACAGGGAGAATACACCGCTGCTATCGGCAACACTACTACATTGTCAGGTTATCAAGGTTTAAGTCAGTTTGAACGCGGTGTTATAGTCGATGGGACTCAGCATCTCGGAGATAGCGATGAAGTAAGGATTTTCCAGTACGACCATTACACGAATATATCGTGAATATCAGGAATCCGTCAAATCATCGAATCCCCGACATCGCTGTTGCCGGAAAAAGATCCTGCAAGACAGGTACCAACGACGACAGAAGAGAATCGATCGTTCAACGTGACAGAAATGAAATCCTTCCGCAAATTACTGCAGATTTCAGTGCTGGGACATCAACAAGTGTCAATGCGCGAATCGTTCAACGAAACATAATCGATGTGGGCTTTTGGAGCTGAAGGCCCACTCGTGTACCCTTAATGACTGCACGACACAAGGCTTTACGCCTCGCCTGGGCGCGTCAACACCAACATTGGACTGCTGATGACGGGAAACATGTTGCCTGGTCGGACGAGTCTCATTTCAAATCCTATCGTGCGGATGGACGTCTATGTGTACGGAGACAACCTCATGAATCCATGGACACTACATGTCAGCAGAGGACTGTTCATGCTGAAGGAGGCTCTGTAATGCTGTGGGGCGCGTGCTGTTAGAGGTGATATGAGACCCTTGACACGTCTAGATACGACCCTAATAGGTGACACGTACGTAAGCATCCTGTCTGAGCACTTGCATCTATTCGTGTCCACTGTGCATTCCGACAGACTTGGGCAGTTCCAGCAGGACAGTGCGACACCCTGCACGTCCAGAACTGCTACAGAGTGTCTCCAGGAACACTTCTCTAAATTTAAACACTTCCGCTGGGTCCGCAGCTCGTGGTCGTGCGGTAGCGTTCTCGCTTCCCACGCCCGGGTTCCCGGGTTCGATTCCCGGCGGGGTGAGGGATTTTGTCTGCTTCGTGATGACTGGGTGTTATGTGGTGTCCTTAGGTTAGTTAGGTTTAAGTAGTTCTAAGTTCTAGGGGACTGATGACCATAGATGTTAAGTCCCATAGTGCTCAGAGCCCACTTCCGCTGGCTACCAGACTTCCCAGACATGAACATTATTGAGGATATCTGGAATGCCTTGGAAAGTGCTGTTCAGAAGAGATCTCCATCCCCTCGTACTCTTACGGATTTATGGACAGCCCTGTCAGGATTCGTGTTGTCAGTTGCCTCCAGCACTACTTCAGACACTAGTCGAGTTCATGCCAAGTTGTGTTGCGGCACTTCTGCGTGCTCGCAGGGGCCCTACACGGTATTAGGCAGGTGAACCAGTTTCTTCGGTTCTTCAATACATAAATAAATTTTGGAATGGCAGAACATAAGTCGCTTTTGCGAACATGGAGAAGGCCTTACCGGCTGAAGCGCGAAATACTACAGGTAGTGGGAGTCAGAACTTGGGTGCTTGTGAGCTCCAGTACTAAGACTCCCTACAGTTGGGCAGTTGTATTAAAACTGAGTAAGGAAGGAAGACTGAGCATCTGATGGGCTGGCATTCGGATGCTCACACTCAGAAAGTAAGTGTGAAAATTCCGCTGCTTGCTGGGAGTGATCTGCAGAGTGTCTTCCATCCGAGACTCGACAGGTGACGTTTCAGCCAAGAGGGGGGGCCTTTATTCCAGGCGTTGAGGGAGACCAACATTCGCTGCAGACCAGATGGTTTATAATTTAGCAGCCACCACTCTTGGACACCGGTAACTATAAGTGAGCAGCAGCAGTGTAGGAATCATGCGAAGACTTCAGAATAATGGCAGGACTTTCATAATTTTAATTCAAGTATATTTATGAACACTCACAACTCGGCATGAGCTCGATGAAGATGGTACGTGTATGCATATTTCTTTCCGTGTTTCTTTCCTCTATGATTAACATTCAACAATCTTATTGCTGCTTCTGCGAACTTGATTGTTTCCCCAATGTACTGTTGACTTTAACGTATTCATCTCAGACTCGAGTTTTGCCATTTTATTGATATTTTAATCCCATTGTAACTTGTGTTAATGCTTAGTGAACATAACAGATTACTGTCTTCGTGCACTTATCTTCAATGTGAACTCTACAGGGACTTGTAGTAAATAGGATTTCATACTAACCAATCTTTCATTCAATAGTTTGATGAACCCCTATTTCACCTTTTTGTGTCATAACATCCATATTTCACATATACTAGGGCCACCAAGGTTAATATACTCAATTCATTAAATTGTCTGTTGCAGGACACCTATTAAATTCATGTGGTTCAAAAAATGTTCAAATGTGTGTGAAATCGTATGGGAATTAACTGCTAAGGTCATCAGTCCCTAAGCTTACACACTACTTAAACTAAATTATCCTAAGAACAAGCACACACACCCATGTCCGAGGGAGGATAGGCACTTGGGGCAGGGAGTGGCAACTGACACTTAACATAGACAAATGTAATGTATTGCGAATACATAGAAAGAAGGATCCTTTATTGTATGATTATATGATAGCGGAACAAACACTGGTAGCAGTTACTTCTGTAAAATATCTGGGAGTATGCGTGCGGAACGATTTGAAGTGGAATGATCATATAAAATTAATTGTTGGTAAGGCGGGTACCAGGTTGAGATTCATTGGGAGAGTCCTTAGAAAATGTAGTCCATCAACAAAGGAGATGGCTTACAAAACACTCGTTCGACCTATACTTGAGTATTGCTCATCAGTGTGGGATCCGTACCAGATCGGGTTGACGGAGGAGATAGAGAAGATCCAAAGAAGAGCGGCGCGTTTCGTCACAGTGTTATTTGGTAACCGTGATAGCGTTACGGAGATGTTTAACAAACTCCAGTGGCAGACTCTGCAAGAGAGGCACTCTGCATCGCGGTGTAGCTTGCTCGCCAGGTTTCGAGAGGGTGCGTTTCTGGATGAGGTATCGAATATATTGCTTCCGCCTACTTATACCTCCCGAGGAGATCACGAATGTAAAATTAGAGAGATTAGAGCGCGCACAGAGGCTTTCAGACAGTCGTTCTTCCCGCGAACCATACGCGACTGGAACAGGAAAGGGAGGTAATGACAGTGGCACGTAAAGTGCCCTCCGCCACACACCGTTGGGTGGCTTGCGGGGTATAAATGTAGATGTAGATGTAGATGTAGAACCTGCGCTGGGACCAGCCGCACAGTCCATGACTGCAGCGCCTTAGACTGCTCGGCAAATCCCGCGCGGCAAAATTCATGTGGACCTATGGGGAGTTTGGGGTGCACTCAGCCTCGTGATGCCAATTGAGGAGCTACTCGACCGACTAGTAGCGGCTCCGGTCAAAGAAAACCATCATAACGACCTGGAGAGTGGTGTGCTGACCACACACCCCTCATATCTGCATCCTTATTGAGGATGACACGGCGGTCGGATGGTTCCAGTGGGCCACTCGTGATGGGAAGTCCTATGGGGAGTGATGTGTTTATCGATGAAGGCACGCAGTATAGGTCTTTCTGACCTCCACAGGTGTGTGTCGATGTTCAGCCAGAAATTTGCAGGTGGACTACGACCATTTGTCTGGTGCACATTTTACGAGGTGCATTCAAGTTCTAAGGCCTCCGATTTTTTTTCTCCGGACTGGAAAGAGATAGAAACATCCGCATTGTTTTAAAATGAGGCCGCGTTCATTGTCAATACGTCCCAGAGATGGCAGCACCGTACGGCAAATGGAATTTTACCACCAGCAGCGAGAATGAGAACTGTTTTAAATACTTAAAATGGCGACGTTTTCCTTACTTGAACAGCATGCAATCATTCGTTTTCTGAATTTGCGTGGTGTGAAACCAGTTGAAATTCATCGACAGTTGAAGGAGACATGTGGTGACGGAGTTATGGATGTGTCGAAAGTGCATTCCTGAGTGCGACAGTTTGATGAAGGCAGAACATCGTGTGACAACAAACCGAAACAACCTCGGGCTCGCACAAGCCGGTCTGACGACATGATCGAGAAAGTGGAGAGAATTGTTTTGGGGGATCGCCAAATGACTGTTGAACAGATCGTCTCCAGAGTTGGCATTTTTGTGGGTTCTGTGCACACAATCCTGAATGACGACCTGAAAATGCGAAACAGACTCCTAAAGAAGCCTTCGCCGCTGCCATGGAATCATGGCGTCAACGTTGTGAAAAATGTGTACGTCTGCTGGGCGATTACGTCGAGAAGTAAGGCCAGTTTCATCGATTTCGGGTGAGTAGTTAATTAGAAAAAAAATCGGCCTTAGAACTTGAATGCACCTCGTATAGTACAGTGTCGAAAGCCTTCTAGAAATCTAGAAATACGGAATCGATCTGAAATCCCTTGTCAATAGCACTCAACACTTCGTGTGAGTAAAGAAAAAAATGAAATTATCGTATGGCAGTGTTGGCCAGGAGACCCCATGCGGGGAAGTTTGGCCGCAGTATTGCAAGTCCTTTTTAGCTGACTCCACTTCGGCGACTTGCGAGTCATTGATGATGAAGAACACACAACACCCAGTCATCACGAGGCAGAAAAAAATAAACACAATGCTAGATATTAAAGTGCAGTGTCATGAATACGGGATGCGACAAACGTCAAATTGGCATGAAGTGTACCACAGCCTTGGCTATACAAATGATTGGCATTTCAGTGCAGCCAACATTGGCGCGCCCAACAACAGCACTCTACACAGGAATGGCACCACACTGTCTTTTCAGATTCTGTTTACAACACTGTAGTAAACGCGTCCATGTGTAGAGGCTCTGAGGAGAATGAACGTAGGAGTAACGCATTTATCATCATCATATGGTCGCAGCACATCGAATGATAGTGTGGAGTGCCATTGGGCACACAAGACAGTCATCTTTGGTCCGCATAGTCAGTAATAAGATGTACTGAGGCCAGTGGTTGAACTCTCTGTGACATCTTTCAACAAGATAGCGCAAGACCACGTGTTCCCCAACACTCCGTTGACCTACATAGACGGTATTGGACTGCCACCCTCACCATCACATTCTCTCGATCTCTCACCCACTGAAAAATCTGGTCACAGTTGAAACAAATTTCGGGCTCGCACTCATCGATTAATTCACTGCATGATATTTCGACTGGGCACGTGTCAGTCATCTTCAGATGAGCCATCAAAGACTCTTATGGTTCACCTGAAGCTGACTGGCAGGTGCCCACTCGAAATGTATGTATTCAATCAATCGACGACTGACAGTAAGCCTGAAATTTGTTTGAACATACAATTCGCCAGGAAAATTTTAAAATTAGAGTCTGGTCGCGGGTTGCTGAGAGACTGGCACGCCACCAATCACCTGCACTACCTCCAATGTGCCCCAGCACAGAGTAGAAGCAGCGTGGAATGATGTACCCGTATCTTAAGCTCTGCTCATCTCGATGCCTGTCCAGGTTACAGCCATTGTTTGCTGCCGAATTTCTCCCCCCAAATAACCTACAAGTTTAATTAAGTATTATGCCTACTTAACTGCACACATTCAGTGTGTAAAATTATGTTATTCGATATTATTTCTTGTGTTCCATTTTAATGGCGAGCAATGAACCACAAAATATTCGGACGCCGTATCAATTTTTTTCCATGTGCGGACGTATGTCCATCCCGTATTCTGTAGTGAGAAACAACAGACGTATGTTTTGGACACCACGACCGTCACTCTTCATGCATATGGGTAGGTATGATCGTAGCAGCAGATGTCTCGTTGTTGACTTGGCCCTAGTATACAGTCAATCAAGATAACTTTTTACCAGTCGAGGTAGCTTTGTATTACTTACTACTATTGTTTCAAATGGCAGCTTCGCCACCTGCTTGGATTATTTTGTACTAAAAGTTGCAGTTTTGTTACCTTTGTGGTTTCTAGTTAGTATTTCAGTTGTCTTTCCACCTTCTTACTAGCTCTCACGGTTGTGATTATCCTTCAATTGCACTGACAGTGAAGAGAGCTGACGAAAATGATTTAAGTTCAACAATGTCCGATCTATATTAATACCTTGATAGTTCAAAGTAAAAACTGTTTGGTTTTATTCCTTATAAACACCTGATATTCTTCTGGCATGACCTAAATTTACACAGAGCATTAGATATAGAAACTATGTTTTTTAAGACTGGTCTAAAGATACAGTATAGGACAGTGTCACTTTGCACCAGTATTTAAAACGGAATTTTACTCTGATATGGCACAGCTAGTACTTTACCAAGCACTCAGTTACTACACAGGCCAACGATGGAAAAACATTTTTTGCTGAAAATACCTCATTCTTATGATTTTTAGGGTGTGAAATCCAAATATGAACCCACAATTTCTTCACATTTCACAGTGAAATTTATTAAATTGAGCGATTTTTAAAGAATTTAACAGCTTTTATGTAGTTAAAATAATTGAGAACGGAGGTGTAATGAATGTAGATGACTGTGGTAGCACTGCTGAAAAACATTTGCTGGCAAAAAAAGGTCTATTCTATTTTTGTGTTAACAGGTGGTGTTTTGTCTACTCTCAACCTAACCTCACTTTCCTGTTTCCTGTACATGTATTCAGTACAATGTCTAATCCTGGTTGTGAAAATTCTGCTGACACTTTTTGTTATATTTGCGATGAATTTCTGATTAAAAAACGCAAAAGAAATATTACAGACTTTGTGAAAAGGTTTATCTATCATACTCTTGATTTAAAATTGGTGATCAAAATAAATTTTGGTTGCTACATTATGTTATGTGTGTGTTGAAGATCTGAGAAAATGGTCCAAAAAGGAGAGAAAAGCCTTTAGATTTGCTGTTTCTATGATCTGGAGGGAGCCAAGAAATCATTCCGATGATTGCTACTTTTGCAGTTTTGATATTACTGGTCACAATTCGGAAAACAAGAAGGTAATAAGCTACCTTAACCTTCCGTCTGCCATCCGACCAGTAGGGCATGGTGTAGATTTGCTGGTTCCTGAACCAGCAGATGATTTAAATTCTATTCCAACAAAAGTATTTTCTGATGAACAATCTGATTTAGATGAACCAGATGATGATGAATTCCATTGTAATACAGAACGTCTAGAACCCAAATTGTTTACTCCGACCGAGCTTAAAGATTTGGTTAGTGATCTGGGCTTAATGAAAGAAAAACCTGAATTCCTTGGTTCTAGATTAAAAGAAAAGAACTTATTGGCGATTGGAACCAGCGTATACATGTATAGAAAGAGAGAGCGGCAATTTTCCAAGTTTTTTCAACAAGAATGTGATTTAGTGTACTGCTCAGACATTCCCAGCCTGATGAATGGGTTTTGTATTGAATACAAAAAGGAAGACTGGAGGCTGGTTATTGATTCATCCAAAAATAGTTAAAGGTTGTTTCATTGCACAATGGTAACATGTATACATCTATACCTGTTGGACGTTCTGTACATATGAAAGGAAGCTATGAAAACCTAGAAATAGTGCTAAATAAAATAGGCTATTCTGCTCATGGTTGGATGATATGTGATGATCTAAAAGTAACATTCATGCTCCTTAGTCAGCAAGGTGGCTTTACCAAATTTCCATGTTTCTTGTGTGAATGGGACACTAGGGCTAGAGATCAACACTGGGGCAGAAAGAACTGGGCTGTGAGGGAGTCTTTAAAACTTGGTGAGAAGAACATTCTATGCTAAAACCTTGTATATCCAAAAAAACGTACTCCTACCACATCTACATATAAAGTTAGGCCTAATGAAACAGTTTGTGAAGGCTTTGCCTAAAGATGGACCATGTTTTAAGTATATTTGCCAAAAGTTTCCACACCTTTCAGAAGCTAAACTAAAAGAAGGCGTCGTTGTCGGACCTGATATTAGGAAAGTGATGTTTGACGTTAACTTTGAATACACAATGCCCTTAAATGAGAAAGAAGTACGGGTCATCAGCAAGATGTAGATGTAGATGTATCATTCAAGCAAGTAGTTACAAAGTTCTTAGGACATGAAAAAGACCCAGAATGTGTTTCTATTATAGCTACAATGTTAAAGAAGTTTAAAACTTCAGGATGTTTAATGTGCCTGAAAGTCCACTTTTTGAACAGTCACCTTGATTACTTCCCGGACAAAATGGGAGATGTTCGTGAGGAGCAAGGGGAGCTTTTTCACCAGGCCATTAAAGTGATGGAAAAACGCTACCAAGGCCACTGGAACACCAACATGATGGGGGACTGCTGTTGGTCACTTCACCGATAAGTTCAGCAAGCGACTCATTGTAGAAAAAGCTACAGAAGCAGCTTCAAAGAAAAAATGTAAAGAATATACAAACCAGTTCCAGCCAACAAGAGAAACCTCCATTAACACATATCATTGTTTTAAGTAGCTTACTGCAAATACAAACCATGATTACGTTGTAATAAGGCTTTTCATAAAAATCTGTAAACATCTGCTATCAAAGTAAAAAAAGGTTTTAAAACTTTTTTCGTTGGCCTGTGTTATAAATGTAAAATGTTACAATATCTGTTGTGATGAGTAGTTAATTTTGTCTGAAGCATTTTCAAAACAAGGAAAAAGTGGTATAAAACTACCCTGATTGACTGTACTCCAGAATGCTGTCGAGTAGTTGGGAGCTTTCCTTCGAACATTGTGATTTGTCAAAGGCATTTGATTGTGTGAACCACAACATCCTTTTAAATAAATCTGAATACTAAGGTGTCATGGGCAGCGCTGCAAAATGGTTCAAGTCGTACCTCGCTAACAAGAAACAAAGGGTGTCAGTGCAAGGGACTAGTGAATTAAGTCATCAGTCATCATCAGAATGGGAAGAAATTACATGTGGTATCCCACAAGGATCCATTTTAGGGCCATTGCTTTTTCTTGTGTACATTAATGATCTCTCATCAGTTACAGTGCCAGAAGCAGAGTTCTTTTTGTTTGCAGATGGCACAAGTATTACAATAAATAGTATGTCAAGTGTAGTTCTAGAAAGATCTGCTAATGATATTTTCATGGATATTAATAAATGGTTTAAAGCCAACTCACTGACATTAAACTTCGAAAAAACTCACTACATGCAATTCAGAACCTGTAAGAGGTTTCCACCCAGCATATGCATAAATTATGAAGAAGAGCAGATAGAAGAGGTTGGCAGTCTTAAATTCCTGGGATTGCGACTTGATAATAAATTCAGTTGGGAGGAGCACACCACAGAACTGCAGAAATGCCTTAACAAATCTGTATTTGCAATTCGAGTGTTAGCAGACATAGGCGACATAAAAATGAAAAAGCTTGCATACTTTGCGTACTTTCATTCCATAATGTCATATGGTATAATATTTTGGGATAACTCTTCAAATCAAACAAAAGTTTTCAGAGTCCAAAAGCGTGTAATACGTATTATTTGTGGAGTAAATTCACAGACGTCCTGTAGAAACCTCTTCAAAGAACTGGGTATACTAATTACTGCCTCTCAGTATATTTACTCCTTAATGAAATTTGTCCTAAATAACATATCTCTTTTTCCAACAAACAGTTCAGTTCATACATACAATACCAGGAACAAAACCGATCTGTACAAGGACTTAAAAGCACTTACTTTAGTTCAAAAAGGGATCCACTACTCAGGAACACTCATCTTCAATAATTTGCCAGCAAACATAAAAAATTTAGTTACAAATAAAGATCAGTTTAAAAGGAGCCTGAAAGACTTACTAGTAGCGAACTCCTTCTACTCCATTAACGAATTTTTTTAATAGAAACAAATGATGTATTGTATATATTCATACTATTAGTATTTTCGAGGAAATGCTCGCAGCAAAGGCAGAAAAGCCACCGATTTGCAGGTATCTTCTGGTGGTTCAGGGGAAGATAGGAAGAATTCTGAAAAGATATCATATCAAAAATGTTTTTCGTCCGCCAGCCAAGATTAGAGCGCTTCTTGGCTCTGTTAAGGATGACTTGGGTTTGAGGAAGCCCGGTGTGTACAAGATCCCTTACCACTGTGGGAAGGCTTATATTGGGCAGACAATCCGGACCACTCAGGGCCGATGTGTTGAGCATCAGCGGCACACAGAATGCTATATGACGAGACACAAATGGTTGCCCCTGCATCTCGCTATTGGGACTGTGTTTTAAAAGAATCTATAGAGATTCGTTTATCTGACAATCTTATTAATAAAAACAAGGGTTATCTTTTAAGTAAGACTTGGGACCCGGTGTTATCTGACATTAAAAAACAACGGTCTGCGTTTCGATCGTCGGAATAAAATTAAAATTTTTTATTTTTTTTTTATTTTTGATTTTTGATAGCGATATCTCGATTTCGCTTGTTTCCACTACTGGCGGCGCGGTATGTTTACTTGCGCTAGAGGGCAGTTACGGCACCTTCTCCCGCACGCGGCCTATCTAGGGGCCTCCGCTTGCGCTGGGAAGTCAGTTCCGGCGAGATCGTGCACCAGCACTCTCACCTGAAGATGGCGGCCAGGTGGACCGCGGAAATATTGTGTCATGAAGAGGTTATGATGCGGCTGGACACCCGAGAAGAATATTATCAAATGATGTATTGTATATACTCATACTATTAGTATTGTTATTTCAGCTTTAAAAAATGATGTATTGTATATACTCATACTATTGGTATTGTTACTTCAGCTTAAAAAAAAGTGACATGTTCTACATCCATGAGGATCTCCTCAGTACAGATCTATGGAACAAAAAACTAATCTAATCTATCATCTAAAATTGCGTTTGATCTTTCCTCCACCTTGCTGAATAGGCTCCATGTTTTGTCCACAGCTGCTCAACATGTCCTACACGGTGTTCAACCTGCTGTTCGAACTGCAGAGCGCCTACTGAGCAGTGGCCCCACCAGGCTCCGGACGGTGGCGGCTGCTCCACTGCTAGAGACGATGACACGAGGGGTGCAGTGTGTGCAGGACACAGGAATGCTTGTAAAGGCATAGTGCTCAGCCACGGTTTTCAAATTGTCATTAAAGACCCGTTTCAGGTTCCATCCTTGCTAAGATGGCGCCGTATTCGTCTCACTCTGTTTGTTTTTACTGAATTAAGAAACCTGCGGCTGCAGTGAGCAAAATAAAACCTTCTTTACCCATCAGCTTCTCTCACTGACAATACACTGAAGCGCCAAAGAAACGAGTATAGGAATGCGTATTCAAATACAGAGACATGTAAACGCACAGAATACTGCACTGCGATCCGCAACGCCTGCATAAGACAACAAGTGTCTGGTGCAGTTGTTACACTACTGGCCATTAAAACTGCTACACCAAGAAGAACTGCAGATGATAAACAGGTATTCATTGGACAAATATGTTATACTAGAACTGACATGTGATTACATTTTCACGCAATTTGGGTGCATAGATCCTGAGAAATCAGTACCCAGAACAACCACCTCTGGCCCTAATAACGACCTTGATCCGCCAAGGCATTGAGTCAAACAGAGCTCGGATGGAGTGTACAGGTACAGCTGCCCATGCAGCTTCAACACGATACCACAGTTCATCAAGAGTAGTGACTGGCGTAATGTGACGAGCCAGTTGCTCGGCCACCATTGACCGGACGTTTTCAGTTGGTGAGAGATATGGATAATGTGCTGGCCGGGGCAGCAGTCGAACTTTTTCTGTATCCAGAAAGGCCCGTACAGGACCTACAACATGCGGTCGTGCATTACCCTGCTGAAATATAGTGTTTCGCAAGGATTGAATGAACTGTAGAGCCACGGGTCGTAACACATCTGAAATGTAACGTCCACTGTTCAAAGTGCCGTGAATGCCAACAAGAGGTGACCGAAACGTGTAACCAATGACACCCCATACCATCACGCCGGGTGGTACGCCAGAATGGCGATGACGAACACACGGCTGCAATGTGCGTTCACCGCGATGTCGCCAAACGCGGATGCGGCCATCATGATGCCGTAAACAGAACCTGGATTCATCCGAAAAAATGACGTTTTGCCATTCAAGCACCCAGGTTCGTCGTCGAGTACACCATTGCAGGCGCTGCTGTCTGTGATGCAGCGTCAAGAGTAACCGCAGCCATGGTCTCCGAGCTGATAGTCCGTGCTGCTGCGAACGTCGTCGAACTGTTCGTGCAGATGGTTGTTGTCTTGCAAACGTCCCCATCTGTTGACTCAGGAATACGGCGTTCCGTATTACCCTTCTGAACCCACCGATTCCATATTCTGCTAACAGTCATTGGATCTCGACCAACGAGAGCAGCAGTGTAGCGATACGATAAACCGCAATCGCGATAGGCTACAATCCTACCTCTATCAAAGTCGGAAACGTGATGGTACGCATTTCTCCTCCTCACACGAGGCATAACAGCAACATTTCACCAGGCAACGCCGGTCAACTGCTGTTTGTGTATGAGAAATCGGTTGGAAACTTTCCTCATGGGAGCACGTTGTAGGTGTCGCCACCGGCACCAACCTCATGTGAATGCTCTGAAAGCTGATAATTTGCATATCACAGCATCTTCTTCCTGTCGGTTAAATTGCGCGTCTATAGCACGTCATCTTCGTGGTGTAGCAATTTTAATGGCCAGTAGTGTACATCGGTTGCTGCTGCTACAATGGCAGGTTATCAAGATTTGAGTTTGAACGTGATGTTATAGTCGGCGCACGAGCGATGCGACACAGCATTTCGAGGTAGCGATGAGATGGGGATTTTCTCGTACAACCATTTCACGAGTGTATCTTGAATATCAGGAATCTGGTAAAACATCAAATCTTCAACATCGCTGCGGGCAGATAAAGATCCTGCATGAACGGAACCAACGACGACTGAAGAGAGTCGTTGAACATGACAGAAGTGCAACCCTTCCGGAAATTGCTACAGATTTCAATGTTGGGCCATCAACAAGTGTCAGCGTGCGAACCATTCGACGAAACATCATCGATATGGGCGTCTGGAGCCGAAGGCCCTCTTGTGTACCCTTGATGACTGCATGATACAAAACTTTACGACTCGCCTGGACCCATCATGACCGACATTGGACTTTTGATGAAAGGAAGTATGTTGCCTGGTCGGACGAGTCTCGTTTCAAATTCTACCGAGTGCATGGACGTGTACAGGCATGGAGGCAACCTCATTAAACAATGGACCCTGCATGTCAGAGAGGACTGTTCAAGCTGGTGGAGGCTCTGTAATGGTGTGGGTTGTATGCAGTTGGAGTAACATGGGATCGCTGATACGTCTGGACATGGCTCTGACAGGTGACACGTAAGTAAGCAACCTGTCTGATCACCTGCATCTACTCGTTTCCATTGTCCACTCCGACGGTCGTGGGCAATTTGAGAAGGGCAACGCGACACCCCATGTGTCGAGAATTGCTACAGAGTGGCTGCAGGAACACTCCTCTGAGTTTAAACACTTCCTCTGGCCACCAAACGCCCCAGACATGAACATATTTGAGCATATCTGGAGTGCCTTGCAATGTGCTGTTCAGATGAGAGCTCCACTCCCTTGTACTGTTACAAATTTATAGACAGCCCTGCAGGATTCACAGTGTCGCATTAGTCCAGTTCATGCCACGTCTTGTTGCGGCACTTCACTTCTGCGTGCTTGCGGGGGAGCTACACGTTATAAGGCAGTTGAACCAGTTTCTTTGGCTCTTCATTGTGTAATACAAAGTTTAAATGAGAAAGTATCATCAGCTGGGTTCCTCTGCGACTTATCGAAAATTTCGTGCTTTGTAACAGAAATTAATATTTTATACACTGAAAAAAAAAAAAAGATTTTCGTTATAAAGGAACAGTGTGATTTTTATCAAACTTTGAGAGGAGGTTCAGAACAAAACAGGAAATTTGCGATTAAATTTTTGATTGGGTTCACAACTGATTTCAATCACCAACATTTGTATAAGGTGTGACCTAAACGGGTATGAATGCACTCTTGCATTCGTTGTGGCATGGGAGCTAGGAGCTTCTAAATATTATCATGAGAATTTCTAGCCACGCCTGACATCCAGGTGTGAAAGTATATGTCATCCCAGCACAACCCTCACACGCTCTGTCAACCTAAGATCCCTACATTCCTCAAGTATTAGCAGTCTGAACTGCAATGTGGCGCCGTTATCCTGATTGAATACGCCATCTGATACTCCGGTCATGAATAGAATGGTAGCAGCGTTTGACAATCCTTTCAGATACTGATCAGCACTCAGCATTCCTCCATCAACTGCCAAGTCAGTCCTGCTGTCACAGCCAAAAGCTCGGCAGACCATGGTTTCAAGTAGTAACAGAGGCATGAGCCCGCCCAGGTGGCCGGGCAGTCTAACGCACGGCTTTCCGGGCAGGAAGGAGCGCCGGTCCCAGGCACCAACCCGCCCGGCGGATTTGTGACGAGGTCCGGTGAGCCGGCCAGTCTGTGGATGGTTTTTAGGCGGTTTTCCATCTGCCACGGCGAATGCAGGCTGGTTTCCCTTATTCCGCCTCAGCTACACTATGTCGGCGATTGCTGCGCAAGCAAGTTCTCCACATACGCGTACACCACCATTACTCTACCACGCAAACATATGGGCTACACTCGTCTGGTGTGAGACGTTCCCTTGGGGGGGGGGGGGGGCGGGCGTCCACCGGGAGCCGAACTGCACAATAACCCTGGGTTCGGTGTGGTCGGTGTGGGGCGGTGGAGGGGTTTCTAGGTCCCTGGTTAACATAGTATAACATAACAAAACAGAGGCATGGGTCTCCAGTATTGCTACCTCCCACCTTCCACAGGTCGTCTTCAGACGTGCAGGCGCCTATCTGTCCGCCACTTGTAAGTAGGAGAGGAGCTAGTGTAATTGGTTAATACAAACCATAAAAACATGCATGGAAGTATGTTTTTTAACACAAACCTACGCTTTTTTAAATGGAACCCCGTTAGTTTTGTTAGCACATCTGAACATATAAACAAATACGTAATCATTTCCGTTTGTTGCATTGTAAAATGTTAATTACATCCGGAGATATTGTAACCTAAAGTTGACGCTTGAGTACCACTCCTCCGCTGTTCGATCGTGTGTATCGGAGAGCACCGAATTACGTAGGGATCCAAAGGGAACGGTGATGGACCTTAGGTACAGAAGAGACTGGAACAGCACATTACGTTCACATGCTAACACCTTTTTATTGGTCTTTTTCACTGACGCACATGTACATTACCATACAGGGTGAGGTACACGTACACACGTGGTTTCCGTTTTCAATTGCGGAGTGGAATAGAGTGTGTCCCGACATGTCAGGCCAATAGATGTTCAATGTGGTGGCCATCATTTGCTGCACACAACTGCAATCTCTGGCGTAATGAATGTCGTACACACCGCTGTAAATCTGGTGTAATGTCGCCGCAGGCTGCCACAATACCTTGTTTCATATCCTCTGGGGTTGTAGCCACATCACGGTACACATTCTCCTTTAACGTACCCCACAGAAAAAAGTCCAGAGGTGTAAGATCAGGAGAACAGGCTGGTCAATTTATGCGTCCTCCACGTCCTATGAAACGCCCGTCGAATATCCTGTCAAGGGTCAGCCTAGTGTTGATTGCGGAATGTGCAGGTGCACCATCATGCTGATACCATATACGTCGACGCGTTTCCAGTGGGACATTTTCGAGCAACGTTGGCAGATCATTCTGTAGAAACGCGATGTATGTTGGAGCTGTTTGGGACCCTGCAATGAAGTGAGGATCAATGAGGTGGTCGCCAATGATTCCGCACCATACATTTACAGTCCACAGTCGCTGTCACTCTACCTGTCTGAGCCAGCGAGGATTGTCCACGGACCAGTAATGCATGTTCTGTAGATTCACTGCCCCGTGGTTTGTGAAACCCGCTTCATCAGTAAACAGGCAGAACTGCAACGCATTCTCTGTTAATGCCCATTGACAGAATTGCACTCGATGATTAAAGTCATCACCATGTAATTGCTGATGTAGCGACAAATGAAACGGGTGAACGCGGTGACGATGCAGTATGCGCATGACACTACTTTGACTCAGTCCACCGGCTCTCGCAATGTCCCGTGTACTCATGTGTGGGTTCATGGCAACAGCAGCTAACACACCAACTGCACCCGCTTCTCCTGTGACGGGCCTGTTACGGACCCGTTTGCGTGCTACGACCATACCTTTTGCATACAGTTGGCGGTAGATGTTTTGAAATGTGCGGCACGTTGGATGCTCTCTGTCCGGGTACCGTTCTGCATACACCCTGCAGGCTTCAGCTGCATTTCGTCGACACTCGCCATAGATGAGTATCATCTCCGCCTTTTCAGAGTTCGAATACACCATGGTCACAGTTCCTACAACACTACACTATCACAGACGTCTGGTAACACGGTGTACTACAGTTGGTCTGCGTGCGGAGACGAATGCAGAATAACAATAGCAGCAAGCGCTACATGCGGACACTGCGACAGCTAGACCAAACCACAACAGTGCACTACAGCCACACTCGTAAACACGGTCGTCATCGTGAACATGTCCCTGCAGATGCCGCTCGCCGACCGTGGCCCGTGTTCGTTACAACACGCAACTGAACGTCGGAGGTTTCAAGCGTCAACTTTAGGTCACAATATCTCCGAATGTAACTAACATTTTACAATGCAACAAACGGCACTGATTACGTATTTGTTTATATGTTCAGATGTGCTAACAAAACTAACGTGGTTCCATTTTAAAAAACGTAGGTTTGTGTTAAAAAACATACTTCCGTGCATTTTTGTATGGTTTGTATTAAACAATTACACTAGCCCCTCTCCTCACATTCGGTCTGTGGAATCGGTTCGTCAGTATTTGATGTGGTTTACGAAATATATCCAGCGGTAACGTTAGGTGACTCACCATATACATACATACATACATACATACATACATACATACATATATACACACACACACACACACACACACACACATATATATATATATATATATATATATATATATATATATATATATAAAATCCTATTCATTATTTTTATTTATTTAATTTTTTTTATTTGTTGATTTATGTAACCTGGCAAGATTAGGGCCATCAGGCCCTCTCTTACATCTAACCACGCATTCTACAGATTTTGACTTCGGATGTTTTAGCAGGTATGGTAAACCACATGGTAAAAATTGAAATAAACAATTACAAAGATACAGTTGGAAAAATACATGCATACACAGTTTGTATCCATGGGTGATAAGTACTGCAGTAATTAGACACTATGATAAGGACAGATTTTGGATAGGAGGGCTAGCAGCAGTGGGTATGAGGGAAACTGATGGTGAAGGGAGGGTAAGAATAGGGATGTGATGAAGCACAGTTAAGGCTATATAAGGGAGATTGCATGGCTAATGGAGATGGAACTAGCTTTGCTGTCTGACAGAGGGGCCTGTACATTAATTTTGTGGTAAACGTTGTGGGGATGACAGTAGGAAATGCTTCAAGTTCGTCTTGAAAGCAGCAGGGGATTGACTTTTGCGTAGAGTAATGGGCAGTTTGTTCCAGAAGCAGACAGCGGCAACAGAGAAGGAGTTTGCAAATGTTCTTGTTTTGTGAGTGGGCGCAGTCAGGATACCAAATAAAAATGACTTCGTGTTTCGATTATGATTGTATGAAAGGCGTTTAATCTGTGAAGCAAGATATTGTGGTGCTTGCGCAATGAGGAGTCGGTGTATAGACATAGAGTGTGGTAGTCACGCAATCTGTCCGTCCGCAGCCGCCCTAAATGGTAGTATGAAGCTCTAACAGGACCATATCGGCGAATGTTGCAGGTGTAACGCACACAGGCGTTCATGGCTAGTTCTAACCGTCTTTCGTTTCACTACTGATGACACGTCGAATTACATGACAATAGTGGAGGTTATGGAGGACGAGTACTTGTTGTGATACCAATGTATGAGTTGCTTTACACCAATTACACTGTACAGTATTACAGACATTACAGTTCACCCAGTTTTTATTTAGTCACTACATGCAATTTATGTTATATTCCTAGTTATACTTTCAGATAACTATTGTAGAAAACCCTACTCTAGTGTGAACTTCCAATAATTCTGACTGGAGCTCGCCCCAATAATTTCAAATTAGTGAGTTTTCACTGCAATGAAATACAAATTACTTACCATTTTACTCAAAAGATAACGCAAACATGATGATACCACAAGTTCATATTAGGTTAAGCTGCCTTCACACAGCCGGCCAGAGTGGCCGTGCGGTTCTGGGCGCTCCAGTCTGGAACCGAGCGACCGCTGCGGTCGCAGGTTCGAATCCTGCCTCGGGCATGGACGTGTGTGATGTCCTTAGGTTAGTTAGGTTTCATTAGTTCTAAGTTCTAGGCGACTGATGACCTCAGAAGTTAAGTCGCATAGTGCTCAGAGCAATTTGAACCATTTTTTTGCCTTCAGACATTGCAACGCCAAACAGCCGTCAGAAGTAGACGAACGTCATGTTCTGCAAGAATTCTTGGGCTTTATATATCTTACAGCAGATTATAGTTGACAGAATTAATAGGCATTCGTAGCAAAAGCTCTGCTACATAGGTAGAAGGATACCGGAAGTAATACTCTAGGCCTTCTCTGCCTCTGTCTGTCTGTCTGTCTCTCTCTCCCTCTCTATCTCTCTCTTACTCTAGGCCCCCCTGCCACTGTCTGTCTGTCTGTCTGTCAGTCTGTCTCTCACACTCTCTTTTACTCTAGGCTCTCCCTGCCTCTGTCTGTCTGCCTGCCTCTCTCTCTCTCTCTCTCTCTCTCTCTCTCTCTCTTACTATAGGCAGTCCCTGCCTCTGTCTGTCTGCCTCTCTCCCTCTTTCTCTCTCTCTCCCTTACTCTAGGCCCTCTATCGGTCTGTCTGTCTGTCTGTCTGTCTATCTGTCTGTCTCTCTCTCTCTCTCTCTCTCTTACTCTAGGCCCTCCCTGCCTCTGTCTGTCTGCCTCTCTCTCTCTTTCTCCCTCTCTCTCTTACTCTAGGCCCTCCTTGCCACTGTCTGTCAGTCTCTCTCTCTCTCTCTCTCTCTCTTTTACTCTAGGCTCTCCCTGCCTCTGTCTCTCTCTCTCTCTCTCTCTCTCTCTCTCTCTCTCCCTCTCTTACTCTAGGCCCTCCCTGCCTCTGTATGTCTGTCTCTCACTCTCTCTCTCTCTTACTCTAGGCTCTCCCTGACTCTATTAATCTGTCTGTCTATCTCTCTCTCTCTCTCTCTCTCTTACTCTAGGCCCCCCCTGCCTCCGTCTGACGGTCTGTCTGTCTGTCTGTCTCTCTCTCTCTCTCTCTAGGCCCTCCCTGCCTCTGTATGTATGTCTGTCTGTGTCTGTCTCTCTCTCTCTCGCTCTCTCTCTCTCTCACTCTAGGCCCTCCCTGCCTCAGTCTCTCTCTCTCTCTCTCTCTCTCTCTCTATTACTGTAGGCCCTCCCAGCATCTGTGTCTGTCTCTCTCTCCCTCTCACTCTCTCTCTTACTCTAGACCCTCCCTGCCTCTGTCTGTCTCTCTCTCTCTCTCTCTCTCTCTCTCTCTCTCTCTCTCTCTTACTCCAGGCCCTCATTGCCTCTGTCACTCTTTCTCTCTCTGTCTCACTCCATCTCTCTTCTCTCTTACTTCAGGCCCTCCTTGCCTCTCTCTCTCTGTCTCTCTCTCTCTCACTCTCAATCTCTCTCTTACTCTAGGCCCTCCCTGCCTCTGTCTGTCGGTCTGTCTCTCTCTCTCTCTCTCTTACTATAGGCCCTCCGTACCTCTGTCTGTCTGTCTGTCTCTCTCTTCCCATCTCTCTTTCTCTAGGTCCTCCCTGCCTCTGTCTGTCTGTCTGTCTGTCTGTCTGTCTCTCTCTCTCTCTCTTACTCTAGTCTCTCCCAGCCTCTGTCTCTCTCTCTCTCTCTCTCTCTCTCTCTGTCTCTCTCTCTCTCTCTTGCTGTAGGTCCTCCCTATCTCTATCTGTCTCTCTCTCTTTCCCTCTGTCTCTCTCTCTTACTCTAGGCCCTCCCTGCCTCTGTCTGTTTCTCTTACTCTAGGCCCTCCCTGCCTGTCTGTGGGTCTGTCTGTCTGTCTCTCTCTCTCTTACTCTCTCTCTCTTGCTCTAGCCCTCCCTATCTCTATAGTCTCTCTCTCTCTCTCTCTCTCTCTCTCTCTCTCTCTCTCTCTCTCTTACTCTAGGCCCTCCCTGCCTCTGTCTGTCTCTCTCTCTCTCTATTCTCTCTTACTCTACGCCCTCCCTGCCTCTGTCTGTCTCCCTCTCTCTCTGTCTTTCTCTCTCTCTCTCTCTCTCTTGCTCTAGGCCCTCCCTATCTCTATCTGTCTCTCTCTCTCTCTCCGTCTCTCTCTCTTACTCTAGGCCCTCCCCCCTTCAGTCTGTCCCTCTCTCTCTCTCTCTCTCTCTCTGTCTCTTACTCTAGGCCCTCCCTGCATCTGTCTGTCTGTGTGTCTACCTCTCTCTCTTACTTTAGGTCCTCGCTGCCTCTGTCTCTCTGTCTGTCTGCCTCTCTCTCTCTCTCTCTCTCACTCACTCCAGGTCCACCTTGCCTCTCTCTCTCTCTCTCTCTCTCTCCCTCTCAATCTCTCTCTTACTCTACGCCCTCCCTGCCTTTGTCTCTCTCTCTCTCTTTCTCTCTCTCTCTTACTCTAGGCCCTCCCTGCCTCAGTCTGTCTCTCTCTCTCTCTCTTACTCTTGACCCTCCCTGCCTCTGTCTGTCTGTCTGTCTGTCTGTCTGTCTCTCTCTCTTACTCTAGGCCCTCCATGCCTCTGTCAGTCTGTCTGTCTCTCTCTCTCTTTCTCTCTTACTCTAGGCCCTCCCTGCCTCTGTCTGTTTGTCTCTCCATCTCTCTCTCCCTCTCTCTTACTCTAGGCCTTCCGTACCTTTGTCCGTCTCTCTCTCTCTCTCTCTCTCTCTCTCTCTCTCTCACTCTAGGCCCTCCCTACCATTGTCCGTCTCTCTCTCTCTCTCTCTCTCTCTCTCTCTCGCTCTAGGCCTGTACAAGGGAAAGATATAGAGAAATTTATGAAATTTCAAAGAATACGTTGGTTAGGTCATCTGGAGAGGATGACGGAAGACAAGGTACCCAAACGAATAATGAAGACTGTATTCCACCAGAAGGAAGGACAGACCAAGAGCTAGAAGGATGGACAATGTGCTGGCTGACCTTGCCAAGATGGGGATCCGTGGATGGAAGAAAAAAGCTGAGGAGAGATACGGAGGAAGATTGTAGAGAAGGCCAAATCCCAACGAGGGCTGTAGTGCTGAAGAAGAAGAAGAAGAAGAAGGAGTGAAGCCTACTCGCATGGCGCACCACGCAGTATGAGTGAAGGGGTCTCTGTTGAATTTGCCTGGGGATCGTGTCCATCCAGTACCGCATATTGTAGAATGAGATTTTCACTTTGCAGCGGAGTGTGCGCTGATATGAAACTTCCTGGCAGATTAAAACTGTGTGCCCGACCGAGACTCGAACTCGGCACCTTTGCCTTTCGCGGGCAAGTGCTCTACCATCTTAGCTACCGAAGCACGACTGACGCACGATCCTCACAGCTTTACTTCTGCCAGTATATCGTCTCCTACCTTCCAAACTTTACAGAAGCTCTCCTGCGAACCTTGCAGAAAGGCAAAGGTTCCGAGTTCGAGCCTCGGTCGGGCACACAGTTTTAATCTGCCAGGAAGTTTCACCGCATATTCTGTTTATTTAGTCACCCACTGACATGAAAATGTGCTTCATCAGAAAAGAACGCATTCGCGTCACGGGGTATAATTGCAAGCACGTCTTCACAAGATGTTCTTCGTGTAATACAATCTCCTACTGATAATTGTTGGACCACTCACATTTTATACGGGTGAAAATTCAGTTCGTTATGAAGAATCCGGTGGAGACAACGTCTTGAAATGCCAAGAGCAAGTGCGTCTTTCCGAGCTGAGCGTTTCGGAGATTGTAGTACTGCTGCTCTAACTCGTTCGACTTTTTGTGGTGTTGTAACGCTTCTCTCAGGTTCTCTTCGTACAGATGGCACATCCCCTGTTCTGAATGCGTTTACCCAATTTAAAACTGATTGCCGTCCAGGAACACGTCCTCGTGAGGGCACTACAAGTCGCCAACGAAAATCACGATGCACTGTAATATCCGAGTGGAAATTCGAAAAACACCCTTCAACACAAAATGGGCGCTCCTCATGTGTCCACTGCATTATCGCAATTGAACAACAATTGAATACAAACCTCTAGTCGGTCACTACAAACCACGCCCACTCCCCCCTCTATTCGACCAACAGTGCCGCCCCAACGTGAATTCAAAAGGTTTCAATGGCTCTGAGCACTGTGGGACTTAACATCCGAGGTCATCAGTCCCCTATAACTTAGAACTACTTAAACCTAACTAACCTAATGACATCACACACATCCATGCCCGAAGCAGGATTCGAACCTGTGACCGTATCAGTCGCGCGGCTCCGGACACAACGTGAATTCCAAAGAAGTAATTTACGGCGGCCCACCCTGTACTTTGTTATAAAATTCCTTTACTTGCAACTTATAATTAAAAGAATAAAAATTCGCCAGAGCAGCAGTTCTCGCAATGAGCTTGAAATATGAGTCATAACGAAACAAAAATTAACAAATTTTTAGTAGACATAGTAAGAGGTCCATGATTAAAGATTTTTTTGCTAGCGCACTCGAGCAGATGTAATTTCGATGGATTGCTCACGCGCTGCCTGCGATATGTAAGCTATAAGAGAATCTCAGACCAGAGAGCAGTTTTGTCAGCAGTAGGAACTGTGTAGCAGTAGGAGTGAGTAGTATCGAGCGAGTTGTGTGTATGAAGTTGGCTGGGCCGGTCGCGGGGAGCGATGGCGGAGCCTGAGCGATATAATATAAGGTAAAAGCAGCCTCGCGCATATGTAGTATTGTTATTTCAAGTCCCATGTAAATGTTTTAAAAAATCTCTTAATAATAATCTTTTTTATAAAAATTAACTTTTGACAATCAATCATTTCAATTTAAAGAATTTACTAATTTCTCCAATCCATGGTCATCCCGATTATTGTAAAAAAAAAAAAATCTGTTGTTTCTTCTATACATGATAAATCTATCGGCCAGCATTGCAATGGGCTGTGCCAGAAAAATTTCTTATAGGAGCAGATATATACGCGTTATCCGGCGACCTTATTGAGGTAAGAATTTTCTATTTATTTAGAATGATCTTTCAGGGCCATGACACAGCACTGCTGACGTCCAGAATTTACCAGCTTACATTCACAGTCAATTATTGAAAGGTTATAAGTGAGCCACAATTTTATTGAGAAATTAGTCACGTTATTATTGGTAGGTTACGGAATAATAGACTGTTGCAGGGTTACACTAAATGTCAATGCTATACATATTTTCACTGTTGGGTAGTTACGCTAAATGTGAATATTATTTCATTGTGGGGAGGTTACAACATCATGACCTACAAATAAAATTTGACCAAGTAACAAATAAGTAGTGCTGTATAGCCTGTGTAACAAAATAAAAAAAAAAAAAACTTTTCTTTGGAAAAGTCGTAATTGTCTCTCCAGCCCAACGTACAAGAGTGAAATTTGGCTCTAAGGTGCCTACAAGCTTTTTCCATAATGGTACAGAAGTATGGCGCCCTGCGACTTCACCCTCGGGGTCAGTTCCACTTCAGACAGCAAGGTATCGACACATGCGAAAGAAGGCCACACTCCATAAACTCATGTGGGATGTACGGCTACATCTACATCGATACTCTGAAAATCACGCTTAAGTGCCTCGCGGAAGGTTTATCGAACCACCCTCTCGATAATTCTCTATTATTCCACTATCGAACAGTGCCCAGAGGAAAGAAACACCTGTATCTTTCCGTGCGAGCTCTGACAGCCCTTATTTTATTATGCTGATCGTTTCTCCCTATGTAGCGTAACCTCTCTCTTCCTAATCGGCCTACTGAACTGGGATATAATGGATCGTGATCACATATGCCTAATGACATTTTCGAGTGAATGAGGCCATCTTCACCGACGGAAAATACACTGAACTGCCAAAGAAACTGGTGTAGGCATGAGCATTCAAATACAGAGATACACTCCTGGAACTGGAAAAAAGAACACATTGACACCGGTGTGTCAGAGCCACCATACTTGCTCCGGACAATGCGAGAGGGCTGTACAAGCAATGATCACACGCACGGCACAGCGGACACACCAGGAACCGCGGTGTTGGCCGTCGAATGGCGCTAGCTGCGCAGCATTTGTGCACCGCCGCCGTCAGTGTCAGCCAGTTTGCCGTGGCATACGGAGCTCCATCGCAGTCTTTAACACTGGTAGCATGCTGCGACAGCGTGGACGTGAACCGTATGTGCAGTTGACGGACTTTGAGCGAGGGCGTATAGTGGGCATGCGGGAGGCCGGGTGGACGTACCGCCGAATTGCTCAACACGTGGGGCGTGAGGTCTCCACAGTACATCGATGTCGTCGCCAGTGGTCGGCGGAAGGTGCACGTGCCCGTCGACCTGGGACCGGACCGCAGCGACGCACGGATGCACGCCAAGACTGTAGGATCCTACGCAGTGCCGTAGGGGACCGCACCGCCACTTCCCAGCAAATTAGGGACACTGTTGCTCCTGGGGTATCGGCGAGGACCATTCGCAACCGTCTCCATGAAGCTGGGCTACGGTCCCGCACACCGTTAGGCCGTCTTCCGCTCACGCCCCAACATCGTGCAGCCCGCCTCCAGTGGTGTCGCGACAGGCGTGAATGGAGGGACGAATGGAGACGTGTCGTCTTCAGCGATGAGAGTCGCTTCTGCCTCGGTGCCAATGATGGTCGTATGCGTGTTTGGCGCCGTGCAGGTGAGCGCCGCAATCAGGACTGCATACGACCGAGGCACACAGGGCCAACACCCGGCATCACGGTGTGGGGAGCGATCTCCTACACTGGCCGTACACCACTGGTGATCGTCGAGGGGACACTGAATAGTGCACGGTACATCCAAACCGTCATCGAACCCATCGTTCTACCATTCCTAGACAGGCAAGGGAACTTGCTGTTCCAACAGGACAATGCACGTCCGCATGTATCCAGTGCCACCCAAAGTGCTCTAGAAGGTGTAAGTCAACTACCCTGGCCAGCAAGATCTCCGGATCTGTCCCCCATTGAGCATGTTTGGGACTGGATGAAGCGTCGTCTCACGCGGTCTGCACGTCCAGCACGAACGCTGGTCCAACTGAGGCGCCAGGTGGAAATGGCATGGCAAGCCGTTCCACAGGACTACATCCAGCATCTCTACGATCGTCTCCATGGGAGAATAGCAGCCTGCATTGCTGCGAAAGGTGGATATACACTGTGCTAGTGCCAACATTGTGCATGCTCTGTTGCCTGTGTCTATGTGCCTGTGGTTCTGTCAGTGTGATCATGTGATGTATCTGACCCCAGGAATGTGTCAATAAAGTTTCCCCTTCCTGGGACAATGAATTCACGGTGTTCTTATTTCAATTTCCAGGAGTGTATGTAAACAGGCAGAATACGGCGCTGCTGTCGGCAACGCGTATACAAGACAAGTTTCCAGAATGAGATTTTAGCTCTGCAGCGGAGTGTGCGCTGATATGAAACTTCCTGGCAAATTAAAGCTGTGCGCCGGACCGAGACTAGAACTCATGACCTTTGCCTTTCGCGGGAAAGTGCTTTACCAACTGAGCTACCCAAGCACGACTCACACCCCGTCCTCACAGCCTTACTTCTGCCAGTACCTCGTCTCCTACCTTCCAAACTTTACAGAAGCTCTACTGCAAACCTTTCTTTCAGGAGTGCTAGTTCTGCAGGGTTTGCAGGAGAGCTTCTGTAAAGTTTGAAAGGTAGGAGACGAGATACTGGTAGAAGTAAGGCTGTGAGGACGGGGCGTGAGTCGTGCTTGGGTACCTCAGTTGGTAGAGCATTTTCCCGCGAAAGGCAAAGGTTCCGAGTTCTAGTCTCGGTCCGGCACACAGTTTTAATCTGCCAGGAAGTTTCAAGACAACAAGTGTCTGGAGCAGTTGCTAGATCGGTTACCGTTGCTAAAATGGCAGGTTATCGAGATTTAAGTGGGTTTGAACGTGGTGTTTTACATCCACATCTACATCTACATTATTACTGTGCTATTCACAATAAAGTGCCTGGCAGAGGGTTCAATTAACCACCTTCAAACTGTCTCTCTACCGTTCCACTCTCGAACGGCGCGCTGGAAGAACTAGCACTTAAATTTTTCTGTATGAGCCCTGATTTATCTTATTATGTTCTTATTATAGTCAGTGGTGACTCAATGTAACCTCGATATGCTGGAAAAATCATACGTTTAAAGCCGGCGGCAGGCATAAAACGTCATCCGAAATTGTACTGAATGCTTTCTCCGAAAATTATTTTGAACAATTAGTTCATGAGCCCATTCGAAGCGTAAATGATTGCGAAAGCATACTTGACCTTTTAGCAACAAATAATCCTGGACAAATAGTGAATATTGTGACGAATACAGGGATTAGCGACCACAAGGCAGTTGCGGCTAGGCCTGAATACCGTAATACCTACAACCGTCAAAAAGAAACGCAAAGTATATCTATTTTGAAAAGCTGATAAAAATGCTCTTAACGTCTTTTTAAGAGACCATCTTCACTCCTTCCAATCTGATCATGTAAGTGTAGAAAAGTTGTGGAATGTTTTCAAAGAGATAGTATCGACAGCAATTGAGAGATATTATATACCACATAAATTAATAAGTGATGCTACTGATCCCCCATGGTACACAAAACGGGTCAGATCGCTGTAGCAGAAGCAACAAAAAAAGCATGCCAAATTTAAAAGAACGCAAAATCGCCAAGATTGGCAAAGTTTTACAGAAGTTCGAAATATGGCGCGTACTTCAATGCGTGATGCTTTTAATAATTTCCACAACGAAATTCTGTCTCGAAATCTGGCGGAAAACCCAAAGAGATTCTGGTCATACATAAAGCACACCAACGGCAAGACGCAATCAATACCTTCACTGAGCAATAACAACGGTGAAGTCACTGATGACAGTGCCACTAAAGCAGAGTTATTAAACACGGTTTTCCGAAACTCCTTCACCAAAGAAGACGAAGTAAATATTCCTGAATTCCAATCAAGAACAACTGCCAAGATGAGAAACATAGAAGTAGATATCCTCGGTGTAAAGGCAAAGCCCCCGGTCCAGATTGTATTCCAGTCAGACTCCTCTCAGAGTATGCTGATAAAATAGCTCCATATTTAGCAGTTATATACAACCACTCACTCACAGAAAGATCCGTACCTAAAAACTGGAAAATTGCTCTAGTCACCAATACCCAAAAAGGGTAGTGAGAGTAATCCGCTGAATTACAGACCTATATCACTAACGTCGATTTGCAGTAGGGTTTTGGAACATATACTGTATTCGAACATTATGAAGTACCTCGAAGGAAACGATTTATTGACACATAGTCAGTACGGTTTCAGAAAATATCGTTCTTGTGAAACACAAGTAGCTCTTTATTCTCATGAAGTAATAAGTGCTATCGATAGGGGATGCCAAATTGATTCGATATTTTTAGATTTCCAGAAGGCTTTCGACACCGTTCCTCACAAGCGTCTTCTAACCAAACTGCGTGCCTGCGGAGTATCGCCTCAGTTGTGCGACTGGATTCGTGATTTACTGTCAGGAAGGTCACAGTTCGTAGTTCAAATGGTTCAAATGGCTGTGAGCACTATGGGACTTAACATCTGAGGTCATCAGTCCCCTAGAACTTAGAACTACTTAAACCTAACTAACCTAAGAACATCACACATATCCACGGCCGAGGCAGGATTCACACCTGCGACCGTAGCGGTCGCGCGGCTCCAGACTGTAGCGCCTAGAACCGATCGGCCACTCCAGCCGGCCAGTTCGCAGTAATAGACGGAAAGTCATCGAGTAAAAAAATCATTTCTCCCTATGTAGGTGGGTGCCAACAGAATGTTTTCGCAATCGGAGGAGAAAACTGGTGATTGAAATTTCATGAGAAGGTCTTGTCTCAACGTAAAACGCCTTTGTTTTAATGATTGGCACTCCAATTCACGTATCACGTCTGTGACACTATCTCCCCTATTTCGCGATAATACAAAACGAGCTGCCATTCTTTGTACTTTTTCGATGTCATCCGTCAGTCCCACCTGATGCAGGTCCCACACCGCACAGCAATACTCCAGAATAGGGCGGACAAGCGTGGTGTAAGCAGTCTCTTTACTTTGTAAGTGTTCTGGCAATGAATCGCACTTTGATTTGCTCTACTCACAATATTATCTATGTGATCGTTCCAATTTAGGTCATTTGTAATTGTAATCCCTAAGTATTTAGCTGAATTTACAGCCTTCAGATTTGTGTGATTTATCGCGCAATGGAAATTTAGCGCATTTCTTTTAGTACTCATGTGAATAACTTCACACTTTTCCTTATTCAGGGTCAATTGCCACTTTTCGCACCGTACAGGTATCTTATCTAAATCATTCTGCAAGTCGTTTTGAACATCTGATGACTTTACAAGATGGTAAACGACAGCATCATCTGCAAAACAATCTGAGACGGCTACTCAGATTGTCTCCTATGTCGTTAAAATAGATCAGGAACAATAGGGGCCCTATAACACTTCCTTGGGCAACGCCGGATATTACTTCTGTTTTTCCTGATGATTTTCCATTTATTAATACGAACTGTGATCTTTCCGACAGGAAATCACGAATCCAATCGTACAACTGAGGCGATATTCCATAGGCACGCAGTTTGTTTAGAAGCTTGTGAGGTACGAAGTCGAAAGCCTTCTGGGAATCTACAGTCGGCGTGCGAGCTATGGAACACTGCATCCCCGAGGTAGCGATGAAGTGAGGATTTTCCCGTAGTGCGACCATTTCACTAGTGTACCGTGAATATCAGAAATACGGTAAACCATCAAATCTCCAACATCACTGAGGGCGGAAAAGGATCCTGCAAGAACGGGACCAACGACGACTAAAGAGAATCATGCAGTGTGACAGGTGCTACCTCCCGATCATCTTCTCTCATGCCCACATACACTCCTGGAAATTGAAATAAGAACACCGTGAATTCATTGTCCCAGGAAGGGGAAACTTTATTGACACATTCCTGGGATCAGATACATCACATGATCACACTGACAGAACCACAGGCACATAGACACAGGCAACAGAGCATGCACAATGTCGGCACTAGTACAGTGTATATCCATCTTTCGCAGCAATGCAGGCTGCTATTCTCCCATGGAGACGATCGTAGAGATGCTGGATGTAGTCCTGTGGAACGGCTTGCCATGCCATTTCCACCTGGCGCCTCAGTTGGACCAGCGTTCGTGCTGGACGTGCAGACCGCGTGAGACGACGCTTCATCCAGTCCCAAACATGCTCAATGGGGGACAGATCCGGAGATCTTGCTGGCCAGGGTAGTTGACTTACACCTTCTAGAGCACGTTGGGTGGCACGGGATACATGTGGATGTGCATTGTCCTGTTGGAACAGCAAGTTCCCTTGCCGGTCTAGGAATGGTAGAACGATGGGTTCGATGACGGTTTGGATGTACCGTGCACTATTCAGTGTCCCCTCGACGATCACCAGTGGTGTACGGCCAGTGTAGGAGATCGCTCCCCACACCATGATGCCGGGTGTTGGCCCTGTGTGCCTCAGTCGTATGCAGTCCCGATTGTGGCGCTCACCTGCACGGCGCCAAACACGCATACGACCATCATTGGCACCAAGGCAGAAGCGACTCTCATCGCTGAAGACGACACGTCTCCATTCGTCCCTCCATTCACGCCTGTCGCGACACAACTGGAGGCGGGCTGCACGATGTTGGGGCGTGAGCGGAAGACGGCCTAACGGTGCGCGGGACCGTAGCCCAGCTTCATGGAGACGGTTGCGAATGGTCCTCGCCGATACCCCAGGAGCAACAGTGTCCCTAATTTGCTGGGAAGTGGCGGTGCGGTCCCCTACGGCACTGCGTAGGATCCTACGGTCTTGGCGTGCATCCGTGCGTCGCTGCGGTCCGGTCCCAGGTCGACGGGCACGTGCACCTTCCGCCGACCACTGGCGACAACATCGATGTACTGTGGAGACCTCACGCCCCACGTGTTGAGCAATTCGGCGGTACGTCCACCCGGCCTCCCGCATGCCCACTATACGCCCTCGCTCAAAGTCCGTCAACTGCACATACGGTTCACGTCCACGCTGTCGTGGCATGCTACCAGTGTTAAAGACTGCGATGGAGCTCCGTATGCCACGGCAAACTGGCTGACACTGACGGCGGCGGTGCACAAATGCTGCGCAGCTAGCGCCATTCGACGGCCAACACCGCGGTTCCTGGTGTGTCCGCTGTGCCGTGCGTGTGATCATTGCTTGTACAGCCCTCTCGCAGTGTCCGGAGCAAGTATGGTGGGTCTGACACACCGGTGTCAATGTGTTCTTTTTTCCATTTCCAGGAGTGTATTTCAGTAAACGGAAACCACTGCACTCTGGTGTATACCATAATGAGTAGCGCACCAGGTGCTTCTGCCTGTAACACCTTCAATGGTGCTTTGTGAGCCTTTCTTTCAGCAAATGTTTGATTCCCATTATGAAACTCTAGCTGCCTCGGAGAACTAGATTCCGTTGCCAAAGTTCCCTTTAAACGAGCCGGACTGCTGAGTTATCAGGTTTGATCCCACAGGGGAACAAATGTGCTCAGCGAGTGTATTCGTTTCAAGAAGTAAAGAGTACAGTAGTCCGTCGCAAATGGCGTTTATGCAATAATCATCATTTGTGACTGTCTTCTGCACCCTTTACTACACTACTGGCCATTAAAATTGCTACACCAAGAAGAAATGCACATGATAAACGGGTATTCATTGGACAAATATATTATACGAGAACTCATATGTGATTATATTTCCACGCAATTTCGGTGCATAGATCCTGAGAAATCAGTACCCAGAACAACCACCTCTGGCCATAATAACGGCCTTGATACGCCTGGGCATTGAGTCAAACAGAGCTTGGATGCCGTGTACAGGTACAGCTGTCCATGCAACTTCAACACGATGCCACAGTTCATCAAGAGTAGTGACTGGCGTATTGTGATGAGCCAGTTGCTCGGTCACCATTGACCAGACGTTTTCAGTTGGCGAGAGATCTGGAGAATGTGCTGGCCAGGGCAGCAATCGAACATTTTCTGTATCCAGAAAGGCCCGTACAGGACCTGCAACATGCGGTCGTGCATTATCCTGCTGAAATGCAGGGTTTTGTAGGGATCGAATGAAGGATAGAGGCACGGGTCGTAAGACATCTGAAATGTAACGTCCACTGTTCAAAGTGCCGTCAATGCGAGCAAGAGGCGACCGAGACGTCTAACCAATGGCACCCCATACCATCACGCCGGGTGATACGCCAGTATGGCGATGACAAATACACGCTTCCAATGTGCGTTCACCGCGATGTCGCCAAACACGGATGCGACCATCGTGATGCTGTAAACAGAACCTGGATTCATCCGAAAAAATGACGTTTTGCCATTCGTGCACCCAGGTTCGTCGTCGAGTACACCATCGCAGGCGCTGCTGTCTGTGATGCAGCGCCAAGGGTAACCGCAGCCACGGTCTCCGAGCTGATAGGCCATGCCGCTGCAAACGTCGTCGAACTGTTCGTGCAGGTGGTTGTTGTCTTGCAGACGTCCCCATCTGTTGAGTCAGGGATCGAGACGTGGCTGCACGATCCGTTACAGGCATGCGGATAAGATGCGTGTCATCTCGACTGCTAGTAATACGAGGCCATTGGGATCCAGCACGGCGTTCCGTATTACGCTCCTGAACCCACCAATTCCATATTCTGCTAACAGTCATTGGATCTCGACCAACGCGAGCAGCAATGTCGCGATACGATAAACCGCAATCGCGATAGGCTACAATCCGACCTGTACCAAAGTCGTAAACGTGATGGTACGCATTTCTCCTCCTTATACGAGGCATCACAACAACGTTTCACCATGCAACGCCGGTCAACTGCTGTTTGTGTATAAGAAATCGGTTGGCCACTTTCCTCATGTCAGCACGTTCTAGGTGTCGCCACCGGCACCAACCTTGTGTGAATGCTCTGAAAAGCTAATCATTTGCATATCACAACATCTTCTTCCTGTCGGTTAAATTTCACGTCTGTAGCACGTCATCTTCGTGGTGTAGCAATTTTAATGGCCAGTAGTGTACTTTCTGATTCAGATACAGCCCCTGCAAGTGTGAAAAAGATGCTGCAAGCTGCATATAAATTTTGATATAAGCTTGAAATTTTCAGCTTGCGAACCTGTTCGGGTGTAACGGTTCCAAAGCAATGTCTTCAGCCATTATAAATATGAATTTTTCTCAAATATTTAATTTCCTGCTTGGATGCAGTACTGCTGGACCCAGTCCTCGAAGGTTCATGATATATCGGCGAATCATCGTTCTGTCATCATCAAGTGGTATTGATGGAATGATGTGTCAGCTGCATCTGGTAGCATTTATTATACATGCCGGCCTAGTGTTCGGGCTCGGCGGCTCCGCGCCGTGCTTGGGGGGGAGGGGGGTGGGAAGTGGGGGGGCAGAGGGAGGGTGGGCAGTAGCGATGGTGGGGGAAGGTGATGGGGATGTTGGATTCTGGTTTGACGTAGCTTAGTACTGACTCCCATGTGTTGGTCAGTTGGAAGCTAGTGCCCCTGTTAGTGAAATCATCACTCGCATGCACTTCAATCGCTTCTTTGAAATTAAAGTCCCAAAATCCAGTAGCCAGGACTGCTGTTTTCTGGTAATCCATTTTATGTCAATTTTCATCGCAGACTTATTGGGCTGCAGCACCGAGTGTGGCGCTCATGTTCTGTACATCGACCTTCAATTTTGCAGATCGTTTATCGAGTATAAGTATCCCCACTTTTTTGAGACCTAAGTTGTCTTTCACTGTCCCTAATAAAGATCGTATTGTGGCTGTCGGGCGGGAAACTGGCGCTATACGGTGTTTTCGCAGCAGTCTGACAATTTATGACGATACGTTTCTGGGCAATGGTGTGAAGGCGGTCTTCTTATCGTCTTCTTCCGGTTCTTCGGCCTCCGTGTCGTTCTTGGGGCTGTTGCGACACTGGGTCGTTCGAATCTGTCGGTTGCTGTACCCATTCTCGTGGAAGACAGATTCCAGGTACCGCAGCTCTGACGTCGTTCGTCTGAAATGGAGTACTGTGCCAGACTGGTGAAATGAAATGCCACGTGACGAGGGCCTCCCGTCGGGTAGACCGTTCGCCTGGTGCAAGTCTTTTGTGTTGACGCCGCTTCAGCGACTTGCACTTCGTTGGGGATGAGATGATGGATGATAAGGCAACACAACACCCAGTCCTTGAGCGGAAAAAAATCTCCGACCCAGCCAGGAATCAAACCCAGGCCCCTTGGCATGGCAGTCCGCGACGGACTGCCATGCCAAGGGACCCAGGTTCGATTCCACTCAGTTACCAAGGCGGACTGAGCATGCCGTTCTTCTGCGAGGGATCGTGGCAGCTGGAGGCATGGCGATACAAATGTGTTTGCGTTGTCTTGCGCTATACACTGTCAGCAAGCGAGCCGTTCGCACCTACGCTGAACTAGGACGTCGAGAAAAGACAACCTGCCGCCCTTTCGTCTTTCCGTGGTAAACTGGAAGTTTTCATGTATGTAATATCCAACTGTTCCAATAACTTCCGTAGTTTTTTGCGTCCATATGGGCAGATGAAAGTGTCGTGACATAGCAAGAGGAACAAACAGGTTTCAGTTGTAGAATGAAATTTTCACTCTACAGCGGAGTGTGCGCTGATATGAAACTTCCTGGCAGATTAAAACTGTGTGCCGGACCGAGACTCGAACTCGGGACCTTTGCCTTTCGCGGGCAAGTGCTCTACCAACTGAGCTACCCAAGTACGACTCACGCCCCGTCCTCACAGCTTTACTTCTGCCAGTACCTCGTCTCCTACCTTCAAAACTTTCAGGTTTCAGTTGAGTGATACTCAGTTCTCTGTCCTCGAAATAATCCATGAACAAATTTGCTACATTTTATATCCAAACCAATTTTTTTTATTAGGCACTAACGCTTTCGTTCTTTGTGTGTGCATCATCAGGGGAATATCTACACATCAAGAAATAGCCGTTAATGCCGGATGTATCTCTGTACATTAGTTACTACCAGAGCCAGAAGCACCTAACTATAAGAACAGATAAAAACACATGCGTACTTAGAAACGTCAAAATATGGTCAACAACATGGCGAAGAATAGCATATAGAAGGCCCAACAGTGATTAAAACCGTTCTCTCCATACAACGGGTAGTCAATGAACAGAAATTTTTTGACAAGGGAGAATACCTACGCATCCAAACAAGAAGAAATAGTATTACTGGTTCGACCTCCATACATCAAACTCATTCCAGGGCCATAGACTCATAAGTAAGAAAATACATAAAAACATAAGCGTATTTATAAACATTAAAAGATGATACACAACATGGCTGAGAATATACACTCCTGGAAATGGAAAAAAGAACACATTGACACCGGTGTGTCAGACCCACCATACTTGCTCCGGACACTGCGAGAGGGCTGTACAAGCAATGATCACACGCACGGCACAGCGGACACACCAGGAACCGCGGTGTTGGCCGTCGAATGGCGCTAGCTGCGCAGCATTTGTGCACCGCCGCCGTCAGTGTCAGCCAGTTTGCCGTGGCATACGGAGCTCCATCGCAGTCTTTAACACTGGTAGCATGCCGCGACAGCGTGGACGTGAACCGTATGTGCAGTTGACGGACTTTGAGCGAGGGCGTATAGTGGGCATGCGGGAGGCCGGGTGGACGTACCGCCGAATTGCTCAACACGTGGGGCGTGAGGTCTCCACAGTACATCGATGTTGTCGCCAGTGGTCGGCGGAAGGTGCACGTGCCCGTCGACCTGGGACCGGACCGCAGCGACGCACGGATGCACGCCAAGACCGTAGGATCCTACGCAGTGCCGTAGGGGACCGCACCGCCACTTCCCAGCAAATTAGGGACACTGTTGCTCCTGGGGTATCGGCGAGGACCATTCGCAACCGTCTCCATGAAGCTGGGCTACGGTCCCGCACACCGTTAGGCCGTCTTCCGCTCACGCCCCAACATCGTGCAGCCCGCCTCCAGTGGTGTCGCGACAGGCGTGAATGGAGGGACGAATGGAGACGTGTCGTCTTCAGCGATGAGAGTCGCTTCTGCCTCGGTGCCAATGATGGTCGTATGCGTGTTTGGCGCCGTGCAGGTGAGCGCCACAATCAGGACTGCATACGACCGAGGCACACAGGGCCAACACCCGGCATCATGGTGTGGGGAGCGATCTCCTACACTGGCCGTACACACCGTGCCATCCAACGTGCTCTAGAAGGTGTAAGTCAACTACCCTGGCCAGCAAGATCTCCGGATCTGTCCCCCATTGAGCATGTTTGGGACTGGATGAAGCGTCGTCTCACGCGGTCTGCACGTCCAGCACGAACGCTGGTCCAACTGAGGCGCCAGGTGGAAATGGCATGGCAAGCCGTTCCACAGGACTACATCCAGCATCTCTACGATCGTCTCCATGGGAGAATAGCAGCCTGCATTGCTGCGAAAGTTGGATATACACTGTACTAGTGCCGACATTGTGCATGCTCTGTTGCCTGTGTCTATGTGCCTGTGGTTCTGTCAGTGTGATCATGTGCTGTATCTGACCCCAGGAATGTGTCAATAAAGTTTCCCCTTCCTGGGACAATGAATTCACGGTGTTCTTATTTCAATTTCCAGGAGTGTAGAAGACCCAACCTTCATAGATAAAGCCATGATCTCAGCAGATCAAATAGTCAGTAAAGAGATTGACAATGGAAAACATCCAGTTACAATGCTATAAGCTTTGAGCAGACTGATGTCGTAGTCAAGGGCAGCCACCTCTCACCAGTTATAGCAAATTTTTTCGTGGAGAAAGGAGTCTACTGGGGTACACTTACATGTGGTACCCGAGAATATTACACTATATACACTAATGTAAACTAAATTGAAAATATATTGTAAACGATGTATGTCTCTGATGGGCTCTATAATGTGGATCGCTGACTTTGCATGGCCACAGAGCCAAAGATAATGCTTCTGGTCTGAGATAGTAGAGTGGGTGTTGGAGAGCGCTTGACGCACAGCAGTAAGTGTATATTAGTCAGTGAGCGAAAGAGCATGTAGTAGGCAGCTTTTGTGATGTGCTCTGTAATGAAGGAATTTTCTCATACCAATATTTTTTGTTACACTGCCCGTAAAATAAGTAGTTAAAATGATGAGAGATTTAACAATGGAATGTAAACTGAAATGATGAAATGTAAATTTAATTGTGACAAGAAAGGTTTACTGGATTGATATTACAAAGAAGCTTTACGAGTACATGTATTATTGTAAATATAAATCTGGAAGCAGAAGTCTTCTGGCAGTTAAGGTAAAGAAGTTTAATTTTTATTAGTTTCCTTTTGCCAGCGTGTTAGGCTAAATGACTTGGCTGATAATTGGTAACAGTCAGTTCTATATTGAGTAACAACAGAATGAACGTAAACAGATTTGCTGTGTAGGCTAGTTAGATATTTCCCTTTTGTAATGATTCTGAGGTTTGTGAATACAGATATACGTAATTTTATGATTTGTCTTCATGCTATCTACTGATGTTAGATAATACTTTCTGTAGAAATCTCACTGTTTGTGACTACATCAGCAAAGAAAGGTTTTCATTTAGTAAAAAGGATGCAATTTTTCTGAGTAATGTAATCTCAGTTGTCAGATGATTGAAAAGGCAAACTTAACTTGGAATACAACATCAATATTGAAAAAGTCAGTGTTAGTAATTCACTCAAATCACTAGCGCACCGCTGTCCAGGTCATATGTTTTTTAAAGACATTGAATTTTTCTTAAATGTTTTCATTTATCATCCAAAAGAAATTCGTGCATATTTCAAAGTAAAGCCAGCATCGCACACCGATGAGCCTGTAGCCAGTATATTTTATTCTTCCTTCATCGGAGGGCAGAATATAACGCAATCCACCGTTGCCAGTTTAGAGAGAAGACAATATTGTTTATTTGTTACGCGCACAGGGACCAAAGTTAACAGTTTTGAACAGGGCCAGAGGATCAGGTACTTAAGGGACCGACTGTATTTTGCAGTGACTGTATTTCTTTATTGGTATTGGGAGTTCCATAGCCCAATAAGTTTGTATAAAATTAATTACACAATGACTAAATTAACCACAGTGTTACTATATTTTATTCGATATGCATTTGATTAGAGCTTTTTATTGGTGATAATAGAGGTTCCATCTTTTAAACAGGAAGTGTTTTTTGCGATTTATTGAAATTTTTGGATTTTATTCTTTACAAAATCTCGTAATTATTTTGAAAATTGATGAGTGTAGTTCCTTACATAGTTTATACAGGTGGATAACAGCAGTAGGCATGTTATTCCAAACTTTGTATTTTGGGTAACAACGAATCACAGCGACATGCTAAAATGCAGTTTTAGTATATGTTAATTAGAAGACAATGCAACAGTTTCAGATGTTGCTACTAGTTTATCGATTTTTGTAGGTTTGATTTGTTAGTGTTTCGTAGTCATTTTAATATTATCTCATCCAGAATGTAGAGATTACTGGTCCTAAAATTATAATTATCTTGTAAACTGGAATCATGCCACAAATGAACAATCTGCATGATACACTTTCTCAACTTGTCTGTTACACATCAACACACCAAAATAGTATTGCGCATCACCAGACAATCCACATAAAAGAGAAATAGTAATGAGAATAAATATAAAGAGTATAAGTGAATACAGAAGATACATTGTAAACTGTACTACCTATATAGTTGCTTCATAATCAGCATCTTAATACCACAGGTATTCTGTGAAGAAAAATATATTTTATGCTTTCAAGACTTTTAATTTTGCATAATATGAGTTTTCCTTCACACAGTCCTTTTCTCACATTGCAGCAGGTAATTCTCTCCTCTATCATATCATATGTCATTTATTGTTAGTCCTGGAAAAACCACATACAAGCTGGATCACTTTCTCTGTCAATAAGAGCACTTGCGTAGAATAACATATTTTCATATGTGATTAACAACACAGTGAGAAACATCAGGTAGGGAACACACAAAGACGAAACGAAACTTTAGAACCAACTACAATAATGTACAGTAAAGGTAAAAAATTTTATCTTCTGACCCAGTAATTTTAATGTGTTTCCTTGTACACAGTTCTTTTGCTGCAACTGATCAATTATAGAAATATTTACACAATATTTTCCAGTAGTGTTTTACTAATTCTGAAATACCTTCCCTCCTTCCTCCTGGTTTCTATATTTTGTTAATTCCGTGTAGTAAAAGTTTATGAGTTTAGGTGTATATATTCTAATTATTTCCACCACACAGTAAAATTGTTTACCTCTGTTGTGATTATTATTTAAATCCTTATCATTTCTCTAAAGTAAATTTCAGTGTTATATGTGGTGCTATAACAAGTACTAATACAGTGTCACAATAGATGCTTTACATGTGCTATAATTAGTGTCAATGAACCCAAGATATGCCATCATGCCTTCATTTCTAAAACATAATATTTATTTTCATCATCAATCATAGCCAATAACTACAAATTAAACAACATTAACGTAATGAGACTATAAATCAGCAGTAACAGAAATATTGAAGTTGGGGAACCTTCTGAATAAGTCTGGATGTCGAGTGCCATAAATGAATATTTTGCTCATAGATAAGATGACAAAATAGCAAACCAATATTTCAGATTGTTTGAGTACCTGTACCATGTTCATATTTAATAATAATTGCTATACAAGATTGAATTAAAATTTTAAGTGAATTATTTCTGTGATAATAATATGTTATTTACATACAACATGCGTATATTGAATCTTGTTGACTGAATTAAGGATTGTATAAGTCTTGCTCGCTCTAAAGAGCTCATAGTTTATGCTCACCTACAGGAGACATAGTTTTCAACAGTAAACAGACTTTTACGTTATGCTACCTTTTTCACGGAGTAGGTTTCCCGTCAGAAAGGTCACAGTTCATAGTAATAGACGGAAAGTCATCAGGCAAAACAGAAGTAATATCCGGGGTTGCCCAAGGAAGTGTTATAGGCGCCCTATTGTTCCCGATCTATTTTAACGCCGTAGGAGACAATCTGAGTAGCCGTCTTAGATTGTTTGCAGATGGGCACTAAAAGAAATCAGCTAAATTTCGATTACGCGGTAAGTCACACAAATCTGAAGGCTGTAAATTCAACTAAATACTTAGGGATTACAATTACAAATAACCTACGTTGGAACGATCACATTGATAATATTGTGGGTAAAGCTAACCAAAGACTATGATTCATTGGCAGAACACTTAGAAGGTGCAACAGGTCTACCAAAGAAACTGCTTGCTTACAGCACGCTCGTCCGCCCTATTCTGGAGTACTGCTGTGCGGTGTGGAATCCGCATCAGGTGGGACTGACGGATGACATCGAAAAAGTACAAAGAAGGGCAGCTCGTTTTGTATATTCGCGAAATAGGGGAGGTAGTGTCACAGACATGATACGCGAATTGGAGTGGCAGTCATTAAAACAAAGGCGTTTTTCGTTGCGACGGGATTTTTCTCTTGAAATTTCAATCACCACTTTTCTCCTCCGATTGCGAAAACATTCTGTTGGCACCCACCTACATAGGGAGAAATGATCATCACGATAAAATAAGAGATATCAGGGCTCACACAGAAAAATTTAAGTGCTCGCTTTTCCCGCCTGCCGTTCGAGAATGGAAGGGTAGAGAGACAGCTTGAGGTGTTTCATTGAACCCTCTGCCAGGCACTTAATTGTGACTACCAGACTTAGATGTAGAAAGTTTCTTGGGGAATGGCAGTCCATTCTAGTCGGGGTGATGCACTGAGGAGAGGTACCGATGTCGATCGGTGAGGGCTGGCATGAAGTCGGCGTTCCGAAACATCCCAAAAGTCCATTACAGGGGTGTTACTGTCGTGTAACCATTCCTCCACAAGCCATGTATGATGGACAGGTGCTCGATCGTGTTGAAAGATGCAATCGCCATCCCCGAATTGCTCTTCAACAGTGGGAATCAAGAAGCTGCTTAAATCATTAATGTAGCACTTTATTGCGAGTAGGAGAGTAATCACGTAGATGTAGATGTAGATAAGAAATTATATTTCCTGGGTGCTGTCAATAGACTCAATGTTAGTAACCAAGTACAGTTTAGGTTATGCAGGTAATCTATATTATATACATTTAACTTTCATCTCTGAACACCTCTGACTTGATAGAGTACTAAACATGTTATACTACATAGCTTCACATAGGACGAGTTATGCATATAGTTGTCATAAGAATGAACCTCATGTAAACGTTACACTATGTATTCCTCCGCATCTTCTGAACCCTCATTGGATTTCGTTTCACTTGGAGTGGAAGCCAAGCTGTCTCGAGTACAGTCAAACAAGATAATGAGGATACGTTTTATGCTATGCGTTACGCATACATTGACGGGGCAACAGCCTTCACTGGCGCATTTAACTTGGACAGCACTGGCCAGGCAAGTGTTCCAACTAACCTGCAGTGATGTGAGCAGTTGCAGTAAGGACGTAAAGAGGTCGAACAGAGACTAATACAGCTTGAATGTCATTTAATTTTTAAACAGAAGGAAAGAATTATGGTAAAACTGAGGTGATACGCTTCTTAGGTGGCCGGTCGGGCAACATAACATGTTCTCAAACTTCCTAGCAGATTAAAACTGTGTGCCGGGACGAGACTCGAACTCGTGCGTGGGTAGCTCAGATGGTAGAGCACTTGCCCGCGAAAGGCAAAGGTCCCGAGTTCGAGTCTCGTGCTGGCACACAGTTTTAATCTGCTAGGAAGTTTGATAACAGCGCACACTCCGCTGCAGAGTGAAAATCTCATTCTGGAAACATCTCCCAGGCTGTGGCTAAGCCATTTCTCCGCAATATCCTTCTTTCAGGAGTGCTAGTTGTGCAAGGTTCGCAGGAGAGCTTCTGTGAAGTTTGGAAGGTAGGAGACGAGGTACTGGAAGAAGTAAAGCTATGAGGACGGGGCGTGAGTCGTGCTTGGGTAGCTCAGTTGGTAGAGCACTTGCCCGCGAAAGGCAAAGGTCCCGAGTTCGAGTCTCGTCCTGGCACACAGTTTTAATCTGTCAGGGAGTTTCGTTACAGCGCACACTCCGCTGCAGAGTGAAAATCTCATTCTGGATAACATGTTCTCGATTTTAGGTAACATATTCTTGTAATTAAAAACGAGAGTGATGAAAATTCCAGACTTTAACGAGGATGATTTTTCTGTATCAGCTACGTGTGGCATAAGAACGCGATGCTGGCATTTCACCATGTAGTTAAATATTGAAGTCACTCAAGGTATTACAGTCAGTCGTCCGGTAATTATGAAATCCTTCCATGTCGACCTCCGATGAATACATTTCCGGACTGATACGTTGATAACAAGACGATCAGCAATAGAATCAGAAGCCACCAAAAATTCCACACTTCCTCCTCCTCTTCTATGACGTGCTGTTCCGCATTTCACCATCGTACGGCAGTGCTGTGTCACAAAGCTTCGTGTTGCAGGCACTCAAAAAGATGAAATGATGTGATGTGGCCCTCAACTACGTACCCTCTGACTGTGAGCTGAAATATTAAAAGCTTTGGCTGGTTTCGTCGTGTAGGGTCTGGGATACGTAGTTGCCGTATTACAAGCCAAATACTGCTGAGTCTACAGTATGAATACACACATGAATCGAATGCTTGAAGGTTCCTATCACTCGGCAATTGCGAATGTAATGTAGAAATTTATAAATGAAAAATTGCAATTAAATCAGATCTGCAGGTAGGCTACTATCTTAACGATTTTAAATTATGAGTACGATAGCAGAAGTACTTTTGAGAATGCAGTATGTTTCTGCAAAACACTTATTGGTGTCGATGGTCCAGCAATTAAATAAAATATAAGTCGAATAAGAGGGAAACAATATTCGTACTGCACGTAATTAGTTATGAACAACAACACAGCTCGCGAGATGTTCACTCCTAAACGCACACTACGTCTTCACTGTAGAAGCTACGTAAATCTCACCAGTGCACAAGTCGGCACTCGGAAGTATTTCTATCTGCCGCGACCACGCGCAGACCTCTGCACACTTTCCGAGCCTCTGCCGCGACTGTCCTACGCGCCTCCGCGCCTCCTGTGTGTTCCTCGTGTCCTTCTATTCCCAACTGCCCTCCATTCACTTCGGTAGTCGCCTTCCGTAGTAGAGACCGCTGTCATTGGCGATAGCGCTCCCGTCATGTCTCCAAGACAACACACACTCACAAACATTTTGAGACACATTTTAAATACTGGATCTACACTCCTGGAAATGGAAAAAAGAACACATTGACACCTGTGTGTCAGACCCACCATACTTGCTCCGGACACTGCGAGAGGGCTGTACAAGCAATGATCACACGCACGGCACAGCGGACACACCAGGAACCGCGGTGTTGGTCGTCGAATGGCGCTAGCTGCGCAGCATTTGTGCACCGCCGCCGTCAGTGTCAGCCAGTTTGCCGTGGCATACGGAGCTCCATCGCAGTCTTTAACACTGGTAGCATGCCGCGACAGCGTGGACGTGAACCGTATGTGCAGTTGGCGGACTTTGAGCGAGGGCGTATAGTGGGCATGCGGGAGGCCGGGTGGACGTACCGCCGAATTGCTCAACACGTGGGGCGTGAGGTCTCCACAGTACATCGATGTTGTCGCCAGTGGTCGGCGGAAGGTGCACGTGCCCGTCGACCTGGGACCGGACCGCAGCGACGCACGGATGCACGCCAAGACCGTAGGATCCTACGCAGTGCCGTAGGGGACCGCACCGCCACTTCCCAGCAAATTAGGGACACTGTTGCTCCTGGGGTATCGGCGAGGACCATTCGCAACCGTCTCCATGAAGCTGGGCTACGGTCCCGCACACCGTTAGGCCGTCTTCCGCTCACGCCCCAACATCGTGCAGCCCGCCTCCAGTGGTGTCGCGACAGGCGTGAATGGAGGGACGAATGGAGACGTGTCGTTTTCAGCGATGAGAGTCGCTTCTGCCTTGGTGCCAATGATGGTCGTATGCGTGTTTGGCGCCGTGCAGGTGAGCGCCACAATCAGGACTGCATACGACCGAGGCACACAGGGCCAACACCCGGCATCATGGTGTGGGGAGCGATCTCCTACACTGGCCGTACACCACTGGTGATCGTCGAGGGGGCACTGAATAGTGTACGGTACATCCAAACCGTCATCGAACCCATCGTTCTACCATTCCTAGACCGGCAAGGGAACTTGCTGTTCCAACAGGACAATGCACGTCCGCATGTATCCCGTGCCACCCAACGTGCTCTAGAAGGTGTAAGTAAACTACCCTGGCCAGCAAGATCTCCGGATCTGTCCCCCAATTAGCATGTTTGGGACTGGATGAAGCGTCGTCTCACGCGGTCTGCACGTCCAGCACGAACGCTGGTCCAACTGAGGCGCCAGGTGGAAATGGCATGGCAAGCCGTTCCACAGGACTACATCCAGCATCTCTACGATCGTCTCCATGGGAGAATAGCAGCCTGCATTGCTGCGAAAGGTGGATATACACTGTACTAGTGCCGACATTGTGCATGCTCTGTTGCCTGTGTCTATGTGCCTGTGGTTCTGTCAGTGTCATCAGTAACACACATTATTAAATACATAAACAAATTAAATAAACATATACCAAAAGAATAGAAAAAAAGTAGGCCTGCAGCCTAACGTCTCTGTGCTTTCTAAAAGCAGTAAATATTTGACCAATTTCTTCATGAATAGTATATATCGGATATAAACAAAGACAAAGACCAATAGGTATATTTATAAGCATGCTGCTACAATTTTCTCGTGTAACTGTGGAGTATCGGGTCATCAAAAAGTTAGTATAAATTTGAAAACTCGATAAACCACGGAATAATGTAGGCAGAGAGGTAAAAATTGACACACATGCTTGGAATGACATGGGGTTTTATTAGAACAAAAAAAACCACCCCATATTGCTAGACGCGTGAAAGATCTCTTGCACGCGTCGTTTGGTGATGATCGTGTGCTCAGTCGCCACTTTCGTCATGCTTGGCCTCCCAGGTCCCCAGACCTCAGTCCGTGCGATTATTGGCTTTGGGGTTACCTGAAGTCGCAAGTGTATCGTGATCGACTGACATCTTTCGGGATGCTGAAAGACAACATCCGACGCCAATGCCTCACCATAACTCCGGACATGTTTTACAGTGCTGTTCACAACTCGACTACAGCTATTGTTGAGGAATGATGGTGGACATATTGAGCATTTCCTGTAAAGAACATCATCTTTGCTTTGTCTTACTTTGTTATGCTAATTATTGCTATTCTGATCAGATGCAACGCCATCTGTCGGACATTTTTTGAACTTTTGTATTTTTTTGGTCCTAATAAAACCCCATTTCATTCCAAGCATGTGTGTCAATTTGTACTTCTCTATCTGCATTATTCCGTGATTTATTCAGTTTTTCAAATTTATACTGACTTTTTGATCACCCGGTACTTATGGCACGACGCGATCGGTAGTAATTGGCCACTTTGACCTCCAATAACTCATATACTACTCAAGTTACATGCCAGTAATTTATACCAATTTAGATTTACACTAATATCTTTATAAAGACCCATCGATCGACAAAAGCGGATGAACCGTTTAGATTTTGGAAACTCGTTGTAGAAGTTACAGTCAGATACTTAAAGTTTAAACTAATAAAGAAACTGAAAATCTGATTACACCATCAAAAGCATTGTGCAAATAATGGTAACGTATATGTCTCTTTTTAAGGTATCATGATTACTCTGGCTATTATTGATTTCTACATGAGCTGTGAAATGTCAGCCACGATGGTTTCACAGTGTCCGCCATCTCTGACACTCTCGCATACAAGTCTCTTTCATCGACACAGCGTCACCGTGGAATTCGCAGCCACACGCTCGGGCTGCACCCCTCTCGCTTCGGCCAGCGTCCGGCAACACGTGGTCGGGCTGCCGAACTCAGAATATTCTCAGTGTGCCACAATTCGCCCGTTACCTCACAGTGTATTACTTCCAGTACGTTTAGCAGCTTAAATGTCTTCTTATTCCTCTCGACAGATCTCTTACCTTGGCTCCATATCAATTCTGTTGGGTTCATGTCACAGTGTTAACTCTTTGAGGGTCAGTGGCTATCACCAGGCATTATCTCTTTCAAGGGCGGTGGTTATCAATGTCAACCACATACACTCCTGGAAATTGAAATAAGAACACCGTGAATTCATTGTCCCAGGAAGGGGAAACTTTATTGACACATTCCTGGGGTCAGATACATCACATGATCACACTGACAGAACCACAGGCACATACACACAGGCAACAGAGCATGCACAATGTCGGCACTAGTACAGTGTATATCCACCTTTCGCAGCAATGCAGGCTGCTATTCTCCCATGGAGACGATCGTAGAGATGCTGGATGTAGTCCTGTGGAACGGCTTGCCATGCCATTTCCTCCTGGCGCCTCAGTTGGACCAGCGTTCGTGCTGGACGTGCAGACCGCGTGAGACGACGCTTCATCCAGTCCCAAACATGCTAATTGGGGGACAGATCCGGAGATCTTGCTGGCCAGGGTAGTTTACTTACACCTTCTAGAGCACGTTGGGTGGCACGGGATACATGCGGACGTGCATTGTCCTGTTGGAACAGCAAGTTCCCTTGCCGGTCTAGGAATGGTAGAACGATGGGTTCGATGACGGTTTGGATGTACCGTGCACTATTCAGTGCCCCCTCGACGATCACCAGTGGTGTACGGCCAGTGTAGGAGATCGCTCCCCACACCATGATGCCGGGTGTTGGCCCTGTGTGCCTCGGTCGTATGCAGTCCTGATTGTGGCGCTCACCTGCACGGCGCCAAACACGCATACGACCATCATTGGCACCAAGGCAGAAGCGACTCTCATCGCTGAAGACGACACATCTCCATTCGTCCCTCCATTCACGCCTGTCGCGACACCACTGGAGGCGGGCTGCACGATGTTGGGGCGTGAGCGGAAGACGGCCTAACGGTGTGTGGGACCGTAGCCCAGCTTCATGGAGTCGGTTGCGAATGGTCCTCGCCGATAACCCAGGAGCAACAGTGTCCCTAATTTGCTGGGAAGTGGCGGTGCGGTCCCCTACTGCACTGCGTAGTATCCTACGGTCTTGGCGTGCATCCGTGCGTCGCTGCGGTCCGGTCCCAGGTCGACGGGCACGTGCACCTTCCGCCGACCACTGGCGACAACATCGATGTACTGTGGAGACCTCACGCCCCACGTGTTGAGCAATTCGGCGGTACGTCCACCCGGCCTCCCGCATGCCCACTATACGCCCTCGCTCAAAGTCCGTCAACTGCACATACGGTTCACGTCCACGCTGTCGCGGCATGCTACCAGTGTTAAAGACTGCGATGGAGCTCCGTATGCCACGGCAAACTGGCTGACATTGACGGCGGCGGTGCACAAATGCTGCGCAGCTAGCGCCATTCGACGGCCAACACCGCGGTTCCTGGTGTGTCCGCTGTGCCGTGCGTGTGATCATTGCTTGTACAGCCCTCTCGCAGTGTCCGGAGCAAGTATGGTGGGTCTGACACACCGGTGTCAATGTGTTCTTTTTTCCATTTCCAGGAGTGTATTTTACGACACCTGGTGACCGAATGGGGCAGCAGTTGTCACTGCGAGCCACACAGTTAGTTGAGGGAGTTGTCCCTGGATGGCATGGCATTGGATATCACGCATTTTGCTTTCCTATTGTTGGTACAGCACAATTCATTTGTTGCCTTGCTGCAGTTTTGTGCCGTTTAGTTGGTGTACATTTTGAAGAACAAATTTGGCCCATATATACCACTTTCAGTTCCAAGTAAGTATTTTCATATGTAAATTTAGTTCATGCTAATGACCTCCAGTGCAATAGTTACTTGAAACAACTTTACTTATTTCATATTTATGTTACTTCAATCTAGGTTAGCGCTGCTAACCACCGCTCAACTCGGATACAGCTTTCATTCAGTATGGCTAGAAGGTGTCTTAGTGATGATGAAATACGAAAACTGCTTTTCGAGGACCTTCCATCAGACTTAGATAGTGAAATAAATTTGTTAGAAGACTCTGACATTGACCCTACATATGAACCTGACTGTGATAATATTGTGTTATCATGTTCTGAAGAGAGTAGCAATGAAGCAGATGATAATTCACCAGAAAGTAATCATCATTTATGCGATAATAAACAACCTTGCATGGCTACAATTCCATCAAATGATGATTCGTCTGCCACTGAATCAGTTTCTCTGTCCATGCCTAGACGTTCCAGATCACCACTGGCTAAAGCAACGACATCTGTCTCAGTTAATTCTTCACATATACAGCCAAACATCCCAAATCATTCTGGTACCTCTGGTGGACCTGGAAGTGTATCCATTGTTCAGGATGATCCTCCACAACGGAGCCAAAATTTCAGAGTTGAAGCACTGCCTAATTTTGTGGAAAAAAATTGGCCCTACAGCTGTTTTTACAGAGATGTCAAGTCCATCGCCACATAAAATATTTTGTGAAATGTTCACTGATGAAATGGTAAAACATATTACATTTCACACCAATTTGTACGCCACACAAAAAGGAAAGCCTTTCATTCCAACTACTGAAGATGAGAAAAGGTTTTTCGTAGGCATCAATTTATTTATGAGTGTCAAAAAATTACCAAGTTATCCAGATTATTGGTCTTCATCTCCAGATTTAAATGAGTCATATATATGTGACTTGATGACTGTAAAACGAATCAGTTTCTCCTCAGTCATATCCATTCAAATGACAACTCGATGATGCCTAAAAGGGGACAGTCCAATTTTGACAAGTTTTTTTAAAATTAGGCCTGTTGTTGAAATGTTGAATAAAAGGTTTGCACAATGCTATCAGCCTCATCAAAAAGTAGCAATTGATGAGTCAAGGGTGAAATTTAAAGGCAGAAGCTCAATGAAGCAATACATGAGGGACAAGCCTGTGAAAAGAGGCTATAAAATATCGATGTTGTGTGATGAATCTGCATATAATTTGAAGTTCCAGATTTATACTGGAAGATTAGCTACACACAAGTCTGAACTGGGACTGGGTGCACAGGTAGTAACAGATTTATGTGAAGAACTTTATGGCAAAAATCATATTGTTTTGATGGATAATTTCTTCACATCTTACAATCTTTTTGTCCTACTAAAAGCCCAGAAAACATTTTCAGTCGGAACTGTGAACCCTACACGTAAATTCCTCCCAAAACTGAAGGAAGATAAAAAGATGAAACGAGGGGACTTTGACAGCAAAGTCAGCAATCATGGTGTAGTATTTTACAAGTGGATGGACAAACGAGCTGTGAATTTGATCTCTACTATGCATGATCCTAGTGACACAACAAGTGTAACTAAGAAGGAAAAAGATTGATCAACTGCTGTACTGGCATGTACCCGTGTATTGAGTGACTATAACAGGAGCATGAATTCTGTTGACAATTTTGATCGTCTAAAAGGAGACTATGGTTGTGATCGCAAAAGTAAAAAATGGTGGCATAGGCTTTTTTTTCGCTTTATTGATATGTGTGTAGTGAATGCGTTTACCATACACAAAGAAATTGAAATGGAGCAACTCACGAATAAAGTCTTCCGAAGGAAAGTGTACGAAAGACTGCTTGCCAAGGCAATTGTCCATTGCAGTGGCCCAAATCAAAAAGGGCAAATAAAAAAGGGAAGAGCGTAACTCTCAGTAAACATAAACCACACGTGGACAAACAAATCAGATTGGAAGGTAGTGCACATGAACCAAAACAGGCCACCTCAAGATGATGTGCAGTATGCAGCACACGTGCTACTCCTGTTAGAACAGTGTGGATGTGTTCTTCATGTAATGTGCCTCTTTGTCTGCGAAAAGGCAAAACTTGCTTTCAAACATTTCATTCTCAATAATGATGTACTCTTGAGTTGTTTGTGTAAATTATTTCCTAAGAAAACTGTTAAGAATTTTACCCCTCAAAATTTCTCAACAAATAAGTAACTATGAATATTCTGGGCAGTGGTTAACAGAGGTAACCACAATTTAATTGACTGTAATTAGAAAAGTAAGCAAAATATTGTAAAATTGTATTAAAATAAATTGTTTTGTTTGGTAAGAAGTTTTATAATTTTGACAACTCATGTGTTTTCATTTTAAAAAATTCCTGCCCCTCAAAGAGTCAAAAAATATGCGGTTAGCACTGATAACCACTGCCCCTGATAGAGTTAAGGGGACAGCTGTGAAACTACAGCATTTGTACAGCGTGTTCGACGCAGTGAAAATTATTGTTTTCCGTGTTTCTGACACACTTATCATTCTAGTCCATCTGAGACCACATCTGTTGTACAAAACAATGGGCATATTCAAACAAAGAGCACTTGATTTTTTATTTTTCTCCGAAAATTTAATTGTGTAATGTTCAATGAGTTAATGACGGCATGTTTCTTAACCTGCAACGCCACCGACTACGCCAAGCATAAGTTACGATTGTTGTCCTTATTTTTAGTAGATAGTGTTTCTAAAAAAAAAAGTCATGCTGTTTTTTCTCTGCAATCTTGCGAAAAACGTTAACAACAACTTGTTTCTCGACATTAACGGTTTCGCTACGAAGCAGGAAACGGTGTCATCCATTTTCGCAGTACGTATGAACAGCGAGACAATCAGAAGTAGCGTTCACAGAGACTGTGACTGTACACGATTTTTTAAATAAAAATTACGAAGCTAAAGTATGATTAAGAAAAACGTTGATGCCTGTTAACACATCAGAATGTCTTAGAGTTTCATTTGCAACAGTGGGTCTCGAAGTGTGCGCCAGGGCGCACTGGTGTGCCGTAGAACATTTACCGGTGCGCCCTGTAATATTTTAGGAATACATGTGGCCAAATATAAAAGAAGATATAGTGTGGTGTGCGTACTGTAAAGACCTTCGGTACACACATCATCAGATTATTTGACTTGTTGCTCTAACGAAGTAGGTGAGTGTCAGCAATATGTCTCGTGGTCTTATCGTGGCGTGTTTATCTTCTGCCGCTAGGTCGGACGATAGAAATGCCACTTGCACGCTTAGAGTAGCAGATTGACGGTGACCAACTTTAAACAGAACTTGATTAATTTTCACACACATTTATTAAAATAATAACAAGCATAAAAATTACTTAACTTGGTTCTGGGTGCTATTTAGAATTGACAATCTGAAGTTCTTTTGGTATTGGTACGTTAATCTTATTCTCACATATATCTCTGATACTTGACAAAAGTGTCTATACATCTATCTTCATGGCTATGTACAGCAATATGGTAATCTTATTAGGCGCAGACTGAAACTTGACTATAGACTGGTACAGACAAATGCAGACGTGCAGACAAACGCAGTCTGACTAATTGGAGGTCTGTACACTCGTTATAATACCTCGCGCATTCATGTATCACTGCGCGAGTGTGATCCGCGAGAAGAAAAAGTTCAACATTAGCAGCAATCTCATTGGCTGTGTTACATATTAATACGCAGATTGGCGGAAGCAGAATTTGGTCCGTCTCTATGGCAGCGCCATGTCGTAGTGCAGAGACGGACGACCGCTGCGCCTGCACTGTTGTGCTTAACGGGGCGCGCTCTAGTGGGAAAGTTATGTACGCGCTGACTATGCAGAATTATGTACACAACATATAGCTATTCAGTTTTACCCATATCATGACTGTTATAATACGGAATGAGTCCTTAAGGTTTGCCAGATAGCTCAATTTGGTTAAGGAAATAAGTTGGATTATTATCCTTGTTGTGTCGATAGTATTCGGAACGTTTCACGCTGATTGTTTTTTCTCTTCCATTGCTGCTAATCTTAGCTGTCTAACAGTAGCGGCTGTTTGGGAGCTGGGAAAAGATATTTCAAAATAATGAGTGATAATAAAGCCATTGCTGTCCCATCGAGGTCATCCCTTTACACAACCGAGAGGTGTAAGGAATTCTAGGGAAATGTGTAATTTGCAGCAGGGGGAGAAAAATAATTATTCAGATGGCCGAATTATGCGGTCTGGAGAAACAGAATGGTCAGATAATTCTCACATTGCTACAATCATAACAATATGCAGTGGAGGGAGTGATTAATTGATTTAATAACGAATGTGTATTTATAAATGTAAGACTTTATCCATAGTAAAGGCTGGTGTGGCTAACAGAGTAACGTATTTGATATGTTGTAAAAAAACTTGCAGTCCAAGACCGCAACCATGGACTGCAAGTTTCTTACAACGTAATGCTTCATGGTTATTCATAATTAATAAATGCCTCAAATGTAATTTTCTTCAACTCCTTGCACTAGAACTGCATTACAACAGCCTAAACTTAAGTACACAATTTTTGATAGAAATGATGCGCTTTCAGTAAACACCTTTTAGTTTTGTATGTAAAATATAACTATCTTAACCGATGCTCAGTATCTGGCGCACAGGCGTCCCTGGATGACTACCACTGGTCGTGAAACTTTCCTAACCACCTCCCTATCACTACCCTACGTTCTGTATGCGCCGTGAAAATTATTTTCGCACGCCTCGTTCCGTGCCTTCTTTCCGTAACCAAACGATACGACACTTGTGTCGCTCTTAAATTTTTTAAATAAACATTGAGTTAATCCACAGTGTTGTCAAGCGTCAATGTACGTCTGGTCAGATCCAAACGTTCGGAATCAGGAGAAAACGGCGAAAAAATATTTGACGGCTGACGGATTTTTCCTACGGACACTCTTCTGGATATTACGTGATCGTGTTGTACCTCTGTTTTGCAACTGATTTCTCTATGGACGTTTCTCTTTCTTGGTTGCAGGTGGTGAAATTGAGCCTTGTGCACTATGCATGTGATCACAGCTTGTCCGTAGAATTCTGAAGGTTTCGTGGCGGTCCCGGTGATTGTGAACCAATTCCACCCAACTCTGAGTGACACTGCAACAGCACATAGGAAGTGAATTGCATATTATTATTATTGGTCATTATGACCTATTTAGGTACCATGCCAGTGTACCAAAAAATTATAAATAACATCTGCAACCAGTCACTTTTCAATAATATTTTATTGAAAATGCACACCTACCTGTTGTCAATAAAATGTTATTGAAAAGAGAAACTGGGAAAAGAAATTATCTATGCGAGCTGCTTACTGTTTGAAATCGAGCTGTCCGTGACTAAAAGAAATTCATTTCACGATATTTCCTACAGATGAGCAGCGCACGTGAACATGATCGTCATAGTTCATAAACCCTTGCTACTTCTGAGCGTCATTTCCACTGCAGTTTAGCGATCCAACGGATTCGTGACAGAAGCTTCCACCAAGGTTAACGGAACTCTAGAATTATCGTTGGCAGCACTGGTAACTCATGGAGACACAATAATTGAGGCCCAAAAGGAAATCGCGTTCCCATTGTTGTGCGCTTGACATTTCGCAGAGCTTTCACGTGATATGTTAGTGAGGTGTTGTTAGCATACGGGGGTCACGTGTCTTGTGTACAGCGTACTGCTTGTGTTCAAAGTGCTAGAAGTGAATCTTATATGCAAAATACCATCGAATAAAATGGACAGAATTTTGAAAAACAAGCATGCCACTGAAGAATCCGATTCTGGAAGTGAACAAACGCTAAGTGCAAATAAAAAAGCAAAACAGCTGCTTATTAGTAAATATAATGAAAGCTACTTTAGCTATGGTTTCACTTGGACTGGGAATGAATATTGTCCTTTACCACTATGCTTAGTCTGTGGGTATAAAATGGCAAATAAATCTCTGCTTCCTAGCAGACTGAGCAAACATTTTACAAGAATGCATTCACATTTGCAAGAAAAACCTGTAAGCTATTTCAAGAGCTTGTCTGAGAAGCAAGAAAGGGCAGCAAATTCTTTTAAAAGTGTAATGTATGTCTCTTATAAAGCTCTGTTCGCTTCCTACCAAGTCTATTAACTTATAGCAAATAGTATGAAATGTCATACTACAGGTGAGTCACATATTTAGCCTGCTTGCACAAAAATGTTCATGACAATACAACGAAATAAAACATCTATGTAAACAAGCAAGATTCCTTTGTCGAATGATACAGTTCACAGGCGTATTATAGAAATGTCTACTGATATTGAGAAAAATGGATGCAGTAATAAACTGAAGTACTCAAACTTTTCATTGCAAGTTGATGAATCAACAGACATTACCAACCAATCGCAACTCTTAGCATTTGTCCGTTTCATTAATCAATATCAAACAGTAAATCAGTTTCGTTTCTGCAAAGAGTTAAGTGTGTCTACTAAAGGTGAGGACGTTTTCAACATTTTAAATGATTATCTTAATAAGTGGTAGTCAACATGGAAGTCGTGTGTAGGCATTTGCACGGATGGCATGCCTTCAATTGTAGGCTGCGTTAAAGGCCTTATTTCTTCTGTAAAAAACAAAAAACAAAGTGAAGATGTAATCGTTACTCACTGCTTTCTTCATAGGTAGGACTTAATAGCAGAAATATTACGAGAAAATTGAGAGAACTCTTAGAGCAAGTTGTTCAGATGCTAAATTTTATTAAAACAAGACCAGTCAAAACCCGTTTATTCGATAAACTTTTTATCGATATAGAGTTAGAACAGACAGTTGCATTTACACACAAATTCAGATGGTTGTCCAGGGGGAAAGTACTTACCCGTGTTCATGAGCTTACAACAAGTACTTCTCATGTTTTTCGAAGAAATGAAACATTTACATTTTTGCATCCTCCTTCGGAGTGAATTTTGGATTGACAAATTGCAGTATTTGGCCGATATATTTCAGCAGTTCAATATTTTGAACACTAGCATGCAAGGGAAAGAAGAAAATATCCTCACATCCACTGACAAAATTAAAGCGTTTCACAAAAAACTACAAATGTGGAAAAGAAAAGCTATTCAAGATAACATGGAAATGTTCCCGTTGGGAAGGGGTACGTGCATAAATGAAACACTTCCAATAGTAAAACTGTAGTTCATTTAATAAGTTTAGAAGAGAAACTGAGTTCATATTTTCCATCGCTCAACACTGAACAGTACGACTAGATTCGAAATCCATTCGTGGAAGCGTCAGGTGATTACAGAAGGAGAAGAACTGGTAACTATGTCTACTGACCCTGGACTCGTGATTAAGCATAAGGATTTATCTCTTGAAGCCTTTTAGAGTTGTATAAAAGAAGAATACCGTATGTGTCGATATCTCAAAAGGCTTTGATCATTTTACATTAATTTTCTACATTATATTTATGTGAATTAGGATTTTCTTCCCTCACCACAATTAAATATATAAAGAGAGGAGCTCTTCAATGTATTAACCAGGAAATGAGAGTCTGTCTTTCAAATATATCGCCAAACATTGAAAAATTCGCGAGGACACATCAGGCTCACGTTTCTCGTAAACACTAGACAGAGTAGACGTATGGTCTGATTCATTTGTATTGCATTACTACTTTTCTCTATAATTTGAATTAATGGTTACCTTTATTGCATTATTTCATTTCAATACTTTTCACTTAATAGTTTCTTTTGCCTTTCGTCTTGGGAGGGTAGGAGGCAACACGGCGCTCGGCCGTCGATTTGGGTGACAATCTTGCTTCAGCAATCTCTCACATTCTTCATACAAAAATTATTTGTTGACATTGTGATAATTTATGGTTTTTATTAATCTAAGTTGTATTTTCTGTACTCTGAACGCGAAATTCAAAACAAAATGACCTAATTGTTGCTTTACCACAGTGTTTATTTCCTGTATTGACTGTTGTAAAATATTCCACAGAAATGTATATACATTGCGCTCACAATTATTTGCGACCTTTTAAATGCGCCTGAAGCAGAAAAAGTTTGAGAACCACTGATTTACAGTGACATAGTAATAAAATGTCTTATACGTAAGTTGGACCTACGTCCTACAGCGAACACCAATGTACGAGAGATAACAGCTGCTGGGCAATGATGACATTCGTGTTTGTTTATCTTATGATGAACGAAGCGAGCAGGGCTCGGCTCTAAAACCCGACAGCCAGCAGATCACAAGTGAACACTTGAGAATGCTGCGGCGGGGCGGGGTCGGCCTGCCTTTCTCTCGTCTCCGTTCCCTCTCTCATTAAATGTCCACCTACCTCTGATTTTTTTCCGACGTCCCTTCACTCTGCAGCAGTAGGTACACGCTTGGCAGTGTAAAGCAGCGTGGATGAAACCACACACGAGGCCGCGTAGCTCACGACGCGAAATCACTTCCTGTAAGTTAATCACAACAATTTTCGGTCGATAGGGTAGTACTTTTTGACTTCATTAAGTGTTCGAAAATTCGATAAAACGACCTTTTATTCCTTAAAAATCTCATGAAATGGCTATCAAGTCCGTATTTACTGAGATAACTGCTATATCATTCCAAGTTCACAGTCAATACCATAGATTGCACATGTAAAAACAGCCAGAACCAAAAATGGTTCAAATGGCTCTGAGCACTATGGGGCTTAACTTCTGAGGTCATCAGTCCCTTAGAACTTAGAACTACTTAATCCTAACTAACCTAAGAACATCACATACATCCATGCCCGAGGCAGGATTCGAACCTGCGACCGTAGCGGTCGCTCGGTTCCAGACTGTAGCGCCTAGAACCGCTCGGCCACTCCGACCGGCCAGCCAGAACATTTACATGTCCGACCCAGTTATATTTGCTATCTAACAGACACTGACCCACTACAGTTAGCGAGCTGAACATTCGGTCTTTCCAGTGGTCTTCAATGTTAGAAGTGCTCGCCTAAATATTCCATGAAGAGTTATGGAATCTGCGACGCGGAATTTTCACTAAGGCCGAAATCTCACATAAATGAACCCAGAAACATCACACTGCCCTCAAAATGTTCGTAACTTCTACTGCTTTGGTTACCACACTTCGCCGGCCGAGGTGGCCGAGCAGTTAGCGAGCTGAACATTCGGTCTTTACAGTGGTCTTCAATGTTAGAAGTGCTCGCCTAAATATTCCATGAAGAATTATGGAATCTGCGACGCGGAATTTTCACTAAGGCCGAAATCTCACATAAATGAACCCAGAAACATCACACTGCCCTCAAAATGTTCATAACTTCTACTGCTTTGGTTACCACACTTCGCCGGCCGAGGTGGCCGAGCGTTTCTAGGCGCTACAGTCTGGAACCGTGCGACCGCTACGGTCGCAGGTTCGAATCCTGCCTCGGGCATGGATGTGTGTGATGTCCTTAGGTTACTTAGGTTTAAGTAGTTCTAGGGGACTGATGACCTCAGAAGTTAAGTCCCATAGTGCTCAGTGCCATTTGTACCACTTACTACACTTCCGAACTTCAATGAACTCAATAATTCTTCATTTTACATACAATTCGCACAGTGACACCTCACATGGTGTGACACGTACGAAAGCTAGCGAGCGACTCTCTCGACGCCACCCCACTCCCTGCATATCTAACTTCCTGCGCGCGGGAACAGTTTAATTCTGACTGGCTGATGGGTCTGATTAACCAATCAGAAGCATCCTTCCAGATCATTCTCACGGCAAAACTTGCCTGAGCCAATCACTAATCAGAAAATCACTCACTTCATTCCACTTCCAATTTCTAATATAATGTTTAATAAAATAGAACCAAATGCAAAAATAATCTTTAAATTAATATTGAAACTTATTCCACTTTAGACTATTATTCTGACTGCTCTCTTACAAAAGCAAGCACACAGCAACATACGTCATCAGCTTCGTTGTTAGAATGCTATTTTCCCACACTTCAAATTTATCAGGTTTTACAAAAAATAATTTAAAATTTTAACGTACGCTCCACAGACACTCTCTCATTCATTCCTATGTATCCACACAACAAAATAATAGGTAAATATAAATTTTAATTGTTGTTGTTGTGGTCTTCAGTCCTGAGACTGGTTTGATGCAGCTCTCCATGCTACTCTATCCTGTGCAAGCTCCTTCATCTCCCAGTACCTACTGCAACCTACATCCTTCTGAATCTGCATAGTGTATTCATCTCTAGGTCTCCCTCTACGATTTTTACCCTCCACGCTGCCCTCCAATACTAAATTGGTGATCCCCTGATGCCTCAGAATATGTCCTACCAGCCGGTCCCTTCTTCTTGTCAAGTTGTGCCACAAATTTCTTTTCTCTTCTATTCAGTACCTCCTCGTTAGTTGTGTGATCCACCCATCTAATTTTCAGCATTCTTCTGTAGCACCACATTTCGAAAGCTTCTGTTCTCTTCTTGTCCAAACTAGTTATCGTCCATGTTTCGCTTCCATATATGGCTATACTCCACACAAATACTTTCAGAAACGACTTCCTGACACTTAAATCTATACTCTGTAAGTAGGCTGTTTATATTTTCTTATTGGCAACGTTACGTAGCGCTCTGTATGAAAATCACTGGCTGTGCTGTGTGCAGCCTGTGGCTAGTTTGCATTGTTGTCTGCCATTGTAGTGTTGGGCAGCGGCAGCTGGATGTTAACAGCGCATAGCGTTGCGCAGTTGGAGGTGAGCCGCCAGCAGTGGTGGATGTGGGGAGAGAGATGGCGGAGTTTTGTAATTTGTCATGAACCGCTATATATATTATGACTATTAAGGTAAATACATTGTTTGTTCTCTATTAATATCTTTCATTTGCTAACTATCCCTATCAGTAGTTAGTGCCTTCCGTAGTTTGAATCTTTTATTTAGCTGGCAGTAGTGGCGCTCGCTGTATTGCAGTAGTTCGAGTAATGAAGATTTTTGTGAGGTAAGTGATTTCTGAAAGGTATAGTTTAATGTTACTCAGGGCCATTCTTTTGCAGGGATCTTTGATAGTCAGATTGCGTTGCACTGAAAACATTGTGTGTCAGTTTAAGCACAGTGTTGTATAATTGTTCAAAGGGGACGTTTCATATGGCGACCCTGCCAGGATACCTCACTGGAATCTTCTGATTTTTTCTTGTAGTTTGTGTAATTAGTGTAGCTTTTGTTTATTGCTAGCACGTAATTATAGAGAGAATTTCCTTGGTAGTTGTGGATTTTCATTGTTGCACAGTAAAACAGTTGTGGCATGCATGTAGATTTGCACCAAGTATTTCGCAGCTGCAATTAACTAGATATTATTTTCAGTTCTATGTTAATGTGTTCTCTTATTTTTGCTCTTCACATTGTGTTTTTTTTGTGTTGTCGTGTGAAATATTGTGACAATAATGGCGTGTGAAAAACGTAACACTAGGCTCCAAAGTAAACTGAGAAATAATAGTGACGACGAGCGTAGCTTATCAGCACCACTGTGTAGTGAATTAACAGACATTCCAAGTAGTAATTTGGTAATTTTGCATAGGGAAATGGAGCGGGCGGCAAATAATGGTCTAGACAGTGAAACATGTTGTGAACAGGGAAGCATTATCGATCGATCGGTCGGCAACAGCTCGCCTCAGGAATCTGAAATGACAGGACACAATTTTACAAATACTGTAGATTCAGGTTTTGCGTCCTCACCGTTTTCTCAAATAAGTCAAGACACATTTTCAGCTTGTCAAAATGTGAATGTTGCCGGTGCAAATGCACTGCCGAAAAGCGTAGAGGAACAGATTCCAGACACTAATGCATTGTTATTACAACTAATGCAACAAATGGAACAAAATCAGAGACAAACACAGCAAAAGCTTCAAAAGTTATACACAATGGAACAAAATCTTCAAAAGTTAGACACAATGGAACAACACCAGAGACAAACACAGCAACAGTTAGACGCAATGGAACAAAATCTTCAAAAGTTAGACACCACGCTTGAACAAACACGTGAAGATTTAACTACTGAGTTACATAACATTGAATCGAAATGTCAAAAAGTCTGTAATGACGTAAAAACACAAATTTGTGAGCATTTCCAACCTATTTTTTCGCGTCATGAAAATGCATTACAGAATCACGAAGCAGCCATAAAAGAACTGCAAACTATTGTTCATGAAAATCATGAGACCTTGCAAGCTAAAATGGACTCAGTTGCATCTACCGATTCGGTTACGCAACTTGCAAAAACTCAGGAAAGCGTAAAGGACACAGTAGATACTCTGAAAATTGGTTCAGAAAGACACATGGAGGAAATTAGTTCATTATCAGAGAAAGTAGTTGAACTTTCGGATCAGCTAAATAATTTATCTGCGAAGGTAGATGATAATCTGAATGACACAAAACCGGTAGTCTTTAATGACACAGAAGAGTGCGAACAAATTAGGAAACTGAAACAAAATCTGAATCAAATTAATACGCAACACCAAAGAGAAATCCGGGAAGTACAAGATCAGCTGACACAGGTAATACAAGAATTACGTATTTCAGAGGACACTCGCGCTCCAATACGGGAAGAGGGACATAGAAATACGGAACAGCCACAAAATAATAACACAGGGCATTTCGGAAGTTATGAAAGAAATTGGCAATGTGCACTGAATTTTGAGATCGAACCGCCGACACGACGTAACAATGACCGACATGCTACTCGCCGACACGATGATTTTGACTATAAGCTGTTCATTACTACACGTAAATTCAAAACGTTTAAGAATTCTGCCAACGACATTCATCCACAAGCATGGCTCCATCAATTCTCTCATTGTTTTCCTCCCAACTGGTCATTGGAGCACAGGTTAGAATTTATGTGTGGCTACTTGGAGAATGAACCAGCTGTAAGAATGCGATCGGTCATTCACGATTGTCACAGTGAAGGAGAATTTTACCATGCGTTCCTCTCAGCATATTGGTCACAAGCTACACAAGACCGAGTAAAACATAGCATCATGATGATGAAACACTTTGAACAATCTGAATTTTCCAGTCTAGTCAAATATTTTCAAGACATGTTGCACAAGAATCAGTACCTGTCAAACCCATGCAACCCCTCAAAACTCATCCGCATTTGCTTAATCAAATTACCTGAACATTTATGGCATATTATTTTGGCAGGACGTTGCAAAGACGACATTGAAGCTTTTCAGGGACTCTTACAAGAATTAGAAATTGACACAGATAGTCGCGGGATGCGAAAACAGGAAAACAATCACTACAGGTCACATACGTCACAATTCCGTGACGACAGAAACAATAAATGGCCACGACAAGGCTATTCTTACAACGTAAATCGTGACCAAAACAGACACCACCCGTATGACAACCACTGGCAGAGTAATAGTTACAGAGAAAGATCGCATTTCCGTAGTAATGAATTGACCAACATTGTATCAATAAGTGTGAGCATTGGATATCTTTGTTAGTGTAATTATGAAAAATTTTATCATATCATTATTGGCCACTGGCCAAAACAATTTGTAAAATTTTTTGTAGGGAGCATGGGGGCTATGTAAGTAGGCTGTTTATATTTTCTTATTGGCAACGTTACGTAGCGCTCTGTATGAAAATCACTGGCTGTGCTGTGTGCAGCCTGTGGTTAGTTTGCATTGTTGTCTGCCATTGTAGTGTTGGGCAGCGGCAGCTGGATGTGAACAGCGCGTAGCGTTGCGCAGTTGGAGGTGAGCCGCCCGCAGTGGTGGATGTGGGGAGAGAGATGGCGGAGTTTTGTAATTTGTCATGAACTGCTATATATATTATGACTATTAAGGTAAATACATTGTTTGTTCTCTATTAATATCTTTCATTTGCTAACTATCCCTATCAGTAGTTAGTGCCTTCCATAGTTTGAATCTTTTATTTAGCTGGCAGTAGTGGCGCTCGCTGTATTGCAGTAGTTCGAGTAATGAAGATTTTTTGTGAGGTAAGTGATTTCTGAAAGGTATAGTTTAATGTTACTCAGGGCCATTCTTTTGCAGGGATCTTTGATAGTCAGATTGCGTTGCGCTAAAAACATTGTGTGTCAGTTTAAGCACAGTCTTGTATAATTGTTCAAAGGGGACGTTTCAACTCGATGTCAACAAATTTCTCTTCTTCAGAAATGCTTTCCTTCCCATTGCCAGTCTACATTTTATATCCTCTCTACTTCGACCATCATCAGTTATTTTGCTCCCCAAATAGCAAAACTCCTTCACTACTTTAAGTGTCACATTTCGTAATCTAATACCCTCAAAATCACCCGACTTAGTTCGACTACATTCCATTATCCTCGTTTTGCTTTTGTTGATATTCATCTTATATCCTCCGGCGGCCGGTGTGGCCGTGCGGTTCTAAGCGTTACAGTCTGGAACCGTGCGACCGCTACGGTCGCAGGTTCGAATCCTGCTTCGGGCATGGATGTGTGTGATGTCCTTAGGTTAGTTAGGTTTAAGTAGTTCTAAGTTCTAGGGGACTGTTGACCACAGATGTCAAGTCCCGTTCCCGTTCCCGTTCGCAAATCACGGACTTCGTCTGTCCGGTGGTGGTGGAGGCTAAGCAGCAGTGCTGCTATTCCTCCGTTGACAGCTCTGTTGACGTCAGTGTGGCCTCTCGTTGGAATGGGCCTCTGGATGCTTCGCTAGTTCTAGTCTGGCGAAGTATTCGACTGCTGGAAGATCTTCTGGGGCAGGCTGCCGCGTGGCGGAGCGCCACTCTTCCCTCAACCACTTCGTTGTGACCTCAGTGATGTGGTCCCAGTCCGAAGGGGTGAAGATTGGGCGGCTGTTCAGCAGTTTGAGCTCCTTCCGTGTTATCGCCTCATGCAACATGCCACGCGTGAAGCGTAGGTCGCACGGTACGTGCGGAAGAGGTGGTTTCGCGTGCGCCGGCGTGAAGGGGTACGGATCACAGTCTAACATAACAGTCGCGACACTTCGCCTCGATTTTGTTGCCTACAGCGCCCCAAGCGGCCGGTAGGTTGAACTGTGAGTTCGGCGCGATCGTGAAAGCGAATAGTGATTGATTATTTTGATTTATACAATGGTTTTTACCACCGGGAGCGTTTGTAGCGCAATAAATTGCAGCAACAACAGGAAGAAGACACCACAGCTGTCTCTCTGTAGGTTTCCTAAGGATCCTGAGAGGTATATACCATCATGTTACTAAACTGTATCGTCAGGATTCACTTGCAAACTATATGTGTATAAATGATGAATGTATCGTTTTAGGAGCAGAAAATGGCTTGTTAATAGCAGACGAGAAGACCTTATGAAGAAAGACCCAGTTTACCTGTGTAATAATATTAGGTTTTGTCCGCTACATTTCGAAGAAAACCAGTTCATGAACGCAGACAATAACAAACTCGTGTGGAGTGCAGTACCCACACTGACATCCTAAATAAGCCACCTCAACTGACGATGAAGAGGAAACTGCCACAAAGATTCGACAGTCAATCTAAAGCTGTAAAGCAGTCCTGTGACACAGAAGCAGCCAGCTCAGCTCTCCATGTATCAGTGCCAGATTCGTGCGAATCGTCACCACAGACGTGCTTTGACGATAAAGTGGTTAGATCAAGTGCAGCTGTTCATGTCTTGCAAAAGCGTGTGAAGTGTCAGAATGTGCAGATCGAGCGAAACTGTTATGGGACAAGGAAAGTGCCTACAGACAGATTGTTTGAAAATTATTCAAATATTTGGTTTTTCGTGAAATGTAATGGAATCAGCTCATTATAATGTTTTAAGCATATTTCTGCCTCTATTTGGCAGTTGCTTTCCCCACTTTGAATAGTATAAAGATTAAGGTCGTACTTGTGGCAACAGGCGACAATGACAAACACAGTAGGCCTACAGAACGATAAACGAGCTGTCGATCGCTTTTGCATGTAGAGGTACATGTCTGTGCTTCTTACATGTGAATCTGTGTGTTTATATTCTTTTGATATCAACGTGGTAAGCTGCAATTCTGTCTAATGTCACAAGTGTTTCTTCACGAATGTGTTGTAGCTTGCCACTCTATTCATGATTTTTGTCCATACTTGCGCTTATTTTAGAATCATTAATAGAAACATATATGCCTTCCGATACTAAACAAACACTTGGAGGCAAGAAAATAACTCAAATAGTTCGGAAATTACGTAGGAAATGGATGTAAACAAACATTATGCTTACAACGCGTCTGATGTTCACCTTACCTGCCGCTTGGAGCGCTAGCGTCGCTCCATCTGTCAAACGGCAACAACTTTTACAGCAGTGAGTGTCGCGACTGTTATGTTAGACTGTGGTACGGATTGTCCCCGTGAGGGTACGTCCCATCCTTCAGCGACGCCGCGATCTTCTTCAGGAAGGGCTGCACACTCCGCTCGTCAGGGAGCGGAAGGGGCAGTCCTTCGTCGGTGTCCGTTTCTTCGTCGTGTGAAGAGGCGGACGGCAACTCTTCGTTGGCTGGTTCTTCTGCAGCTGTCTCCTGGTGAGAAGACAGTGCAGGCGTCGCGACGTCCACTTCCATGCGGGACGCCGCCTGCATTGCTGCAGGGGGTGAGTCGGTGGACGTGTGTCAAGTCCCATAATGCTCAGAGCCATTTGAACCATTTTTTTTTTTATATCCTCCCTTCAAGACACTATCCATTCCATTCAACTGCTCTTCCAAGTCCTTTGCAGTCTCTGACAGAATTACAATGTCATCGGCGAACCTCAGAGTTTTTATTTCTTCCCCATGGATTTTAATACCTACTCCGAATTTTTCTTTTGTTTCCTTCATTGCTTGCTCAGTATACAGATTGAATAACATCGGGGAGAGGCTACAACCCTGTCTCACTCCCTTCCAAACCACTGCTTCCCTTTCATGTCCCTCGACTCTTATAACTGCCATTTGGTTTCTGTACCAATTGTAAATAGCGTGTCGCTCCCTATATTTTACCCCTGCCACCTTCAGAATTTGAAAGAGAGTATTCCAGTCAACATTGCCAAAAGCTTTCTCTAAGTATACAAATGCTAGAAACGTAGTTTTTGCCTTTCCATAATCTAGCTTCTAAGATAAGCTGTAGGGTCAGTATTGCCTCACGTGTTGTAATATTTCTACGGAATCCGAACTGATCTTCCCCAAGGTCGGCTTCTACTAGTTTTTCCATTCGTCTGTAAAGAATTCGCGTTAGTATTTTGTAGTCGTGACTTATTAAACTGATAGTTCGGTAATTTTCACATCTGTCAACAGCTGCTTTCTTTGGGATTGGAATTATTATTTTCTTCTTGAAGTCTGAGGGTATTTCGCCTGTCTCATACATGCTACAAGAGGTAAAAACCTGAAATTTTACGAGGCTCTTCTGCTTAATAACAAACGATGGTATACCAAGTTTGAGGAAAATCGGATGATAATTACTATAGTTTGCTTATATTTGTAAGGGGTATGAGTTTACGCTTCTACTGGCTGGTACTGGGGATCGTGCTCACGGCTGGTAGCGACAGCTGCGCCGTGAGGAGGATGCTAAGTTCACCCAACCTGGATATGATGTGACGTCATTATGACGTATATACGGTTTAGTCGATTAACACACCTATCGACTTTTACGAACGTTCGAGGTTCTAAACTGTCGTCAGCTAGTGGTTTGTTTTGCCACGTGCGATTCTGAAAACAGCTGTTTGGCAGCGTATATGTATTTCGCTAAAATAAAAGTAAAAGAGCAGGATATTAATAGAAATATTCCTGACCGTGGCCTTGAAAACACCACGGGCAACACTTTTCGTAAAAAAAGTTAAGTCTTCTTATGTCCCGACCAGATTAGATTGTGTGATTGTTGTATTGAATGCTTACGCCGAAAATAATATTTATTTATTATCAACATTTTAGTATGGTTTCATACACTTGGTCTTGTCAGTACATATTAGATTGTAGCTGAATACTCTTGCTGACTTCTTTTTCTTAATTTATATAGCTGAAAGAGAACTCGTGCAAGTTTGTTAGCTAAGTAATTTACATGTCCATCCCAAGATGGTCTTTTATCAACCATAATTTCAAGTAATTTTACACTCAGACCGCAGAGACAAGTACCTTAGTGTCCAATAATGACTGGTGTGTAGAATGATTGAATTTCGAACTTAAAAAGAAAAATATGAGGCATTGTTGAAGAAAAATCGTCGACCGGAGATGAAATACGAGGGGAAGTGGATTTCTCAATGTAATCTTAACCAAAGGTTACTGTCTAGTACTGATTGACGTATGAAATGATTGAATGCAGTGTCAAAGCATTCCATGGTGGTATGATAAAAGATGTACTGTTAATTATGTCATGTATACAACCACAATAGTTTTAGCATGTACCTGGCCATGTCAATGTGCTTTATGTCAGCAGTATAATTTGCTAAGACAAGATTATGCAAAATACGAATTGCTTCACAACATGAGCGGATAGCCACGATAATTACAGACGATCAAACGAAAAACAACGCACAGGACACAAACACAGTGCAATACACGATTTAAACGCAAGGAACGCAAAACGCATCTAAACGAATGGCGCAGAGCACAGCGCTACCGTCACAGCCTCTCGAAAGTTCACAAAAGTCGAATAGTCGATATACAGTTTCTATCGTTTTCGATGTAGCGTGTATACGTCATAATGACGTCACACCGTATCCAACTCCGGTGAACTTAGCATCCTCCGCGCCGTGAGTCACAGCTAAGACACAATCCTGCAGTGACCGGGCTCCACGTTTGCGTATCTTACTGCAATAAATGTTATCCCGTAGTAACTTGCTACGTTACAATGCGACCCGCACGCGACCGAACAGCATTCGACAAACGAATATACCAGACAGAATTCTCGTTCGTTGTTGCACCTTCCCTTGTGTTCGTTTCGGTGTAACGGGAGCTGAAATTACTAACTTGAACTCCCCGTTTCTTACCCCGCATGACCGAACATCTGTTTTATTTTTATTTATTTTTTTCTACGCATAGCTACGGGGAGATGGGCTGCCATTCTTCAGCTAAAATATCTACAAACAGCTTTTCACAGTGTAAAATTAAAATAACTGAATAATAAGAAATTGTGGGTCGCTTGGTGCTAACAAGGGTACCTCCCCATTGCACCCCCCTCAGTATGAAACGTCCCCTTAGAAAAATTATACAAGACTGTGCTTAAACTAACACACAATATTTTTAGCGCAACGCAATCTGACTTTCAAAAAATCCCTACAAAAGAATGGCCCTGACTAACATTAACCTATACCTTTCACAAATCACTTACCTCACAAAAATCTTCATTACTCGAACTACTGCAATACAGCGAGCGCCACTACTGCCAGCTAAATAAAAGATTCAAACTACGGAAGGCACTAACTACTGATAGGCATAGTTAGCAAATGAAAGATTTTAATAGAAAACAAACAATGTATTTACCTTAATAGTGTTGAAAAAGCATAATATACGTAGCAGTTCATAATATCCATTCTGTACTCAAAAATCCGCCATCTCATTTCCCACATCTACCACTGCTGGCGGCTCACCTTCAACTGCCCAACGCTATGCGCGTTAACATCCAGCTGCCGCTGCGCAACACTACAATGGCAGACAACAATGCAAACTAGCCACAGACTGCACACAGCACAGCCAGTGATTTTCACACAGAGCGCTACGTAACGTTGCCAATAAGAAAACATAAACAGCCCACTCACATCAGGTTTAGTTATAAGTTGGCACAGTGGATAGGCCTTGAAAAACGGAACACAGATCAATCGAGAAAACAGGAAGAAGTTGTGTGGAACTATGAAAAAAATAAACAAAAGATACAAACTGAGTAGTCCATGTGCAAGATAGGCAACATCAAGAACGCTCTGAGCTCCGGACGCCGTGGTTCCGTGGTTAGCGGGAGCAGCTGCGGTACGAGATTTCCTTGGTTCAAGTCTTCTCTCAAGTGAAAAGTTTATTTTCTCAAAGTTATGATCTGTCCGTTCGTTCATTGACGTCTCTGTTCACTGTAATAAGTTTAGTGTCTGTGTTTTGCGACCGCACCGCAAAACCGTGCGATTAGTAGACGAAAGGACGTGACTCTCCAATGGGAACTGAAAACATTTGATCGCAAGGTCATAGGTCAATCGATTCCTCCACAGGAAAACACGTCTGATATATTCTATACGATCGATTCCTCCACAGGAAAACACGTCTGATATATTCTATACGATACTGGTGACGGCATGTGCGTCACATGACAGGAATATGTTGTCGACCCACCTAACTTGTACACTTGGCGAATGGTTAAAAAGATTCTTCTACCTTGCCCGATTTAGGTTTTCTTATTTTTTTCATAGTTCCACACAACTTCTTCCTGTTTTCTCGATTGATCTGTGTTCCGTTTTTCAAGGCCTATCCACTGTTCCAAATTATAACTAAATCTGAGGGGGGTGCGATGTGGAGGGTCCCTTGTAAGATATGTGTATGATGTACATCTAGATCTATACTCTGCATATCACGATCAGGTGCATGGCAGAGGGTACTTTCTATTGCACCAGTTATTAGGCTTTCTTCACATATGGAGCGCGGGAAGAATGATTCTATGCCACTGTGTGTGCAGTAATCATTCTAGTCTTATCCTCAGGAACCATATGTGGGGGATACATATGGTGTTGTAATATATTCCTAGATTCATTATTTAAAGCCGGTTCTTGAAACTTTGTTAGCAGATAGTTTACTGGCGTTCTACGGATCGGAGCGTGGAATGTCAGATCCCTTAATCGGGCAGGTAGGTTAGAAAATTTAAAAAGGGAAATGGATAGGTTAAAGTTAGATGTAGTGGGAATTAGTGAAGTTCGGTGGCAGGAGGAACAAGACTTCTGGTCAGGTGACTACAGGGTTATAAACACAAAGTCAAATAGGGGTAATGCAGGAGTAGGTTTAATAATGAATAGGAAAATAGGAATGCGGATAAGCTACTACAAACAGCATAGTGAACGCATTATTGTGGCCAAGATAGATACGAAGCCCACACCTACTACAGTAGTACAAGTTTATATGCCAACTAGCTCTGCTGATGACGAAGAAATTGAAGAAATGTATGATGAAATAAAATAAATTATTCAGATAGTGAAAGGAGACGAAAATTTAATAGTCATGGGTGACTGGAATTCGAGTGTAGGAAAAGGGAGAGAAGGAAACGTAGTAGGTGAATATGGATTGGGGCTGAGAAATGAAAGAGGAAGCCGCCTGGTAGAATTTTGCATAGAGCACAACTTAATCATAGCTAACACTTGGTTTAAGAATCATGATAGAAGGATGTATACATGGAAGAACCCTGGAGATACTAAAAGGTATCAGATAGATTATATAATGGTAAGACAGAGATTTAGGAACCAGGTTTTAAATTGTAAGACATTTCCAGGGGCAGATGTGGACTCTGGCCACAATCTATTGGTTATGACCTGTAGATTAAAACTGAAGAAACTGCAAAAAGGTGGGATTTAAGGAGATGGGACCTGCATAAACTGAAAGAACCAGAGGTTGTACAGAGTTTCAGGGAGAGCATAAGGGAACAATTGACAGGAATGGGGGAAAGAAATACAGTAGAAGAAGAATGGGTAGCTTTGAGGGATGAAGTAGTGAAGGCAGCAGAGGATCAAGTAGGTAAAAAGACGAGGGCTAGTAGAAATCCTTGGGTAACAGAAGAAATATTGAATTTAATTGATGAAAGGAGAGAATATAAAAATGCAGTGAATGAAGCAGGCAAAAAGGAATACAAACGTCTCAAAAATGAGATCGACAGGAAGTGCAGAATGGCTAAGCAGGGATGGCTACAGGACAAATGTAAGGATGTAGAGGCTTATCTCACTAGGGGTAAGATAGATACTGCCTACAGGAAAATTAAAGAGACCTTTGGAGATAAGAGAACCACTTGTATGAACATCAAGAGCTCAGATGGAAACCCAGTTCTAAGCAAAGAAGGGAAAGCAGAAAGGTGGAAGGAGTATATAGAAGGTCTATACAAGGGCGATGTACTTGAGGACAATATTATGGAAATGGAAGAGGATGTAGATAAAGATGAAATGGGAGATACGATACTGCGTGAAGAGTTTGACAGAGCACTGAAATACCTGAGTCGAAACAAGGCCCCCGGAGTAGACAACATTCCAGAAGAACTACTGACGGCCTTGGGAGAGCCAGTCCTGACAAAACTCTACCATCTGGTGAGCAAGATGTATGAAACAGGCGAAATACCCTCAGACTTCAAGAAGAATATAATCATTCCAATCCCAAAGAAAGCAGGTGTTGACAGATGTGAAAATTACCGAACAATCAGTTTAATAAGCCACAGCTGCAAAATACTAACACGAATTCTTTACAAACGAATGGAAAAACTAGTAGAAGCCGACCTCGGGGAAGATCAGTTTGGATTCCGTAGAAATACTGGAACACGTGAGGCAATACTGACCTTACGACTTATCTTAGAAGAAAGATTAAGGAAAGGCAAACATACGTTTCTAGCATTTGTAGACTTAGAGAAAGCTTTTGACAATGTTGACTGGAATACTCTATTTCAAATTCTAAAGGTGGCAGGGGTAAAATACAGGGAGCGAAAGGCTATTTACAATTTGTACAGAAACCAGATGGCAGTTATAAGAGTCGAGGGGCATGAGAGGGAAGCAGCGGTTGGGAAGGGAGTGAGACAGGGTTGTAGCCTCTCCCCAATGTTATTCAATCTGTATATTGAGCAAGCAGTAAAGGAAACAAAAGAAAAATTTGGAGTAGGTATTAAAATCCATGGAGAAGAAATAAAAACTTTGAGGTTCGCCGATGACATTGTAATTCTGTCAGAGACAGCAAAGGACTTGGAAGAGCAGTTGAACGGAATGGATGGTGTCTTGAAGGGAGGATATAAGATGAACATCAACAAAAGCAAAACGAGGATAATGGAATGTAGTCGAATTAAGTCGGGTGATGCTGAGGGTATTAGATTAGGAAATGAGACACTTAAAGTAGTAAAGGAGTTTTGCTATTTGGGGAGCAATATAACTGATGATGGTCGAAGTAGAGAGGATATAAAATGTAGACTGGCAATGGCAAGGAAAGCGTTTCTGAAGAAGAGAAATTTGTTAACATCGAGTATAGATTTAAGTGTCAGGAAGTCATATCTTATAGTATTTGTATGGAGTGTAGCCATGTATGGAAGTGAAACATGGACGGTAAATAGTTTGGACAAGAAGAGAATAGAAGCTTTTGAAATGTGGTGCTACAGAAGAATGCTGAAGATTAGATGGGTAGATCACATAACTAATGAGGAAGTATTGAATAGGATTGGGGAGAAGAGAAGTTTGTGGCACAACTTGACCAGAAGAAGAGATCGGGTGGTAGGACATGTTCTGAGGCATCAAGGGATCACCAATTTAGTATTGGAAGGCAGCGTGGAGGGTAAAAATCGTAGGGGGAGACCAAGAGATGAATACACTAAGCAGATTCAGAAGGATGTAGGTTGCAGTAGGTACTGGGAGATGAAGAAGCTTGCACAGGATAGAGTAGCATGGAGAGCTGCATCAAACCAGTCTCAGGACTGAAGACAACAACAACAACAGTTTACATCTATCTTCAGGAGTCTTCCAGTTCAGGTCCGTCAGTATCTCTGACCATTCGTGACCGTTCAGTATCTGTGACCATGAGTGCTGTCCTTCTCTGTATACGTTCAGTATCCTCCGTTAGTCCTACCTGGTACAGCTTCCACACACTTGCACAATATTGTAGAACTGCTCGCTCGAGTGGTTTGTATGTAGGGTGACCAGACGTCCTCCTTTTTAGTTCTTTGTCCGCGGTCCCGGTGGATTTTTACGGTGTCTGGCTTTTTCGCAAAGTTGAGCGTAATACAGTTAAATTAACAATTCGTCCCGTTCTATTGTTCTTTTCTTAAATACTTTAAGTATTGGCACAATCTTAGTGATAAGCACGCACGAAGGCTGTGTTAGCCGGTGGCACCAGGATCGTCTATGTTATCGTTGATCGACTATAAGCGAATGCAAATATCGATTATTTAACATTTTCGTTTCGTATCTTCGCTTTGTATTGGCTTGGCTTCCTGTAGTGCACGTGTGATTTGTGAGTGTAATTTTTAACCGAGTGAGTTACATAAAATATTTGGCTATGCCTAAACGAAAGTGTACATCTTCTGATGTCCTTTTCTGGAAATATCCGGCTTTCAAGAAAGGGAGAAATGAATTTGAAGCGGAATGTAAGATATGTGGAGCTCAGTGGCCAAGAAAGGTAAGAAGTAACTCGACAGATTAACTGTCATGGTTTTATTTCATTGTTTCATAATCATTCAATTTATTTGTATTCGGAAGATTAAAGTGCATTTTATATGTCGTCAGCTGCTGCTTCAATTGTAGACGTTGGTAGCGGTGTGTCGAATGAAGGGAGGTGAATGGTCTTACGTTTTTCGCTTTGTAATCAATTCCGTGTTGTTGACATAACAAAACAATTGACGCCACACTGTCACCACAATCAATGCTTTAATTTTTTTATATTGCTCAGTTAGCCACCACCTGACCATCAGTAACAATTAACTACTAGTTTTACCGGTAGTTCCCGGCAGTCACGTGACTTGTCCAAAGCTGACGAGTGGTTTCCTCATCTGCAGTTGACCCATTTGATGTGTCCTCTTTTTTCTTCCTTTGTCCTCCTTTTTGAAGCTGTTTGTCCTCCTTTTTAAACAGTTGCATCTGGTCACCCTATTTGTATGCAAACTCCTTTGTACGAGGTGCATTCAAGTTCTAAGGCCTCCGATTTTTTTTCTCCGGACTGGAAAGAAATAGAAACATGCGCATTGTTTTAAAATGAGGCCGCGTTCATTGTCAATACGTCCCAGAGATGGCAGCACCGTACGGCAGATGGAATTTTACCGCCAGCGGCGAGAATGAGAACTGTTTTAAATACTTAAAATGGCGACGTTTTCCTTACTTGAACAACGTGCAATCATTCGTTTTCTGAATTTGCGTAGTGTGAAACCAATTGAAATTCATCGACAGTTGAAGGAGACATATGGTGATGGAGTTATGGATGTGTCAAAAGTGCGTTCGTGGGTGCGACAGTTTAATGAAGGCAGAACATCGTGACACAACAAACCGAAACAACCTCAGGCTCGCACAAGCTGGTGTGACAACGTGATCGAGAAAGTGGAGAGAATTGTTTTGGGGGATCGCCGAATGACTGTCGAACAGATCGCCTCCAGAGTTGGCATTTCTGTGGGTTCTGTGCACACAATCCTGCATGACGACCTGAAAATGCGAAAAATGTCATCCAGGTGGGTGCAACGAATGCTGACAGATGACCACACGGCTGCCCGTGTGGCATGTTGCCGAGCAATGTTGACGCGCAACGACAGCATGAATGGGACTTTCTTTTCATCGGTTGTGACAATGGATGAGACGTGGATGCCATTTTTCAATCCAGAAACAAAGCGCCAGTCAGCTCAATGGAAGCACACAGATTCACCGCCACCAAAAAAGTTTCGGGTAACCGGCAGTGCTGAAAAAATGATAGTGTCCATGTTCTGGGACAGCGAGGGCGTAATCCTTACCCATTGCGTTCCAAAGGGCACTACGGTAACAGGTGCATCCTACGAAAATGTTTTGAAGAACAAATTCCTTCCTGCACTGCAACAAAAACGTCCAGGAAGGGCTGTGTGTGTGCTGTTTCACCGAGACAACGCACCCGCGCATCGAGCTAAAGTTATGCAACAGTTTCTTCGTGATAACAACTTTGAAGTGATTCCTCATGCTCCCTACTCACCTGACCTGGCTCCTAGTGACTTTTGGCTTTTTCCAACAATGAAAGACACTCCCCGTGGCCGCACATTCACCAGCCGTGCTGCTATTGCCTCAGCGATTTTCCAGTGGTCAAAACAGACTCCTAAAGAAGCCTTCGCCGCTGCCATGGAATAATGGCGTCAGCGTTGTGAAAAATGTGTACGTCTGCAGGACGATTACGTCGAGAAGTAACGCCAGTTTCATCGATTTCGGGTGAGTAGTTAATTAGAAAAAAAAAATCGGAGGCCTTAGAACTTGAATGCACCTCGTACACTGATTGCACTTCCCCAGTCGAGCCGTGCTGTGGCTCACATTGGTGCTGTTTGTAAGTTTCCGCCCTCTGTTGGAGGCCAGACGGTATCGTTTAGAGTTGGCACCGTTGTGGTTGCTCGTCTTCTTCTCGTGTTGACCGGCGCCACTCGGTTTCGCAAGCGTTGCCTGTCTACTAGTGGCAGCAGCGGCGGTTATCGATACGTAGTAACGGTTGTCCTATCTTTGGAGCGACGTCGTCGTTCTTCCGGGTCGTGTGGGTGGGCCAGTTCGGTTGGGGGCTCAAGAGGAGGCAGGTCCACGCAGTGCGAGATCACTGCTGGTGGCACACGTGGAGTGCTGGATGGATCATCGGCTGTGGTCACGAGGGTGCATGACCTCGTCGTAAACCGGATACAGCAAGCTTTAAGGTCAGTGCATTTAAATCCAAGTAGAGAAACCTCCAGCATACTCCCTCCCTTCTCTTCCCTTCCCTTCTCTTTCCTTTTCCCCCGTCCCCTCCCTCCACCCCTCTTCCCCCGGGCTTCCCCTCCCCCTTCCTCCCTCCCCCTATCTCCCCCGCCCGTGGCGTCTCTGCTCTCCCCTCTCCCCCTTCCTCCTCCTCCTCTCTTCTACATCTACATCTACATTTATACTCCGCAAGCCACCCAACGGTGTGTGGCGGAGGGCACTTTACGTGCCACTGTCATTACCTCCCTTTCCTGTTCCAGTCGCGTATGGTTCGCGGGAAGAACGACTGTCTGAAAGCCTCTGTGCGCGCTCCAATATCTCTAATTTTACATTCGTGATCTCCTCGGGAGCTATAAGTAGGGGGAAGCAATATATTCGATACCTCATCCAGAAACGCACCCTCTCGAAACCTGGCGAGCAAGCTACACCGCGATGCAGACCGCCTCTGTTGCAGAGTTTGCCACTCGAGTTTGCTAAACATCTCCGTAACGCTATCACGGTTACCAAATAACCCTGTGACGAAACGCGCCGCTCTTCTTTGGATCTTCTCTATCTCCTCCGTCAACCCGATCTGGTACGGATCCCACACTGATGAGCAATACTCAAGTATAGGTCGAACGAGTGTTTTGTAAGCCACCTCCTTTGTTGATGGACTACATTTTCTAAGGACTCTCGCAATGAATCTCAACCTGGTACCCGCCTTACCAACAATTAATGTTATATGATCATTCCACTTCAAATCGTTCCGCACGCATACTCCCAGATATTTTACAGAAGTAACTGCTACCAGTGTTTGTTCCGCTATCATATAATCATGCAATAAAGGATCCTTCTTTCTATGTATTCGCAATACATTACATTTGTCTATATTAAGGGTCAGTTGCCACTCCCTGCACCAAGTGCCTATCCGCTGCAGATCTTCCTGCATTTCGCTACAATTTTCTAATGCTGCAACTTCTCTGTATACTACAGCATCATCCGCGAAAAGCCGCAGGTCCCCGGACTCGCACACGCACAGTGAACATTCGCGCGCCGGAGGTCATCGCCATCAGTGTCTCGTGTGTGTGCCTTCGTTTGTGTTTAGTGTTTGTTCGCCGTCACGCCGCCACTGTTCACGTGTACCGTCGCCATCATCCATGTTATGTGCACCGTGTCAACTAGTGTCAGTGATGTTTTCTCGTCCAGCGTGAACGGCTCCACGTTTTTTGTTTTTTAGTGTCTATATTGTTTTACCCGCCGTTTTGATTGTATTCTCTGTGTCCCCTCTATGTACTACTTATTGTAAAACTCAAGGCTGAAGAGCGGCGTACTCTGCTGCTGACAGCCCGCCTTGTATAAGGTGATAAAAATCACAATAAAGGAAAAAAAGAATCTCCAGCATTGTGATATCTCGCGATTCTCCAGTGGCTTGGGTTCGTGTTGCTGCTCGTAGTGTCGCCGAGGCGAAGAGCAGCGAGTGGAGTGCTTGGGGAAGGCGTTTCTGATTAGCCTTCCTCGACTTCTTATTATTGTTTACTGTGTTCAACTTGTTAAGTTCCACCAGCGGTAATTTTTCTTGCCTGGTGGCCGCTAACGCCCCAGTTACCTGCCCTGGGGATAAGTGTACGTAAGAGCAGTGTACTTTTCCTCGCCTTGCCGCTGCTGTCCGGTAAAGCGTGTAGTTCTGACAGCTTTCTTGATTGTGGGCCGGTTGGTAACTCTTCTACTCTGGTGGTAGTGAGTCCTTTCTCGTTCTGGGCGCTCTAACCACAGTATTCTGCGGACGTAGTGCAGACCGCCGGTTCCCGCTTTGGCGTATTGTTCCACCGTTGTATTTGGTTTATAGGACGTCAGGTCTCGGGTCTTGTCGGCCGTCGTAATTTAATATATTATTATTATGTTGATTGTTGCCGACTTACGTGGTGGGCCTTAATAAAAATGATATTTCATTTTATTTTGATTTACAATTAAATGCTTTTGCGAAGTTCTCTTTTTTAACAATATTAATCTTCAGTGTAAATTATTTGTTACATTAATGAACGTTAGACTCGCTGAATCTTAAAACATGAGCATATAAGTTGAACAATGGAATAAACTTTTCATATTAATTTCTTCGGCTAGTCAGTTCATTTTAAAGCAAAAAATCTTTAGTTATTAATTACAATTGCGGCCCACACACGCGTGAGAGTATTTTCTCTTACCTCCGTTAACCATTGCATTGTAGTCGAAGTGGCTCTCGGCTGTTGTACTGAAAAAAAGAATCTTAAAGCTACGTATTTTCTGCAACGTCGGGCGGCTGTGGAGAAAAATGTATATTATGTTAATAGCGGGCGAGTTTTTCGCTTCCGCTAATTTTTATAAGTTAATATCGCCACGTAATGGCGTCGTTGGCTGCGTCGGCCGCTGCGATTGTTGCACTGTGAATTACTCGAATGCAGGTTAATTCAAGGAAGGCGGACATGAAATCGGGATCACCTCTTACAAATTAAAAGTGCACAATAATATTAAATCAATATATTATTTGCTTAATTAGTACAAATATGCTTACATTTGCCAGCACTCGCAAGATGTCCGTCTACACGCAACCAAGACAAGAGAAGAAGCGAAGACGACTAAAAAATTAACAAAAGAGCATATCTTGTCGTCTCTTTAGATCATTTTGTTATATTTCTTTGCCCTCGAAACTTACACAGAGAAATTATTATTTTACGTGTACATGAGAAAAATGTATGATATTTAATTTTTAAATGTCTCTTCTTTATAAATACTGTTTTTTAAGTGTTTTCATATTAATTCACTGGGGGTAAGTGTACGTAACGGCAGTGTACGTTTCCTCGCTTTGCCGCTGCTGTCCGGTAAGGCGTGTAGTTTTGACAACTTTCTTGATTGTAGGCCGGTTGGTAATTCTTCTACTCTGGTGGTAGTGAGTCCTTTCTCGTTCCGGGCGCTCTAATCACAGTATTCTGGGGGTGTAGTGCAGACCGCCGGTTCCGGCTTTGGCGTATAGTTCCATCGTTGCATTTGGTTTATCGGACATCAGGTAGCTTCAGCAAGATTATCATCAGTCATTCGTTAGACGGCCACTGGTCTGTGTTACCACCTTGTGAAGTAAATGCCACTCTCGGCTGCCTATCTCTTCGCTCACTAAAGTGTTTATTGCCGGACCTTCCCAGAGGTCATGTCTGGAGCACTGTCTGTGGCCCCTTGGTTCTTGTAAGACGTGTGTTCTGAAAGGTGGTCTGATAACCAGTACTTCAGTGGAACGCTCCTTCAGTCCACGCTTTCTCCGAGTGTAATCTGCCTCAGTACCCTTTAAGGAACTTATATACTGGTCCTTGCGTTTTATTATTGTATTATTTATTACAGTACCTTGTCTATCTATCTATCTATATCCGAATCCCGCTCCAGCTACTGCCGGGTCTGGGTGCTGACGAGTCTTCTCCATTTGGCTCGGCCCTCCCACCACTTTTCTTCCTCCACTTGCTGCCAGGTCACACCTCTCCTTTCAACAGATATTCTCACTCCCATTTTCCACCGTGTTCTTGGGCGCCCTCTAGGTCGTTTCCCATCCATCTTTAGTTCTTCCATAATTTTGGGAGTCTCTGCCCATGCATCCTCTTAACATGCCCATACCATCTTGATCTCTTTCTTTCAATTTCTTCTCTCATACTTTCTTGTTTCAGGTCCTTTCTAATCTCTACATTCCTTACTCTGTCCATTCTTGTTTTTCCCTTAACTGCTCTGAGAAATTTCATTTCCCTTGCTTGCAGTCTGCTCCAGTCCCTTTCTTTCATTGTCCATGTTTCTCCACCATAGGTGACAATAGGGAAGTAATAATTCTTATACATCAGGAGTTTTGCTCTTTCTGAAACTTCATTATTCCAAATCAGATGTTTTATTGTTTGGTAGAAATTGCCTCCCTTCTGTAACCTCCTATTAATTTCGTTAGTTATTCTTCCATCCCTAGATATTTCACTCCCTAAATAAGTGAAACTTTCTACCACTTTGAGGGTTTCTCCATTCAAGGTAATATTTCCATTGATTCCTTTCTCTCTTCCAAATACCATTACTTCACTCTTATCTTTATTTATTCTTAATCCATACCTTTTCATTATTTCCTTCCACGCATCAAGCTGTAACTGTACATCTACCTCTTTATCACCCCATATTACCATATCATCTGCAAAAAACATCTTTTTGTCTTTTTCTTTTACTATATCTTTAACTGCCCTATTCATTCCCTCCATCACAACATTAAAAAGCACAGGAGATAGAATACTTCCTTGCTTAAGTCCTTGTCTTATTTCGAAGTATTCAGAGTTCCCCAATGGTGTTCTAATTCTACAATTGTGGCCTCTGTACATTGTCTTTATAACATTAATGTATCCATCTTCTATATCTGTCTTCTTCAGTTCTTCCCAGAGTCTTTCCCTGTCAACTGAGTCATATGCCTTTTCTATGTCTATAAAAACCATTATCACCCTTTTGTTATACTCCCAACTTTTTTCCATCAGTTGACGGATAGAAAATATCAGGTCAATTGTGCTCCTTCTTTTCCTAAACCCGTGCTGTTCTTCACTCAGCTCCTTTTCTATCTTTTCACTTATTCGATTTAGTAAAATTCTTTCAAAAATCTTGGCTGTATGACTCATGGGGGTTATTCCTCTGTAGTTTTTACAAAGTCTTTTATTTTACAGTACCTTGTAATGCCTACATTAAATGTTATATATGTCTAGTTATTAGTTCTGCTCGCCTTCTGAAATAAATCTAGCAGTCTAGTGTTCTGTGGATGTTAAGGGTTGTGTTACAAAGTTCACCATCATCTTATTTCATCCGTTTGGTGACCAGTTGCTTGTTTCTTTAATTAACCTTTGCTATTGTATTTGCTGTTTTACAGCAGGTTTCTAAATTTTTTTTATATTATTGTCATTCTTAGCGTGTAAGGCCTTTTCAGCCGTGATTGTGGTTACTCGCCATAAAATTCTAATTTGGTATTTGTATTTACGCAGCAAGCCTTTAAATCCTTATTTACGGCCATTGCAGGCGTCAGATGCCTTCTGCTGTTCTGGAGACTTGCCTTTAATATTTCAATAATTAATTTGTAAGTTGCAGCGAGTTTTAAGCAATTCTCAGTTTATTGCCATTTCTAGCGTGCAAGGCCTTTTGCCTACGTCACAGTGGATTGCTTTTAAAACATTATCTGCTGTACCTCTGTTTTACGGTGATTTGCTAAATTTTAACTCACTGAAAACAATATTATCTACACAGTTGTTTGTTCCTTCATTAATAACATGTGGTATTTTTATTTATTGCTGAGTCTGGAATTACTGGTTTAAAATAAATAGTGCGTAACTGTAAAAGGCAACCAATAGTAACTGATTACCGCCCCATCCACAACCGTAACCGGATCCTGGCTTCCTTGTCTACCAGGTTTCACCAGTATTCTACCAATAAACCGAAGTCTACCACCTGCTTTACCCTCGACTGAACCTACGTGATCATTCCATTTCATTTCGCTACAAAGTGTTACACCCACGTGTTTGTATGACTTGGCCGATTCCAACAATGCCTCACTGATATTGTAGTCATTGGATACTAACTTTCTCGTTTTTTGAACTGCAGAAGTTTACATTTTGCAGCAAGTTGCCAGTCTTTGCACCGCGCTGAAATCTTATCAAGATCTGCCTGAATATCTGTGTAACTTCTTTCACACGGTACTTAATTGTCGATAAGTGCATAGTCCGCAAAAAGCCTGAAGTTACTATGAATGTTGTCTGCAAAGTCATTAAAATACAACACGAACAGCAAGGGCCCCAACACGCTCCCCTGAAGTTACTTCCACATCTGACGATGACTATCAATCGAAGATAACATGCAGCATGCCCCTGCCAAAAAGTCCTCAATCCAGTCACAAATTTAACTTGATAACTTTATATGATCGTGCTTTTGACAATAAGCTTCAGTGTGGTACTGAGTGAAATGCTGTTAGAAAATAAAGAAATGATGCATCTACCAGACTTCTTTGATGCAAAGCTTTCAGTATGTCATGTGAGAAAACAGCGACTTCGGTTTCGCATGATCGATGTTTTCGAAAGTCATTACGGTTGGCTCTGTTCTGCCATGGGTTGTTGTGTTTGTTAATGAAAAGAAGGAACTATGTTAGACTTCCGCGAAACACTCGCACTAGGGAAGGGAAACCACACACACGGTCCATCACTTCTCTCCAGACTCGTCTGTGACCCACGCTGCGCAGTGTGGGGGCCAGGCAAGCAGTGTGCTCTAAAGCTCCCACCTGCCATCTGTCGGTGGCAGTCCGTGCTACACGAGTCTGGCTACTCTGCACAGCAGGCAACTGCTGCTATCTAGCGTCACCCATCCATACTACGTGTAGCTGGCTGGATACATGATCCCCGCCATTACACCTAATGCCCTCTTTTACTTGTCTGGATTTCCAAAGCTGAGCACCGGCGACGAAAGAAAAGCTGACTGTCATTTCAATATTTATTTATTTATTTATTTATTTGATTAGCCATCCGTAGACATTTTGCAATGTATGGATGTTGTCAGTTTGGATACAGTGATTTTTGCAGATACATTGACACTTTTATATGCATTTACAGAGTATACAAATACAATGACATTTATCACTTAAATTACATTCAAACAATTAAATATTCACTTATTGTTTAGAAACAGTGTTCCTGAAAATATAGTTTAAGGGTTTTTCTGTAACAGTGCATGTTGTTAATTTCTTTGATGTCCTGTGCAGCTTGTTATACATTTACAGAATATACAATACAATGTCATTATGTCACTTAAATTACATTCAAACATTTAAATATTCACTTACTGTGTAAAAACAGTGTTCCTGAAAATACAGTTTAAGAGTTTTTCTGAAACAGTACATGCTGTTAATTTCTTTGATTTCCTGTGGCAGCTTGTTATACAATTTTACACCCTGATACAAGAAACTTTTTTGGGTCTTATGCTTATTTCTCCTATCTAGATGAAGGCAGTGGCTTGTTCTTGTGCTATAGCTGTGTAAAATGCTGTTTGTACTATAATTCACTATATTTTTCTTTATATATACTATAGTGTGGAACATAAATAAACAGGGAACAGTTAGAATACCAAGTATTTTGAATAGTTCTCTGCAGTGAGCCCACTTACTGCTTTTAGTTATAATTCTCACTGCTCTCTTCTGCACTTTAAAAACTGTTTGTAAGTTGAGTACATTATTTCCCCAGAAAATTATCCCATAGCTTATGACTGAATGTACAGAGCTAAAATATACAGTTCTTAGACATTCATCTCTGCATACTGAGGAGAGAACTCTAAGTGCGTAACACGTTGTAGATATCTTCTTTGTGAGTTTTTTAACATGTTCACTCCACCTAAGCTGGCTGTCAATATGCAACCCTAGGAATTTTGTGGTGGCCACTTCGTCTACAGAGGTGTTATGTAGCTTTAACTTTAGGGGACTGTTTTTTCTGTTTATTCTAAAGCGTATGCTATTTGTTTTCTTAATATTTAAGGTCACTTTATTCTCTGTAGACCATTTGTAGACATCTTTCAGTGATTCATTACAATTTTCCAACATTTGTGCTGATGTCTCACTGGTGATTATAATATTGCTGTCATCGGCAAACAATATCTTCTCTCCATGTCGGATATATTGTGGAAAGTCATTTATATAAATCAAGAACAACACCGGACCCAGCACACTTCCCTGAGGGACCCCAATATTAATATGTTGTGGATCTGACAGGTGTTTTTCTATGAACTTTGATCTACTGGAGACATGCGAGATCTCTACCCACTGTACTCTATTTTTTAGGTATGAATGGAACCATTTGTTGATTACCCCTCTTACTCCTAGTGCTTCTAACTTAAGTAATAGATTCTGGTGGTCAACTGTATCAAAGGCCTTTGACAGGTCAAGGAATATGCCAGATACATAGTTGCCTTCATCCAGTGCTTCTAAAACCACTTTAGTGAAATGTGCTATTGCCATTTCTGTATCTCTGCTGGGTCTGAAACCAAATTGGTCATTTGAAAGAAGGTTGTATTTGTTTAGATAGCTCATAAGTCTGTTCTTCATTATGGACTCTATTATTTTGGAAAATGATGACAGTAGGGCAATTGGCCTGTAGTTCTCAATGTTTTCTACATCATCTTTTTTGTGTAGAGGTAAAATTTTTGCATGTTTCAGATAATCAGGGAAACAACCGGCTTTGAAAGATTCATTTATGATATTGGTTAGGGGGGCTTTGATACTATTTATGCATTTTTTCAGCACAGACATTGGAATTTCATCTAAACCTGCTGAATTTTTGCTCTTTAATTTCCTTACCACATTACATACTTCTTCCTGAGTAGTGGGTAGCAATACCATTGAATTTGATGTATATTCCCGTGTTCGTGGATTATGAGATTTTGAAAAATTTTCCTGTAACTTTGTAGCTATACTACTAAAGTAAGAATTAACAAAGTTTGCTAGTTCTTTTGGGGTACTTGTTACGTTTTCTTTGTTCCTGATTTGGGTGTTTATTTGCCTTTGTGTTGCAGTTCCTGTCTCTTGTTTCACTATAGTCCATGTAGCTTTACTTTTATTTTTAGCTAGATTTATTAGTCTATCATTGGCCTTTTTTTTTGCAACATTGAGCACCTTCCTATAGATTTTTTTGTAGTTTCTGTAGTAATGAAGAAAATCTGGATCACTGTTGTTGTTTTTTATAGAGTTTAGGTATTTAAAAGTTTGGGCAGATTTTCTAATTCCTGTGGTAATCCACTTATTTTTGGTGGATGTTCCAGTAGAACTTAGTGCTTTGGGGAAGGCTTCTTCGAATATTATCTTAAACTCCGACATGAATTTGGAGAATTTCTGATTCACATTATTTTCTGAATATACTTCTTCCCATCTTTCATGTCTTAATTGTAAGCAAAATTTTTGTATTGCTGCGTCTGAGTAGACTCTTTTAAACATGTGGAAGTTTACTGGTTTTTCTACAGAAGCTTTTACTTTTATGATTTGGCATAAATGATCTGACAGTCCAAGATTTTTGACAGTTATGACACAGTTTTCCCCACCTATATCTGTAGCTACATGGTCAATGGTAGATGTTGAGTGTTTGGTTATTCTTGTTGCACAATTAACTAAAGAGGACATGCCAAAACTATTCAGAATATTCAGAAAAGTGTTATTGGTTTCATCTGCCTTAGCTGTGTTAATGTTTAAGTCACCACACAAGAGTATGTTACTTTTCAGGGATGACACTTGTTCTAGGCTTTGCATAAGTTTTGAAAAGAATGTTTCTAAATCACCACTGGGAGAACGGTATACACATAGTACAATTAGTTTTTTGGGCATATCTACAGCTGGTATCTCTACTGCTGACACTTCAAAATGCTTGTCTACACTTAGTAGGATAATATCATTCCTAACTTTAAATGAAATACCACTCTTAACAAAAATACATGATCCTCCACCTTTCATTGAGTTTCTGCAATAAGAACAAGCTAGTACATATGAGGGCAAATTTATGTATTGAATTTCATTGACTTTGCACCAGTGCTCTGTGATGCAGATAACTGGACTGTCTAGGGATTGTAACTCAACTTCTAGCTGTTGCACTTTGCTTTTTACACTCTGAATGTTTTGGTGAAGCACTGTTAGAGATTTAATGTTACTTATCTTGGAGGTTTCTTTTTCATCATGCTTGTGACTAAAAAATCTTGCAGATGGAGCTACATGGAGCGAGGGAAGGCGAAAGTATGCTTGGAATTTCATACAAAAAACTAAACTATCATGCAACGAACAAATCGATAAAAGTTATAGATTGGGCAGAGAAGTAAAATAAACACGAAAATAAAAGTAAGGTGCGTGCTTTACTATAAACTCGATACAGGCTTAAAACTAAATTTCCGACTTCTTCGAAAGTCGAAGTTTGGAAATACTACCAGATTTGACTTTTAGCTTGAGGAGTTGCTTGTTGGGAGTTACTGGGGGAAACGGGGATATATAGAAATGCGTCAGGCCCCAGACCGCCCTAGCAGACGTAATTCTGGCTGTAATGGAGAGTGTTGGAAGTGAGAGAAATACGTAGCCAACCACATGGGTGTTTAATCGGCGAAGAAAGTTTCTTGCTGTAATTTAACGATAGGAAAGCAGAGGAAAATTATGGACACAGAATTTCGACTTATGATGTAGGGGCGACATACAGAATTCGACCCTTCCAAAAATATTGACTTACGTAACCTACTCATTTATCAGGGTGACAGAATACAGTTGCAATATCTAAAGAATACTTTACCAAGAAATTTTGTGGGTATGAAATATATTCTTCACAGACAAAACAAAGACGTGGGTGGTTATTGCTACTTTATTAGCAGTATGAAAATACTTTATGTAACTACGGAATTGTTTGTTACTATCAATATTTTCGTGCTAAACTTGTAAAGTAAAATAAGCAGCGCTTGAATGCTACAGTGTTGCTCGGTGCTGCCAACAGATGTCAGTGCCAGAGGCCGCCTCAGAAAATATGGCGATCGTTTTAGCCCCGTCTACAATTCGTGATTGGCCGAAAACGAGTCACATTGGAGCAACGCCATCTAGGTGGCGTTGATTGGAGACGTACGATTAGGTTTGTTGAAACAGTCGCCGGCGGGCTGATGCGCATACGCAGAGCTGAGGCCGAGTACGAACAGCGCCTCCCGCCTGTCAACTGTGCGAGCAGCGGCAGCGTGCAGACAGGTTCGCACATGCTCGGAGTGGTCTCAGTTGTCGTCCGGGTTGGTCTCCACGTCACTCCTGTTTATGTTTGGTGGTATTGCTGTTTTCTCTTCGTTTACAGCTCTCACGTCAAATAAAAACGACACGGATTTCTGTGATTGGATGCTGTCGAGTGATTTAAAATATATTTCCAACATCATGGAAGACATTGTGTTGCGAACAGAAAATATATCGTCGCCATGTTTTTTTAAATTTTTCCTGTGTACTTACTGTATGTCTTCATTAGCGTCATCAACCCCATATTCTCTCTGTTTTAACTTCTGCAACTTTTCTGCCACTTTACTGTTTTCAACAAAGTCACTGTTTTATTACCTTTTTATATCGTTTGTAATCTTCCCATTATGTATTTTTTTCTTAACTCATCTATCGGCGGGGGGGGATTGACATTCAATAAGGGGAAAAAAGTTAACATCTCGAGGGTTGCATTTCCTCACTTCCATATTGGAGGATTATGCAGCCTGGGCTATTCTCGAGGTGCCTTTGCCATCTATCTGCCGGCTGCTGCCGCTGCTGCCCAGTGCTCACCACCGCCGCCACCCTGTCCTCGTCACAGTCACCCTCCATATTTGTTCTATTTTCCCATTTCAGCGACTCCCGTTGCCAGTGAACCACGCATTCCATCGTGGACACCCCCACTAGCACCATCATTTACACCTCTACTTCCCCTGCATCCGCCATTACCTCGTGGAATGCCTCCTCTGGGCTCAGCCCCTCTACTCCACCTCCCCTCCACTCAGTCCCCTCCCCTTCTATCTCCTCCCCGTCCCTGTATCTCCACCTGTACGTTGCTCCTGCTCCGGCCACTGTTCCTGCTCTGCCCCTAACCCCTCTCGCTGCTATCACCAACCAAGAACACTTCCCCCCTCCCCACCCACCCTACTACAGCCACTCCTGCTTCCCCCACCAGAGTCACCACCCACCACAACAGAGTTGCCACCACAGAGTGCCCCACCTCCATTCCCAGTGCCGCTGCCTCACGAGAGCAGCTTGCTTTACACCACCTCCTAATCAATCCAATCCTTACCCCTCCTCCCAGGCCACACCTGCCAAAAAAACTCCCAAGTGCCCAAATGGCGACCTCACCTCCACCCCCTCCTTAAAAAGAACCCCTGCCTGCCCCTCTTCCTTCTGATCCCACCATAGACACCTCCTCCCACCTCCCTAGCTTCAACCCTGTATACCTTGACCCTCTCCAACCCTGCTCCTAAATTCCTAGATCATTGCACCATCAACCTTGAAATCTGTAAATACATCTCCAGTGCCCCCATTACCCGAGTTATACCCTGCAGAGACTTTGTCCTCTCTTCCTTTCCATACTGATCTCCTCCAGTAACTTCCTCACATCACCTTTGGCCCCCATGCATCCCTAACCCCTTACCTTACATTCTCCTTATCAGCCCCAACCCACTTGCCATCTGCCCACCCCCACTGTCATGATCACAAAACTCAGCCCTGTGATCACAGAAGCAGAAGTGTTGGCAGAACTGAATGCCCATCCCACCCTGGAAATGCTCTTGGCCTGCTGTATTTACAACTTCTCTGGCCCTATCTCCAACATGGATGTCTTTACCAAGTCTGGATCCACCACAGATCACCTCCTCACTCCAGTTTAACTGCTGCCATCTTGTTGACCCATCCAATTCCCCTCCTCAATCCTACTGCTTGCAGCGATGTCTCCTGTAGAATGACCACCTCACTCAAAACTGCTAGAACCCCACACCTGCCACCATTGTAAAGCCCTCCACCAATTTAAACAATGCCATAACCTCGGATCTCCTCCTTCCTGCAACACCTGCAACGAATTCCACCTCACCTGCTCCTCCAAATGCAAAGCAAAACCCCCTCCCATCAATCCTGAGCTCACTGCCCCCGTTCACCACAACGACCAGCCCATCCACTCCATCAATTCCCTCCACCCTCCCCCTACAGCTGAAGACATCATCTGGATCCTGACCATTGTTCTGCAGAATATCCACCCATTGCAACATCCCCACACCCTCCAGCAGATCTCCCATGCTGCTGCTCCGTCTTCCATTTCAATACCTATGCCACTTACTCTCACAAACAAGCCCACTTTATCTTCATATGCCTAGACACTCTTGTTTCAGCTCCTCTCTGCTCTTCCCCTCCCACTCTGCTGAGCTGCTGATAGACAAAACAACGAAACTATCGTCTGAAGAACACTTGTCTGATTTCTACCGACCACATACAGGTCCATCCTGAGTGTTGCGCAGATTGCCAAAAGATTACGTGATAGATTGGAATGGAAAGCACAAAACCTAGAGCGGCTGAAACCCGCTCAGTTTGATGCACAGGGTAACGCTACAAACCATGACCTCCGAGGACCACATAGACCTCAGGTTACAGACCACACCATACTGCCTACAGACCCTCCACCAATTGCTCCAGCCATCACAGGGTCCAGAAGAACTCCAATATACCTGGCACACTGAACTTCAGAAATGGGGACTGGTGTACTGGCAAGTGACATTAATCACTGGACGTAGATGGTAGTGATTTGTTTCACTGTGTTTTAACCCTTATTCGCTGTGTTTCTAATTTGTGCTTTAGTATAAATATATTAAGTGATCTTGCAAATGTGATACTTACGCTTTCTCGCCATCAATTCTGTTCATTTAAGGCAGAAAGCTAAAAGCAGTTGAGTGGGGAAGGTTCCACACTGGGCATACACAATCTCACTAGGTTAATTCACAAACTTAGAAAGTAACATCACTTCTGACAAAGATGGTCTGAGGTCGCTGTCACGACTTCTCCAGTTCTGCGGTCAGTGATATTTAGAATTATCGCCACACTGTGTGATTGAAAATGTGGTACAAGATACCGATCCGCATAACTACCTGGTTAGAATCCGAATTCTAAACATGAATTCTTACAGTACTGTACAGCAATTTACATTACAATTCTCAACAGCACTGTATTAATATTTTCACATGTTCTGTTAATACACAATTAAATCCAAAGAAAGAAACCAACGTTTTGACTGTTTTCTTGAAAAGAAATTTTCTCTTTGTAACTTTCGTATATTATGTAACACGTGATGAAGAATTGAAAATATTAACAATATCATCACACATAACTTTTTGTCAGATGGATTACTGAAGCGTTCACCTCAGGTTCTGACAATTAATCGCCTTTACAGGCGAGAACACATTTCTTGGTTGCTGTGTCGCAATTCACTTCTCACTTGCGACTAATCAGAGTACAAAACCTTATGTGATAAATCTCTAAGTCGCAGAAATAGCATTGGTGGAGGGGGAGGAATACAAGTTGAATCAGGCAACCCGAGCCGTTCAAAATTAACGACGGTTTCGTAATTCATGCAAACACAACCCACATCATACAAACAAAGTTGCTTCCTTTTCTTCCTTTATTGTAATTTCGTGCCACAGACGAGGCGGGCCAGCAGTGCCCTACATATGCTACTCTTCGGCCAATAGATACAACAGACAGACAGAGAAGACAGAGAACATATAAAGCATTGTAATACATGATCAACATTACATGATAGATTAGAAGCCATTTGACAGAAGACATGATACACAAAGGTGGTCACCAATAGAACAGATGAAGACATCCAGTTGGAGACATGAATGTAGGAGGACACTGGTGACACCAATGTACCATAAAACGGAGAAACACTGACGCACGGAGACACTGGCTTTTCCTCGGCAGTTGGGGGGAGGGGGGGGGGATGAAGGGAGTTGCCAAGAGGGGTGTGGCATCCAGAGGGAGGACGGGGATGGTGAGTTCAGGAATGGTGGAGGGGGTCGGGCCTTGCACTTCTGGGAGTAGGTAGGGTGTGGGACGTTGCAGGTGTTGTAGAAACGAGGGGACTGAAGGTTGGGACACTGCCGGAGGAAGTGCGCCTGTTTGCAGTGCAGGCAGACGGGCAGACAGAGATGTTGGGTGTGCATTATAATGCAGGCACCTCTGGCAGTATAGGGATTGAGGATGGGTGCAGGAGGGGTCGACTTTGTATCGGCGATGGAATAGGAGGGCACCCTACTTCAGGATCAGGTCGATGGAAGGGGCATGTTCGGAGAGCACCCGCATAAAGCAGGTGGTGCCGGCTGGGTTGAAAATCCGCCGTACCACCTGTATTTCTAGGTACGGGTGTGCCTTAAGCTCTGCGAACAGCTCCTCCTCTGTGATCGTCGGACTAAGCCGAGTGATCATGGCGATGAAGTCAGCGGGTGACACGGGGGTTGGGGTTGGAGGGAGTGGCACAGGGTAGGAGCAGAGGTGAGGGAGGCATTGGGGCCAAAGCGGGTAATGGGTATACTGGAGAGGATGTACGAGTGAAGGGTGGGCTAGGGGAGGTGACGAGAACAGAGTCTCGGCGGGGAGTGAGGAAGAAGATGGGGGCTCCGGGAAAGTGCTGGCGGAAGAGAAGGGTGAGGTTCCGGGCCTCGAGGAGTGATGGATCAGAAGAGGACAGGAGGTATTTGTAGGAGGAGGCGGAGGAGGAAGAGCAGTTGGTAGAAGGGACAGGTGGGGAGACATCCATGGCATCCACACAGGTGGGAGGGGGAAGAGGCTGGGATTTTTTGCGAGCAGAGGAGACGGGAGTGCCTCTGGGACGGTTAACCACGACAGAAGGGTGAGAAGGGGTGTGGGGGATAGGAGCAACCGGAAGATGGTGGTGGCAGGTCCCGGTGTGGGCGCCGGAGCTGGTGTGCGCGCTGATGGCGACGGGCGACTGTGACTGCAATGGTGATGGCGACAGTTGTGTGTGGGCTGTGGGCTGCAGGAACGGTGTCAACAGGGTGAGGGAGGGGAGGGAAGGGAGCAGAGGAGGAGACAAGGGGGGAAGGAGTTGTGGACGGGGCAAGGGAAGTGCGAGAGCGGGGCAGGTGAGAGGTGGGGGGATGGAATGAGGGGGGGGGGCGACTGGTCACACCACGTAATCGTGGTGGCAGTGACGGACAGCGAGGTAAAGATGATAGTGTTGGGCATTGGTGGTGGGCGTAGTCATGATTAGGCTCACTGGGGCTGAAGCCCCACTCCGCTGCCACCAACGGGGGGGGGGGGGGCGACCGCAGGGGCTGCCAGACTGCTGGGATGGCTGCTACTGCTGCTGCTGGCTGGATAGCTGGCCAGCGGGATGGCGGGCTGGCTGGCTGGTCCTGGAACACCTAACATTTCGATACATACCTATACACTCATCGAATGGTACCGCAAAAGATGAGATTAATAGTGTTTTTTTTTCTTTATTGTGATTTCATTCCCCTGCCCCATATGGGCAAGGGAGGGCTGTCAGCGGCACAATCCACTGCTCTTCAGCCGAGTGACACGACAACTAAAACAAGAATAAAATGATACATACATAAAGCGATAAAAAAGGGGAACATAAAACAGAGCAGGGGAGAAAATGGAGGTAAAAGTACACTGACATGGAGACATTCATGGGGGACAGTTAAAAAAGTCACCAGAAAGAAAACTGAATGCGCATGCACAGGTTAAAAGTCGGCCACAGTATTAAAAACACTCGAGGACAACACACTTAAAACCCACTTGAAGCACACACAACGAAGAATAAAACTGCCAGGTGGGACCTGCCGAGGGTAAGGTCAGAGAGGATGGAAAAGGATGGGAGAGCAAGGGGCAGCAGGGAAAGCAGCAAGCGGCGGGATGAAGAGAGGAGGGGCATCAGTGGGTACACAAAGAGGCAGGAGACACGTGTGGCGGGAGACGAAGAGGGAAGACAGGGCAGTGCAGAGACACTGAAAGGGGGCACAAGAGAGGGAGGGGGAGTAGGAGGGGGAAGCCGCTCAGGAGGAGGGAGAGGCAGCCCTGAGGAGGAGAAAGGAAGATGGGGTTAGAGTTGGTAAGAAGGGTAGATGTCAGGGCGAAGCTCATCATCCGGGCGGGGTAGATGGTGGAAGTTGCGTTGGGAAAGGAGAGATTAGTAGTTTTTTTTCCTTTATTGTAATTTTAAGCACCTCATACAAGGCGGGCTGTCAGTGGCATATTACGCCGCTCTTCAGCCTTAGGTGGTACAATAATATGACATATAGGTGACAAACAATACAATAAAAACGGGGGGCAAAAAATGTAGATACAAAAACAATAAACATAAAGCTGTCCACACTGGACGAAAAAACACTAACACTTGTTGACACAGCGCACATAACACGGACGACTGCGATGGCACACGTGAACAGTGGAGGCGTGATGACGAAAGAACACTAAACACAGATGAAGGCACACACGAGACACTGATGGCGATGATCTCCGGCGCGCCAATGTTCACTGAGCGTGTGCGAGTCCGGGGACCTGCCAAGAGAGGAGGAGGAGGAAGGGGAGGAGGAGAAGGAAAGGGGAGAGCAGAGATGCCAGGGGCATGGGAGATAGGGGGAGGGAGGAAGGGGGAGGGGAAACCCGTGGGGAGAGGGGTGGAGGGAGGGGATGGGGGAAAAGGAAAGAGAAGGGAGGGAGGATGCCTAAAGGAAAGGACACAGGAAGTGGGGGGAGGATCAAAGTTGATAGGAGGGGTAGATGGAGGGGAGGAGGACATCATCAGGAAGGGGGAGCTGGCGGAAGCCACCTTGGGAGAGGGTAAGGAGGGTGGAGAGATGGAGACTGGGTGGGACGTGGGAATACAGGTGCGGCAGCGGGCGGGGGTGGGAGAGGATGGGTGAGATAAGCGGATGAGGAGGATCGAGTTTGCGGGAGGTGTACAGGATCCATATCCTTTCAAGGAAAAGGAGGAGGAGGGGGAAGGGGATGAGATCGTACAGGATCTGCATGAGTGAGGGGAGACGGATGCGATAGGTGAGGTGGAGAGCATGGCGTTCAAGGATTTGGAGGGATTTATAAAAGGTAGGCGGGGCGGAGATCCAGGCCAGATGGGCGTAACAAAGGATAGGGCGGATGAGGGATTTATAGGTTTGGAGGATGGTGGAGGGGTCCAGACCCCACGTACGGCCGGAAAGGAGCTTGAGGAGCTGGCCAGAGTGGCCGAGCAGTTAAAGGCGCTACAGTCTGGAATCGCACGACCGCTACGGTCGCAGATTCGAATCCTGCCTCGGGCATGGATGTGTGTGATGTCCTTAGGTTAGTTAGGTTTAAGTAGTTCTAAGTTCTAGGGGACTTATGACCACAGCAGTTGAGTCCCATAGTGCTCAGAGCCATTTGAACCATTTTTGAGCTTGAGGAGATGGAGTCAGGAACGTGCCTTGGCTTGGATTGTCTGGAGATGGGGAGTCCAGGAGAGGCGACGGTTGAGGGTGACGCAAAGGTACTAAAGGGTGGGAGTGAGGGCGATAGGACGGCCATAGATGGTGAGATAGAAATCAAATGTTCAGTCGGGTCATTGAGGAGGTTTTGTGCCCGGACAGGGAGATGCCTGAGGTGGCCTATAGCGACCCCACCTCGGGCTAGGGGAAGGGGATTGTCAGTGCAGTGAAAGAGATAGGGGGAGGTGCGAACAACATGGTGGGATTGGAGGAAGGTTTCATTAAGGATGAAGGAGTCAACCTGGTGCTGGGATAGGGTATGCATGAAGAGGTATTTGTTTGCAGGGAGGGAGCGAATGTTGAGGTAGAAGAGACAATACTGTTGATGCGCCAGGAGGTCTGAGGTGGGAAGGGTGCGGGAAGGGGAGAGCGGGGCTTAAACGAGGTTGTCGAGGCGGGTGAAGGTAAAGTGGGCCTGGTTGTGGGAGTACACCTCTGCCAATGCTCTGCCCTTTTATAGTTTGTGAACGTGATACTGCCGCCATATGTATACGTGCATGTCGCTGTCTCATGAGTTTTTGTCACCTCGGTGTATAGTAGTGTGTCACCAATGCGCAGCACACTTGTCGTCTGTTATCGTGTTTCACAGTCGAATGGAGTTAAGTGGAGGTCAGGTGTGCTGTCTTCCTCACAGCTGACTTCCATATGGTCCATTTGTTGTGCTTGTGCAAAGTGCAAAGTGTGTGAAACCGTCTTTCAGGAAACTCTGAAACGTTTCATAGTTGCAGAAGGTGGCCAGATTTCAGGCTGCTGTAATTCATAAGAGGAGGTAATAAGAATTTTGGGTTGTATTTTATTCATCAGAACTGGCTGGTGGAAGCGTGCGACTGCAGAGACAGTAGTTAGCTCACAGAATAAGTTTTTCTTGCTGCCAATTTAAATTTGACATATCTGCTATAGGAGGCTATAAGGTATTTGATTTCCATTTTTAAGTGAGTTTTTCGTATGCAATGTATTCGTTGTTTCCAATGTGGGGTACTGCAGTGTTCTGTTACCTTTACTGTATCATATAAACTTGGAATATTGTAATTAATTATCCTTGTTAAGGCAAATTTGTTTCGAAATTCGCCATTTATATGTACGAGATTTACATATTACAGTAAGAGCAACTAAACGTTGCAGCAGCTCACATATGAACACTCTCTTGAGTAAATGTCATAATATAAAAAAAAACTTCTTGAAAATGGGACTCATTACGTGTAAAGCGTCGTGCAAAAGATAAATGAAAAACGAATCATGACTAGCAGTGCAAATTTATTTTTTAAATGTGATAATAGACACAGCACACTCGGTTTACAGCAGTGTGCAGTGTGTGTGTGTGTGTGTGTGTGTGTGTGTGTGTGTGTGTGTGTGTGTGGATGAAACCGTACTTGTGATCCAGATCATAAACTATTACAAAAAAAAAATTAGTTCGCTGGATATTGCTAATGTGCAGGTAACAGAAGAAGTTAAGTTCTTTCGTGTAATACCTGTAACCGAAATAAATTACATTAAAATAAACAGATAACGTAGCATAATGTAGAATAAAAATAACCGAAAGACCTGAGCATTCAAAGTGTCTGTCTTAATTTCACATTTTAGCTCTTGCCTTTTTGTTTTTTAAGGAAAAAAAAGTCCCATTACTGCATCTGTAATGTCCGCCACTTCTCGGTGACAGGATAAGGTTTGCTTAGTTTTCACCACTTTGTTGCACCTGGGAAGGATTTGTAAGGCCCTACAGTCTCTCCTCTCAGGGTTTGTTTGTTTATTTGTAGTGTCTCATTTCTAGTTACCTGTTCAACTAATGATCTAGGGACTCTGTACCAATGCTGAGTTTCTGTTCCATGGTAGCTAGTTCTCTGATGAGACATGTGGAATGTCAGCGGTGATCTAGTTTCTCACTAATTATTTTGAACACGAGTTAATTATTTCTCCAAGAGGTTCAAAATTGAGGTCCTCAGGCAGTGTCCTGATGTGCGTGTATCGTGAAGCCCTAAGTATCCACCGAAGGCCTTTACTTATGTCATACCTAGATTTGCTGTATTTGGGTCTGGCTAGCTTGGTCCCGTGATGTACTCTCATAAAGGATCTTTGATAGTACAGTTTCCTTGTAGAACCTCACTTTTGTTGAGATGATGAGCTCCCTACTGCATCACTTCCCTCTCCATGCCAGAAGTTTTTCACGAGTCCACGAAAATAAGGCGTCGGTCCACTGCGACCCCCAGATACTTGACAGCTGATCTCCACGCTACTTCTTGCCCCTGAATAGCAAGGTTCCTATCTGCCTGTGGACATTTTCTGCTAAAGTACAAGATGTACATCTACTTCTACACTCTGTAAACCACGGTTTGGTGCACAACGGAGGATTATGTCTCATATTTATACAGATGGTTCTCTTTTCTTCATTTTGCGTTCTTCAGTATTTCTGTGGATGTCATCTGTCTTTTCTTTAGTCGGAAATACGGAAGCGTCCGATCCCGCCCGTCTGCTTTGACCCATGACGTCACAAATATGGCGGAAACGACCATAAACCACGATTCCAATCTGGCGCATATAAATTTAGCATTGGAGGGCAGCATGGAGGGTAAAAATGTAGAGGGAGACCAAGAGATGAATACACTAAGCAGATTCAGAACGATGTAGGTTGCATAATTAACACTTCCACACTTGTACCTTATTCTTTAGTGAGGGGTCTAGTTTGCTACGTCCATAATGAAATTTGCTTTTGTAGCACACACATACGCCACCATTCTTCGTCTTTTTGCAAAGATTTGCACAAACCCTTTCGTTTCCATTCTATTTTACTTAGGGTTTTACCATTATTGAGTTCTTCTGATGCACCAAATGCTTCATGCTGCATTACTTTTTGTTTTAAGTGCAATTTTTCCTGAAGTAGCACTGAAGTAATTTCGGTGGTGGATCTGTATTCAATGAGCTTTAGGCTCAATTCTCTACTTTCACATTTCGATCAGAACCAGTTCTCATAAATAATCTTCACTTCCTCCCTTTTGCTTCATTATACTATAATCAGTTATTGTCGAGTAGTACCGTGGCTCCTGGGGATCCAACATCAATTGATTACAAAAGAAGTTTTTTTGTTCAAGTCTTCTCGACAAGTCAGAGCCTTACTTACTAGGGTTACATATTACTGGCTGGCACTTTTATCTACACAACTTTTTCTAAATTTAGTTGAGAGAACAGAGTTACATATATGAACTATACATAAAAAATTTGTTATTGCCATACTTAGATTAAGGAATCTACAGTTTGTGACACAGTATTCGTATCTGACATTCAAATATTTATAGTTTGTGACACAGTCTAAGATCTGAGATTACATGTATTTTAGATAGATGGTCTTCCGTGTACTAAATCTAGAAAATCATCTATTGAATATACAGGACTGTTTAGGGGGCATAATTTTAATTTCGTTTTTAGTTTTGTAATGGGCAATTTAAAGATATTAGGATGGAAGCAATTCAGTAGTTTTATATCTGCATAGTGAGGGCTTTTCTCATAAAGTGTTGTTCCATGAGGGATGATGTGGGTCTCTCTCTACCTCTAGTGTTGTGATTTTGTATTTCTTTATTAACTGTTATATTGCTGTTTACTGCCATAATGATTATCTTCAGTACATACAGGTTATGAACAGTTAGTATTTTAAATTCTTTAAACAAATATCTGCAGGACTACCTGGCACATTTCTCTCCCATAATTCTAAGTGCCTTCTTTTGTAAGATAAGCACACTTTTCGTATTACCTTTATTGCTGGATCCCCATACCTCTATCCCATAGCTTTGATTGGATTCAAATAGTGCAAAATATATTTGCCTCAAAGTGGTGATGTTACAAAAAGGTGTCAGTTTTCTTAGGACATATATGGTAGTACATAGCTTTTTGCAAATATCATTCACATGATCAGACCAGTTAACTCTGCATCAAGTGCCAGGCCAAGAAATTTGGTCGAGTATTATTTTTTAATGTATTTGTCACCCATTAAGATTTGGTTTTCATGAGTTTTTGGCCTCCCAAGACCAAATTCAATATGGACAGATTTATTTGTGTTCAATTTTAGTTTGTTTTCATTAAAATACTGCAGAATTAAGCCTGTTGCAGTATTGGATTCCACTTCGAGCTGCAAATAGCTTGGATTGCAGTATATTAACATGGTATCATCTGCCTATAAGATAGGTGTTGTATGGTTTGTTATGGACTGAATATCATTAACATAAATAATAAAAAGAAGTGGTCCTAATATTGACCCCTGTGGAATACCAAAATTTATATCAGTGGTGTTTGATTTGTATGCTCCCTCTGTAGTGCTAATAGACACAAACTGCATCCTATTTGTCAAGTAGGACCTCATCAGATTATGGGCTGTGCCTCGAATGCCATAGTTCCACAGTTTGTCCAGCAATATGATCGTATCAACACAGTCAAATACTTTTTCTAAGTCCAGAAAGAAGCCACATACATGTTCTTTATTATCTATTGCTTGAGTGACACCTTCGATTAAGTTGAATGCTGCTGTAATTGTGGACGACCCTTTGACAAACCCATACTGCCCCTTAGAAATAACTTTTTTGCATACCAGGAAGTTCCAGATTCTTATGTATATTACTTTCTCAAAGATTTTGGATATTAATGTAAGAACAGAAATGAGTCGAAAGTTTTCTACTAGATTCCTGTTTCCTTTTTTAAAAATAGGCACAACTCGCGCAATTTTCAACTCATCTGGAAATAGGCCATCTTCCATATGAGAGTTGATAACTCTTGATAAAGATGATGCAGTTTTGTGTGTACATTTCTTAAGAGTGTCCAGACTAAGACCATCATATCCTGCTGCATGGGAATTCTTTAAGCTACTCAGTGTTTTAATTATTTCTTCTTTACTTGTTGGCATCAAAAATATACTGCCTGACACTGGTGTTCCTCTGAATTTGTATTTATGATTTTTAAGCTGATTGTTTATGCTGGACCCAACAAAAGCTAAGTAATTGTTAAATAGATCTGGTATCTTATTCTGATCAGTTTCTATTGTGCCATTTATCAGCAAGTGATTTTCAGTTGTATGTTTCCCAGATTTACCTATTTCTCTATTTACTAGTGACCACGATGTTTTGGAGATATTATTTGAGGTCTGAATGACCCTTTCAAAATATTTCTGTTTTTCCGAAATTAGGAGGTCTAAATAGTATTTCTGATACTTTTTGAACTCTTCTTTTAATTTTTTATTGCTCAAGTCATTTAACATAGCATACTCATACCATCTTAGTTTTTCTCTAGCCTCAGTGACTGAACTTGATATCCAGTTTCAGGTTACAGCATGTGATTGAATTCTCTTTTTTATTAATGGGCAGTCTTGGTTAAGAATGTAGAATAGTTCACTTGAGAATTTGCCATAACTATGAAGTGTCGTTAGAACACTGTTCCAATCCACATTCATTAGCATATTATTCAAATGAGTTATCTTTTGGTCGGTATTCATTCTAATATATCTATAGCAACTGTGTGTAGGAACCTTTTTTATGTTCACACTTAGTTCTACTGCATGGTGGTCTGACAAAGCACTTATAATAACAGAAGATGTAAGATCGTAAAGACGAATGCCAGTGATTATGTTATCTGTTGCAGACTGGCATGATCAGTCTCCCTGGTTGCAGTGTTTATTAGGTATCTTACACTATATTCAAGCAGAGTATTCTTGAATAGTCTAGTGTGTAACTTATCTGCTAATACATTTATCTTGAAAGCTCCTATAACCATCATTGATTCTGTTGCCGCTGCTGGTAGCAGAGGTGGCTCTGCTGTCGATGTAGCTGCTGTTGCTGTTTTTGTTGTTCAGGGGTGATATAAAAACATTCTCTATCATGTCACAAACCTTTGTTAAGAAAACTTCGAAGTTTCCACCTGGTGGTCTATACAAACATATAACATAAATTTCATCATTTGGTATCTTTATACGTGCTGCACATAATTCAATTGTTACTTCTAATGAATATTTACTTACATTTACAGAATTAAAATCAAATGTGCATTTTACATACATTGACACACTTGCACCTCTGATAGTAGATCTGCAAAACTTATTAGCTAGTACCATGTTTAGAGGTTTAAAAAGTTCTAATTTGGCATCAGATAGCCAGTGTTCACTAATACCAAGCACATCAGGCATCGTTCCATTTACAAACATGTCTAATTGTTCATATTTCTTGCTCAATCCCTGTACATTCTGGTGGATTATTTTAAAATTGTAAATACCTTGTTGTAGATTTCTCTGCTTTACCGACTTAAATAAGGTCATATCTCTGTTTCTCTTGTGGGCTTCCTCCTCTGTCTGGTTTCCACTAAAAAAACCATTTAGATAGGATGGAGGACCGGCTTCCATCTGCTGTCTGAAGATTTTTAGTAGACAGTACTGGTTCTGCTAATGTTGGAGTTGATTCTGCTGCTATTGTGGATGGTTCTGCTGTTGCTAATGATGGTTCTGTTGCTTTTGCTGTTGATTTTCCTGTTTGTATTAGGGCTGTCTCTGCAGTTGATGGAGCTGTTACTGCATTTGTTGTTGTTAGTGTAACTGTTCTTGATGTTTCTCCTACTTTTGGTGGAGTTGGTCCAGCTACCATCATTGATTCTGTTGCCGCTGCTGGTAGCAGAGGTGGCTCTGCTGTCGATGTAGCTGCTGTTGCTGCTTTTGTTGCTGTTGTTGCTGCTGTGATTGTTTCTGATGCTTTTAGCATTTTCTGTGGAAATACTTCTGCTGATGCTTGCTTTAAAACTCGTTTGCTTGTTTGTAGCCACCACAAAGAGCACTATGAGACTTAACTTCTAAGGTCATCAGTCACCTGGAACTTAGAACTACTTAAACCTAAGGACATCACACACATCCATGCCCGAGGTAGAATTCTAACCTGCGACCGCAGCGGCCGCGCGGTTCCAGACTGTAGCACCTAGATCCGTTCGGCCACCCCGGCCGGCCCAAAGAGCGCAATTTTGGGTCTTATGGGATGAAAGTTTTGAGTTACCACTCGTCACACACATCTCACAACAAGAGCTTTTCCCCCTAGGATAGCTGATGTCCCACTGTGTATACAACCTGAATAGAAATTGGACTTATTGACAGTTCCATTAGTTTTTGGTACTATATTTTATACATTGTGAATGAAAAAACACACAAAGAATTACTTCTTATAATCATAGTTGTTTCACGTCCCTACTTAATCTCTCTAGAATATCTTATGTGCTCGAAAACAAGTTTATTTTGTTCAGCCCCACCTTTGGAATATGTCAGCAAAGTTTACTGTTCAACTCGTTTCCCTATATGAACAACTGTTGTAATTTGTATATACTTCATTAGTTATTGTTACATGTTTTGTTTTAGTTAAAGCCGAAGGTGCAATATGATTTAATACGTTTTGTAGGAACTGAAACTCAGTACCTTGGTTTATCTCTCTTGATGACTGGTAAGCAGCTTTGATACGCCCACCGTTGAAGTAAAGCTAAGTGTTTAACATTCTTTCACGAACGGGGTGGTGAGGGGGGGAGGTAAGGCAGGGGATTTGGATATTATTCAGTTTCCTGATAGATTTAGCAATAGCGAAGCATTGTCTCGTTCGCTACTTCGATGTAAACACGAAATGCACTCTGTACCTACACCGAATCTAGAATTGTGTCCCTCCACAACAGTACGCTCCTTCTGGTCTATAATGCAGTTTACAGTGACTTGGTCGATATGTACTAAAATATTTGTGTGTTCTGAAGGCGATAAATTACCCACCACAGCTCTCATTGGAAAACATTGAAAGCCGCCGACTTCCTGCAAGGCGTGTACGCGCTGCCATCTATCGGCTACATGGAAAAATAGATTAGAGGTTAACTTAAATGCCGCCAGACGTACGCATGAGCTAGTATAATTTACTTTCGTATATAATTGTCAATCAGACTCACATGTATGACAGATCGTCACACGATTCAAATAAAATTACAACTTTGTATAAAATACAACCTTTGAAGGTTAAAAATGGGTTATTCCGTTAAAGAATTTAGAAAATGTGTGACCGTTCTCACAATGTATACTGTCAATAGCGTTGTTAAGTACAACATCTCTCTGCACTTCTGTGTGGGCGTCCCGGTTCGCAGACAGGATTCTAACCCGAACAATTTGTTTGGGCGAATTTGTCTATAACCAATTTTTGAAGGGAGGTGTGTTAGTACATCCTCTCTATAATATTACTCATTAAACGCTATGTGGGAGACAAGTACGGGTGGTGGAGGCCATGGACGTGCTTGCAACCTGTTGAATGTGCAGTGCTTTCGTAGCCTCTACCACCAGTCACCCAATAATATCATGTTCTTGAGAGTATTTGCTCGTAATTCTTTACGCTAATTACTTACCACTATTTTATTGTATTTTTCCCCTTCTACTGCGATGAAAATTAGAATAAATAAATGGTTACTGTATATTGTTTGTTGCAAAGCAGATTTTCGTGTTTTCTGCAACCACATATGTCTTGTATATATTAATCGTGACAAAATATAACAGTTTTCATTATCAAATGATGTGATCTTTAAAAAAAAAAAACAGTTTACACATCGTGGACACGACAAGAAAATGGGGAAAGGAAGGAATACGAGGTGAAGCAAGCTTTGCTTGTATAGATAGCATCTGAAGTAGACCACATCTGTGCCAAAGCATACTTAGCTGCAAGAAAATGTAAGTACAAATCAGTCAGACTGTGCATACATCCCATAAGATTAATGCAGTTTAACTATATAGCATTGATGAAACAAAACTCTTTACTTGCAGTTAATGATTCTCATCTGATAATCCTCGTATGCATGTGATGACCAGTAGGTAGTACAACATGAGTATCGGTACAATTCATCCACATGAAGCAGCTATGCATGAAATAGTGTGCAAAACGGCTAAGCAGGGATGGCTAGAGAACAAATTTAAAGATGTAGAGGAGCATATCACTAGGTGTAAGATAGCTATTGCCTACAAGAAAATTAAAGAGACCTTTGGAGAAAAGGAACCACTTGAATGAATATTAAGAGCTTTGATGGAAACCCAGTTCTAAGCAAAGAAGGGAAAGCAGAAAGGTGGAAGGGGTCTATAGAGGGTCTATACAAGGGCGACGTACTTGAGGACAATATTCTGGAAATGGAAGAGAATGTAGATGAAGACGAAATGGGAGATACAATACTGCGTGAAGAGTTTGACAGAGCACTGAAAGACCTGAATCGAAACAAGGCCCCGGGAGTAGACAACATTCCATTAGAACTACTGACCGCCTTGGGAGAGCCAGTCCTGGCAAAACCCTACCATCGGGTGAGCAAGATGTATGAGACAGGCGAAATACCCTCAGACTTCAAGAAACTTCCAATCCCAAAGAAAGCAGGTGTTGACAGATGTGAAAATTATCGAACTATCAGTTTAATAAGTCACAGCTGCAAAATACTAACGCGAATTCTTTACAGACGAATGGAAAAACTGGTAGAAGCCGACCTATGGGAAGATCAGTTTGAATTCCGTAGAAATATTGGAACACGTGAGGCAATACTGACCCTACGACGTCTCTTAGAAAATAGATTAAGGAAAGGCAAACCTACGTTACTAGCATTTGTAGACTTAGAGAAAGCTTTCGACAATGTTGACTGGAATACTCTCTTTCAAATTCTAAAGGTGGCAGTGGTAAAATACAGGGAGCGAAAGGCTATTTACAATTTGTACAGAAACCAGATGGCAGATATAAGAGTCGAGGGGCATGAAAGGGAAGCAGTGATTGGGAAGGGAGTGAGACAGGGTTGTAGCCTATCCCCGATGTTATTCAATCTGTATATTGAGCAATCAGTAAAGGAAACAAAAGAAAAAATCGGAGTAGGAATTAAAATCCATGGAGAAGAAATAGAAAGTTTGAGGTTAAAAAAATAGGTCAAACCTCTGGGACTTAACAGCGTAGGCCATCAGTCCCCTAGAACTTAGAAATAATTAAACCTAGCTAACATAAGGACATCACAGCCATCCATGCCCGAGGCAGGATTCGAACCTGCGACCGTAGCGGTCGCGCGGTTCCAGACTGAAACTCCTAGAACTGCTTGGCCACTCCGGCCGGCATTTGAGGTTCACCGATGACATTGTTATTCTGTCAGAGACAGCAAAGGACCTGTAAGAGCAGCTGAACGGAATGGACAGTTTCTTGAAAGGAGGACATAAGATGAACATCAACAAAAGCAAAACGAGAATAATGGAATAAAGTTGATTTAAATCGGGTGACGCTGCGGGAATTAGATTAGGAAATGAGACACTTGAAGTAGTTAATGAGTTTCGCTATTTGGGGAGCAAAATAACTGATGATGGTCGAAGTAGAGAGGATATAAAATGTAGACTGGCAATGGAAAGGAAGCGTTTCTGAAGAAGAAAAATTTGTTAACATCGATTTTAGATTTAAGTGTCAGGAAGTCGTTTCTGAAAGTATTTGTATGGAGTGTAGCCATGTATGGAAGTAAAACATGGACGATAAATACTTTCGACAAGAAGAGAATAGAAGCTTTCGAAATGTGGTGCTACAGAAGAATGCTGAAAATTAGATGGGTGGAACACACAACTAACGAGGAGGTACTGAATAGAAGAGAAAAGAAATTTGTGGCACAACTTGACTAGAAGAAGGGATAGGTTGGTAGGGCTTATTCTGAGGCATCAAGGGATCACCAATTTAGGATTGGAGGGCAGCGTGGAGGCTAAAAATCGTAGAGGGAGACCAAGAGATGAATACACTAAGCAGATTCAGAAGGTTGTAGGTTGCAGTAGGTACTGGGAGATGAAGAAGCTTGCACAGGATAGAATAGCATGGAGAATTGCATCGAACCAGTCTCAGGACTGAAGACCACAACAACAAACCAGGTGCACAGGTTTGCGTCCTTCCCTCAGAGGCCCTCTTCAGTCCCCCCCCCCCCCCTCCTGTCGTCTCCTTCCATCCCTCCCTTCTTCCCTCCTCCTCCTCTCCCTTTGCCATCCCTTCTGCCCTCATCCCTCGTCTGTATGCCCCTGACAGATCCTCTCTGTTTCATCCTTGTCAACAGTGTCCTGTGTCAGTATTGTGTTGGGTGCTGCTCTCCTGTGCATCAAGAGCTGTGCCTTTAATTGTGTGCTTCACTTGTAATAGTGTTATTGTCAGTGATTGTTATGTGCTACGCCGTCTGCCCACACTTTTATGATCCAGTGTGTGGTTTTGTTTTGTGTGTGCTCATTTTTTACAGTATTTATCAGCCTTTTACAGTTGCCCAATTTTTGTCTGTTCTCCGTACTGTTTCCTCCTTTTTTATGTATAGGTACACCATATTTTCTCCTTTCTGTTCTTTCAAATGTCTTCCTTTGTATAATTTATTTCTTTCAGCTGAAGAGCAGCGCATATGCTGCTGACAGCCCACCCCATATACGGCATTGAAATATAATTAAAAAAAAAAAAATGGAACTAGTGAACCAAACAGATATGTAAGATAACTGTATGGGTTTACTGTTGTAGGATTGCCGAATCCAATGATGCACACTATACCACCTGTAACAAGAATTATTTTATTACTCAGAAGCACACATTCACAGTTATATACATTCTTGATTCTCTGTCCACGTGTTTACTCTTTTGGATGCGACCACAGACTACTGCAAAGAGCATGCCAAAAACAAATATATTATACGTGACTTGGTCGATAATCGCCACATTACCCCCCCTCCCCTCCCCGTAGAGTGTGGAGCACAAAACATAAATATTGGAGCATACAGGTGAAGGAAACATCCAGGGGGGAAAGAGAGGGTGTTTAAACCGAAACCATACCTTATATTACATTAGTAACTGAAGTCTCCGAGCGAGCGAGGGGGGCGGATGGTCCTGCCTGACCGGGTGAATCCTCGTACAGCAGTTCAGGGATCCGGGGAGGGGACAGTGGGTTGTCAGGAGCCAGGGTAGCGGACCTGAATTCCTGTCACAGTGCGTAGTACCTTTACCATTGATGGGTCAGTACCGACAGGCAAGGGGACAGACTGGAGAAGATGAATGTGGGTTAAGTTGTCATCGGGGGAGCTGGCTCGTTCGTAGAAGATACACACGCTATCCGACCGCATAACAAAAAACGCTTTAGACCTGCAAATAAAATTTGTTTGACATTCGGTAGCACTTCCGTATACGGGATGACAGAATCTCCACAAGAGTCGTTGTTGGCGACATCAAATGATCCGAGGCTCGCCCCTGATACGTAACTGAATCCTAGCAGGAGAGAGACAGGGGGCTGCCTAAAGGAGGGGAAGTCATCACACGCATCACTCTGTATGGGAATGTCACACTCACCTGTAGCACTGTCGCACGACTGGGAGTGGGTAATGTCACGAGTGAGGGAACGGGCTCACTCATCCGTGGACTGTCGGTAGATGCCTCGTGCGAGGCAGATGTAGCAGGAAGTCGGGGCTGACTGGGTGGGGTATCAGGCAGTTCTCCCAGAGACCACGCTGGTTTGAGGCGGCTGACAAGTACCATTTGATGTGTGCCATTAATGAGCACTTCGAACATGTCGGTACGCCATTATATAACTCTGTGTGGGCTGAGTATGGAGGTCAGAGGGCCGGTCGGGTGTTGTCATCATACACCACGACGTGAGTGCAAGATGCCAAGTCCTTATGCAGACATACGGGAAGGAGTGAGTGCGGTCAAGGAGGAGGCACACGAATGTTAAGCGATTAGCTCCTTGATGTGCCCGATGAATGTCGAGTTGCAGATTTGTTCTGGAGGAAGTGAAGGCTCAACTAGCTCTGCTGGGAGTGTGAGGTGTTCTTTGTACAGTACTTCTGCCAGGAATGTGCCAAGATCCTTTTTGTATGCGGCCCGAATGCCTAACCTTACCCTGGTAAGGCGTCAGCCCACTCACCACTGTGGCACATCAGGGAAGCTTTAAGTGTTCGATGCTAGGAATTGTCACAAGGGGTCACAATTCTGGTGACAGCATCATCAAAAAATTCACACTGTTTTGATAAGTAGTCACATTTACATCAGATTTCATTACATTTATGAGAAACTTATTAAAACATTGAGCTATCTGAGCAGGGTTTGTAATAATACCGCTTTGATAAGTAGTCACATTTACATCAGGTTTTGTCACATTTATGAGTAAAACACTGGGCTAGCTGAGTGGGGTTTGTAATAATATCATAGTTTAGTTCAATTTTTAAATTTCCTGGTGGTTAACTGTTGTACCTAATTCTGATTTAATAACAGACCATACTGCTTTAGTCTTATTCATATTTTCTAATCTGAACTTATTATTTGACATTCTTTTGGCAGATTTATAACGTCTCACATAGTTAACAAATTCAGGGTTTTTATAGTGTTTCATTTCTTTATGTAGTTCTCGTTTTTGAGCACTAGATACTTTTGAGTTTGGAGTAATTCTTTATAGTTTACTTTTAACTTTTTGGTGCCAGATCCTAGGTGGGAATGATTCATTAAATACTTCTAGACAACTTCTTAGAAAATTATCAAAGATCTCAATACTCGGGGGCCATTTCACTGCATCTATCTTGTCACGGAATAGGTTCAAGTTATTTTTACTAAACTCTTTTCATGAGACCTTTCTTAAGATCTGGTTTACTGTTTTCCTGGCAGCGGAATGAACAATGCAGAATGGTCAGAAAATCTTAAATCTAAACAGGACTTGATTTCACTGTCGAACACATAATTTGTTAAGATGTTGCCTATACAAGTAGCAGAATTGGCATTTTCTCTAGTGAATTCAAAGAAATTAAAGAAATTAGTTTAAAACCAGAGTTCTGAATTATGTCAACAAACTGTTTTGAGCCACTGTCTTCACTTATCACATTTACATTACAATCAGCTGCTATTATGATATTTTTCATCCTAACTTTCTTAAATTTATCAGTAAGACACTGGAATTTGGACAACAAAGTTTTAGTTACTGCACTTCCCAGAATCCTGTAAATTGAAGTGACTATTTTGTTCATGTCTTCTAGTTCAACACAACTACTTTCAAAGGAGCACTCCTCATGTAAATAATCAAAATCTGTTTGTATTTCATATGTTATGCAGGTATCGAGAAGGACGCAGTCAAAAGCAGAGGAAATTCATCATTAGGAACTGTTGCCTTATCTCATCATGCCTCTAATATTTCGGGTCAAGTAATTTTAAGAGTCTGAAAAAAATCCCTTTCCAAGTAGCTGTGTCAGGTGAGCTGAATTTGCTGGAAGAAATATAAACATTACGTTGTTGTCTTGACACATCTCAACTGATTCTTAGACAGGCGCAACAATAAATTGTCCCCAGTGAGAAGTTTCTTCACTTCCAGCTTTATCAGACATGGGACAGCAACCGTAAGGACCTAATCTGCGAAGCAGAACACAGCTAACCAGCCAGACTTCATCTGATTGTATCTTGCATCTTTTGGCCTACCTTTAGTCTGGCCTTGATATAAATGCAAAGCATTACAGACAACATAAGGAGATGGTATTGTGCTCTCTGCAGCAACTGGAAACATCATGGGGGTCAATACCTTCCTGGAGTCCATGACCCTTTTAGGATATTTAGTTCCCCTCCATGTGATTACATTTCATTTTCCTCAACTGCCTGTAAGGTAAGTCTCATCATAATTTACTATATTAGACAGCAGCAAATTCTCTATTTTGTTTGACAGTTCATCAGAGTAACTGTTGACTGTTTCTGGTGTCACCCTCTGTCAGGCACCTAACTGTGATTAGCAGAGTTCCCATGTAGATGTAGAGGGACACCGGCTCTGGAGTGTTTAATGTTTTGACACATTTGCTCTGTCAATTGATCTTTGTATCGGCTCATAAATGATTCCGCAAAATCATGACTGGGAGATTATGGTTAAACCTTTTCACTTGGACCCCTTTTTAGTAGAAGTCGTAAAACTGTAGAGTCTATAGGATAGCCCCATTTGCTGCATATTTTCAATCTATCAACAGACAGCTTCCCTTCTTCAAAAGACAGAACAGTTTTCCCATCCTGATGTTTAATGTTGGGGCTACCTTTTTGGAATCTGTGCAATTCACTATAATGAATCCCACGTTTTTCAGCTACTTTCTGTAGGCTAACACCAGATTCGATGTTAGAGAGGGCATTTTTTTATATGATCTGGACAGTATTTCTTGTAACTGCCCCCAGTGCTGTGTTTGTATTTCCATGACATACTTGAACAGCAGCTCTGAAACAAGAAGAATGGATAATAGTTTTTTATACAGCATTAGCATGGCATACTAGATTTCTTTTTAATCTTGCTATAATCAGATGAATACAAACACCTAAATTGTTATGTTTCTATTCACTGCACAAACTTTAAAAACCAAATGCATAAACTATAATTCTCAGGAGCTGATTCGTGTAATGTAAAACAGCACCCAATCTTTAGTGTTTTATACAGATGTTATAAGTAGTATTTAAAATGCCATTAACTATCACACATATAATACATATTTACTTTCCAGAGAAGTTCAAAGTAGGTAGGAAAACATCTTGAAAACTTTCGAGAAAGACAGTAGGATAAATGTCAATGTACAGTGCTGCCAAACAAACAAAACATAATTTCCTTGTTGGTTTAAAGTGTTGCTGACCCAAAATCAATAGTAATTAAATATAATGTCAAATACAAACTTACAGTTTTCAGAGTAATTATGTATATGAAGTTTGGTCTGTATTCACCCCCATTGTTTCTATTCACTCCATTTTACATTATATAAGGGGAGAACAGTTACTTAATAGCTAATAATAACAAAAATAAACACAAATACCTAATGAAAAAGAATCCTGAGCCCTTAGAAATGTTTAATTTGAAGGAATGGTTTTACAAGAAATTGGAAAGTGCACTTTTGAGTTTTTCGTGTTATTGCCGTCTAATGCACATGTTTGGATTCACGTCGTTCTATCCCACATGTGTCATCTAATTGGACAACATAAACCGATATGCACTTCCAAACACATGTGTTTGGTGTGCTGTGGTGCAGGTATGTGCCTCTGTGTAATACGGGCTTTCCTGTTTATATGTTATTGCACGACAGTACGAATCCAGTGTTACTGAGTGCATGGCTTATGGTATTGAGTTGCTGTACCACTTTGCATAGCTGGAGAGTTTTTGTGGAGACACGACAATAAAATCTGATGGCAAACTTGAGAACTATATTTAAAATTATTATGTTATGCCTTAAAAATGTAAGTCTGATTTAGCACATAGATCAAGTTATTGAAGCCACCAGAATGCAACAAACCTTGGAGCAATCTCAGATCTGCCCGACCTTGCAGGCAGAACATAATGCTGTCTTTAGACCTACAGAGATGGTGGAATAGACAGAAGCCAATTGCTGTTTTGATGCTGAGCATCATGCATCTCTTATAGCTTTTGAGACCCTTGAATGTTCACAATGACAGCATCATTTAAAGGCTGTGGGACAGACACAGAAGTTATGCCTTTACATTTAGAACATGGAAGGAAATCAGTGAGGCTACATTTAATTATGATCCATTAATTGACTGTAATCCTAGGGAGAATGCCATTATAACGCATTTAAATGGAAGAAAGGCTTGGTTTGTGTTGCTCTGGTGGCAAAATACCTCTTCCATAGCTAGGTGAGCCAAAAGAATCCCTAAAAACTATACTTCTGTGGAAATCCAATGAATCAAGGTGTTTTTGCTTTGTTGTTCTTTTTTTTTATAAATATGATCAGAAAATATAATGCTTGCGCTCAGATAAGTTCATTTGGTGGGGATGCAGAAATCAAAATACCGGGTTTTTCACCAACTTTTATGATTCAAGGTCAAATTTACCATAGAATTGTCTCTTTGCTTTCACCAGACAATCATCACAGCAAGTTCCTACAGATTTATTTCAGGGGCGACGAAACCAATGAAGCAGACTATAGGTTTAGTAATATCCAAGTAGGGAATACGAGGGCGATATATTGCAGCATTAATAAATGAAGTAACAACCTTCATTATGGTTGAACAATTCAAAAGTCACAGAATCATTTTGTATGTTCATGATGGCAGGCTAACCAGGGTTTCCCATGCACAAAGATATTATGATGCATTCCAGTATCTGCTAATTTTTAGTAAGGGGCAAGAAAGTCGGCATTTCCAATTACCACAATATTACTATATTACAATATTACTGTATCTTCATCGTTTACCAACCATGGCTGGACAGACTGCATCACAAAAACAATGTTTATCAACTAACATTTATACAACACCATATAAAAAATTTATATTACAAATAAAAGAAAATATTTATGCAGTGCACAGAACACATAGAATATAGAGAAAATGAAACATAACCAAACAGGAAAGTAAAACTTCATAGCAGCAAATGAAAATACCATAAAGCAAAATGTTTACAAAACCATGTAAATCACACACATAAAGTTTTGTTTTGGCAAAATATGTACTTTAAGTAAAACACAAAATTAAATGCGCAGTTAACTGAGAACATAAAAAGAAAATTGAATCTAGGCAAAATTATATGTAAAACATAACAATATTTATTATTTTGTCCATTCACTAGAACCACTGTTGAAAAATTCTTCCAAGGAATTTAAGGGATGTTGTTTCAAGTCCTGAGCAATTTTTTTCCAAAATAATTCAGGTGGCAGGGATTTCACTTCTGGAGGCAGTTGATTGTACATTTTCAGGGCGACAGTTGGAAAGCTGTCTTGTGTACTTGATAGGCGACACCTTGCCACTTCAGTGTTCCTCTTACAGCGAGTGTCATGATTATGTATTTCTTGTCTTATGTTAAAATTCCTTTGGTTTTCTTTTATATAAATGAGGCAGAAAAACACATACTGGATAAAAATAGTCATTATGCCTAGCCTGGTGAAAATAGGCTTACAGTGGTCCAGTCTTTTGCTAGAGGATATGACACTGATGGCTTCTTTTTTGTAATAGCAACACATCTTTGCAGCCTGAGGAGTGTCCCCACAACAACAGTCCATAGCTAATGTGGCTGTGGAAGGGTGCATGGTAGACTATTGTGAGAAACTGGTCAGTTATTACCCTTTTCAGCTTCCTCAGGAGGTATATGACACGAGAAAGTTTGGTGCATACATATGCAGTGTGATCATTCATGGAGAGTTTGCTGTCAATCCTGAAGCCTAGCAGTCTGACAGTCTCCATGTTTTCTTTGTCTTCAATGTTGGTTAGACTGCATATCAAATGTTGGGTTTTTTCTTCATTGATCTTCATTTTGTTTATGATGAACCATTCTTTTATTTCTTCAAACATCAAATTTGACGCACCAAATGCTTCTGCGGCTGTATGTCCTTTGGCAATAAGGGTAGTGTCATCTGCAAACTGCAACATTTGGGTATTACAGCTGATATCAGTGACATATATGAGGAATAGGAGAGGTCCTAAGACTGATCCTTGGGGCACTCCATGTTCCAGTTTTTGTTCAAGAGAAGTTGCTTCATGCACTGATACTACCTGCTTTTGGTTTTCCAAATGAGATTGGGGTGTTGATAGAACAACACCTCCAACGCCATAGTATCTTAACTTGGTTATTAGTGTTGTGTGTGAGATGCAGTCAAAGGCTTTGCTGAGGTCACAGAGTGTCAGTGCCACACTCTCTCTCTCTTCAAAACTCTGTCAAATCGTTTTTAATGAGTCCAGTGTGGCTGTCACTGTTGATCTCCCTTTGTGGGATCCGTGCTGTGTGTTTTGGAATAAGTTGTTTTCCTCAAAGTAATTCAGTACCTGGCAGTGCATCACAGACTCAGTAAATTTGGCTAGTACTGGTACCACTGAGATTGGTCTGAAGCTGGACACCTCACATGGATCCCCCTTCTTATATATTGGTACTGTGCGCACCAGTTTAAGGAAGTCTGGAAAGACACCAGAAGATAGACACTTGTTTATTGCTATGGCTAGTGGCTGAGCTAATTCTGCAATAATTTTCTTTAGCAGTGTGCAGGACGTGCCATAGATGTCTACGCTTTCTGATTGTTTGTAGGCGTTCACAATTTTTATCATGTTTTCAGGGTGTACTTCCTTCCAGTTTTGAATACTGCAACTGTCTGCATTTCTTATTTTTGCAGTCGGATCTAGGTCAGAGTGTGGCATTTCACTCACTGTCTTTTCCACTATTCTGACAAAGTATTCATTGAAGTCATCAGGGCTACATGAATTTAAGCAGGAGGTAGTCTTCTTTCTGTTCTCATTTACAAGATTCCAAGCAGATTTACAAGGATTTTGGGCCTTTTTAATGTATGTATCATTATATTTCTTTTATTAGGTTCAACTACAACATGCTTATCCTACCAAAACAAAAAAAGTGTCATGTATTGACTGTTATGCACATCATATGATTATACAACAAAATGATTTTAATATGATATCACAATGCAAGCAACTGGCAAATCAACATTGCTTAGAAATGTATATTAAGGTGGAAAGTGATTGGCTGTGATACGTATCATTAAATAAAGCTTAATTGAGAGAAGGGAATTATATTCATCTGAAAGACAGTGTTGCTAATGATCCAATTATAAATCCTAATAATATGGGCAGGATGGTAACGCTATCCTATTCATCTGTTAATAGTCCACAATACCTGCATGAGTATACTCAAGACAACATGTGACCCATTATGAAAGGAAGTAGTTCAGTTATTACCAAGACATGTGGCTGTTCGTAGACATGATATAGTAGCACGAATTTTTAGGCTAAAAATAAAGAAGCTAATGTCAGTTATAATTAAGGGAAAAATATATGGCAAAATGCCGTGTTTTACGTATTCAGCTGGGTGACAAAAGTGCAGCTTACAGCATGTACATATTTTACTTTGGTTAATATATACGTTGAGACCTTGTCAAAGTGCAAAAATACCCAATTCAAGTACTGACAAGACACTGCACAATATTACTGTCAAAGAGTGATCCATGGCTTACATGGATTTAACAATTTTCGATCTCCTTGCATCAAAGATGTACATTGCACAAAAAAGTTCCCATGTAGGTTCAAAAGCAGACCATACACAGATATCCTCTGTACTGATGTAGAGCACCAGAACATGACAGTCAGACAGCAGTGGTAAAGCTTTGAAATGGCGGTTAAGTTAATGTCGATAATAGGTGGGTTGTAGTCTATTACCCAATATTGTCAATATTATTTAAAGTGCGTACCAATCTGGAGGCTTACAGTTTAGTGCATGCCATAAAATGTATCTGTAAATACATTAACAAAGGCAGTGAATAAGCTATTTTCAACTTCAGAAACAAAGATTTCACAAATCTGGTAAATCAAGTGCACAGGTATCAGTCCAGATGTTATTTCAGTAGCAACGAAGCTGTGTGGCATCTTTTAGGTTTCCTGCAATGCGGAGACATCCCACCATAGCACACATCAATGTCCATTTATACAATAGTGAAAGAGTGTATTTTAATAAATAATTTTTGGTAGAGGATATTAAGCCCACAAAAAACACCACTGATTGCATTTGTTGATCATTGTCCAATGATATGTTGAGGTGACTAGATATAATACCTGGACTATATCAAGGACAGAATGGAAATGTCACATTCAAGGAACCCTTGTTCACAATTGGACTGGTGTTAAATCTGACTGTGTTTTAGGCAGAGTCTATACGGTGCATGTCAGCATCATGGAATGCTTTTCCTTGAAAAGATGCTGCACCATGCGTGAGGCCTAAACTGTTTCAAAGATCTTAAAAAAATGCAAGGGTCAGGAATTATTAACATTCAGACAGGTGAGGCCTAAGAGTTGGTAGGAAGTGATAACCATTTTGCTCCAATACTGGAGGAGGCCGTACGGCACAGATCAGTGACCAAAATGAGGCAACTTTTTGCAATATTAATGGCAACCTCTGGGCTTTCAGATCCACATCAGATGTGGGAAAACTACAAAACTGACATGGGAGAGAATATAATGTACACATTTAAATCTTACTACTACATAGATTGATTTAAACTACAAGTTGAACGACCACATAATAATGATACCTGGAAAAGATTCATCATACTCTGCATTGAGTAGACCAATTCAAACCGAAGGGATTAGCAGTGATTTACTACGAGAAATTAGTTATGATGCTGTTTCATTGCAACAGCAACCTTGTGTATATGTTCCACAATTAATACAGAACAGACAACAGTTTTCAACAATGTTATGCAAAAAACTGGCAATGATGAAGGTGGTTTGTTCTTTCTAGATGATCTGACAGCAACTGGCATCGCATGAACATCATCAACACCTGTGGAGTGCTGAAGCCATGATTCATGCAAGGGAGGGGGGTTGTTTATCCTCATTATAGCAATTACTGGACAAAAGGTGATTTCAAAGGCACTACTGAAAAAATGCAGGGAAAGCAAAAAGTGACAGTGTGGTGTAGATTAACTTCTTCCAGTGTCATTGGATCCTGTCAATTGAGACACTGACAGATACCTGCAAATGTTAGAACATTTTCTATGGCCTACCATTTCTGAGTGCGACAAGTCACATGAACTGCTGTCTACCCAAGATGGAGCTCCTTCTCATTACACCTACAATGGCTTTACAAACACTTCACAGGATGCTGAATAGGTTGCAGAGACCCCACAGAATGTGCAGCAACAAGTCCAGACCTTGCCCCATGTGGCTTCTTTTTATGGGTGTATGCTAAGAAGTGTATTGCAGCAAACACTTGGCAAGCATGAAAATAAGTTCGGTGAGGTCATAAATGGTATTCCCACCAAATTATTGAGGATGGTCAGAGCTAATTTACCTGTTGATTTCAGAAACTGCCTAGAAAATACTGGAGTGCACACTGATTAAAGTTAATCGTGTATAATAACTACATGAGTGTAACAAATTGAGTTTATGCCTACAGTATTTTAGGAGGGAAAAATATTAAAAACAGGAAGTTACTTTCCTCCCACCCCATACTGTACTAACAATAAACCACCAGTACACTGCTTAATGCTATTCATACATATACCATCTAAAGGTAATTGAATATATTAGTAAGGGAGCTACTACTTTGGCAAGAGCTGGTGTCTGTGACTTTACTGTACAGCTACTGTTTATCTGCTGTCAGATGCATAATGTGTACTTGATTGCAATGGCATTATCAAAGGCAAATATTCTTACATCTGTGACACCACGTAGAGAGTCATCGTGATGACACACACAGTGAGCATTATCGCTGCCTAAAGACAGTTGTTGCCAGTACTTTGCCTAGGCGGCATGTAATGTAATTGTGCTCTGATCAAATATGCAAAGTGTTTCTGTGAGAGTGTGCATAAATGTAACAGGACATAGAAAACGCTCCACTAAACAATTTTAGCTTGGGAACCTGGAGTTGGAGAAACCAGCTTTGTCTAGCATTCCAATTTACTACTCACATGCATACAAGTATACACATATTGCACTGTTTACTTACATTTACGCCGTCCGTTGTGGCCGAGTGCTTCTAGGTGCTTCAATCTGGAACCGCGCAACCGCTACGGTCGCAGGTTCGAATCCTGCCTCGGGAATGGATGTGCATGATGTCCTTAGGTTAGTTAGGTTTAAGTAGCTCTATGTTCTAGGGGACTGATGACCTCAGATGTTAAGTCCCATAGTGCTCAGAGCCATTTGAACCATTTGAACTTACATTTACATTTCTTATTTGTGACGAGGGCCTCCCGTCGGGTATACCGCTTGGCTGGTTCAAGTCTTTCGATTTGACGCCACTTCGGCGACTTGCGCGTCAATGGGGATGAAATTATGATGATTAGGACAGCACAACACCCAGTCCCTGAGCAGAGAAAATCTCTGACCCAGCCAGGAATCGAACCCGGGCCCTTAGGATTGACAGTCTGTTGCACTGACCACTCAGCTACCGGGGGCAGTGGACTGATTGACCAGATTTCCTCCAAATTGTTCTGTTTACTGATGAGGCTTCATTTCATTGTGATGGTACTTCAAACAGCAGGAATAGCCATGTGTGAGATGAGGAAAACTCTCACGCTGTAGTAGGGTCACACCATCAAGTACGTTCTGCTGTGAATATCTGGGCCAGAATTTTACGCAACTATCTCATGGGGCCATATCTTCTATGTGGCCATCTGAATGGCCACTTGTACTTGAGGTTTGTGCAAAGAGTTCCACCTGAGTTGTTGGAAAACGTAACCTCAGTTGTTTGTGAGAGGATGTGGATACGACATGTCGGTGCACCGCCTCACTTCAGTGTGGATGACCGCAACCATCTCAGTGCGGTATTGCTTGGTTGCTAGAGAGGAGGGGAACGTCTTATTCCATGGACTGCAAGGTCACCTGCCCTGAATCACCTCGTTTATTTCCTTTGGGGATATCTCGTGTATGAGACCTCAGTGAATACGGAGACGAAATTCGTTGCCACAATTGTAGGTGCCTGTACATGATACGAAACACAGCAGGGATATTTGCCGGGGCACTGATTATTTGGATGTCGCCATTTGCTTGCAACACACCTTTGTCAATATGCAAAGTTAAGTATTTTCAAATTAACTCCATTAATACAATTTGCTCAAATTGCTTTCCAGCCATCTGAGGAAACAACTTCCTCGGCACCCTATATTAACAGAGAATGAAATATGCTGAATAAAGCAACAACTGTCCAAATTTCAACATCTGTGTGGTTGGTTCTACTTTAAATTTTTTCTTATGTGATAAATTTGTGAGAATATAATCCCCTTGATCAAAAGCATTTGCACTGAAATGAAAGACTAAAACTTCACATTGCTTTTCCTACTCTGGATCTTTATCTTGCACAGAAAGAAACAAAGTATGCAGCCATAAGCATATTCGACCATCTCCTGTGTATATTAAAGCTTCTGGCAGATATTGAAAGTTTCAAAAACAAACTCCAGTTACTTCTCACAACTCCTTTTAGTCCATACATGAATTTCTGAGTGTATAATATCAGGAGCAGCGAAAAAGTTTCTTTTTGAAGGCCATACCATCCAAAATTCGTTTGCCACTCAGGAAAAAGCACAATGAGAATTGATGCAATCAAGCCACTAAAACACTAGGTTGAAGACACCCATTTGATAAAACATTGTGTTGTGCTGCGTGAAGTAGCATGTAATGGCCTGCTAATGTCCTCATATGACAGGAATTGTCGAGCCTTTGAGGCCTTCTTTAAGGACCAAAGGCACAATAATCACATGGGGAGGGATCAGGACTGCAGGGCAGATGCTCGAGTGTCTCCCACACCTGTTGGCATAACTTTGCACATCAACTGTAGTCTCGTGTCAAATTGTGACCATCACAGAACTTTGAATACCATTCTATAGCTGCCCCATATACATTCGTAATTCTCCGATGGATGTCTATTTGTGTTTGTCCTTCAACAGTTAATCAAAGAATATCAGCACATTGGTTCTGTTTGGGCACATGTGGTAACATCACCATACTTCACGTTTCCGCATTTACTGTATATACATTGAAAAGACACAAATGTCACACTAGTCCCTTACCCATATGTTAGGGGTTATATTACTGGATTGGAGTTGCACTATGTTGCTTATACACTGCAGCAATGCCCTCGAATGGTAACTCATTGATCGTCCCTTGTTTGTAGTGCTTACCTGGTTAGGTTGCATTTATAAACTTGCGTTTTAATTTAAGAGTAAAATAAAATATCCAGTTACGTAAATGGCCAGCAAGTAGCCACTTTTTCACAGAGAATGGCTGTCTTATTTGTAAACTACTGACACATTTAACAGGAGGTTGAATTGTCCCAATTATTAATCATGAAGCATGCAGAAAAACTAACCTGAACTGAACTGGCATCGCATTTCGCATTAAGCAAGTAACACTTTAGCCATTTTATCAAATAAAACCTCAGTTTCCATCTCAGACTATCAATATCATATAAAAACAACTTTGTGATTTTCACTTCTCCATCTTTTAATGTAGCTTTCCCAAGTGTTCTGCTAGCATTGTACACTTCCCTCTGATCCTACATTTTCGTGTTTCCTTTCTCACCTGTGCTTTTGGGAAAAGTTGTACATCATCTTATACTATCAAGAATGTAGTCAACGGATTGATAAAACTAATTTCAGTATGACTAACTAGAGAAACATTTATATACTTGGCATTAAATGAAGAACAAAGGACTAGAAAACCTGTGGGACAAACTGGTGCAATAGACTAACCTGAAAATTCACTATTCCAGGTAATGCTGTAGGTGCCCCACGTAGTGTTGGAGGCTTGAAATTAGCCCTGGGAAAAACAAATTAATGTGAGATGTTGCTGCCAACAGCAGTCACTCCATAATCTCTCTCATCAGTTCCTCCAACCTTCTGGTACCAGGATGTTGTGGGCTGTTCTTAAACTGGTGTCATCACAGTTCTACAAGTCACTTTGTTGAAATGGATGACAGTTCAGAATCTCTTTTTTTGTTACTAAAGACTTGTGAACCTGGCAATGCTTTGCAACTACTAAATATGGTTGAGAATTGGATGTACATTTTAAACCCCTTTTCTGTCCCTGTTCTCTTCCCACTTGACTTTGTTCATCTTCTCTTCCTCCCCCTACCCCTCTCCTTGCCCACCTCCTCTTCCTCCCTGTTCCCCTCTCTTAGTCTACCTCCTCTTCTCTCCTATCTCTCTCCACCACCTCTTACTCCCACCTCTTTCCCCCTCACTGTATTATTTTCATCCACCCTCTCTATCCATTTCCTTTCCCCTGTGTCTCTGATCTTGAACCCAGTTTATTTCAATTGCCATTGAAGTCTCTACTGTGTAATAAGGCAAGTAGATTCTTTCCACCTGCTATATTATTCTCCCTCCCCCACCTCCCCTGTCCATCCCACCTGCAGCTTTTTTTTTTTTTTTTGCAGATGTCTTCAAGATTGTCACTTACATGGGATATATACAATACTAAAAATTTCAAATATTAGCTCAGGGCTTAACCAGCTTCACTTTATTGTCAAGTACTTTCAACTAGTTAAGCAGAATCTGTTGGTGCAATTAGTCTACCTCAAAAATTATGCTAATTATAATTAGCAGTAACTACAAACCTCATTATTACTGTTTACATGTAAACATGTGGTGCTACAGAAGAATGCTGAAGATTAGATGGGTAGATCACATAACTAATGAGGAAGTATTGAATAGGATTGGGGAGAAGAGAAGTTTGTGGCACAACTTGACCAGAAGACGGGATCGGCTGGTAGGACATGTTTTGAGGCATCAAGGGATCACCAATTTAGTATTGGAGGGCAGCGTGGAGGGTAAAAATCGTAGGGGGAGACCAAGAGATGAATACACTAAGCAGATTCAGAAGGATGTAGGTTGCAGTAGGTACTGGGAGATGAAGAAGCTTGCACAGGATAGAGTAGCATGGAGAGCTGCATCAAACCAGTCTCAGGACTGAAGACCACAACAACAACAACATGTAAACATATACCCAACTGAAACTTCCTGGCAGATTAAAACTCTGTGTGAGACAGAGACTCGAACTTGGGACATTTGCCTTTCGCAGGCAAGTGCTCTACCATCTGAGCTACCCAAGCATGACTCACGCCCTGTCCCCACAGCTTTATTTCTGCCAGTACATCGTCTTCTACCTTCCCTATATACCCAACTGCTAAATTTCAAATAAAAGGAGAACAAAAGGTTATGTAAAGTAGTGAAGCTGATGCTGGAAATATGGTAGTCACTTTTGCCTTAATTTAGTTTGAGTAATTAAGATATTTTGTAATAACATTGTCACTGAAGTAGAATACAATATTTTGGCAAATAAGACAGCAGAATGCAATAGCAATTATTGTTTTATCTAAAAGTCCTTAGTGAAACAATCTTTATTACGCTATTCAGTTATTGAGAAATAGAGATCTTTAATTGTACTTTGTAGAAAGATATTGGACAGTAATTACTGAAAGTGGCTTTAATTATTGCTAAATTATAACAGGAATACTTCAGAAGCCTTTTCAATCGGTCTGTAGGCAGTATGATGTAAGCAAGGTCTGTGCCCAAAATTATTAAATGATGTACCACCGATGATTTAGTACATAATACAGATCAAAAATGAATCATGAGTTATCTAAATCTTGTGTCTAAGAGTTTATTCGGTGACTGTTTTTAGTGCCCAATTGTGGACTTGTAGTAAGAAATGTGTTAATCTTCCAATAATGCCTTCTGCTAACTGTGACAATAGGATCAGACTGTGAACAGTGTTATTTCCAAATTATTCTTGCTGTCCCTTTTGTGTGACTACCTACTTGGAAGGACAGAGTAATTAGTAACTGTGTTCATGAATACTTGCACATTAAAACTTTTGAGTCACTTCAATGTTAGGTTACTGCATCATTGTTACAGGAGATTACTCAAGTGTAGTACATGGCTTACCCTTTATCGTTGCTTAAATTAAAGTGAATAAGACTTGACCTTGCCACATATAGCACGTTGTTTGTTTGATAATGAAGTGCAGTTAGTGTTTTGAGCTGTAAACCTGTTGCGGACATCATCATTTGAAATAGTCTATTTTTGATAATCACTTTCAGCCAGATTTGACGGATGCACAGCTACCAAAGGCATATTATCATAGGTAAAAAGGATAATGTTACAACTGGAAAACAAATGACATGCAAGAAATTGGACATTACGTTTTGTCCAAAATAATTACGTTGTTCCTTTAATAATGTCGGCGGTACAACACTCTCTTCATAAATTTGAGTACAGTTGATATTAGTTATGATTATCTGAACTAACTGAGTGATTTCTTTCAATTATTGTGTTAGATGTCTACTTGTAAATATCTTTTATAATAACGAAGTTCAGTACTTTGACTACTAGCAGACATTTAAAGATCCCTAATGGTAATATTGGCATCAAGCTGTGGAAAAATGACATGCAAAATAAGTAAACTGCATTAAAGTTCATTTGAAAGAGAAGAATGACCATTGCTGAGAGGTCAAGGAACTTTAAAGAAACCTATTCTGATATTCCATCTAAAAAAAATTCATTCACACAGTTTCATATATTATTATTCAAAAAAATTTTTTGTGACGAAAAGGTTCAATTAATGTTAGACATTTGATATCTGCAGCTAATATGCTCTGTGGCCTTACAATGACTCAAGTAACATCTTTGGATTATGATTCTGTAATAACAAAATCATGGATCCCTCCTGAACTGATAACAAACGTGCAAGAAAACAATAGCAGAGAATTTGCTGTAACAAATACCATGATAAACTGTCCCTTAGGTGGCTGATATGGATTGGGTTATTAGTTCAACAAAGATCTATCAGCACTACTATATGAAGCCAAGCCATTGTTTAACATTGTTACCAAAAATCTTGAAAAGTTATTGACTTATTTACTTCCAATTTTTACACAATGCTTTACACACACGCACACACACACATGCACACGCACACACACACACACACACACACACACACACACACACACACACCACACACACACACACACACACACACACACACACACACCACACACAAGTTAGTGGCCGCAGGAACATTCTCATACCTGTAGATCTAGCTTCTGCGTGTTCATGCAGCACAGTGTAAGGGCACCACTGGCAAATTGTGTGGCTACCACAGCTCAGATAAGAGAGCTTGTGAGCCCAGACATGTCAACACAAACGCTTCCGAACCTGTCATTATCAGTGGGAGTAGCGGCACATACACCCCTAGCCTGTCATCCACTCACTACACAGCATCAACGTACATGCCTTGCCTGGTGTCATCAAAGGATCACTTGGAAGATGGATGGCACAGTGTGGTCTTCAGTGATGAAAGCAGATTCTGCATGCACACAAGTGATATTGTGTGCACATATGACATAGACCTGGTGAGTGCTGACTTGTAGAATGCATTCATCACACGCGCACTGGCCCCACCCCAGGACTTAAGGTTTGGCATGTTTACCTTTGGAGTTTCTGCAGGGGATGCTAACCATCATTTGGAATGTGCAGAATGTTGTTAGACCCATTCTTTTGACAGTCTTGTAACAGGAAGGTGATGTGTTGTTCCAACAGGATAATGCTTGCCCACACACTGCCTGTGAAACTCCATGTGCTCTGCAAGATGTGCAGCAACTGCCCTACCCAACCTCCTGACATGTCTCCGAGCGACCACGTGTGGTGTACGATGGGAGTAGAAGTGACTTATGCAGGTCATCGACCAACAACGTTTACAGAACTACATGAACAGGTTGAGCAGGCATGGCATAACATATCCCATCTGTATGATTGACTGGATGGAGGCTACACCATGTACTAATGTGGGTGTGTCAGTGTGATACCTCAGAACAGTTTCTGCTGTTGATCTGTAATCATCTCATGTGCTCCATTTGCAAAGGTGCTACACTAAGTCTTGAGTGAATTGGCAACCTGTAAAGGGGTGTAATAATTTTTATTTTTTCTGGCAGTGCATTAACCCCTCCATTATCATTTTTCTCGTATTGCCTGATGCAGAGTATTCATAAATGTAAATTTACTTCATTTTATTTATTTCTAGGTATTCTTCAAAGTTCTTGGAGATCGGGTGAAGCTCTTACATTTTGGCATGTACCACATACCTTTATGCTTGTTTGACAGGCTGTTAAAGATTCTTGCAATTTGGCTGCTCACTTTCTAAAACTAAGTTGCCCAAAATTTTGTAGTGCACAATTACTGGGAAACTCCTTTCATTCCTTTACTCTCAGTTTTACTTTAACAACATACTATCGCATAACATACACTCCTGGAAATTGAAATAAGAACACCGTGAATTCATTGTCCCAGGAAGGGGAACTTTATTGACACATTCCTGGGGTCAGATACATCACATGATCACACTGACAGAACCACAGGCACATAGACACAGGCAACAGAGCATGCACAATGTCGGCACTAGTACAGTGTATATCCACATTTCGCAGCAATGCAGGCTGCTATTCTCCCATGGAGACGATCGTAGAGATGCTGGATGTAGTCCTGTGGAACGGCTTGCCATGCCATTTCCACCTGGCGCCTCAGTTGGACCAGCGTTCGTGCTGGACGTGCAGACTGCGTGAGACGACGCTTCATCCAGTCCCAAAGATGCTCAATGGGGGACAGATCCGGAGATCTTGCTGGCCAGAGTAGTTGACTTACATCTTCTAGAGCACGTTGGGTGGCACGGGATACATGCGGACGTGCATTGTCCTGTTGGAACAGCAAGTTCCTTTGCCGGTCTAGGAATGGTAGAATGATGGGTTCGATGACGGTTTGGATGTACCGTGCACTATTCAGTGTCCCCTCGACGATCACCAGTGGTGTACGGCCAGTGTAGGAGATCGCTCCCCACACCATGATGCCGGGTGTTGGCCCTGTGTGCCTCGGTCATATGCAGTCCTGATTGTGGCGCTCACCTGCACAGCACCAAACACGCATACGACCATCATTGGCACCAAGGCAGAAGCGACTCTCATCGCTGAAGACGACACGTCTCCATTCGTCCCTCCATTCATGCCTGTCGCGACACCACTGGAGGCAGGCTGCACGATGTTGGGGCGTGAGCGGAAGACGGCCTAACGGTGTGCGGGACCGTAGCCCAGCTTCATGGAGATGGTTGTGAATGGTCATCGCCGATACCCCAGGAGCAACAGTGTCCCTAATTTGCTGGGATGTGGCGGTGTGGTCCCCTACGGCACTGCGTAGGATCCTACAGTCTTGGCGTGCATCCGTGCATCGCTGCGGTTCGGTCCCAGGTCGACGGGCATGTGCACCTTCCGCCGACCACTGGCGACAACATCGATGTACTGTGGAGACCTCACGTCCCACGTGTTGAGCACTTCGGCGGTACGTCCACCCGGCCTCCCGCATGCCCACTATACACCCTCGCTCAAAGTCCATCAACTGCACATACGGTTCACGTCCACCCTGTCGCGGCATGCTACCAGTGTTAAAGACTGCGATGGAGCTCCGTATGCCACGGCAAACTGGCTGACACTGACGGCGGCGGTGCACAAATGCTGCGCAGCTAGCGCCATTCGACGGCCAACACCGCAGTTCCTGGTGTGTCCGCTGTGCCGTGCGTGTGATCATTGCTTGTACAGCCCTCTCGCAGTGTCCGAAGCAAGTATGGTGGGTCTGACACCCCGGTGTCAATGTGTTCTTTTTTCCATTTCCAAGAGTGTATTTTCATCTAGGTTGATCACAAGGTTTCAAATAACGGTTCACCACATAAAAATTATTGCAATCATTTTGATTTCTGATATTTCTGCACACTGTACTCTCCTTTACTGCTGGTGTGTACAACATTGTCAGTTCTTTTCTGTTTCTTCATCCCTCTTCTGAATGCAACTTTCTTGTAAACCCTTAGCATCCCGGTCAATGTGCCTTCTACAACATGTTGCTCCTGATGTACATGTATAAATTCATCACTGAACTGTTGTAAATATGTTGTCAACCTTATCGCAAAGCTCATCTAAAGCTTGTCAGACACACTCACGACCTTATGGTCTAAACACTACAGCCTTATGCTCCTACAGTCAGTACTCAAAATTAAGAAGACAATGGTCATGGTTTTCCAGAGACTTTATACACAATACTTTGTAAATAAATAATTTCATTGAGATGAAGTGAAATCTCATACTAATTTTGAATAGAAATGAACTAGCATTATTAGTAGAGTTAGATGCATTTCTGTTATCCAGGATAATCATTCAGAATATAAAGTTTTAATTATTATGTATGGAGATTTATTAGGGGACAAGTCCTGTTTTGTGTTTTTTATTATTTGCATGAGGTATTCTACCTGGTCTCCACGCCGTTATGAGAGAATCGAAGGTGTACTTAGAGTCTTGACAGGCAAAGTAGTCAATGGTGGAAAAGAGTCCTCTGCACCAGCCACACTGTCAATGAATAACAATGACCAGACATTTACATCAGTGATGTACATATGTATGTATTAAAGAAAATGCTTGTTATTTGTTACCCAAAATGTCTCCTGTAACAAGATACTTATCATCTAATATGTGTTGTATTTAAAGGCGCAATAAAAGCTTTCAAAAGTTGGAGTTGCCAAGCCCTGGTTTATAGTAAAAATTAAGTTATTCTACAGATAAGAATAATATTTAACAAGTTGGGGTTCACAGATTACTCCAAGCTGAAGGGCTCAACGAGGCAACTTAAAACATAAATGAACCCTCACACATGGTGACCCTGCCAGGATCCTATTAACTTTTTTCCGATGTGATAATGCCAGAGTTATCACCCAGTGTCTCAAGTAGCGCAAGGAGAGGCTTTTCAGATCTACCACAGTGGCTTCAGTATTTGGCAGCTTTTGCACTCGCATATGAGGCATTATCATTCCAGTGCTGCTGTTAGCTCCCAGTTGCACAGCACTGTTATTGCATTTCTTATCCAACATGCTCTTATACTGCATGACTGTTTGATTTGACAATTCTTTTTCTTCTTCACACTGTTGCAGTCAATATTGTGAATATTTGTTTTCAAGGACCAATGCATCAATGTCCATAAACTTACTATGGACCGGGCCACCGCAGTTGATGTCATCCAGATTTCAAAATTAGGGGCCTCAAAATGAAACTCTCAATAGTTTTATTTTAAGTAAAAAAGTAGTTGTTCACATTGTGATATTAATGTATAACAGTAGGAATTACAGCAATGAGATATAGTAAATTACTTAAACCAGGAATTAAACAAATGTACATAGTTTTGAACACACTTTTTAGTCACCACATATTTGTGTGCTGTAACCAATACAGTAACCTTTTGTTTTCTCATCTTTGATCTGTGACACGTCACATCTTACTTGTTTTTCTAGACTGGCTCTAGGCTTACAAGACCTACATTTCAGAATTCTGCTAATTGGAATTCCTACCTCCTGTGGAAAGTGTGGGTTGATAGCTGCCTCTTCAGATATGGTCTCATCAACTGCCATTTTGGGAGCTTGATGCAAAAATGTCATTCTTTAATCTTCTGTCGGTGATGAATTCATCATCAATGTATATACCACATAAATATTCATGATGGCATAGAACAATGTGGCCCTCTTCTGCCACATCTGCTGGGAAAAGTAAATTGTGCACTTCACATCCAGTGCATCAATTTCTTCTTAGGTAGTATCACAGTACTCTACTACCTCATGATTGTTTGTTGTGATGCTCAATGAAGCAGCATTATGCGTTGAAGACACAAAACTGACAGCCTTCTTATGTTTTTGGATGAAAGATATAAGTGAGTAATGTATCCAAAAACCAATAAGTTTTACATTTATCTGTCAGGAACTCCTTTGGAATCTTCCCTTTCTTACTTTTTTACAAGAGTGGCCTTTTTGTTTTCTCTTCTCAGTTTGACAAGTACCTGTGATTTGTTTAATGGTGCTATTTATGGCATGAGACAGGAAAGATAAGACATATCTTTATATTTCTACATAATTTCCTAGTACATTGAGACATTTGTCATACCGCTTTATAAGCTTCAAAAAGTCTTCCAGGAAAAAATCATGCCGTTGCATATGGAAGAATCATTGAACAGCTTGGTTGATGTCAGAATTGCTGCCAAAGTGTCCTCCAATGAGAGTCCTCTTCAAAGCAGGAAACAGATGGAAGTCACTTGGTGCAGGATCCGGACTGTAAGGCGGATGGTGTAGGCGCTCCCAATCAAGAGTTGCAATATGGTTTTGTGTTGCTGTTGCCGTGTGTGGTCTGGCTTAGTCATCCAACAGCATAACACCAGATCTGAGAAGGCCAGGCCACTTTTTCTGAATGACCTCTTTCAATTTCGACAGAGTGGTACAGTACTGCACAGCATTGATGGTTGCATCCTCCAGAATGTCCACCAGCAAAACTGCTTTGGCGTCCCAGAAAACTGTGAGTAGCACTGTACGTGCAGACGGAGTGCTTTTGAACTTCTTTTGGACAGGTGATGATGGGTGTTTCCAGTCCATGGATGCAACCTTCAATTCAGGCGTGTAATGGTTGAACCACATGTCATCCACTGTCACAATCCAAAACAGAAGGTCATTGCCAGATTCATGGTAACGCATGAGCTGTTCCAGGCTGAGTGCCATACATTGTCCCATGTGTGTTGGGGTCAGTTGGTGGGGCACCCATTGTGCTGACACCTTCCTGTATCAAAGAATGCCGTGGATGATCTTGTGAGTTCACTCATGTCCGATTCCAAGTTCTGCCACTACTCCATCGATGGTGATAAGCCAGTTCACTTTAATCATGCTACCCACTTTCTTGACATTTGCATCTCTAGTGGTTGTGCAGGTCCATTGACATCCAGCGCTGAATTGCTGGCACCATCTCTGCACCATTTGCGTCGATGTCACACCTGACCCATACACCTCTACAAGGCAGTTATGAATATCTGTGCCTGATACTTTACATGCCCATTCTTAGTGGCACTGTGACATCACCATCTGCTTGATCACAGTTGACCTCTGCCAAATGGTGTATCAGTGTCTTGCACATGTGCGTTCACCTGCCATGTCGTCTTTTGCCCATATCACACAACTCTCGCCACAGTCGACAGGGGAAACTTATTTTCCACCTCCCCCTCATATTTAGCTAATCTCTATCTGTAGCTTGTAGAGAGAGAAGTAAATACTCTGGGAAAATGTCTGGGTAATTTTGCACATAGTTGTTCAGTGTAATAAAATCTTATCTAGAAAAATAAATTTTCATTTTAAGAATGTCGAGTGGCACACACAGATCAAGCATTACTGATACGTAATACAGAGCACCCAGGGCTTTATACTGGGATGCTTTCTTTTGTTGATTTATGTAAATGACAAAATACTGCTCCCCAAATTCAAAGATAGTTTTTGTGCTGAAGCTACATCTATTGCGTGCAAGTATGAAGATCATGAGCAATTACAAATACTATGTAACTGTATTAAAAATGATATAATTCAGTATTTTCATGTGAGTCCTCTCACTGTCGGCACAAGATATCAGCAGTAATCTAATTTAATACCACAAGGCAGATTTTGAAATTCACTTGTGCTCTGGAACTGATATTGCCATCAAAGAAAACTATATAAAAACCTGGGAATAACAATATTGGGATACATATATTCATTCTCTGGCTTAAAATGTATGTGCAATAAATAAAGGGAACAATTGACAGGAATGGGGGAAAGAAATACGTTAGAAGAAGAATGGGTAGCCTTGAGGGATGAAATAGTGAAGGCAGCAGAGGATCAAATAGGTAAAAATACGAGGGCTAGTAGAAACCCTTGGGTAACAGAAGAAATATTGAATTTAATTGATGAAAGGAAAAAATATACAGGAAAATTAGAGAGACCTTTGGAGAAAGGTGAACCAATGGCATGAATATCAAGAGCTCTGATGGAAACCCAGTTCTAAGCAAAGAACGAAAAGCAGAAAGGTGGAAGGAGTATATAGAGGGTCTATACAAGGGCGATGTACTTGAGGACAATATTAAGGAAATGGAAGAGGACGTAAATGAAGATGAAATGGGAGATATGATATTGCGTGAAGAGTTTGACAGAACACTGAAGGACCTGAGTCGAAACAAGGCCCCCGGAGTAGACAACATTCCATTAGAACTACTGAGAGCCTTGGGAGAGACAGTCCTAACAAAACTCTACCATCTGGTGAGCAAGATGTATGAAACAGGCGAAATACCCTCAGACTTCAAGACAAATATAATAATCCCAGTCCCAAAGAAAGCAGGTGTTGATAGATGTGAAAATTACCGAACTATCAGTTTAATAAGTCACAGCTGCAAAATACTAATGCAAATTCTTTACAGACGAATGGAAAAACTGATAGAAGCTGACCTCAGGGAAGATCAGTTGGTATTCCGTAGAAATATTGGCACACGTGAGGCAATACTGACCCTACAACTTATCGTAGAAGAAAGTTTAAGGAAAGGCAAACCTACATTTCTAGCATTTGTATACTTAGAGAAAGCTTTTGACTATGTTGATTGGAATACTCTCTTTCAAATTCTAAAGGTAGCAGGGGTAAAATACAGGGAGCAAAAGGCTATTTACAATTTGTACAGAAACCAGATGGCAGATATAAGAGTCGAGGGACATGAAAGGGAAGCAGTGGTTGGCAAGGGAATGAGACAGGGTTGTAGCCTCTCCCCGATGTTATTCAATCTGTATATTGAGCAAGCAATAAAGGAAACAAAAGAAAAGTTCAGAGTAGGTATTAAAATCCATGGAGAAGGAATAAAAACTTTGAGGTTTGCCGATGACATTGTAATTCTGTCAGAGACAGCAAAGGACTTGGAAGAGCAGTTGAACGGAATGGACAGTGTCTTGAAAGGAGGGTATAAGATGAACACCAACAAAAGTAAAATGAGGATAATGGAATGTAGTCCAATTAAGTCAGGTGATGCTGAGGGAATTAGACTAGGAAATGAGACACTTAAAGTAGTAAAGAAGTTTTGCTATTTGGAGAGCAAAATAACTGATGATGGTCGAAGTAGAGAGGATATAAAATGTAGACACAATGGCAAAGGAAAGCGTTTCTGAAGAAGAAAAATTTTTTAACATCAAGTATAGATTAAAATGTCAGGAAGTCATTTCTGAAAGTATTTGTATGGAATGTAGCCATGTATGGAAGTGAAATGTGGACGATAAATAGCTTAGACAAGAAGAGAATCGCAGCTTTCGAAATGTGGTCCTACAGAAGAATGCTGATGATTAGATGGGTAGATCACATATCTAATGAGGAGGTATTGAATAGAATTGGGGAGAAGAGGAGCTTGTGGCACAACTTGACCAGAAGAAGGGATAACCAATTTAGTATTGGAGGCCAGTGTGGAGGGTAAAAATTGTAGAGGGAGACCAAGAGATGAATACACTAAACAAATTCAGAAGGATGTAGGCTGCAGTATGTACTGGGAGATGAAGAAGCTTGCACAGGATAGAGTAGCATGGAGAGCTGCATCAAACCAGTCTCAGGACTGAAGACCACAACAACAACAAATATGCAGAGCAAATACTGAAACAATGCCCATATAATGTGGTCTGCTTATCATATGTCAATGTATTCTAGTATAAAGTATGGAATGTCAAAATGCAAGAAAAATCTTCATAAGCTTTTAAAGTTACAGAAGAAAACTGTAAGAATAATTTGTTGTGAAGACTAAGAGACATATGCTGCGTTCTGTTCCCTAAAGTTGGGATATTAACTGTTATAAATATGTACACTGATCATCCAGAACATTCTGATGACCTACCCAATACCAGGTATGTTCATATTTGGCATGGATAACAGCAGTGATGCATCATGGCGTGGAAGCAGTGAGGCACTGGTAGATCACTGAAGGGAGTTGGCACCACATATGCACATACAAGTCACCTAATCTCTGTAAATTCTGGGGATAAGCTCAAGACACCATGTTCAATCACATCCCAGATGTGTTCCATCGATTTCAGATTTGGTTAGTTAGGGGGCCAGCACATCAACTGGAACTTGCCACTGTGTTCCTTGAACCACTCCACCACAGTCCTGCTGTTGTGACATGACACATTATCCTATTGGAAAATGCCTGTTCTGTCAGTAAACATGATTGTCATGAAGGCGTGTACATGTGCAACCAGTGTATGATACTCCTAGGCCATCGTGGGGCCTTGCATGAGCTGCCCTGGACCCAAGGATGCCCAAGCAAATGTTCCCTGGAGCAAAATGAAGCTACCGCCAGCTGGTCTGCATCCTGCAGTACAGGTATCAAGGAGCCGTTCCACTGGAGGGCAACAGATTCATGTCCTCCTGTCAGCATGATGAAGAAAGTGTCGGGATTCGTCAGAGCATGCAATGCTCTGCCATGGCACCAATGTCTGCACCAGTGATCACATTTCCATTTCAGTTGCAGTTGCCAATGTTGCGTTGTCAACATTGGCATATGCGACACACACCATTCTGCCCAGCCTATGATGTCTGACATCGGTACTGACGGTTGGCCTCCCCACCCCATCATGTACAAACTTGATTTCAACATGTGTTGAAGACACTCACCACAGCACTCGTCGAACACCCAACAGGTCATGCAGTTTCCGAAATGCTTATGTTGAGCACCCAGACCATCAAAATCAGTCCTTGGTGAAACTCAGACAGATCATGTGCCTTCCCTATTCTACAGATGGACAGCACGCTCAGTGATACACTGATACTACAATGCCCTGACTAGCAGCCATCTCCCACCAGATGATGCTGCTATAGCCTGGATGGGTTTATATTGATAGTCAGTCGGTGATCATAATGTTCTAGCTGATCTGTATACCTTTAAACTGATTATGTTGCCCCAAACACTAACTTAAAGGTAAACTGTGATCTGAACAAACACAATACCAAAAACATAGATCAGTTTCATCTCATAAGCCACTGAAATGCACTTTATCTGACAAACCTACTATATTGAGGCTCATCAATTCACTTCAGAATTCAGTCAGATCACGCTCCACTGCAAAATTTAAAGCCAACTACAAAGAATGTTGATCATCAACCTGGATCAATGACTAGATGAGTATCTCTGTTTTGCACGGAATAAAGGCAATTTCGTATTGGCTTCATTATGTGTGTTTAGCATCATTTAATATAAATGCTTTATCATCCAGTTTTAATGTTAAATTATTTATGGAATAACTAATCTAAAATAGATCTTGGATGAAATCAAACTATGGAAACTACAGGTTGGAATATCAACAATATAAGGAAAAGACAGATTGCTGCTCACCATAAAGATGACACATTGAGTTGCAGACAGACACAGCGCTTAGTAATCTATCTCTTCCTTATATTGCTGATACAGATCTTAACTGCTAAGGTGAATTGCTATCTTTCTTCAAATCAACCCTCACCTATGAGTAAATTTCTTATAGACCTGTGCCTTATTGTATCACAGTTTCTTGTAGAAAATGTACATATATGCAGCCATTTGTTATGAACTGACAAATTCAGCAAAATGATCCTTTTGTTTTATGATGTTGATCAAATTTTTGTAATAATAATAATAATAATAATAATAATAATTATTATTATTATTATTATTATTATTATTATTGAAGATAGCCAGTTATCCACTGTCAGATTTCTAAATTACAAACCCATTAGGAAAAGCCAGCATAGGTTATCTGTTTTACTGTGCAAGATGCCTTTATTGCACTACTGGCCAGTTTCAGACTTTTGCCAGTTTCAAATGTATAATGTTGGTGATCTGTGTGTCACAATCTGTAACCAGTGTCATGCTACGTTGACACACACATACAACAGCTCTTGTAAGTAGAAATATTACTAACAGCAAGCTAGCGTGGTCCTCATAAATTCATGTAACAACTCAGTGTGTAGGCCTACTTTTGTATCCTCGTACATTAGCATACCTGTTCATTTACTTTCATTTCTTTTTGAGAATGTAACACCACTTCAGCCTAGGAGAGAAAGCTCTTAAGCAATAGGATGGTGTCAGTCTCACTCTAACTAAAACAAAATTTGGTGTAGGCACAAACTTCCCTGCTGTAAATATGAACAATCTGTTTGACAATTCAGAGCAGATGGGCCAAAATGTACTGAGATTGCAGAGCCACAGTGTTACAAATATTCAAACTAAACAGAAAACAAAATTCCCTGCAGTCCACAAGAACCCACCATATCAGTTACAGGTTAAATAGGGTAGGCCTGATGACTTGGCAGGCACCTGTCAACTGGGCAGTGAAATAAAAGAACAAAGTGAAAAAAGAGTAAGTATAATTGAAGTAAAGATGTAGTTGAGAACCAAATAAAGGCAATAAATTTTGTCCAAGAATTGGAATATATTTTCAAATCTCATGTATTCTAGAAACTGCTGAAATTTCAGGGTACGTCAATAATTATTTGCCTAAATAAACACTGGTGTAATATTGTATGTACAATTTCAATAAATACTTTATGGATGCCAGAATCTTACAAAACTCTTTGAATCTCAGCAAATACAGTGGTAAACTGCAACGCGAGAGTTTAAATGGATGCCAGAATCTTACAAAACTCTTCGCATCTCAGCAAATACAGTGGTAAACTGCAACGTGAGGGTTTAAATGACTGTTTTGAGAGTTCTCAGTGAAGTGAGCTCAACCACGGTATTAACTCATGACACAAAATTTCTGGGAGTGCTGTGGCCAAATTCTTCTTAGTATTTTGATGGCTTGTATGAATCATCTGCCTTGTATTTTTAAATACACTAAAGATAGCAAAAAATTGTAAAATGATTCAGATAAAAAAGAGAGGTAAAAACTGAAAAATTGCCGGATCATGAAACAGAACAAATAAAGATGGGTTTTCCAACAATGAGGTACTGTTAGTTTTGGGTTGGGGCACAAGGAACTGGGGTGAAATGTAAAATTTTAATGGTTGAATCACTAGCACTGGTGTAGATACTTGACTAAATGTTAATCAAGCAATAACAGGTAATGACAGCTGAATATTGTAACTGGAATAGAGAAGCTCTTTTGAGATACAGGACATTATATTGATAAGTTATTGCTGTTTCTAGGCCCTCTTTGGTTAAATTTTCAGACAGAAGTCACACAAGATGTCTGAAATGATTTTATGAATAACTGAGCATGTTCCTATTACCATTTAAGTCACTAATAACAAAGAGTGCAAATGCTATTGAAATTTTCTTATTAACACATTTTAGGCAATGCCCATCTTCAGAATATCTGTCAAAAAACATCACAGCTGCCATACGAGCACAAATTACGTATGACATATTAAGAGCAAACATATGGGTTCATAAACAAGCATCTTTACATACCACAAGAAAACCTTATTTCAGAATATCATATCAATTATTATGTATTGTATCACTGGTGCTCAGTTGACAGTGCTATGCCATTCCAAAATTAACTACCATAATGTATCAGTAGGTAGCATGATTGTAGGGGTGCTGGATTCTTGTGTAAAATTTTGATGGACAGTTGTTCACAAAATCTACTATAAAACATAAAATAATTGTAAACCATGTAAAGGGTTTTGTCCTTTATGAAAACTAAGAATCACGTAGGTGCAAAAGATCACATTCAAACAAAAGTTCATTAATACATGGGTAAGGCTAAGGGATATGGGATGGGAAGGGAAGAAAAGGAGGACAAGAGAGACGTAGTGGGAGGAATACGAAATAATCTCAGTGTATATAAATACCAGCCAGCAATTCTAGCATGGGCAAACTTAACATATGGAACAGACACCTACCGTAACTCTATTAGGTGTTGCAAACACATACAATAAGTTGAAAGTGAAATTCCTTCATAGTGCATAAACATGTTATTAAATTATTGCAGCTGTATACACATGTGCATTCCATATCAATGAGTAAGTCAGGATAGGAAGAAGCATGGGTGAATATGCACTTGAATGGGTAGGAGGAATGTGGAGGAACATAGGGCACTCAGAAAATTTATCTTTATTCACTTCTAATGCCACTGCACCTACAGAGTCACAGTACAATAAAATATCTTAAAATTTACAAACACAAAAAGTGCAATGAAGAGGAGCGATAGTGTTCGCCAGGCCTAAGAAGAGATCGTGTACCCCAACATTAAACATAGGAAAATGGCATGCAGTTGAATCCACCATGAATTGCATTATAATTACAGTACTAATAGGAAATTATCTATTGTATCAGTTAAACACACATCACTCACCCTGGTTAAAAAATCACATCAATTTATTTTTATGATGATTACTTGTGGGATGCACAAGTGAGGTGAGGGGAGCAAGAAAAAAGGGTGGAGTTGATTGTGTGTGATTAAATGGGAAGTGGCCATGCATGATCAAAGGAAGATGTAAACAGAAAATAGACTAAAGCTATGGGTAAGAAAGTGGGGTGGGGGTTGGGGCAGGGAGGAACATGAAACAAGAGTAGACCAGGCAGACATCATTTTACTGTTCTACGTACTGGTGACTGCGGACGCGAACATAAAAGGTAAATGAAGATGTCATGAAATGATAATTAAATAGACACCCTAGCTGCATACAGGCGTTGATGTACTTCTTTGGGGACATGTTGAAAATGTGTGCCCCGACCGGGACTCGAACCCGGGATCTCCTGCTTACATGGCAGACGCTTTATCCATCTGAGCCACCGCGGTCACAGAGGATAGTGCGTCTGCAGGGTCTTATCCCTTGCATGCTTCCCATGAAATCCACATTCCCAACATGTCCACACCACTACATTTGTAGTGCGCCTAATAGATGTCATCTTATAATGACTGGTATTGAGAGTCATTAGGTACTGGGTGCAGTGATATGGTCTTTGGGAAACCAGTATGACCTGTGGTTTTTCAGTCATGTGAAGGCTTTCTTTCTTTGCTCTGTGTTTGGATATTGTTTACTTTTCTGTATAATTTATAAATTGTTTATTATCTTCATGGAATATTACTGACATTTTGTATGTGTTTGCACATTCAGCCAAGCATGAGATTGTTTATAATGTTTGAACTCTTTGAAATATTATGTAACGTATGTAATGGCTATCTAACAAGTTACCAGATGAAAGCGGGGTTGCTATTAATTTGTATAGTACATTGTTATAAAAATTGCAGTTATGCATTAGGACATGCGGTCCACTGTCTTATCTTAATGTTGTGATATAATCTCCTATGGCTTTGAATACATCATCACTCCAAGCCCTCACCCTAACCCATGTATATTTCCTATTTAGCTTAATTCTTCCCATGCCCATGCCTGATTACCTTTCCATTACTCATGAAAAATGTGACCCATCTCCCACCCCAGTGCATATTCTGCCTGTGTAATTTGGTCAGATCTGACAAGGAAAGCAAGACATGATATCATTCAGTCAAGTCATGTGGTCTAACAGGTAGAACAACTTCCATTCTATGGTGCAACAATGAGTAAGGTAAATAGAGTCTAAACTGGCCAAGGAATTGGACCAGTCTTCTCGCCAACCATGAAAATTAAAAAACCTTGATCTGTCAAAAATACTCTAGCCTCAGAGTACCAGGGATTTATAATATTTCTAGCAAGTGCGGCATCTGCTATGTAGGGCAGTCTATACAGACTGTTGCTAATTGCTGTGTTGAACTTGCCAACTTAAATACAGAAAACTTAAAAGCAGCAGTTTCCTAGAACAGTCTAATGAATAAACACAAGACTGTTTGTACAGATGAGGGTTCAGGCCCACAATTCCAACAGTTTGGTGTCTGTGATTAAGAAAGCAGTAGAAATTAGACTGTATGGTCGCAACTGCAAGAGACACAGGTAACACATTTTCCAATTTATTTATTTATTTGCTATTGTTTTTAGTCTTAGCTAGATACAAGAACAGACCAAATGTCACATGTAAGTTAATATATATTAATACAAAATATAATATTTTAAATTAATAATATTTAAATTTTTAAAACAGTTTAAAATTAGGTAGTATAACTAAAGCAATGCATGGAAACATGCACTTGAGAAAGAAAAGTTGCAGTAGAAAACTTTACATAGTTTTGCATCTAGACACATACTCTACAAGCCACCATGTGGAGTGTGGCAGAGGGTATCTTGTACCACTACTAGTAATTATTTTCCTTTGAGTTTTCAAATTGACATCGCTTGAAAACTGAGAAGGTTTTATTCATTTGCTTTCCTGTTCCACTCACAAATAGAGAGAGGGTCAAATGACTGTCTACATGGGGCCATATAAGACCTAATTTCTCTCATCTGACCTTTATGGTCCTTATGTGAAATGTACAACAGTGGCAGTAAAATTATTCTGGAGTAAGCTTCAAATGGCTGTTCTCTAAATTTTCTCAACACAGACTCCCTACAGGGATTCCCATTTGAGTTGCCAAAGCATCTGCATAATACTTGCACATTGTTTGAAATTACCAGTAACAAATCTAGCAGCCCACCTCTAAATTGTTTCGACATTTTCCTTTAATCCTGGTGGGGATCCCAAACACTCCAGCAGTACTCAAGTATGTGTTGCACTGGTTCCCTATGCTCAGAGTCCTTTACAGGTGAACTACACTTTTCCTAAACTCTCCCAATAAACCAAAGTCAACCATTAAAACCATATGTTCTACTACTCTTACATGCTTGTTCCATAACATATTGGTTTGCTATATTATGTAGAGATATTTAAACAACAAAACTGTAATACTGTATTTTGAACATAACAGAATTGGTTTCCTTCTCATCTGCATTACATACATTTTTCTATAATAGCGCTAGCTGTCATTCGTCACACCAACTAGAAACTCTGTCTAAGCCATCCTGTATCCTCCTGAGATCAATCAATGAGGACACCTTCCCATACATCACAGCGTCGTCAACAAACAGCTGCAGACTGCTGCTCGCCCTGCCTGCCAGATCATTCACATATACAGACAATAATAGCTGTCCCATCACACTTCCCTGGGGCACTCCTGATGATACCTCTGTCTCTGATGAAGACTAATTGTCATTGACATTGTACTGGGTTCTATTACTTCAGAAGTTTTTGAACCACTCGCATATCTGGGTTCCTGTACTGTATGATATTCATCATCCAATATGAGTGATGGTGCTGCAAGCCATGCTGGACAGCAACACAAATATGGCCTATGAATGCAGAGAATGTCACCTTAGCATACACCTTCTCCATGATGTCATCATGATGTAATTTAGTCAGTCAGGTGCTGTCCACTGGACATAAAAGCGTGAGCCTCGCCGGGTTTATGACAGCCAGACTTAGACCCTGGTGATGGTGATGGAGGCTGTTATGGAAAGCTTGGGATTTTATACAAATTTGACCTGACAGATTAACAGAACTTTTTAGCCATGTGGCTAAAATTATTGTGTAAAACTGATAGCCCAGCATTTTGCAAAAATATCTTCAGGGTCCTTCGAAGTCTTATAATTACATGTCAATATTTTTACTCCCTAATAGTATTTGTTCTTAATAACAGTGGTAATTTTACTATGTTCAGCGAAATGAACTTTCAGTAAAAATAATGTCCATGTAGACTATGCATCCCTGCCTACGATTCAGAATGGAATTTTATATTTTGATACAAAAGTCTTTAACAGATTGCTGCTAGGCATTAGCCAGAAAACTGGAAATTCTAAGATATTATAAAAATACAAAGTAAAAAATTATTTGATTAGCCTCTCCTTTATAATTAAGCATACTGTTTGAACTCATACATGCATCTGCTGGTTATCACTAAGGTTGGTATTAAACCGAATTTTACTGTTGTTAGTATATGTAAGGCTGACAGTACACTTTGTAAAATAATGAAATGCTTTGTACAGGGTGTTTCAAAAATGACTGGTATATTTGAAACGGCAATAAAAACTAAACGAGCAGTGATAGAAATACACCGTTTGTTGCAATACGCTTGGGACAACAGTACATTTTCAGGCAGACAAACTTTCGAAATTACAGTAGTTACAATTTTCAACAACAGATGGCGCTGCGGTCTGGGAAACTCTATAGTATGATATTTTCCACATATCCACCATGCGTAGCAATAATATGGCGTAGTCTCTGAATGAAATTACCCGAAACCTTTGACAACGTGTTTGGCGGAATGGCTTCACATGCAGATGAGATGTACTGCTTCAGCTGTTCAATTGTTTCTTGATTCTGGCGGTACAGCTGGTCTTTCAAGTGTCCCCACAGAAAGAAGTCACAGGGGTTCATGTCTGGCGAATAGGGAGGCCAATCCACGCCGCCTCCTGTATGTTTCAGATAGCCCAAAGCAATCACACGATCATCGAAATTTTCATTCAGGAAATTAAAGGCGTCGGCCATGCGATGTGGCCGGGCACCATCTTGCATAAACCACGAGGTGTTCGCAGTCTCGTCTAAGGCAGTTTGTACCACCACAAATCCACGAAGAATGTCCAGATAGCGTGATGCAGTAATCATTTGGGATCTGAAAAATGGGCCAATGATTCCTTTGGAAGAAATGGCGGCCCAGGCCAGTACTTTTTGAGGATGCAGGGATGGTGGGACTGCAACATGGGGCTTTTCGGTTCCCCATATGCGTCAGTTCTGTTTATTGACGAAGCCGTCCAGGTAAAAATAAGCTTCGTCAGTAAACCAAATGCTGCCCACATGCATATCGCCGTCATCAATCCTGTGCACTATATCGTTAGCGAATGTCTCTCGTGCAGCAATGGTAGCGGCGCTGAGGGGTTGCCGCGTTTGAATTTTGTATGGATAGAGGTGTAAACTCTGGCGCATGAGACGATACATGGACGTTGGCGTCATTTGGACCGCAGCTGCAACACGGCGAACGGAAACCCGAGGCCGCTGTCGGATCACCTGCTGCACTAGCTGCGCGTTGCCCTCTGTGGTTGCCGTACGCGGTCGCCCTACCTTTCCAGCACGTTCATCCATCACGTTCCCAGTCCATTGATTCAAAATGGCTCTGAGCACTATGGGACTCAACTGCTGTGGTCATAAGTCCCCTAGAACTTAGAACTACTTAAACCTAACTAACCTAAGGACAGCATACAACACCCAGCCATCTCGAGGCAGAGAAAATCCCTGACCCCGCCGGGAATCGAACCCGGGAGCCCGGGCATGGGAAGCAAGAACGCTACCGCACGACCACGAGATGCGGGCCCAGTCCGTTGAAATTTTTCAAACAGATCCTTTATTGTATCGCTTTTCGGTCCTTTGGTTACATTAAACCTCCGTTGAAAACTTCGTCTTGTTGCAACAACACTGTGTTCTAGGCGGTGGAATTCCAACACCAGAAAAATCCTCTGTTCTAAGGAATAAACCATGTTGTCTACAGCACACTTGCACATTGTGAACAGCACACGCTTACAGCAGAAAGACGACGTACAGAATGGCGCACCCACAGACTGCGTTGTCTTCTATATCTTTCACATCACTTGCAGCGCCATCTGATGTTGAAAATTGTAACTACTGTAATTTAGAAAGTTTGTCCGCCTGAAAATGTACTGTTGTCCCAAGCATATTGCAACAAATGGTGTATTTCTATCGCTGCTCGTTTAGTTTTTATTGCCGTTACAAATATACCGGTCATTTTTGAAACACCCTGTATGAAGTATGAGAGAAAAACAGCACTTGAATAAAAAACTATTTCCAGCTTTCATGACCATTAGTTCCTTCCTCTGGGAAGAGGGATATGTTTTGCAAGATTGGGAATGGGTGGAAGTTCACTGAGGCCACCTGTGTAGAACACTAGCATGACCCATTCATGAGTACTGATCAAGTGTTTGAGATCCCCACCAGGTCAGATTAAACCAACACGTTGATGCGACTCAGAGGTGGGCTGGTAGATAGGTTACCAGTAGGTTCGAACAATATGCGAGTATTATGAAGATGGTTGGCAAACTCGTATCAGATTCCCTGGAGGGAAGACAATGTTCTTTTTGTAGAACACTATTGAGAAAATTTAGAAGATACTAGAAATCAGAGCTCATATGGACGCATATAGATAGCCTTCCTCCCCTCACTCTATTTGCAAGCAGAACAGGAAAGGAAATGATTTGTAGTGGTACAAGGTACCCTCTGCCATGCACCATTTGGTTGCTTGTTTGGTGAATAGAAATATGTCACTGGCATATAGCTGTTTGTTTACAGAACAAAGATCAAAATTTAAGCATATCAGTAACAGATTAGGCAAGAGCACATATCAGGGCTAGAGTAGTATAGTGGATTTCACACCCCCTCCCACCTTTTCCCTAGAAACTTTGAATGGAGTAACAGATTTATTTGTAGCATAGTCTGAGGTCTACATTATGTTGAAAAGCGATAATTTTGTTGACAGTTGTGGAACTCAGCGAATGAGTAGTAATGGTTGTGATAACAACCAGATATGTGGCTTTGCCTGATATTTTTTTGCACCATATTTAAATTCACTTTCCCATATTTAATGCATTTTTCATAATAAAACAAATAAAACTAGTAGGTCATCCCCTAACACATATTATTAGACATTGAATAAGCACCTGATGTGTGTTTTGATGCATATTACCTACAAATATGATACACAAAATGCAAAAATTCAAGAGGTGTTCCACTATGTATGTTTTAGCATATTTGATCCGTTTTCTGCATTTGATTCTGCTGGTAGGGATGCAAAGACAAACTCGAACTGTAAACATCTGAGTTGTAGTTACATTAATAAGTGGAACTTAATACATTAAACATTTTGAGAGATTGTCCTGAATGCATAATATGTGTTATGCTATAAATCACTCTGCTACTCAACTAATAATTCGTAATCAGTTGGCTTCAATCAATCATATAAAACCCTAACCTGTAACTCTGACTATGACAGAGATTAGTTGTCACTATCATCAAGATTATTGGCATTCCAACCTAGTTTCTACATTTAATTCTCTTAACAGAAGGTTAATTAAAACAAACTGTATTAACGTGATGTTCCAAAATGACAGCTTAGGCCCATATGGCAAAGGCTGCATAAAGGAGGTGGCCAACAGGTGATGACATCACTTGTATTAACAGAGCTGCTTACAGGTGTAGTCTCCAGGTAACACTGTCACGCTTTTGGCCTTTCTGATGACATCATGAGGCGATTCCTTGGGGCCCGCGAAACGCACTTCTAGCTTGTAGAAGCGTCTTGCCAGCCCCAAGGAATCATGATGTCATATTATGACATAATGTCATCTCTCACACTAGTAAAAATCGCTGCTAGTTTTCGAACAGCGGATATTCTTTGAACCATATCATTGTTCTTTGACGCCTTGTGTTGTACGTATAATGGCTGATTTTGTGTTTTGTGTGCGATAAAGCATTTCAGTTATGGAAATCTTTGTATCCTGCACTTTTTGTGGTTTGTGCATATAGAGCCAAATACCTATGGTACAGTGAAGTACCCACAGGACGACTGCAGTATTTCATTCAACGTCTTGGCAAATTTGAGGTCACATGGTGCAAAATCACAAGGTTGCAGAGGAGAGAGGAAAGTTTATATTCCAGACAATGGATGGTAATTGACCTCGTATAATAATTTTATGATGATCAATGAAAGTAAAGAGATCTCTGCCCAAACTCTTTGCCTCTGTATATGTCTGCTTGTGTCTGTATATGTGTGGATGGATATGTGTGTGTGTGTGAGAGGGTATACCCGTCCTTTTTTCCCCCTAAGGTAAGTCTGTCCGCTCCCGGGATTGGAATGACTCCTTACCCTCTCCCTTAAAACCCAAATCCTTTCGTCTTTCCCTCTCCTTCCCTCTTTCCTGACGAGGCAACCGTTGGTTGCGAAAGCTAGAATTTTGTGTGTATGTTTGTGTTTGTTTGTGAGTCTATCGATGTGCCAGCACTTTCGTTTGGTAAGTCACATCATCTTTGTTTATATATATATATATAAAAGCACGTAGAAGATATGGCCCATGAGATAGTTGCGTACAATGCTGGCCCAGATATTCACAGCAGAACATACTTGATGGTGTGACCCTACTACAGCGTGAGAGTTTTCCTCATCCCACACATGGTTAGTCCTGCTGTTTGAAGTACCATCACAATCAAATGAAGCCTCATCAGTAAACAGAACAATTTGGAGGAAATCTGGTCAATCAATCCACTGCCCCCGGTAGCTGAGTGGTCAGTGCAACAGACTGTCAATCCTAAGGGCCCGGGTTCGATTCCTGGCTGGGTCAGAGATTTTCTCTGCTCAGGGACTGGGTGTTGTGCTGTCCTAATCATCATAATTTCATCCTCATTGACGCGCAAGTCACCGAAGTGGCGTCAAATCGAAAGACTTGAACCAGCCAAGAGGTATACCTGACGGGAGGCCCTCGTCACAAATAAGAAATGTAAATGTAAGTTCAAATGGCTCTGAGCACTATGGGACTTAACATCTGAGGTCATCAGTCCCCTAGAACTTGGAGCTACTAACCAAAGGACATCACGCACATCCATGCCCGATGCAGGATTCGAACCTGCGACTGTAGCGGTCACACGGTTCCAGATTGAAGCACCTAGAAGCACTCGGCGACAACAGTGCAATATGTGTATGCTTGTATGCATGTGAGTAGTAAATAGGAATGCTAGACAAAGCCGGTTGCTCCAACCCCAGGTTCCCAAGCTAAAATTGTTTAGTGGAGCGTTTTCTATGTCCTGTTACATTTATGCACACTCTTTAGGCAGCGATAATGCTCACTGTGTGTGTCATCACGATGACTCTCTACGTGGTGTCACAGATGTAAGAATATTTGCCTTTGATAATGGCATTGCAATCAAGTACACATTATGCATCTGACAGCAGATAAACAGTAGCCGTACAGTAAAGCCACAGACACCAGCTCTTGCCAAAGTAGTAGCTCCCTTACTAATATATTCAATTACCTTTAGATGGTATATGTATGAATAGCATTAAGCAGTGCACTGGTGGTTTATTGTTAGTACAGTATGGGATGGGAGGAAAGTAACTTCCTGTTTTTAATATTTTTCCCTCCTAAAATACTGTAGGCATAAACTCAATTTGTTGCACTCATGTAGTTATTATACACGATTAACTTTAATCAGTGTGCACTCCAGTATTTTCTAGGCAGTTTCTGATACAACAGGTAAATTAGCTCTGACCATCCTCAATAATTTGGTGGGAATGCCATTTATGACCTCACCGATCTTATTTTCATGCTTGCCAAGTGTTTGCTGCAATACACGTCTTAGCATATACCCATAAAAAGAAGCCACATGGGGCAAGGTCTGGACTTGTTGCTGCACATTCTGTGGGGTCTCTGCAACCTATTCAGCATCCTGTGAAGTGTTTGTAAAGCCATTGTAGGTGTAATGAGAAGGAGCTCCATCTTGGGTAGACAGCAGTTCATGTGACTTGTCGCACTCAGAAATGGTAGGCTGCAGAAAATGTTCTAACATTTGCAGGTATCTGTCAGTGTCTCAATTGACAGGATCCAATGACACTGGAAGAAGTTAATCTACACCACACTGTCACTTTTTGCTTTCCCTGCATTTTTTCAGTAGTGCCTTTTAAATCACCTTTTGTCCAGTAATTGCTATAATGAGGATAAAAAAAACCCTCCCTTGCATGAATCATGGCTTCAGCACTCCACAGGTGTTGATGATGTTCATGCGATGCCAGTTGCTGTCAGATCATCTAGAAAGAACAAACCACCTTCATCATTGCCAGTTTTTTGCATAACATTGTTGAAAACTGTTGTCTGTTCTGTATTAATTGTGGAACATATACACAAGGTTGCTGTTGCAATGAAACACCATCATAACTCATTTCTCATAGTAAGTCACTGCTAATCCCTTCAGTTTGAATTGGTCTACTCAATACAGAGTATGATGAATCTTTTCCAGGTATCATTATTATGTGGTCTTCCACCTTGTAGTTTAAATCAATCTATGTAGTAGTAAGATTTAAATGTGTACATTATATCCTCTCCCATGTCAGTTTTGTAGTTTTCCCACATCTGATGTGGATCTGAAAGCCCAGAGGTTGCCATTAATATTGCAAAAAGCTGCCTCATTTTGGTCACTGATCTGTGCCATGGGGCCTCCTCCAGTATTGGAGCAAAATGGTTATCACTTCCTACCAACTCTTAGGCCTCACCTGTCTGAATATTAATAATTCCTGACCCTTGCATTTTTTTAAGATCTTTGAAACAGTTTAGGCCTCACACATGGTGCAGCATCTTCTCAAGCAAAAGCATTCAATGATGCTGACATGCACCGTATAGACTCTGCCTAAAACACAGCCAGATTTAACACCAGTCCAATTGTGAACAAGGGTTCCTTGAATGTGACATTTCCATTCTGTCCTTGACATAGTCCAGGTATTATATCTAGTCACCTCAACATATCATTGGACAATCATCAACAAATGCAATCAGTGGTGTTTTTTGTGGGCTTAATATCCTCTACCAAAAATTATTTATTAAAATACACTCTTTCACTATTGTATAAATGGACATTGATGTGTGCTATGGTGGGATGTCTCCGCATTGCAGAAAACCTAAAAGATGCCACACAGCTTCGTTGCTACTGAAATAACATCTGGACTGATACCTGTGCACTTGATTTACCAGATTTGTGAAATCTTTGTTTCTGAAGTTGAAAATAGCTTATTCACTGCCTCTGTTAATGTATTTACAGATACATTTTATGGCATGCACTGAACTGTAAGCCTCCAGATTGGTACACACTTTAAATAATTTTGACAATATTGGGTAATAGACTACAACCCACCTATTATCGACATTAACATAACCGCCATTTCAAAGCTTTACCACTGCTGTCTGACTGTCGTGTTCTGGTGCTCTACATCAGTACAGAGGATATCTGTGTATGGTCTGCTTTTGAGGCCTACATGGGAACTTTTTTGTGCAATGTACATCTTTGATGCAAGGAGATCGAGAATTGTTAAATCCATGTAACCCATGGATCACGCTTTGACAGTAATATCGTGCAGTGTCTTGTCAGTACTTGAATTGGGTACTTTTGCACTTTGACGAGGTCTCAACGTATATTTTAACCAAAGTAAAATATGTACATGCTGTAAGCTGCACTTTTGTCACCCAGCTGAATACGTAAAACACGGCATTTTGCCATATATTTTTCCCTTAATTATAACTGACATTAGCTTCTTTATTTTTAGCCTAAAAATTCTTGCTACTATATCATGTCTATGAACAGCCACATGTCTTGGTAATAACTCAACTACTTCCTTTCATGATGGGTTACATGTTGTCTTGCGTATACTCATGCAGGTATTGTGGACTATTAACAGATGAATAGGATAGGGTTACCATCCTGCCCATATTATTAGGATTTATAATTGCATCATTAGCAACACTGTCTTTCAGATGAGTATAATTCCCTTCTCTCAATTAAGCTTTATTTAATGATACGTATCACAGCCAATCACTTTCCACCTTAATATACATTTCTAAGCAATGTTGATTTGCCAGTTGCTTGCATTGTGATATCATATTAAAATCATTTTGTTGTATAATCATATGATGTGCATAACAGTCAATACATGACACTTTTTTGTTTTGGAAGGATAAGCATGTTGTAGTTGAACCTCTGATTGCAGGTCACTGTGCGCTAGTAATGGAAACCAGTATGAGGAGCAAACTGCAGTTAAGCACTTGGCATTCAAACTACACATTCAAAAGAAGATTTGTTAAAGAAGAGAGACTAAATGATGTCAAAGCAGCTATGTCTTTTGTAAACTGGCAGCAGAAAATTGCAGAGTTGGTAGGCAGTGATTCTTTCTTATGTCTGTTCCAAATCTTAAAAACAATATTTGATGACATGTTTCCGGTAAGACCAGTGTAGAATCCTGTGGACAAATCATGAGGCAGGAAGAAAGCTATCAATGTGAAACAATGGTACACACCCGAGCTCAATAAATTGAAGTGTATTGTAACAATGTGCAAGGACCGAATGAAATCACCACAACTACCTAAATTCCAAAAAAGCTTATTGGAAGGCAGTAGAAGAAGCAAAAAAGAAATATAATGATACAAACATTAAAAAGACCCAAAATCCTTGTAAATCTGCTTGGAATCTTGTAAATGAGAACAGAAAGAAGACTACCTCCTGCTTAAATTCATGTAGCCCTGATGACTTCAATGAATACTTTGTCAGAATAGTGGAAAAGACAGTGAGTGAAATGCCACACTCTGTCCTAGATCTGACTGCAAAAATAAGAAATGCAGACAGTTGCATATTCAAAACTGGAAGGAAGTACACCCTGAAGACATGATAAAAATTGTGAACGCCTACAAACAATCAGAAAGCGTAGACATCTATGGCACGTCCTGCACACTGCTAAAGAAAATTATTGCAGAATTAGCTCAGCCACTAGCCATAGCAATAAACAAGTGTCTATCTTCTGGTGTCTTTCCAGACTTCCTTAAACTGGTGCGCACAGTACCAATATATAAGAAGGGGGATCCATGCGAGGTGTCCAGCTTCAGACCAATCTCAGTGGTACCAGTACTAGCCAAAGTTACTGAGTCTGTGATGCACTGCAAGGTACTGAATTACTTTCAGGAAAACAACTTATTCCAAAACACACAGCACGGATTCCACAAAGGGAGATCAACAGTCACAGCCACACTGGACTCATTAAAAATGATTTGACAGAGTTTTGAAGAGAGAGAGAGTGTGGCACTGACACTCTGTGACCTCAGCAAAGCCTTTGACTGCATCTCACACACAACACTAATAGCCAAGTTAAGATACTATGGCGTTGGAGGTGTTGTTCTATCAACACCCCAATCTTATTTGGAAAACCAAAAGCAGGTAGTATCAGTGCATGAAGCAACTTCTCTTGAACAAAAACTGGAACATGGAGTGCCCCAAGGATCAGTCTTAGGACCTCTCCTATTCCTCATATATGTCACTGATATCAGCTGTAATACTCAAATGTTGCAGTTTGCAGATGACACTACCCTTATTGCCAAAGGACATACAGCCGCAGAAGCATTTGGTGCATCAAATTTGATGTTTGAAGAAATAAAAGAATGGTTCATCATAAACAAAATGAAGATCGATGAAGAAAAAACCCAACATTTGATATGCAGTCTAACCAACATTGAAGACAAAGAAAACATGGAGACTGTCAGACTGCTAGGCTTCAGGATTGACAGCAAACTCTCCATGAATGATCACACCGCATATGTATGCACCAAACTTTCTCGTGTAATATACCTCATGAGGAAGCTGAAAAGGGTAATAACTGACCAGTTTCTCACAATAGTCTACCATGCACCCTTCCACAGCCACATTAGCTATGGACTGTTGTTGTGGGGACACTCCTGAGGCTGCAAAGTTGTGTTGCTATTACAAAAAAAAAAGCCTTCAGGGTCATATCCTCTAGCAAAAGACTGGACCACTATAAGCCTATTTTCACCAGGCTAGGCATAATGACTATTTTTATCCAGTATGTGTTTTTCTGCCTCATTTATACAAAAGAAAACCAAAGGAATTTTAATATAAGACAAGAAATACATAATCATGGCACTCGCTGTAAGAGGAACATTGAAGTGGCAAGGTGTCGCCTATCAAGTACACAATACAGCTTTCCAACTGTCTCCCTGAAAATGTACAATCAACTGCCTCCAGAAGTGAAATCCCTGCCACCTGTATTATTTCGGAAAAAAATTGCTCAGGACTTGAAACAACATCCACTATATTCCTTGGAAGAGTTTTTCAACAGTGGTTCTAGTGAATGGACAAAATAATAAATATTGTTATGTTTTACATATAATTTTGCCTAGATTCAATTTTCTTTTTATGTTCTCAGTTAACTGCGCATTTAATTTTGTGTTTTACTTAAAGTACATATTTTGCCAAAACAAAACTTTATGTGTGTGATCTACATGGTTTTGTAAACATTTTGCTTTATGGTATTTTCATTTGCTGCTATGAAGTTTTACTTTCCTGTTTAGTTATGTTTCATTTTCTCTATATTCTATGTGTTTTGTGCACTGCATAAATATTTCCTTATATTTGTAATATAATTTTTTTATATGGTGTTGTATAAATGTTAGTTGTTAAACATTGTATTTGAGATGCAGTCTGTCCAGCCATGGTTGGTAAACGATGAAGATACAGTAATATTGTAATATAGTAATATTATGGTAATTGGAAATGACGACTTTCTTGCCCCTTACTAAAAATTAGCAGATCCTGGAATGCATCATAATATCTTTGTGCATGGGAAACCCTGGTTAGCCTGCCATCATGAACATACAAAATGATTCTGTGAATTTCGAATTGTTCAACCATAACGAAGGTTGTTACTTCATTTATTAATGCTGCAATATATCGCCCTCGTATTCCCTACCTGGATATTACTAAACCTATAGTCTGCTTCATTGGTTTCATCGCGCCTGAAATAAATCTGTAGGAACTTGCTGTGATGATTGTCTGGTGAAAGCAAAGAGACAATTCTATGGTAAATTTGACCTTGAATCATAAAAGTTGGTGAAAAACCTGGTATTTGATTTCTGCATCCCCACCAAATGAACTTATCTGAGGGCAAGCATTATATTTTCTAATCATATTTATAAAAAAAAAGAACAACAAAGCAAAAACACCTTGATTCATTGTATTTCCACAGAAGTATAGTTTTTAGAGATTCTTTTGGCTCACCTAGCTATGGAAGAGGTATTTTGCCATCAGAGCAACACAAACCAAGCCTTTCTTCCATTTAAATGCGTTATAATGGCATTCTCCCTAGGATTACAGTCAATTAATGGATCATAATTAAATGTAGCTTCACTGATTTCCTTCCATGTTCTAAATGTAAAGGCATAACTTCTGTGTCTGTCCCACAGCCTTTAAATGATGCTGTCATTGTGAACATTCAAGGGTCTCAAAAGCTATAAGAGATGCATGATGCTCAGCATCAAAACAGCAATTGGCTTCTGTCTATTCCACCGTCTCTGTAGGTCTAAAGACAGCATTATGTTCTGCCTGCAAGGTCGGCCAGATCTGAGATTGCTCCAAGGTTTGTTGCATTCTGGTGGCTTCAATAACTTGACCTCTCTTTGATCTATGTGCTAAATCAGACTTACGTTTTTAAGGCATAACGTAATAATTTTAAATATAGTTCTCAAGTTTGCCATCAGATTTTATTGTCGTGTCTCCACAAAAACTCTCCAGCTATGCAAAGTGGTACAGCAACTCAATACCATAAGCCATGCACTCAGTAACACTGGATTCGTACTGTCATGCAATAACGTATAAACAGGAAAGCCCGTATTACACAGAGGCACATACCTGCACCACAGCACACCAAACACATGTGTTTGGAAGTGCATACCGGTTTATGTTGTCCAATTAGATGACACATGTGGGATAGAACGACGTGAATCCAAACATGTGCATTAGACGGCAATAACACGAAAAACTCAAAAGTGCACTTTCCAATTTCTTGTAAAACCATTCCTTCAAATTAAAAATTTCTAAGGGCTCAGGATTCTTTTTCATTAGGTATTTGTGTTTATTTTTGTTATTATTAGCTATTAAGTAACTGTTCTCCTCTTATATAATGTAAAATGGAGTGAATAGAAACAATGGGGGTGAATACAGACCAAACTTCATATACATAATTACTCTGAAAACTGTAAGTTTGTATTTGACATTATATTTAATTACTATTGATTTTGGGTCAGCAACAGTTTAAACCAACAAGGAAATTATGTTTTGTTTGTTTGGCAGCACTGTACATTGACATTTATCCTACTGTCTTTCTCGAAAGTTTTCAAGATGTTTTCCTACCTACTTTGAACTTCTCTGGAAAGTAAATATTGTATTATATGTGTGATAGTTAATGGCATTGTAAATACTACTTATAACATCTGTATAAAACAGTAAAGATTGGGTTCTGTTTTACATTAAACGAATCAGCTCCTGAGAATTATAGTTTTTACATTTGGTTTTTAAAGTTTGTGCAGTGAATAGAAACATAACAATTTAGGTGTTTGTATTCATCTGATTATAGCAAGATTAAAAAGAAATCTAGTATGCCATGCTAATGCTGTATAAAAAGCTATTATCCATTCTCTACTTATGTTATATGAATAACTAACATATTCTTCTTGTTTCAGAGCTGCTGTTCAAGTATGTCATGGAAATACAAACACAGCACTGGGGGCGGTTACAAGAAATACTGTCCAGATCATATAAAAAATGCCCTCTCTAACATCAAATCTGGTGTTAGCCTGCAGAAAGTAGCTGAAAAACGTGGGATTCATTATAGTGAATTGCAAAGATTCCAAAAAGGTAGCCCCAACATTAAACATCAGGATGGGAAAACTGTTCTGTCTTTTGAAGAAGGGAAGCTGTCTGTTGATAGATTGAAAATATGCAGCAAATGGGGCTATCCTATAGACTCTACAGTTTTACGACTTCTACTAAAGGACTTTCTGCTCAAAAAGGGGTCCAAGTGAAAAGGTTTAACCATAATCTCCCAGTCATGATTTTGTGGAATCATTTATGAGACGATACAAAGATCAATTGACAGAGCAAATGTGCCAAAACATAAAACACTCCAGAGCCAGTGTCCCTCTACATCTACATGGGAACTCTGCTAATCACACTTAGGTGCCTGACAGAGGGTGACACCAGAAACCGTCAACAGTTACTATAACCCCCCCCCCCCCCCAACAGTTACTCTGATGAACTGTCAAACAAAATAGAGAATTTGCTGCTGTCTAATATAGTAAATTATGATGAGACGTACCTTACAGGCAGTTGAGGAAAATGAAATGTAATCACACGGAGGGGAACTAAATATCCTAAAAGGGTCATCGACTCCAGGAAGGTATTGACCCCCATGATGTTTCCAGTTGCTGCAGAGAGCACAATACCATCTCCTTATGTTGTCTATAATGCTTTGCATTTATATCAAGGCCAGACTAAAGGTAGGCCAAAAGATGCAAGATACAATCAGTTGAAGTCTGGCTGGTTAGCTGTGTTCTGCTTCGCATATTAGGTCCTTACGGTTGCTGTCCCATGTCTGATAAAGCTGGAAGTGAAGAAACTTCTCACTGGGGACAATTTATTGTTGCGCCTGTCTAAGAATCAGTTGAGATGTGTCAAGACAACAACGTAATGTTTATATTTCTTCCAGCAAATTCAGCTCACCTGACACAGCTACTTGGCAGGGCATTTTTTTCAGACTCTTAAAATTACTTGACCTGAAATATTAGAGGCATGATAAGATAAGGCAACAGTTCCTAATGATGAATTTCCTCTGCTTTTGACTGCGTCCTTCTCGATACCTGCATAACATATGAAATACAAACAGATTTTGATTATTTACATGAGGAGTGCTCCTTTGAAAGTAGTTGTGTTGAACTAGAAGACATGAACAAAATAGTCACTTCAATTTACAGGATTCTGGGAAGTGCAGTAACTAAAACTTTGTTGTCCAAATTCCAGTGTCTTACTGATAAATTTAAGAATGTTAGGATTAAAAATATCATAATAGCAGCTGATTGTAATGTAAATGTGATAAGTGAAGACAGTGGCTCAAAACAGTTTGTTGACATAATTCAGAACTCTGGTTTTAAACTAATTTCTTTAATTTCTTTGAATTCACTAGAGAAAATGCCAATTCTGCTACTTGTATAGACAACATCTTAACAAATTATGTGTTCGACAGTGAAATCAAGTCCTGTTTAGATTTAAGATTTTCTGACCATTCTGCATTGTTCATTTCGCTGCCAGGAATACAGTAAACCAGATCTTAAGAAAGGTCTCATGAAAAGAGTTTAGTAAAAATAACTTGAACCTATTCCGTGACAAGATAGATACACTGAAATGGCCCATAAATAATTGTGTGTCGAGTATTGAGAACTTTGATAATTTTCTAAGAAGTTGTCTAGAAGTATTTAATGAATCATTCCCACCTAGGATCTGGCACCAAAAAGTTAAAAGTAAATTAAAAAGAATTACTCCAAACTCAAAGGTATCTAGTGCTCAAAAACGAGAACTACATAAAGAAATGAAACACTATAAAAACCCTGAATTTGTTAACTATGTAAGACGTTATAAATCTGCCAAAAGAATGTCAAATAATAAGTTCAGTTTAGAAAATATGAATAAGACTAAAGCAGTATGGTCTGTTATTAAATCAGAATTAGGTGCAACAGTTAACCACCAGGAAATTTAAAAATTGAACTAAACAATGATATTATTACAAACCCCACTCAGCTAGCTCAGTGTTTTACTCATAAATGTGACAAAACCTGATGTAAATGTGACTACTTATCAAAGTGGTATTATTAGAAACCCTGCTCAGATAGCTCAATGTTTTAATAAGTTTCTCATAAATATAATGAAATCTGATGTAAATGTGACTACTTATCAAAACAGTGTGAATTTTTTGATGATGCTGTCACCAGAATTGTGACCCCTTGTGACAATTCCTGCCATCGAACACTTAAAGCTTCCCTGATGTGCCACAGTGGCGAGTGGGCTGACGCCTTACCGGGGTAAGGTTAGGCATTCGGGCCGCATACAAAAAGGATCTTGGCACATTCCTGGCAGAAGTACTGTACAAAGAACACCTCACACTCCCAGCAGAGCTAGTTGAGCCTTCACTTCCTCCAGAACAAATCTGCAACTCGACATTCATCGGGCACATCCAGGAGCTAATCACTTAACATTCGTGTGCCTCCTCCTTGACCGCACTCACTCCTTCCCGTATGTCTGCATAAGGACTTGGCATCTTGCACTCACGTCGTGGTGTATGATGACAACACCCGACTGCCCTCAGACCTCCATACTCAGCCCACACAGAGTTATATAATGGCGTACCGACATGTTCGAAGTGCTCATTAATGGCACACATCAAACGGTACCTGTCAGCCGCCTCAGACCAGCGTGGTCTCTGGGAGAACTGCCTGATACCCCACCCAGTCAGCCCCGACTTCCTGCTACATCTGCCTCGCACGAGGCATCTACCGACAGTCCACGGATGAGTGAGCTCGTTCCCTCACTCGTGGCATTACCCACTCCCAGTCGTGCGACAGCGCTACAGGTGAGTGTGACATTCCCATACAGAGTGATGCGTGTGATGACTTCCCCTCCTTTAGGCAGCCCCCTGTCTCTCTCCTGCTAGGATTCAGTTACATATCAGGGGCGAGCCTCGGATCATTTGATGTCGCCAACAACGACTCTTGTGGCGATTCTGTCAACCCATATACGGAAGTGCTACCGAATGTCAAACAAATTTTATTTGCAAGTCTAAAGTGTTTTTTGTTATGCGGTCGGATAGCGTGTGTATCTTCGACGAACGAGCCAGCTCCCCCGATGACAACTTAACCCACATTCATCTTCTCCAGTCTGTCCCCTTGCCTGTCAGTACTGAACCATTAATGGTAAAGGTACTACGCACTGAAACAGGAATTCAGGTCCGCTACCCTGGCTCCTGACAATCCACTGACAACTCCTGACAACTCCCCGGATCCCTGAACTGCTGTACGAGGATTCACCCGGTCAGGCAAGACCATCCGCCCCCCTCGCTCGCTCGGAGACTTCAGTTACTAATGTAATATAAGGTATGGTTTCGGTTTAAACACCCTCTCTTTCCCCCCTGGATGTTTCCTTCACCTGTATGCTCCAATATTTATGTTTTGTGCTCCACACTCTACGGGGAGGGGGGGGGGGGGGCGGGGCTAATGTGGCGATTATCGACCAAGTCACGTATAATATATTTGTTTTTGGCATGCTCTTTGCAGTAGTCTGTGGTCGCATGCAAAAGAGTAAACACGTGGACAGAGAATCAAGAATGTATATAACTGTGAATGTGTGCTTCCGAGTAATAAAATACAGGGTGATTCAAAAAGAATACCACAACTTTAAAAATGTGTATTTAATGAAAGAAACATAATATAACCTTCTGTTATACATCATTACAAAGAGTATTTAAAAAGGTTTTTTTTCACTCAAAAACAAGTTCAGAGATGTTCAATATGGCCCCCTCCAGACACTCGAGCAATATCAACCCGATACTCCAACTCGTTCCACACTCTCTGTAGCATATCAGGCGTAACAGTTTGGATAGCTGCTGTTATTTCTCGTCTCAAATCATCAATGGTGGCTGGGAGAGGTGGGCGAAACACCATATCCTTAACATACCCCCATATGAAAAAATCGCAGGGGGTAATATCAGGGCTTCTTGGAGGCCAGTGATGAAGTGCTCTGTCACGGGCTGCCTGGCGGCCGATCCATCGCCTCGGGTAGTTGACGTTCAGGTAGTTACGGACAGATAAGTGCCAATGTGGTGGCGCTCCATCCTGCTGAAATATGAATCGTTGTGCTTCTTGTTCGAGCTGAGGGAACAGCCAGTTCTCTAACATCTCCAGATACTGTAGTCCAGTTACAGTAGCACCTTCGAAGAAAAAGGGACCAAAAACTTTATTGGCTGAAATGGCACAGAAAACGTTCACCTTAGGCGAGTCACGTTCATACTGAGTTGTTTTCCGCGGATTTTCAGTGCCCCATATACAGACATTGTGACGGTTGACTTTCCCGTTAGTGTGGAAAGTTACTTCATCACTAAACACAATCTTTGAAACGAAAGATTCATCTGTTTCCATTTGAGCAAGGATAAAATCACAGAAATCGATTCTTTTAATCTTATCAGCTGCAGACAGTGCTTGAACCAATTTCAGACGATAAGGTTTCATACCGTAACTAACCTTTTTTCGTAGGACTCTCCATACAGTTGATTGTGGAATTTGCAGCTCTCTGCGAGTCGATTTTCCTGGGCTGCGAACAAATGCTTGCTGGATGCGTGCTACATTTTCATCACTCGTTCTCGGCCGTCCAGAACTTTTCCCTTTGCACAAACACCCATTCTCTGTAAACTGTTTATACCAACGTTTAATACACCCCCTATCAGGAGGTTTAACACCATACTTCGTTGGAAATGCACGCTGAACAACTGTCGTCGATTCACTTCTGCCGTACTCAATAACACAAAAAGCTTTCTGTTGAGCGGTCGCCATCTTAGCATCAACTGACGCTGACGCCTAGTCAACAGCGCCTCAAGCGAACAAATGTACAACTAAATGAAACTTTATAGCTCCCTTATATCGCCGACAGATAGTGCTTAGCTCTGCCTTTTGTCGTTGCAGAGTTTTAAATACCTAAAGTTGTGGTATTCTTTTTGAATCACCCTGTAGTACTTGTTACAGGTGGTATAGTGTGCATCATTGGATTCGGCAATCCTACAACAGTAAACCCATACAGTTATATTACATATCTGTTTGGTTCACTAGTTCTATTTTTTTTTAATTATATTTCAATGCCGCATACGGGGTGGGCTGGCAGCAGCATATGCGCTGCTCTTCAGCTGAAAGAAATAAATTATACAAAGGAAGACATTTGAAAGAACAGAAAGGAGAAAATATGGTGTACCTATACATAAAAAAGGAGGAAACAGTACGGAGAACAGACAAAAATTGGGCAACTGTAAAAGGCTGATAAATACTGTAAAAAATGAGCACACACAAAACAAAACCACACACTGGATCATAAAAGTGTGGACAGACGGCGTAGCACATAACAATCACTGACAATAACACTATTACAAGTGAAGCACACAATTAAAGTCACAGCTCTTGATGCACAGGAGAGCAGCACCCAACACAACACTGACACAGGACACTGTTGACAAGGATGAAACAGAGAGGATCTGTCAGGGGCATACAGACGAGGGATGAGGGCAGAAGGGAGGGCAAAGGGAGAGGAGGAGGAGGGAAGAAGGGAGGGATGGGAGGAGACGACAAGAGGGGGGGGGGGAACTGAAGAGGGCCTCTGAGGGAAGGACGCAAACCTGTGCACCTGGTTTGTTGTTGTGGTCTTCAGTCCTGAGACTGGTTCGATGCAATTCTCCATGCTATTCTATCCTGTGCAAGCTTCTTCATCTCCCAGTACCTACCGCAACCTACAACTTTCTGATTCTTCTTAGAGTATTCATCTCTTGGTCTCCCTCTACGATTTTTAGCCTCCACGCTGCCCTCCGATCCTAAATTGGTGATCCCTTGATGCCTCAGAATAAGCCCTACCAACCTATCCCTTCTTCTAGTCAAGTTGTGCCACAAATTTCTTTTCTCTTCTATTCAGTACCTCCTCGTTAGTTGTGTGATCCACCCATCTAATTTTCAGCATTCTTCTGTAGCACCACATTTCGAAAGCTTCTATTCTCTTCTTGTCCAAAGTATTTATCGTCCATGTTTTACTTCCATACATGGCTACACTCCATACAAATACTTTCAGAAACGACTTCCTGACACTTAAATCTAAAATCGATGTTAACAAATTTTTCTTCTTCAGAAACGCTTCCTTTCCATTGCCAGTCTACATTTTATATCCTCTCTACTTCGACCATCATCAGTTATTTTGCTCCCCAAATAGCGAAACTCGTTAACTACTTCAAGTGTCTCATTTCCTAATCTAATTCCCGCAGCGTCACCCGATTTAAATCAACTTTATTCCATTATTCTCGTTTTGCTTTTGTTGATGTTCATCTTATGTCCTCCTTTCAAGAAACTGTCCATTCCGTTCAGCTGCTCTTACAGGTCCTTTGCTGTCTCTGACAGAATAACAATGTCATCGGTGAACCTCAAACGCCGGCTGGAGTGGCCGAGCAGTACTAGGAGTTTCAGTCTGGAACCGCGCGACCGCTACGGTCGCAGGTTCGAATCCTGCCTCGGGCATGGATGGCTGTGATGTCCTTAGGTTAGTTAGGTTTAATTATTTCTAAGTTCTAGAGGACTGATGGCCTACGCAGTTAAGTCCCAGAGGTTTGATCCATTTTTTGAACCTCAAACTTTCTATTTCTTCTCCATGGATTTTATTTCCTACTCCGATTTTTTTCTTTTGTTTCCTTTACTGATTGCTCAATATACAGATTGAATAACATCGGGGATAGGCTACAACCCTGTCTCACTCCCTTCCCAATCACTGCTTCCCTTTCATGCCCCTCGACTCTTATATCTGCCATCTGGTTTCTGTACAAATTGTAAATAGCCTTTCGCTCCCTGTATTTTACCCCTGCCACCTTTAGAATTTGAAAGAGAGTATTCCAGTCAACATTGTCGAAAGCTTTCTCAAAGTCTACAAATGCTAGTAACGTAGGTTTGCCTTTCCTTAATCTATTTTCTAAGATACGTCGTAGGGTCAGAATTGCCTCACGTGTTCCAACATTTCTACGGAATTCAAACTGATCTTCCCATAGGTCGGCTTCTACCAGTTTTTCCATTCGTTTGTAAAGAATTCGCGTTAGTATTTTGCAGCTGTGACTTATTAAAATGATAGTTCGGTAATTTTCACATCTGTCAACACCTGCTTTCTTTGGGATTGGAAGTTTCTTGAAGTCTGAGGGTATTTCGCCTGTCTCATACATCACCAGATGGTTGGATTTTGCCAGGACTGGCTCTCCCAAGGCGGTCAGTAGTTCTAATGGAATGTTGTCTACTCCCGGGGCCTTGTTTCGATTCAGGTCTTTCAGTGCTCTGTCAAACTCTTCACGCAGTATTGTATCTCCCATTTCGTCTTCATCTACATTCTCTTCCATTTCCAGAATATTGTCCTCAAGTACGTCGCCCTTGTATAGACCCTCTATATACTCCTTCCACCTTTCCCTTCTTTGCTTAGAACTGGGTTTCCATCAAAGCTCTTAATATTCATGCAAGTGCTTCCTTTTCTCCAAAGGTCTCTTTAATTTTCCTGTAGGCAATAGCAATCTTACACCTAGTGATATGCGCCTCTACATCTTTAAATTTGTTCTCTAGCCATCCCTGCTTAGCCATTTTGCACACTATTTCATGCATAGCTGCTTCATGTGGATGAATTGTACCGATACTCATGTTGTACTACCTACTGGTCATCACATGCATACGAGGATTATCAGATGAGAATCATTAACTGCAAGTAAAGAGTTTTGTTTCATCAATGCTATGTAGTTAAACTGCATTAATCTTATGGGATGTATGCACAGTCTGACTGATTTGTACTTACATTTTCTTGCAGCTAAGTATGCTTTGGCACAGATGTGGTCTACTTCAGATGCTATCTATACAAGCAAAGCTTGCTTCACCTCGTATTCCTTCCTTTCCCCATTTTCTTGTCGTGTCCACGATGTGTAAACTGGTTTTTTTTAAAGATCACATCATTTGATAATGAAAACTGTTGTGTTTTGTCACGATTAATATATACAAGACATATGTAGCTCCAGAAAACACGAAAATCTGCTTTGCAACAAACAATATACAGTAACCATTTATTTATTCTAATTTTCATCGCAGTAGAAGGGGAAAAATACAATAAAATAATGGTAAGTAATTAGCGTAAAGTATTACGAGCAAATACTCTCAAGAACATAATATTATTGGGTGACTGGTGGTGGAGGCTACGAAAGCACTGCACATTCCACAGTTTCCAAGCACGTCCATGGCCTCCACCACCCGTACTTGTCTCCCACATAGCGTTTAGTAAGTAATATTATAGAGAAGATGTACCAAAGCACCTCCCTTCAAAAATTGGTTATAGACACACTCGCCCAAACAAACTGTTCGGGTTAGAATGGTCTTCCACATAGCGTTTGGTGAGTAACCCGTACTTGTCTCCCACATTGCGTTTAATGAGTAATATCATAGAGAAGATGTACCAAAGCACAATTGGTTATGGACACACTCGCCCAAGCAAGCTGTTCGGGTTAAAATGGTTTTCCACATAGCGTTTACTGAGTGATATTATAGAGGAGATGTACCAACACACCTCCCTTCAAAAAATTGGTTATAGACAAAAATTCGCCCAAACAAATCGTACGGGTTAGAATCATGTCTGCGAACCGGGACGCCCACGCAGAAGTGCAGAGAGATGTTCTACTTAACAACGCTATTGACAGTATACATTGTGAGAACGGTCACACATTTTCTAAATTCTTTAACGAAATAACCCATTTTTAACCTTCAAAGGTTGTATTTTATACAAAGTTGTAATTTTGTTTGAATCGTGTGACGATCTGTCATACATGTGAGTCTGATTGACAATTATATACGAAAGTAAATTATACTAGCTCATGCGTACGTCTGGCGGCATTTAAGTTAACCTCTAATCTATTTTTCCATGTAGCCGATAGATGGCAGCGCGTACACGCCTTGCAGGAAGTCGGCGGCTTTCAATGTTTTCCAATGAGAGCTGTGGTGGGTAATTTATCGCCTTCAGAACACACAAATATTTTAGTACATATCGACCAAGTCACTGTAAACTGCATTATAGACCAGAAGGAGCGTACTGTTGTGGAGGGACACAATTCTAGATTCGGTGAAGGTACAGAGTGCATTTCGTGTTTACATCGAAGTAGCGAACGAGACAATGCTTCGCTATTGCTAAATCTATCAGGAAACTGAATAATATCCAAATCCCCTGCCTTACCTCCCCCCTTCACCACCCCGTTCGTGAAAGAATGGTAAACACTTAGCTTTACTTCAACGGTGGGCGTATCAAAGCTGCTTACCAGTCATCAAGAGAGATAAACCAAGGTACTGAGTTCCAGTTCCTACAAAACGTATTAAATCATATTGCACCTTCGGCTTTAACTAAAACAAAACATGTAACAATAACTAATGAAGTATATACAAATTACAACAGTTGTTCATATAGGGAAAGGAGTTGAACAGTAAACTTAGCTGACATATTCCAAAGGTGAGGCTGAACAAAATAAACTTGTTTTCGAGCACATAAGATATACTAGAGAGATTAAGTAGGGACGTGAAACAACTATGATTATAAGAAGTAATTCTTTGTGTGTTTTTTCATTCATAATGTACAAAATATAGTACCAAAAACCAATGGAACTGTCAATAAGTCCAATTTCTATTCAGGTTGTATACACAATGGGACATCAGCTATCCTAGGGGGAAAAGCTCTTGTTGTGAGATGTGTGTGACGAGTGGTATCTCAAAACTTTCATCCCATAAGACCCAAAATTGCGCTCTTTGGGCCGGCCGGGGTGGCCGAACGGATCTAGGCGCTACAGTCTGGAACCGCGCGGCCGCTGCGGTCGCAGGTTAGAATTCTACCTCGGGCATGGATGTGTGTGATGTCCTTAGGTTTAAGTAGTTCTAAGTTCCAGGTGACTGATGACCTTAGAAGTTAAGTCTCATAGTGCTCTTTGTGGTGGCTACAAACAAGCAAACGAGTTTTAAAGCAAGCATCAGCAGAAGTATTTCCACAGAAAATGCTAAAAGCATCAGAAACAATCTCAGCAGCAACAAAAGCAGCAACAGCAGCTACATCGACAGCAGAGCCACCTCTGCTAGCAGCAGCGGCAACAGAAACAATGGTAGCTGGACCAACTCCACCAAAAGCAGGAGAAACATCAAGAACAGTTACACTAACAACAACAAATGCAGTAACAGATCCATCAACTGCAGAGACAGCCCTAATACGAACAGGAAAATCAACAGCAAAAGCAACAGAACCATCATTAGCACCAGCAGAACCATCCACAATAGCAGCAGAATCAACTCCAACATTAGCAGAACCAGTACTGTCAACTAAAAAACTTCAGACAGCAGATGGAAGCCGTTGCCTCCATCCTATCTAAATGGTTTTATAGTGGAAACCAGACAGAGGAGGAAGCCCACAAGAGAAACAGAGATATGACCTTATTTAAGTCGGTAAAGCAGAGAAATCTACAACAAGGTATTTACAATTTTAAAATAATCCACCAGAATGTACAGGGATTGAGCAAGAAATATGAACAATTAGACATGTTTGTAAATGGAACGATGCCTGATGTGCTTGGTATTAGTGAACACTTGCTATCTGATGCCAAATTAGAACTTTTTAAACCTCTAAACATGGTACTAGCTAATAAGTTTTGCAGATCTACTATCAGAGGTGCAAGTGTGTCAATGTATGTAAAATGCACATTTGATTTTAATTCTGTAAATGTAAGTAAATATTCATTAGAAGTAACAATTGAATTATGTGCAGCACGTATAAAGATACCAAATGATGAAATTTATGTTATATGTTTGTATAGACCACCAGGTGGAAACTTCGAAGTTTTCTTTACAAAGGTTTGTGACATGATAGAGAATGTTTTTATATCACCCCTGAACAAGTTAGTAATTATAGGAGCTTTCAAGATAAATGTATTAGCAGATAAATTACACACTAGACTATCCAAGAATACTCTGCATGAATATAATGTAAGATACCTAATAAACACTGCAACCAGGGAGACTGATCATGCCAGTCTCCAACAGACAACATAATCACTGGTATTCGTCTTTACGATCTTACATCTTCTGTTATTATAAGTGCTTTGTCAGACCACCATGCAGTAGAACTAAGTGTGAACATAAAAAAGGTTCCTACACACAGTTGCTATAGATATATTAGAATGAATACCGACCAAAAGATAAATCATTTGAATAATATGCTAATGAATGTGGATTGGAACAGTGTTCTAACGACACTTCATAGTTATGGCAAATTCTCAAGTGAATTATTCTACATTCTTAACCAAGACTGCCCATTAATAAAAAAGGGAATTCAGTCACATGCTGTAACCTGAAACTGGATATCAAGTTCAGTCACTGAGGCTAGAGAAAAACTAAGATGGTATAAGTATGCTATGTTAAATGACTTGCAATAAAAATTTAAAAGAAGAGTTCAAAAAGTATCAAAAATACTATTTAGACCTCCTAATTTCGGAAAAACAGAAATATTTTGAAAGGGTCATTCAGAACTCAAATAATATCTCGAAAACATCGTGGTCACTAGTAAATAGAGAAATAGGTAAATCTGGGAAACATACAACTGAAAATCACTTGCTGATAAACGGCACAATAGAAACTGATCAGAATAAGATACCAGATCTATTTAACAATTACTTTGCTTTTGTTGGGTCCAGCATAAACAATCAGCTTAAAAATCATAAATACAAATTCAGAGGAACACCAGTGTCAGGAAGTATATTTTTGATGCCAACAAGTAAAGAAGAAATAATTAAAACACTGAGTAGCTTAAAGAATTCCCATGCAGCAGGATATGATGGTCTTAGTCTGGACACTCTTAAGAAATGTACACACAAAACTGCATCATCTTTATCAAGAGTTATCAACTCTCATATGAAGATGGCCTATTTCCAGATGAGTTGAAAATTGCGCGAGTTGTGCCTATTTTTAAAAAAGGAAACAGGAATCTAGTAGAAAACTTTCGACTCATTTCTGTTCTTACATTAATATCCAAAATCTTTGAGAAAGTAATATACATAAGAATCTGGAACTTCCTGGTATGCAAAAAAGTGATTTCTAAGGGGCAGTATGGGTTTGTCAAAGGGTCGTCCACAATTACAGCAGCATTCAACTTAATCGAAGGTGTCACTCAAGCAATAGATAATAAAGAACATGTATGTGGCTTCTTTCTGGACTTAGAAAAAGCATTTGACTGTGTTGATACGATCATATTGCTGGACAAACTGTGGAACTATTGCATTCGAGGCACAGCCCATAATCTGATGAGGTCCTACTTGACAAATAGGATGCAGTTTGTGTCTATTAGCACTACAGAGGGAGCATACAAATCAAACACCACTGACATAAAGTTTATTATTTGGCAGTGGTCAATATTAGGACCACTTCTTTTTATTATTTATGTTAATGATATTCAGTCCATAACAAACCATGCAACACCATCTTATAGGCAGATGATACCATGTTAATATGCTGCAATCCAAGCTATTTGCAGCTCGAAGTGGAATCCAATACTGCAGCAGGCTTAATTCTGCAGTATTTTAATGAAAACAAACTAAAATTGAACACAAATTAATCTGTCCATATTGAATTTGGTCTTGGGAGGCCAAAAACTCATGGAAACCAAACGTTAATGGGTGACAAATACATTAAAAAATAATACTCGACCAAATTTCTTGGCCTGGCACTTGATGCAGAGTTAACTGGTATGATCATGTGAATGATATTTGCAAAAAGCTATGTACTACCATATATGTCCTAAGAAAACTGACACCTTTTTGTAACATCACCACTTTAAAGCAGATATATTTTGCACTATTTGAATCCAATCAAAGCTATGGGATAGAGGTATGGGGATCCAGCATTAAAGGTAATACGAAAAGTGTGCTTATCTTACAAAAGAAGGCACTTAGAATTATGGGAGAGAAATGTGCCAGGTAGTCCTGCAGATATTTGTTTAAAGAATTTAAAATACTAACTGTTCATAACCTGTATGTGCTGAAGATAATCATTATGGCAGTAAACAGTAATATAACAGTTAATAAAGAAATACAAAATCACAACACTAGAGGTAGAGAGAGACCCACATCATTCCTCATGGAACAACACTTTATGAGAAAAGCCCTCACTATGCAGATATAAAACTACTGAATTGCTTCCATCCTAATATCTTTAAATTGCCCATTACAAAACAAAAAACGAAATTAAAATTATGCCCCCTAAACAATCCTGTATATTCAATAGATGAGTTTCTAGATTTAGTACACGGAAGACCATCTATCTAAAATACATGTAATCTCAGATCTTAGACTGTGTCACAAACTATAAATATTTGAATGTCAGATATGAATACTGTGTCACAAACTGTAGATTCCTTAATCTAAGTATGGCAATAACAAATTTTTTATGTATAGTTCATATAATAATAATAATAATAATTTTATTGTCTTTAAGCCATTACAGCAATAGACAAATTCATACATATAATACAATAGAGTACAGTACATGCTATAGAAGGACAGAATTGTTAAGAACTTTACAGTTTAATATCACAGGTCATGAAATCCTTTACACTGTAGAATGGGTTTACAACTAACCAGTCATAAAGTGTTTGTTTGTATTGTTGCTCTGGTAATTTTTGTATACCTTGTGGAAGTTTGTTAAATAATTTGTGGCCCATGAGTTCATAACTGTAAACTGATTTTGACAGTCTGTGGTAGGGCGTATAAATAGAACTGTTTGTCCTAGTGCTGTAACAATGTATATTTGCCTTGCGTTTTACTTTAGGTAAGTTCTTTTTTGTGTAGATTAAAACATAATAAATATATAGGTTTATTACTGTCATGATTTTTTGTTGAGTAAACAAAGGTTTACAATGAGCATTGTATGGTGAGCCTGTAATTATCCTAATAGCTTTCTTTTGCAACAATAGTATATCATGCACACAAGTGGAGTTTCCCATAAAATAATGCCATAGGATATGATGCTTTGGAAAAATGAGTAGTAAGATACTCTAACATAATTTTTAGGTACACAGTGCATTAATCGCCTTAACAAATAGATTACCCTAGACAATTTACCGCTAATATACTTAATATGTGGATTCCAAGAAAGTTTATCATCCAAATATACCCCCAAAAATTTAACACAACTAGGATCATCTGATGGAAACTTGTCTTTTAAACTAAATACCATCTGCTGGGTTTTGCTTTCATTAAGCGAGAACCCATTTGCTTTAAACCAGAGTGAAGCTTGCTCAATTGTCTCTGTAACACATGTTTTAAGGCTATTAAGATCATTACTGCTGTTCAGAAATGTTGTATCATCAGCATAGAGTACTGTTCTGGATTTGATAAATGATGGCAGGTCATTTATCATTATTAGGAAAAGGAAAGGGCCCAGCACGGATCCCTGCGGAACACCTACCTCAACTTGTTCTATACTGGACATTTCTTTCCCAACACAGACGGCTTGCTTACGGTTTTGTAAATATGATCTTAATAGCTTAAGGCTGTTACCTTTAACACCGTAAAAGTTCATTTTTTCGAGTAGTAGTGAATGTTCTACACAGTCAAAGGCTTTGCTTAGGTCACAAAATGTCACTTGGGCAAAGCATTTATCTTCAAATACTTGATGGATGTATTTAACAACATTGTCTATGGCATCAATGGTTGACAGGCTTTTCCTAAAGCCATACTGTGATCCACTTATTAATCCTATGTTATCAAAGTACACAGATAATTGTTGGTAAATTATGCATTCTAGAACTTTTGAGAAAACTGGGACTATGGATATTGGCCTGTAACTTGAGACAGAATTTTTATCTCCTTTTTTATGTACTGGAACTACCCTAGACAGTTTAAGCTCATGAGGGAAAAAACCCTCCAGTATACACTTGTTTATACACTATGTTAGGGGGTACACTATACAGTCTATTACTTTCTTAAGCATGTTACAAGACAGGTCATATATGTCTACGCTGTCTGATGATTTTAACTGCTTCACTATTCTTAACACAAAACCAGGTGAGACCTCAGAAAAATTGAAGGTACTTGTGTTTGTTGATGACCTAGCAATATTTTTTGACAGTAACTGTGATGAGCTGATTTCAGGTTTAATTATAGCACTTCCTACTTCCTCAACTGATTTAATAAAAAAGTCATTAAATTCCTGGGGAGAGATACTAATTTTATCACTTCTTTTATCTTTGGTGACACTATTTATTAGAGTCCATTCTGCTTTGCACTTATTGGTGGATTTCTCAATACTTCTGAGATTGTGTGCTTGTTTGGCTTCCACAATTGCTTTTTTGTACTCATTCCTAGATCTAACATAGGCTAGTTTAGCATGGTCGGTTTTCAGATTTTTATAAATATTGTACAGCAACATAACTTGATTTTTCATAGTAGACAGCTGTTTTGTATACCATGTATTTTGTCTATTTGGAACTTTTGCTTTTAGGACTCTGTCAGTTACTTTGCATTTCTTTATTGGTATGCAGTCATTAAAGTGTCCCAAAAATGCTTTGAGAAACCTATCAAATAGTACCTTTGCTGGCAGATAATTGCTTAGAGTATAATGTGTCTCATCATAACACAGGCCAAACCAATCTCTGTTAGAAAGGGACGTACGAAACCTGTCAATTTTCTCATCTGTGACTGGTCTAGTGACCACAACTTCTGGGACAAGCTTATTTACATAACTCTTATCAGGAGGGAACCTACTTGTATAATTTAAAGATACTGAATCATGATCAGAATATGGAAATACTGTCACAAAACATGATTCTTCTGTTGTTTTAAAATTTACAAAAATATTGTCAAGACATGCATGTTCTCTTGTTGGTTTGTTATTGACTGAATGTAAGTTGCACTGTCTTAGTAGGTTTTGGAGTTCAGTGACAGTACGGTTTTGTGCTGTGACATCGAATTCAGCATTCACATCTCCACCTATCACAATATCATAATGTATCCATCTAGTATCTGTAAGTACATGTAACAGCAGGTCCAGTTTTTCTAAAAATACATTGGTTATACCCTTAGGTGACCTGTACAGGGAAATTACAACTAACTTAAAACTGTCTATTACTATACCAGCAGCTTCAAAGTTCTGTTCATCACACAGAAAATCTAGATCTAATCTATTGAATGTACCACTAAGTGACTTGTTACCATATATTGCCACACCACCTCTTAAATGCAATTTTCTGCAGTAGCTACTGGCTAGAATATAATTATCAAATTTAATAAATGTAAGTTCACTCTCTCTAGCCCAGTGTTCACTTAAACAAAAGATATCAAACTTATTTTCTAATCCAAAGTCATTGACAATAAATTCTTTATCCCTTACTCCTTCAATGTTAAGATAACAGATTATAAAATCAAACCTGTCTTTCTTTACAGATGCACTATTTTGCTGAGAGGCTATTAAATCTCTGGCACTATTTATCTTATGGGCTTCTTCCCCTTGCTGCCTTCTACTAAAAAATCATTTAGACGTAATGGAGGTACAGTTTTCCGTTTGCCCGCTACACTTGATACTGCTTCTACTCTTGGAGGTCTCTTCACGTCTTCTTGTTCATGGCATGATCTAAGTGGATGGGTTCCCACTGTAGGTAGTTCAAATGTTGCTGCAGAATGGACAGTTGGATCACCTGTTGGTACACTTATTGCTGAATATGCTGCCACTTTTGCTGTTTCTGTTATCTTTGTTCCTGAATGAGGTGTTCTACCTGTTGTAACTGTAGTTACAGCTTCCTCTCTCCCAGCACATTCTTTTGTAATCAGTGATACCTGATGTTGTGTTACTGCTGCAACTGGAGTACATGGTAGGGAAGATACTTTGCAGGCATCCTTTACCAGTGGTAGTGGAATAGGATCACTTTTCTTACATCTAGGAGAAACAATATCCACTACCATTTTGATCTTTTGACTGAGCAGCGATTTGCCCCATTTATTTAAATGCATACCATGTGTTGTGAAGTGCTGTCTTTCAAGATCGTCAATACTGAGGAAAAAAGCATTTGAAGTGGTCTTGCAGATCTTTTCATACATCCTGTTTGCTTTTTGGATTTCTCTGTTCACACAAGAAGATTCAGGAAGGTCATGTCTGTGTGGAATGCCTACAACAATAACTTTTTGATCCTCTGTTGTACGTAGCGCATCTCTTAGCACTCTGTTTGCTACTGTTAGTTCATTCTTATATACATCGTTTGCACCGCCCAATATTACAATGCATTCACTTTGTGTCACGTGATTATTGTTTTTATAGTTTTTCAAAACTTCTTTTAGACCTGCTCCAGGTTTCACAACACTTGTCACATTGAGATCCTGCTGGAAACGAAGAATTCCTGCAATTCCTCTTCCGTGGCTGTCAGCCAGCAAAACTGTAGGCCTACTAAAGTTTTTAGGAGTCACTTTGTTTGCAACATCGAGAGAGTTACGTTTTACTGACTTATTGCGCTTTGTAAATTTCCTGTCCGCCGATTCCGATTCGTAGTTTTGGTGTGAGTTGCTTGTTTCAACATTTTTAAGTTCACAATCCGTAATAAGATGTTGAAATCGATTTCTTAACGGAACTTTTAACGCACTGGAAACAAATTTAGGTCTTGCACATTTCTTTGGTTCACTGTACTCTTGAAGTTGACCGAGTTCTTTATGTGATGGGTCAGATAGACTTTTAATAATGTATTCCAACAACAGAGCATGTTCTCTTGTGGCTTTCAGTTCTTTCTGCAGTGATTCGAGTACTATGATTTCACGATTTGCGCGGCACATTTCACTCGCTGCCAGACGTCCGTTACACTTTGTTCCACACGTACACGAGATGTTATCTTCATTTATTTTCGCGAAGCACTGCGAATGATACCAAATATGCAACACTGAACAAATTCTAATGCCACTTGATACGATTTTGTCGCATAACTTGCACCTTATTGACGCTAAATACTCTGTTCTCTCAAGCAAATTTAGAAAAAGTTGTGTAGATAAAAGTGCCAGCCAATAATATGTAACCCTAGTAAGTAAGGCTCTGACTTGTCGAGAAGACTTGAACAAAAAAACTTCTTTTCTAATCAATTGATGTTGGATCCCCAGGAGCCACAGTACTACTCGACAATAACTGATTATAGTATAATGAAGCAAAAGGGAGGAAGTGAAGATTATTTATGAGAACTGGTTCTGATCGAAATGTGAAAGTAGAGAATTGGGCCTAAAGCTCATTGAATACAGATCCACCACCGAAATTACTTCAGTGCTACTTCAGGAAATATTGCACTTAAAACAAAAAGTAATGCAGCATGAAGCATTTGGTGCGTCAGAAGAACTCAATAATGGTAAAAGACTAAGTAAAATAGAATGGAAACGAAAGAATGGTGGCGTATGTGTGTGCTACAAAAGCAAATTTCATTATGGACATAGCAAACTATACCCCTCACTAAAGAATAAGATACAAGTGTGGAAGTGTTAATTATGCAGACTCAATAAGAACAGCAGTCCACATCTCTCAGAGACTTCTGATATTGTTCTTGTTGTTGTTGTGGTCTTCAGTCCTGAGACTGGTTTGATGCAGCTCTCCATGCTACTCTATCCTGTGCAAGCTTCTTCATCTCCCAGTACCTACTGCAACCTACATCCTTCTGAATCTGCTTAGTGTATTCATCTCTTGGTCTCCCTCTACGATTTTTACCCTCCACGCTGCCCTCCAATGCTAAATTGCCCTCGATGCCTCAAAACATGTCCTACCAACCAATTGCCCTCGATGCCTCAAAACATGTCCTACCAACCGATCCCTTCTTCTAGTCAAGTTGTGCCACAAACTTCTCCCCAATCCTATTCAATACCTCCTCATTAGTTACGGTATGTGATCTACCCACCTTATCTTCAGCATTCTTCTGTAGCACCACATTTCGAAAGCTTCTATTCTCTTCTTGTCCAAACTAGTTATCGTCCATGTTTCACTTCCATACACGGCTACACTCCATACAAATACTTTCAGAAACGACTTTCTGACACTTAAATCTATACTCGATGTTAACAAATTTCTCTTCTTCAGAAACGATTTCCTTGCCATTGCCAGTCTACATTTTATATCCTCTCTACTTCGACCATCATCAGTTATTTTACTCCCCAAATAGCAAAACTCCTTTCAAGTGTCTCATTTCCTAATCTAATTCCCTCAGCATCACCCGATTTAATTTGACTACATTCCATTATCCTCGTTTTGCTTTTGTTGATGTTCATCTTATATCCTCCTTTCAAGACACTGTCCATTCCGTTCAACTGCTCTTCCAAGTCCTTTGCTGTCTCTGACAGAATTACAATGTCATCGGCGAACTTCAAAGTTTTTACTTCTTCTCCATGAATTTTAATACCTACTCCGAATTTTTCTTTTGTTTCCTTTACTGCTTGCTCAATATACAGATTGAATAACATCGGGGAGAGGCTACAACCCTGTCTCACTCCTTTCCCAACCACTGCTTCCTTTCATGCCCCTCGACACTTATAACTGCCATCTAGCTTCTGTACAAATTGTAAATAGCCTTTCGCTCCCTGTATTTTACCCCTGCCACCTGTAGAATTTGAAAGAGAGTATTCCAGTCAACATTGTGAAAAGCTTTCTCTAAGTCTACAAATGCTAGAAACGTAGGTTTGCCTTTTCTTAATCTTTCTTCTAAGATAAGTCGTAAGGTTAGTATTGCCTCACGTGTTGCAACATTTCTACGGAATCCAAACTGATGTTCCCCGAGGTCCGTTTCTACCAGTTTTTCCATTCGTCTGTAAAGAATTCGCGTTAGTATTTTGCAGCTGTGACTTATTAAACTGATAGTTCGGTAATTTTCACATCTATCAACACCTGCTTTCTTTGGGATTGGAATTATTATATTCTTCTTGAAGTCTGAGGGTATTACACCTGTCTCATACATCTTGCTCACCGGTTGGTAGAGTTTTGTTAAGACTGGCTCTCCCAAGGCCGTCAGTAGTTCTAATGGAATGTTGTCTACTCCCGGGGCCTTGTTCTGATATAAACATCGCAAATAAGTGCTCTCCAGTCATACAAGTGAAAACAGCTCTAAGGATTATAGTGTTTACAGCGACGAAACCCTTTCATCACAATTTATTTGTTAAGGCACACTTAGTGGACGTACGGCAGACACTCAAATAGGTGGTGCTAAAGGTGAATAACAGAGCTGAAGATAATCATTCCGATCAACATGCAGCTGCTGCCCAACACCATCACCCACAATCTCAAAGCTCCAAGGAAGAAAAATCAAGAAGGAAACTGATGCTTATTACCGACAGCCATGGGCGCGGAATCGCCTCTCAGATACTATACGAAGCGTCTACAACTACTGCTGCTACAGGATTCTTCAAACCAGGTGCAAGTTTAACTGATTTGAGGAAACATGCAAACTCTGGAGAAGTCGGAAAGTTATCCACAAATGATTATGATGTGGTAATTGGAGGATCGAACGATATCTTTAAAAGCGAAACATCAAATGCCTGTCAGGAACAAAAGGAATGTTTGAATCACTTAACTCATACTAACGTTGTTGTTCTCAAGATCCCGCATCGTCATGATCTGCCACAATGGTCATGCTTGAATCATGAAATACCTGCTGCTAATGATCAATATGAATCAATTGGTATATACAGGTACTTCAAAAACGTTGCTGTAATGAATATAAACAATATTGACCACCGATTTCACACGGCTCATGAACTGCATCTATATGACCTGGGAAAACGACTTGTAGCGAATAAAGTACTGAGTGAAATAGGAAATAAGTCTCAAGAGGTAATCACGCAGTCAATATCGTTAGACGAACATCAGCAATCTGTTTCTAAGGTTCTGTAGGCTAAATGTTAAGACTGGTGATAATCCAAGGTGTAATAAAGAGTCCGAGTTTATAGGGGGATGCTAAGCTATCGAAGTGTAGCTACGAACCAAGAAATACCAGTAGCAGTAAACTCTGTGTGTTCCACCAAAACATCAGTGGTCTCAGAAACAAACTGGAGCTTCTAAATCTCGACATTATTGACGCTGAATCTCTAAACCATGCACAAGTAACATGTCTCACAGAAAGCCATATGACAAATGGAGCTGAAATACCACAAATTGGTGGATACTCACCAGCAGAAAGCTATTGCAGATCCATAAAGGAGAAAGGATGGACTGCAGTCTATGTTAAAACTAGTCTGAAATATAAATCCCTAGACATAAGTACTTACAGTGTAGATTCTCACCCACAGCCTGTGAAAGCGAAATTACTATAAATAATAAGTCAGTTACAATTTTGTCAGTTTACAGGGCTTCTGCAAGGAAAATATGTATCTTTTTAAACCATATGGAACAAATTTTGTACCAGATATATTCAAAACGCAAGGATTTAATTATCATGGGTGGTACTTCTTAACTACAAATAACAACTGAAGAGAACAAGAGCACCTGATGGAATCATTTAACCTAACTCCAATCCCAAAGAAAGCAGGTGTTGACAGATGTGAAAATTACCGAACTATCAGTTTAATAAGCCACGGCTGCTAAATACTAACATGAATTCATTACAGACGAATGGAAAAACCGGTAGAAGCCGACCTCAGGGAAGATCAGTTTGGATTTCTTAGAAATATTGGAACACGTGAGGCAATACTGACCCTAGGACTTATCTTATAAGATAGATTAAGGAAAGGCAACCGCACATTTCTAGCATTTGTAGACTTAGAGAAAGCTTTTGACAATGTTGACTGGAATACTTTCCTTCAAATTCTGAAGGTGGCAGGGGTAAAATACAGGGAGCGAGAGGCTATTGACAATTTGTACAGAAACCGGATGGCAGTTATAAGGGTTGAGGGGCATGAAAGGGAAGCAGTGGTTGAGAAGTGTGTGAGACAGGGTTGTAGCCTATCCCCAATGTTATTCAATCTGTATATTGAGCAAGCAATAAAGGAAACAAAAGAAAAATTCGGAGTAGGAATTTAAATCCATGGAGAAGAAATAAAAACTTTGAAGTTCGCCAATGACATTGTAATTCTGTCAGAGACAGCAAAGGACGTGGGAGAGCAGCTGAACAGAATGGGCATGGTCTTGAAAGGAGGATATAAGATGAACATCAAAAAAAGCAAAACGAGAATAATGTAATAAAGTCGATTTAAATTGAGTGATGCTGCGGGAATTAGATTAGGAAATGAGACGCTTAAAGTAGTAAATGAGTATTGCTATTTGGGGATCAAAATAAATTGTATTGTATTTTTATTGATCCAGGCAATCATAGTATTGTACAGCCGTACATATGATATTGGATAGGTCAAGAGAGCTATTTACAAGTAATTTTTACAAATTGATTTTTACATTATTTTGTACCAAGGAAATTATCTATCTTAAACAAAACAGTTAATAAAAATCATAGAAATGTAAGGTTGTACATACGATATTGGATAGGTCAAGGGAACATATTTACAGGTAATATTTAATAAATTGATTTTACATTATTTTGCAATGATGAAGTTAGCTATCTTTAACAAAACAGTAAATACAAATGTTGTGTGGTAGAATACAAACAGCCAATACAAACGTAATAGTAAAGTAGTCCAGTGTATTTCATAGACATGCACAGTATATAATTTTCAGACCTAATTGAACATTTATCATATTTTTTACATTTTTAATCCCTTTCAAAAAAATGATCAACTGCATAAAAGCAGTGGTCCAAGAGATATTTTTTTAACTTATGTGTGAAGGCTCTTGGGTTCTTTGTTGCTTTGATTTCGTTGGGTAAATTATTATACATTTGTATCCCAACATTTAAAACACTTTTTTGGTAGCAGGTAGTTCTGGACTGAATCATATGTAGGTCAGATTGCTGCCTTGTTGCATAGTTATGAATATCTCCATTGAATTTTAGTGTGCAGTCATTGTTTAACAGGTATGACTTGGCAAATGAGACGATATTATAAATGTAAGCAGAGGGCAGTGTCATAATGCCATTTGTTTTGAAATGTTGTCTTGGATTACATATAATGCATATTGCCTTTTTTTGCATTTTGAAAATATATCTACCTCCAGGTGAGTTCCCCAAAATATGATTCCATACTGTAATGTAGAATGGAAGTAAGCATGCATAAGAACAGATTTTGTGACTGATTTTTTGAGTATCCTTAAAATGTAACACACAGTTGAGAGCTTTTTTGAGATATAATTTGTGTGAGTCTCCCACTTAAGATTTTCTGCAAGCCATATGCCAAGAAACTTGACAGAGTCCACACACATAAGCTCTTGGTTATTTAGAATCACATCAGGCATTTCTTGTTTTTGGGATGAGAGTCTGAAGTTGATGTACGTTGTTTTCTGTATGTTTATAATCAGTTTGTTCTCGTTGAACCATTTGTGACGACATAAGTGGTTTAGTTCCTTGGTTGTGATCCTCTGTATCAGTACCCGTTATTAGTATACTTGTGTCATCGGCAAATAGTGTGGTATGTCCTGTAGCAAACTTTGTGCTTATATCATCAATGTATAGCAGAAACAGTGTGGGTCCCAGGATTGAGCCTTGTGGCACACCATATCTAATAGGCATTGTGTCAGAGGAGTGGACAGTAGATTGATGGGTGGTTGTATTCTTTTTTTCAAAATTAATTTCAACTTTTTGAAATCTGTTGACAGGTAAGATTCTAACCATTTGTTTGCAATTCCTCTTATACCTTTTTGCTAACTTCTTAAGGAGTATGGTATGGTCAATTACATCAAAGGCTTTGGATAAATCTATAAAGATACCAGTAGTGATTTCCTTATTATCCAGTGCTTTTAAGGTTCTGTTGAGATACGCATAAATAGCTGTGGTAGTTGTCTTTTGCTTTCTAAAGCCATGCTGGTGTTTTGTCAATAAGGATAGTTTATTAGTAAAGTCTTCCAATCTGGTGTAAAATAATTTTTCAAATATTTTTGAGAATGAGCTGAGTATTGCTATGGGCCTGTAATTGGCTACATCATTTTTAGAGCCCTTTTTGTGAAGTGGGGTGATTTTAGAAGTGTTTAGTAGGTCAGGGAAAACTCCATTTGTAAAGGATGCCTTTATTATGTGGGTTAGGGGTTCTACAATGGATTATCCACATTTCTTTACAATTAAATCAGGAATATTGTCACTACCACTGGAGTACTTATTCTCTAGTCCTTTTATAGCTTTAAGTACTTCAGTATTGGAGACTTTGTGAAGAAACATTGATGCCTGTACTGGTATGGTTTCTATTAGTGTTTGGTGTTGAGTATTTGGTCTGCGGCAGTTGTTCTTTATCAGGTTTTCTGCTATTTTGCTAAAATAGTCATTAAAACCATTTACTATTTTTTGGGGATCTGATGTGACTTCATCATTTAGGTTTAGTTTTAATATTTTGTTTATAACATGCTGCTTACTGTTTGTTTCATTTTTTACAACTGTCCACAAACCTTTCATTTTATTGATAGACTCCTTTATAAATTTATCATTGTATAATTTTTTTACTTGTTGGATAACTTTCCTGTACATTGCAAAATAGGTCTAACAATATGACCTAAACTGATCATCGACGTCGTGGTGTTTCATGTGATTTTTTAAGTCACGCTTTTTTTGGCTGGAAATCCTCATCCCTTTTGATACCCATGAGTTTGTGTGTTTGTTTCCGATTTTCCTGGATTTCAGTGGAAATGCAGTATTGAAGTGGTGGAGAAATGTTCCATGGAAGGAATTAAATATGTAGTTTACATCGTTTTCTTTATAGACCTCTGCCCAGTTTTCAGCCCTTAACAGATAGTTAAAAAGCCTTATATTATCATCATTAAATTGCCTTTGCATTTTAGTTATTGTGGGATATTGTCCTATGTAATTTAAATTCGCTTTTAGTATTTGGGCTTCATGGTCACTGTAACCTGTGCTGATGACTTCGATTGAGTGGTGTAGTTTGTCTGCGTTTATGAAAATCTGATTTAGAACTGTTTTTGAATTTTTTGTGATGTGTGTTTACAGTTGGGGGTAGGTTGAATGAATTTGTAATATTCAACAATTCATCTTTGTTTTTTCCAGGTGCGAGGAAGTCAATATTAAAGTCTCCACTTATTAATAGTTTTTTGTTTAGTGAGTGAATTTTTGTGAGTAGTGCTTCGAGGGAGTGTTTGAACGTTTGGATGTTCCAATCAGGTGCTCTATATACATTCAGTATCAATAGGTTATAGTCTGTTAAGATAGTTAAGGAGAATTCAAAGTCTGTTTCTATTTGCATATTATCGTACTTTGTGAGGCTTTCGTATCTTAAATATTTTTGACATAGATTGCTGTACCACCTCCCTTACTTTTGTTCCAACAAGAATAACCAGCTAGAGTAAATTCGCCAAGTGGGGTTCTTTTAATTTTGTCTTCTGTTAACCAGAGTTCAGTAATACAGAGAACATGTAAGTGTGGCTTTGTTATTAGGATGAGATCTATTTCTAGTAACTTATTAAACATTGACTGCACATTATGATGTAATATTTTAAAGGATAATGGTGACTGTTTTCCAATGGAATGATTTTTGACACCACTCACCGGGTTTTCTTGTAGTTTTGGTTCATGGAAATTTGCTCTGCACCTGTTTTCCTTTGGTTTGGTGCTAGCAGGGAGCTACTGGTGTTCTTGCCCATAAAAAATCCTGGCTGTAGGCTGGAGGTCTGCGTTTTCGTGTTGAAGATCTTGTCACAGTTTCCAGTGGTACTGATTTGGAGTGTGGCTGCACATTTTTTGCTGTTTCCACTTGGATGTCGTGGGCTGACTGATTTGTGGCACTTGACGAGATATTTGCATAGGATATTGGTGGTGACTTAGTGCTGACTGTGGATACCTTCTTCTTTTCTAAAACTGTTTCTGGTGTTTTCCTTGATGGCCCTGACTGCATATTCACTTTTGTTGTTGTTACTGATGGCTCTTCATCTCCTGGTGTTGCTGTTGGTTCAGCTGCAGTATTGCTCATTCTTCTGAGATTGTCCACCAAATTAGCTTCATGGGACCACATATATGTTTGATGTCCTGGTGTAACACGTTTTATGGCACTTCATGTCACCAGTGGACTTTTGATGGCATTCAGCAGATTAACACACAGTTTCTTTTTCCCATTTTTATGTAAGTGAAGCCCATACCTGGTGAAGTCTTTCCGTTGGAGGAAGGTATTTACATCTAAAACTCTGATGTGTTCACTGTAAGATGCCTTCTGCATCAAGTAACTGTTCATTTGGTAGATTTTGCAGTTTTCATTTGGCATGTCATTTCTATACGGTATTGTGCATAGAATTAGTTGTGTGTGCCTAATTTTTGCGATCGTTTCATCTAGTGATGTCATAAAACCACATTTTGATCCATTAATATCGTCTGCACCAGCTAAGACGACAACATAATCATTTTGTCCTAGACTAGACGTTTTGTTTTGTATATTGCATGTTGTTTCTTTGAATATAGCATTTAGCTTTATCAAAGATGTAAATTTATAGCTGGTTGTTGAAATTTCGTTCAATACTTTTGCACAGTTCCTACTGTGACTATCTGAAAGTAACAGTACCTGTGTTTGTTATTTGTAAGCTGACTCATGTTCATGTTTGTTTTCAACTTACTGCAGTCATTATTCTTAACCATTTTTAAATTACACGAGAAGTGTTAAGAAGCACTTTGTAGATTACCTTTATTTACTGTTTCACATTTTTCATGTTCACTCTTACCTTTGTTTACTGTTTCACATTTTTCATGTTCACTCTTCTTCAATGGAGCGTCATTTCTTTTGTTAGTACAAATATTTAAAACGTCATCACTATACAGATTTCGAACTTTTTCCTTATGTGGCGGTTCAGAAAGGTTTTTGATCATGCTTTCCAGTAGCAGAGCATGTTGTCTTGTGGCTTAAAGTTCTTTCTGCAATGTCTCTAATACATTGGTTTCGCAATTTTTACGATACATTCCAGTCGCGTCTAGATAACCGTTGCACTTTGTTCCACAAGCACACGATATGTTTTCGAGATTTACTTTCGCAAAGCAGTGTGGATGATACCACGCATGCATCACTGGGCAAGTTCTAATACCGCTTTTTACTATTTTATCACACAATATGCAATTTGTAGACACTAAATACTCATAGTTTACCTAGCGATTTATTACTACATCAACGCGCGCCGCCATCTGATGACGGTAGAAGTAGTTGTTGTTGTCTTCAGTCCTGAGACTGGTTTGATGCAGCTCTCCATGCTACTCTATCCTGTGCAAGCTTCTTCATCTCCCAGTACCTACTGCAACCTACATCCTTCTGAATCTGCTTAGTGTATTCATCTCTTGGTCTCCCCCTACGATTTTTACCCTCCACGCTGCCCTCCAATACTAAACTGGTGATCCCTTGATGCCTCAGAACATGTCCTACCAACCGATCCCTTCTTCTGGTCAAGTTGTGCCACAAACTTCTCTTCTCCCCAATCCTATTCAATACTTCCTCATTAGTTATGTGATCTACCCATCTAATCTTCAGCATTCTTCTGTAGCACCACATTTCAAAAGCTTCTATTCTCTTCTTGTCCAAACTATTTACCGTCCATGTTTCACTTCCATACATGGCTACACTCCATACAAATACTTTCAGAAATGACTTCCTGACACTTAAATCTATACTCGATGTTAACAAATTTCTCTTCTTCAGAAACGCTTTCCTTGCCATTGCCAGTCTACATTTTATATCCTCTCTACTTCGACCATCATCAGTTATTTGGCTCCCCAAATAACAAAACTCCTTTACTACTTTAAGTGTCTCATTTCCTAATCTAATACCCTCAGCATCACCCGACTTAATTCGACTACATTCCATTATCGTTGTTTTGCTTTTGTTGATGTTCATCTTATATCCTCCCTTCAAGACACCATCCATTCCGTTCAACTGCTCTTCCAAGTCCTTTGCTGTCTCTGACAGAATTACAATGTCATCGGCGAATCTCAAAGTTTTTATTTCTTCTCCATGGATTTTAATACCTACTCCGAATTTTTCTTTTGTTTCCTTTACTGCTTGCTCAATATACAGATTGAATAACATTGGGGAGAGGCTACAACCCTGTCTCACTCCCTTCCCAACCGCTGCTTCCCTCTCATGCCCCTCGACTCTTATAACTGCCATCTGGTTTCTGTACAAATTGTAAATAGCCTTTCGCTCCCTGTATTTTACCCCTGCAACCTTTAGAATTTGAAAGAGAGTATTCCAGTCAACATTGTCAAAAGCTTTCTCTAAGTCTACAAATGCTAGAAACGTAGGTTTGCCTTTCCTTAATCTTTCTTCTAAGATAAGTCGTAAGGTCAGTATTGCCTCACGTGTTCCAGTATTTCTACGGAATCCAAACTGATCTTCCCCGAGGTCGGCTTCTACTAGTTTTTCCATTCGTCTGTAAAGAATTCGTGTTAGTATTTTGCAGCTGTGGCTTATTAAACTGATTGTTCGGTAATTTTCACATCTGTCAACACCTGCTTTCTTTGGGATTGGAATTATTATATTCTTCTTGAAGTCTGAGGGTATTTCGCCTGTTTCATACATCTTGCTCACCAGATAGTAGAGTTTTGTCAGGACTGGCTCTCCCAAGGCCGTCAGTAGTTCTACTGGAATGTTGTCTACTCCGGGGGCCTTGTTTCGACTCAGGTCTTTCAGTGCTCTGTCAAACTCTTCACGCAGTATCGTATCTCCCATTTCATCTTCATCTAAATTCTCTTCCATTTCCATAATATTGTCCTCAAGTACATCGCCCTTGTATAGACCCTCTATATACTCCTTCCACCTTTCTGCTTTCCCTTCTTTGCTTAGAACTGGGTTTCCATCTGAGCTCTTGATGTTCATACAAGTGGTTGTCTTATCTCCAAAGGTCTCTCTAATTTTCCTGTAGGCAGTATCTATCTTACCCCTAGTGAGATAAGCCTCTACATCCTTACATTTGTCCTCTAGCCATCCCTGCTTAGCCATTCTGCACTTCCTGTCGATCTCATTTTTGAGACGTTTGTATTCCTTTTTGCCTGCTTCATTTACTGCATTTTTATATTTTCTCCTTTCATCAATTAAATTCAATATTTCTTCTGTTACCCAAGGATTTCTACTAGCCCTCGTCTTTTTACCTACTTGATCCTCTGCTGCCTTCACTACTTCATCCCTCAAAGCTACCCATTCTTCTTCTACTGTATTTCTTTCCCCCAGTCCTGTCAATTGTTCCCTTATGCTCTCCCTGAAACTCTGTACAACCTCTGGTTCTTTCAGTTTATCCAGGTCCCATCTCCTTAAATTCCCACCTTTTTGCAGTTTCTTCAGTTTTAATCTACAGGTCATAACCAATAGATTGTGGTCAGAGTCCACATCTGCCCCTGGAAATGTCTTACAATTTAAAACCTGGTTCCTAAATCTCTGTCTTACCATTATATAATCTATCTGATACCTTTTAGTATCTCCAGGGTTCTTCCATGTATACAACCTTCTATCATGATTCTTAAACCAAGTGTTAGCTATGATTAAGTTGTGCTCTGTGCAAAATTCTACCAGGCGGCTTCCTCTTTCATTTCTTAGCCCCAATCCATATTCACCTACTACGTTTCCTTCTCTCCCTTTTCCTACACTCGAATTCCAGTCACCCATGACTATTAAATTTTCGTCTCCCTTCACTATCTGAATAATTTCTTTTATTTCATCATACATTTCTTCAATTTCTTCGTCATCTGCAGAGCTAGTTGGCATATAAACTTGTACTACTGTAGTAGGTGTGGGCTTCGTATCTATCTTGGCCACAATAATGCGTTCACTATGCTGTTTGTAGTAGCTTACCCGCATTCCTATTTTCCTATTCATTATTAAACCTACTCCTGCATTACCCTTATTTGACTTTGTGTTTATAACCCTGTTGTCACCTGACCAGAAGTCTTGTTCCTCCTGCCACCGAACTTCACTAATTCCCACTATATCTAACTTTAACCTATCCATTTCCATTTTTAAATTTTCTAACCTACCTGCCCGATTAAGGGATCTGACATTCCACGCTCCGATCCGTAGAACGCCAGTTTTCTTTCTCCTGATAACGACATCCTCTTGAGTAGTCCCCGCCCGGAGATCCGAATGGGGGACTATTTTACCTCCGGAATATTTTACCCAAGAAGACGCCATCATCATTTAATCATACAGTAAAGCTGCATGCCCTCGGGAAAAATTACGGCCGTAGTTTCCCCTTGCTTTCAGCCGTTCGCAGTACCAGCACAGCAAGGCCGTTTTGGTTAATGTTACAAGGCCAGATCAGTCAATCATCCAGACTGTTGCCCCTGCAACTACTGAAAAGGCTGCTGCCCCTCTTCAGGAACCACACGTTTGTCTGGCCTCTCAACAGATACCCCTCCGTTGTGGTTGTACCTACGGTACGGCTATCTGTATCGCTGAGGCACGCAAGCCTCCCCACCAACGGCAAGGTCCATGGTTCATGGGGGGGGGGGGGGTAGAAGTAGAGAGGATATAAAATGTAGAATGTCAATGGCAACGAAAGCAATTCTGAAGAAGAGAGATATGTTAACATCGAGTATAGATGTAAGTGTCAGGAAATCTTTTCTGAAAGTATTTGTGTGGAGCGTAGCCATGTATGGAAGTGAAACATGGACGATAAATAGTTTAGACAAGAAGAGAAGAGAAGCTTTCGAAATGTGGTGCTACAGAAGAATGCTGAAGATTAGATGGGTAGATCACATAACTAATGAGGAGGTATTGAATGGGATTGGGTAGAAGTTTGTGGTACAACTTGACTAGAAGAAGGGATCGGTTAGTAGGGTATATTCTGAGGCATCAAGGGATCACCGATTTAGTATTGGACGGCAGTGTGGAGGGTAAAAATCGCAGAGGGAGACCAAGAGATGAATACACTAAACAGATTCAGAAGGATGTAGGTTGCCGTAGGTACTGGGAGATGAAGAAGCTTGCACAGGATAGAGTAGGATGGAGAGTTGCATCAAACCAGTCTCTGGACTGAAGACCACAACAACAACAACATCTGTCAAAAATATACTCAGCCTCAGAGTACCAGGGATTTATAATATTCATTGCAATTATGCAGGGCAGTTGCTAATTGCTGTGTTGAACATTGCCATCTTAAGTATACAAACATTAAAAACATCAGTTCTACAGACAGGGATTCAGGCCCACAATTCTAACTGGTGACCGTCAGTGATTAGGGAAGGAATAGAAATTGGACTGTATGGTCACAACTACAGAAGACACTGGTAACACATTTAGCGATTTATTTATTTATTTGCTATTGTTTTTAGTTGTAGCTACATATAACAACAGATCAAAGGTCACATGTAAGTTAATATATATGTATGTGAAACACAATATTTTAACACAATTTCAAATGCAGTAGTATAACTACAGCAATGCATGGAAACATGTACTTGAGGCAGAAAAATTGCCGAGGAAAACTCTACATAGTTTTACATTTACACACATATCTTGCAAGTCACCATATGGTGTCTGGCACAGGGTATCTTGTACAACTACTAGTCATTTTATTTCCCCAGAGTTTTTAAATTGATATCTTGAAAACCAAGATGATTTTATTCATTTCGTGTCCTGTTCCACTCACAAATAAAGCAAGGGAAAACTAGGCATGTGATCTACAAGCTAAGCTGCAACCACTGTGCTGCATTCTATGTGGGCATGCACCAACAATTAGTCTGTTCACATGAATGGCCACTGACAATGTGTGTCCAAGAAAGAAGTGAACAACCCTGTTGCTGAACACACTGCCAAACATGACATCCTTCTTTTCAATGACTGCTTCATAGCCTGTGTCATCTGGATCCTTCCCACCAACACCAGGTTTTCTGAATGACATAGTTGGAAACTCTCCCTACAATATATCCTATGTTCCTGTAACTCTCTTGGTCTCGACCTTCATTAGTCACTGTCCTCGCACATCCAGCCTCTTGCCTATTTGACTCCAGCACTACACAGCCATCATCCCACCATCACAGTCATTCTTTTTACTTCTCTCATTTTCTGGTACTTCCCACCCTTCCTGCCCAGATCACCATCTAACCTGCAGCACTTCACTGTCTGCCACCCCTACTACCATACTGTCCCTCCCCCACCCCATTCCAGCCTCCTCCTTACCCCCACCCAGTCGCCTCTCCCATCGTGCACTGGTGTTGCTGATCGCAGTGTGGCTTCAGTTGCCAGAGACTGCTGTTTGTTTGTGTGTGTGTGTGTGTGTGTGTGTGTGTGTGTGTGTGTGTGTGTGTCTATTGCTGATGAAGGCCTTAATGGCTGAAAGCTTTATTTATGACATGTTCTATTCATTTCCTTATATGAACAACTGTTGTAATTTATATATACTTCATTAGTTAATGTCACATATTTTTAGTTAAACCCTAAGGTACAACATGATGTACAGACAGTTCTCTCTTTGTGGTCCATTATGTAGTTTCGAGTGACTTGGTCGATGTACACTAAATTATTTGTGTGTATTTAGTGTGATAAATTACCCACCACAGCTCTCAATGAAAAACACTGAAAGCCACTGGACATTATGCAAGTAGTGTACGCACTGCCATCTGCCCGCGACGTAGAAGAATAGATTAGAGTTTAACTTAAATGCCGCCTGACGTCCACATGAGTTTCCATACTGTACTTCTGTATATACTTGTCAAACAAACTCACAGTTGTGACAGATTGTTACACAGTTTAAACAAAACTATAAGTTATAATGTTCTCACATAATAACACATTTAGACGGTTGGATCCCCTCATTCGAAGATGACAGATTGCAGAGCCTGGGCTACCCTCAGAGACAAATCTCTGTTTTCGAATCTGTTGTTGCTGTTGGTGTTGCTGTCTGTCTGTGTGCCTGCTGGCCCTAGACGTCCGCCCTCCAGGGCCGCCACCCTGTGCTCGCTGCTGCTGTAGCCATCCGTCCATCCGCCGTCCACCTGTCTGCTCGCCGCCACCGCCCGAGGATTCTGGGCCACGCCATTTTGGCCGTCGTCGTCCTGCCACTGCTGCCCGGAGGGATTCACCGGACCGCTTTCATCACCTGCCAGAGGGGCTGTCGCCTCCTCACACTGATGGCTCCTTCACCGCTGCCATCGTTTCTCATTTCCTGCCACCACCGCCATCACCACCGTCACTGTCATCTCCACTGCCGTCTTCACCCCCCTCTCATATGCTGCCAACATGTCCCACCCTACCATGTCTATCATTTTCACCTCCCCCTCAGCTGTTCCAACCACCATCACATGGAACTCATCTGCCACCCCCATCCCCATCCTTCTTTCCCTCCCAGTCCACCCCACTCTTGCGGCGTTTTCGGCTGTAACTACCCCCAACTCTCCCTCCCCTGTCGCTGTCGCCCCATCACCATCTGCAGACTTACCACCTCTCCCTGCACCACCTTCAACAGGCTCCAATCCAGCAAGGTTTTCGGCTCACTGCTCCACGGTCTCTGTGCCACCTACACCCCCACCCTCTGCGTCATCTGCCCCTCAGGGAGACCTGCCCCCCGCCATCTCCCTCTGCAACCCATCCACCAGCCTCCTCTCCACCCTGTCCTGTCCATGAAACCTTCCAAACGCCCTAATGTTTACCCTTCCCCTGCAATCTCCACAAAGAAAACCCCTGATCCCCGTGACCCACCATGCCCCATGGACGCGACCATGACTCCCACCTATGCCACACCTACCACACCTGCCACCCTCACCTTTGTCCTCTCCAATCCTGACCCTCAATTCGTCGATGCCCACACCCTCACCCTGGCCATACTTAAATACTTCCCCAATGCCCCCATCTCCCTTCTCATTCCTCGCAAGGACTCGGATCTCATTAAATCCCCAAATCCCACATATCCAATTTGGCTAAAAGCCACACTCACCCCCTACCACACACCGTCCTCTCCCTGACAGCCTCAAACCCCCGACGCCTGCCAACCTTCACCGCCATGATCACGAAGCTTAGCCCTGTGGTGACAAAGGCTGACGTGTTGGAGGAACTCAACTTCCAGCCCAACATCCATATCCGCTCGGCCCGTCGCATCTTTAACGATGCCTGGCCAACTTATCTAATGCAGATATTCACTGAATCCTCATCCTCTGTTGACCACTTCCTTACAGAGGGAGCCCTCATTTAAAATCGCCATCACAAAGTGGACCCCTCCCAGTCCAACTACAATGCCTCAACTACAATGACCATGTTACCTCCGCCTGCAACAACCCCCCTACCTGTCCCCACTGCAAAGCTTCACATTTCTTAAAGAACTGCCCCAACCTCATCTCTCCCCCCCTCCTGCAACACCTGTAATGAACCCCATCCTAACTACTCCTCGAAGTGTAAAGCGGAATCTCCTCCTGTCACCCCTGAGCTCACCATCCCATTGATGACCCCATCCACCCCAGCAACTACCTCCGCTCTCCCCCTACTGCAGAGGACATCATCCATTTCATCACCATTGTGCTTCAAAACATCTACCCGCTCCCACACGCTTTCCCAAATCGCCCCCTCTGCCCGTTCCATCTTACCACCTATGCCACCTACTCCCACAACCAGGCCCACTTCACCTTCACCCCACTCACCACCCTTGTCTAACTCTCCCCTTGCATGGCGCAACACCACTACAGTATCCTGTACCATAATATCCGCTCCCTGCCAACCTACAAACTCCTCTTCCTCCACACCCTCCGTCAGCACTGCGTGGATGCCTTAATCTGAAATGAAACCTTCCTTCAACCCCATATCTGCATCTCCACAGCTCCTTATAGCCTTCACTGCACCAATAACCCATACCCTCTGGTGCGTGGCGGTGTTGCTATAGGCCACCTCAAGCACCTCCCTGTTTGGCCCCAACCTCTCCTCAACAATCCTGCCAAGCATCTCACTCTCAGCCTCTTCTTTCCCATCCTTACCGTCACCTGTGCCACCATTTATGTCCGCCCGCAAACCCTCACCCCTTACGATTTTCTGGCCCACATTTATCGTATCTTCTCCACCTACTTGATTGCCGCTGACCACAATGTCCACAGCCGTGCTCCTGCCGACCTCTAGCAGTGGCATTGGTTTATCACCACCCTCCAGGGAGACCTGGTTCCCCTCCCCAGTACACTCGACCCGAATCCAACACCACTACTGACCTCCTGAGGCACATTACTGAAGATGTCCTTGATCTCATTGGCAGTGACCATGCTTCCGTTCTTCTCACTATCTCTAATGGTCTCCTTCCCCACCCAGCTCCTCGCCCTGACATCCCTCCTAAACTCGTCCATGATTACTCCAGTGCCAACTGGGATGCCTACCGGGACTCCATTCACAACCAGGTCGAAGACCACGACCTTACCCTCCAATCTCCTGATGATATCTCCTTCACTGCTGCCTTCCTGCACCAAACTGTGTCTGACGCCATCGCCACCCATATCGCTACAAAAGCCATCCACCTTCACTGCCCAGCCCTGCCCCCAAAGGCCATCCTTCTCCTTTGTGGATCCTGCCTGATGTTTTTTCCATCCCAGATGATCCCCAGTTTATTCCCTTTCCTGACGTCATCGACTGTACGGATACCTCTGTTCCTCCCCTTGCTCATAGCTTCCAGTCCTTGGGCCACACACCACCATCTGAATTTGACTCTCCCATCACTACACAGGACATCAGCCTCACACTTCACACTAAACACAACACTGCTCCCGGCCACGACTGCGTTACCTACCGCCACCTCAAACACTGCCCTCCCTCATTTCTTGCAGTCCTTGCCAACCTCTACAACGTAATCCTTGCCACTGGCTTCTGTGGAAAACCTCCCACATCCTGATATTCTCCAAACCCAACAAGTCTCCATCTCATGCCTCTTCCTATCACCCTATATGTCTGACCTCAGTGTTCAGGAAGCTCCTGGAATCCATCCTTACCTGGCGCATCCATCACCACCTCCACTAACACCACCTACTCCCCAACACCCAATGTGGATTTCTACCTTCCTTCTCTGCCGATGACCAACTCCTATGCCTCACTCATCCCCTCTCCCTCCAGCGTAACTCCTGTCGCTCCGACCTTGAAAAGGCCTAAAACCATCTCTGGCAACCCGGTCTCGTGTTTAAACGCCAAACCTGTCCTGTCAACTATATCCATCTGACTGCCTTCTTCCTCTCCCGCCGCCCCTCCTATGTTACCATCCATAATTCTGATTCCCGTACTTTCTACCCCTCTGCGGGTGTGCCCCAGGGCTCTGTCCTCTCCCTTCTCCTCTACCTTCTATACACTGCAGATATGCCCCACCCCCTCTCCAGTTCACCTCCTGCAATATGCCGATGACCTTTTTGCCACATGGTGTAACCAGTGGCTCCTGAAAATCAATCCTTCCAAGACCCACACAATCATTGTAGGCTGTATCATTCGCTCCTTCCAGCTCTTTGATTTCTCCCTTACCATCTGCGCCCAATCTGTCCGTCTCTCCCCAACCCTCACCTACCTGGGCCTCACCCTTGACCGTCACCTAACCTGGGTCCCTCATATCCAATCTATCCAATACAAAGACCACAACCATCTCCATCTCCTCAAACTCCTCTCAGGCTGGGCATGGGGGTTGAACCCCTCTGCCATCCTCCACACCTACAAAATCCATCCCATCCTCTGTTATGCTAGTCCCACCTGGATATTGCCCCCCCCCCAAATTCTGTAAGTCCCTCCAGATTCTTGAGCACAATGCACCCTGCCTCGCCTTCCGTATACGCCTCCCATCCCCCACACAGATCCTCTACAATCTGATTCCTTTCCCCCATCTGCTCTATTTCCCCGAACATATTCACAAACTCTACAACTCCCACCACCTTGATCCCTCTCATCCCCTGGTTGCACCTCTCTCCTCCAACCCCCACCCGCTGCCGTGCCTTCACCATTTTGTCCCCCTACCCTCCATCTCTACACCCTTCATCTCCTTTCCCAAGGTGGCTTCCGTCTACTACCCCTCCTGGATGATACCCCCTCCCTCCATTTATCCCTCCTATCAACTCTTATCCTCACCTCCCCCTCCCTTCCTCTGTCCTTTTCCCGGGCTCCCTCTCGCCCCCTTCCATCCTGTTTTTTCCCAGTCTACCCTCTTTCTGCCTCCCTTCTCTCCCCCGAGTCCTTTTGCACCCCCCTCCTCTGCCTTTCCCCATTCCCTTTCGTGTCTGCCCTGCCCCCCTTTTGAGTTCTTTCCATCTGTTAGTCCCCACCCCACTTCGTTTTTCCACTCCTTCCCTCTTCTTTCCCCCTCATCTGTCGCAGTCGCCCCCCCCCCCCCCCCGTTGCCCCCATCTGCCACTCGGCTGTGATGTGTCCTCTTCATGCCGATTTTTTAGTGCAGTGTTTACAGAGTGTGTTAAGTGTTGTGTATCTTTTCCGAAGTGTTGCAAACGGAAATCATACTGTCACTGGGTGTGATTTTTATATCTCTTACAAATGGAAACCAGACGGTCGCTGTGTTTTTTTAATTGTCTGTCTACTATTTGAGCTGTCTGCTTCCTGTGTATTTTATTAGCATCGCCAACCCTCTGTTTTATGTTTCAACTTTCCACAATTTTCGCCGTTTTACAATTTAAGTCACCGTTTTATCGCCTGCTTTCGTTGTTTATTATCTTCTTCTTATGTTTTACAAATTCTGTAGGCTGAAGAGCAGCATATTAAGCTGCTGCCAGCCTGCCCCCTTTGGGGGGAATCGAAAATCAATAAAATAAAAAAAAACATAATAACACTGTCTCCTTCCCCACCAAGAAATACCTCCTCATGAACACTCTCTCCCAACTCCAGGTCGACCCCTTCGTCCTGAATAGTACCTTTGTCCAGCCCCAACATTCGTCCTCCCCCCTACCTTCACCTGACCTGTGGCACCATATGTATCTGCTCCACTGCTCCTATTCCCTACGACTTCATCTCCCAATATTGACTGCACTTTCTCCACGTATGTGATTGCCGCAGACATCAACGCAGACAACCACTGTCCTGTCGCTATCCTGCTGTCCTTCGAAAGAAACACTCTTACCTATCACCACCCCAACATCATTGATGCCTCGTCCTTCCTTTGGAAGGCCATTACTGACGCCAGGGAGGCCCATGATCCTCCTAAAACCATCCATCCCCACTGTCCCACTCTCCCTCCATGAGCTGTCCCCTTCCTCTGCGAATCCCACTGCCTCTATTGCTTCTTCCTGCGGACTCGTGACAGGTTCAAAAGGCTCTGAGCACTATGGGACTTAACATCTGAGGTCATCAATCCTTGCGACAGAGATACACTCCACCACCACCTGGCAACTCCAGCGGCACATTCAGAACTTTATTAGAGCAAAGAAACGCCGGGATTGGCGCCAGACCTGTACGTGACTCTATGACACCTTCCCTATAAACTCTTTGAAGTACTTCCTTAGTACTTGCCTTACTGCTTCCCATTCCACACCCCATTATCCCCTTCTCCATAACGACCACTCCCTTCCCGACAACCTCAGTAAGGCCAACCACTTCGCTTTTCACCTTTCTTAGGTCTTCTACATCCCTGATGATTCCCACTTTGTTTATTCCCTTTTCCCCACCATCATGGAATTCGCCGTACCTCAGTCACTCCACTTGCTCCCAATCTCCAGTACTGGGGGCAGTTACCCCCCTCTGACATAAACACTCCAATAACAGAATGAGACTTTAAACTTATCCTCCAGTCAAAATACAACATGGCCCCTCGTCATGACAGTGTCACCTACTGCCATCTCAGAGAATGCCCCTTCTCCTTCCAGACTGTCCTTGAAAATTTGTAAAAACGTTATACTCTCTACCGGCTTCTACGCCAACCTGTGGAAGTCTTCCTGTGTCCCAACAAACCCCCTTCTGCCACCACTTCCTATCGTCCATCTGCCTCACCTCCATCTTCAGTAAGGTCTTTGAATCAGTCCTCTCCCATTGTATCCATCACCACCATAATCAACACCACCCCCTTCCTCTTACCGAGTGTGGATTCCAACCCTCTTCCCCCGCTGAAGACCTACTCCTTAATCTTGTCTCCCTCCAACTTAACTTCTGTTGCTCCACCATTTTTGTTTCCCTTGATCTCCAAAATGCTTATGACCATGTATGGTATCCCTACCTAATTTGTCTGTCTGGTCGCTTCCTTCCCCTTACGCTGTCTTTCCTATATCACCCTCCATGAAACCAACCCCCGTATATTTTAACCCACCACTGGCATCCCCCCAGGCTCCATCCTCTCCCCTGTCCTCTATCTCCTGTACCAATGATATGCCCAGGCCACCACCATCTGTACACCTCCTCCAATTTGCTGATGACACCACCTTCCGGGCTCTCTATCCTACCCTTGAATGGTCCCAATGCGCCTTCCAAACCCACCTTGACCAGTTCATCACCTGGTGCAACCAGTGATTCCTTCATATTAACTCATCCAAGGCCCAGGCAATCATCGTAGGCTGCACCACCTGCTCCTTACATCTCCATGATATCTACCTCACCATTTATGCTCATCCCATCCAGCTTACCCATATCATGAGATACCTTGGCCTCACCCTCGACCGTCGCCTCACCTGGCCCCCTCATCTCCTGACTGTCCACCAGAAAGCCCATACTCGCCTCCACCTCCTGAAACTCTTGCATGGCCAGGCATGGGGATTGCATCCTTCCACCATTCTCCACAATTACAAATCATCTGTTCTATCCTCTGTTATGCCAGCATTGCCTGGATCTCCGCCCCCCTTCCCTGCTTTTATTAGTCCATCGTAATCCTTGAACGCCACATGCTCTACCTTACCTTCCATATATGCCTTCCATTCCCCACACGGTGTCTGTACGCCCTCATACCCTTCCCCCACCTCCTCCTTTTCCGCCAACATATCCACATCACCTACACTGTCTGCAGGATTGATCTTCCCCTACCCCTAGTCTCGTCCTTCCTCTCTACCACCCTCCCACTGCCATACGTCTATTGTTGTATTGCTCCCTCTCTCCACGTCCACACCCTAAGTATCCTTCATCAGGGTGGTTTCCAGCACCTCTCCCTCCCAGATGATGAACTTCGCCATGACATTACCCTACCTACCAGCTGTAACCTGGCCTTGTTCCTTCACCTCCCAGGGCTCCCCTTTCCTCTCTCGTCCTTCCCCAGAGTGATTTTTCCTCTCCCCCCCCACCCTGAGTCTGTGCACTCCTCCTTGGCTGTTTTCCTCTTCCACCCCTCCCTTCACAGCCCCCCTTCAGCGCACCCCCCACATGTTCCCCCTTTTCTCCCCTGTCTACCACCGCCCCTTTGCCCCCTTTCTTCCCTTCTCCCTCATATCCATACCCCTGGAAGATCCTCCCAGTTTGCTCTTTGTCATCAGTGTGCTACGTCAGTGATGTGTTCAGTGGCTTTCTATGGTGACATCAAGTGATATGGTTTTAATCCTGTGCTTGACTTGCATATAGTTTTGCTGTATGTGATTGTTCTGTGTTATGCCGCCCATCACTTGGCTCTTTTATCATTGTGCAACTTTTAATACTCAGGCTGTACTTTGCCTTATGTCTTTTAATTCTAACAGTGCATGGTTTTTTGTGTAAAATACTTTTTAAAATTTTATCTCAATTTTTAGTCACACCCTTTTGCATGCTCTGCTTCATTATGTTCCCCCTTTTTATATCTATGTTTTTCCATGTTTTCTCCTTTATGTTGCTTTAAATGTCTTCCTGTTACATACTTGTACCCTCTATCGGCTGAAGAGCAGTGCCTATGATGTTTCTGGCCTGCCCCGGATGGGGAGTTGAAATACAATAAAGAAAAAAAGGAAAAAAATGGAAAAACCGACAATGTTCTAACATTGTAAAGTGACCTGGAAACCCGAGCAATTTGTTTGGGTGTATCAGTTTACTAGCAAAATTTTTGGATGCATGCATATCTCCTCATATGCTGCATGTTGAAATAGCAGCCTGTTACATACAGTGATTCATAAAGTACGCCTTCTGGCCATACTGTAGTTCAGAATCAGACGTGCTCGAAATATACACGCATTGGTAGCTACCACCAGCAACCCAAAGATGTTACGAAACGTAAGTGAATTGGTTCCTAATTTTTTAATACTAGAAATTTAACATTATATAATTAGATAGCGGTAGTTGTTATTCCCTTTGGCTGGGTTGAAAATCAGTGTAAATAAATATATCTCATAATCTTTGCAGTAAAGTAAATTTTCACGTTTTCTGGGGCTACGTATTTCTTGTATCTTTTAATACTCACAAAACAATACACTTCTCACTCTCAGACTATGTGCTCTTTAAAAAACACACCGGTTTACAAATCGGGGCACTTCAAGAAAATGGGCAGAGGAAGAAATACGAGATGAAACATGCTTTGCTTGTATAGGTGGCATTTGAGGTACCCCACATGTGTGCTAAAGCATACGCAGCTACAAGAATATGCAAGTACGAATCAGTCACACTGTGCATATATCTCATAAAATTAATACAGTTTAACTACATAGAATTAATGCAGTTTAACTATATAGCATCGATGTAACAAAACTCTTGACTTGCAGTTAATGATGCTCAACTGATAATCCTTGTATGCATTTGGTGGCCAGTAGGGACTACAAAGTGAGTATCTGTACAATTCACCCACATGAAACAGTTGTGCACAAAAGAGTATGTATTTAATTTTATTTAAATATGATAACAAACAAGTTACTGAACATGATAGTCGTTTCAATTTTGATTTTAATATCTGATTTGCGACCTGTGCTTTTTCCACCTAACAACAGTTTTTCTTGCCTACACAGTGCCAACTGCCCCTCGATCATGACCTAAATAATTGTCAATTTTGGCCTCTCCCCTCTCACCCCATCCGCCTTGCTTTATCAAAAACTTTTCCTGTTACAATTATCTTTCCACCCTACCTCTCATACAGATTCTTCATTTCCCACCTTTTGCTTCATTGTGCCATAATTAATTATTGTCAAATGGTAGTGTGGCTCCTGAGAACACTCAGTCTACATTTGTTCATCTGTAACAAAATAAGTAGTGCAATTTTAAGCCTTCTGGGATGAAAGTCTTGAGATAAAAATTGTCAGACAGCTACACAAATTTTGTTGGCGTCCTGACAACAAAACATTTCCCCTTAGAGTTAATGATGTATTGTCATCTGTACGAATACACTAATATTGGTTATTTTTATATGTAATATCTCTGACTTATTGAATTGTCCTAGCAATTCGTAAATGTGTAAGTGAATTCGAGTGAGGTTCTTATCAGCCACTAGTTCTTAATATTATTGCTACTTTCATCATCAGAAATATCTTTTCCGTAGCTCTTTTCTGCTAACTCACAAATCTTTCTGTGTGGTCGATACACACTCCTGGAGCTGCCCTCCTTTCTTACCCTGTCCCATTCCTCTCCTAACGGTTAGGTGGTGTAGTGTCTAGCATGCTCAGGTACCAGTTGGGAGGCTAAGTTACGATTCTTGGTCCAGTCGTCCAAATTTCGGTATTGTATGGTTCCCCAGATTTCACCAGACATGCGATAAACCTTGTAGCATGTGACAGCCAGTAGGGAGTACAAAATGAGTATCAGCATTATTTGCACACATGAATCAGCTATTCACGAAATAGTGTGTATTTAATTTTATTTAAATATAATAGCAAACCAGGTGCACATATGGTTCGTTCTGAAGTTCACAGCTACTTCTTTTCTCAAAAAGTCTGATCAACACCTGTCTCTAATGACCATGGTGATCAACAGTACATATAAAAAAAAGGTTCAAATGGCTCTGAGCACTATGGGACTTAAATGCTGAGATTATCAGTCCCCTAGAACTTAGAACTACTTATACCTAACTAACCTAAGGACATCACACACATCCATGCCTGAGGCAGGATTCGAACCTGCGACTATAGAGGTCGCGCGGTTCCAGACTGTAGCCTGTAGAACTGCTCGCCCACTCCAGCCAGCCAACAGGGCATATAACATTGCACTTACTTCCACTACAAAAGCATTAATATATATCTATGATGATTTTCTTATAAATTTGGCGAATGAATATGCTAGTACTAAGTTTTACCCCTAAGGGGCCCTTACCCAGGAACAAGGCACCACCCCTTTTCTCCCCCAGCTCTCTTCAAAAGGAAAATTACAGTATAGTCAGGTGTTTTTCTTTCAAGAAAATGATTTAAAAGGTGGCGTTACTCAAATTTTTAACAGGGTGGACCTGGAACTGTTTTATGGTTACTTAAAAGCCGCCATCTGAAAAGTTTACTTCAGTAGCTCTGACATTTTCATTGGCACCTAAATGTGCAAGGATTGAAAAATAACAGGTGTATACTACTACTCATTTTCTTGGGAATTCCAAATATTTTATCAAATCATTGAATACAGAATGACGGGTGCTTGGTAGAAATCATTTGACACTGACCCACACACATAAGTACACTCACACACACACACACACAGACTCAGTATTTGATTTTTCCCATAATCAAATTTTAATCATATGTTCCAAGTTACTAAAAAGCCATAATGTTAAAGCATGTTTTATAGATACACTAAACAATATAGGCAATGTATTGCAATGAGATCTTTGAGTGCTGTTGTAGTTCCAAGACCATGTGCTAAGCCCTTAACTACCGGCTGTACAAGTACCCTGCAAACTGGAAATGAAAATTAGAAAATTTACGTATTATGATAGGCAGCGACCTAAGTTTTGCTGAAACACACTGAATCATTGTAGCAGATACTGAGAGTATTAAAAAGTAAAAGCTCCACTCAACATTTGCAGGCCATTTAATGGCAGAGATTCACCATTCAACAAAAATAGATTTACAAGTTCTTAAAAATAGCAATAGCCTACACAGTGGAAGATCGTAGATATAAATAACCACTATGATTTTAGCGTGCAGTCTACAAATAAACGCGCAAGAAAACAACTAACGTGTTAGAACAGAAACATTTTATGCATAAGTAAACATGTGTTAAATCGTCAAAGCATCCCTTATAACGAAAGTGAGTCTCGTAACAAATCGTAAATAACAAAAATAGACTGAAGGAGGCAAAAATCGTAAGTAACAATATAAATAACGCGAGATTCGACCTGTAATCGAAGAGAAAAAGAAGCCACTTGTTTTGTGTTGCAGATGACAGGTTGTAAGAAAATGTATGGTAGTTACAAATTTACCAACAAAACTGCACTTCATCAGCATAATGTAAAGTATGTGCAGAACTGTGTAAGTATTTATTATTGAATATTCGTCACAACAAAAACATTCAATGTGTCGTGCATCGGGTAAGTGCCATTGTGTAAATGCCTGCATCTAGAAGCCAGCGCAAATTTCATTCCTGATGATGTGTATATACGTACGTTTTAAGTTGAAATTTGATTGTAACCGGAACACCATAATTTTCAGACTGGAAAATACAAATATCTCACTGATGAAGGCACAGGAAGAGCAGCAGTTTGTGAAAATTTAAACAAACAGCGTCTTGTATATGGCGGAATTTTTATTAGCAAACACCGAAAGAAGGAGAGCAACACAAAAAGATGAGCTAAAAACGATTTCACGCAATATGCAAGAATTACGTAAGTTAGATTTCACTGTCCAAGAGCAGAAATTGTGTGGAGGAGGAATCTGTTGGTGAGGACTTAAGTTGTAGGCAACATAACGCAGTAAAATATCTGTACAGTATGAATATTTTTTTTCCCTTAGTTCTTAACAACATGAAAGTTGCAGTAAACAACAGAAGAGAATTTCAATCTCACTTTCATTGAAGGTTGTCTGCGGTGTAGAAGATTTATTGGGTTTTACCGTTGAACGTATTGTACACGTAAATATTACTAAACACATGTTGTTTATGTTTCACTGTGTACCTCGTGAAAAACAGTTTACTTCACCATTTACAATTACTGGGATTGTCTTCTTCTGACATTTCGAGTAGAAAATTCAGAACAGGTTTTTGGAGCTGTCTTTCATTTTTAGTGTAAGTAGCAATGGATAAGTTGCAAGTTCTGTGTACAAACGAGAGTCCAGTTGCAGACTATATTCAGTGAAACCTCCACATATGTTAGCAACTGCATTAATTCTTAATTAAAATATCACTTGTGGGAAAGTCTATTAAAATGCATGCTATTATATTAACTCTCAGATTTAGTTGTGCCAGCAGCTGAGAAGGCTCCAGTGCCCTTTTCCTCACTCTTCTGCAAAATGTAATGCACACAAAGAAGATTGCTGTTGCGCATTAACTGGTTATGTAACACAGGAATATTAAGAGGGAACATATATTTGCATCAGTACATGTTACTTTGAGATGTTTCAATCCTTAGCGTGTCAAGCTTCTCCTTCCATTCATTATTATGAACTGAAAATTTAAAATCTCAACAGTGGTGGTTGCATTGGAATATGAAATTGTATGCACCTTGAGTGAAAACACGGACTTACAGTATTGCTATTTATGGGCAGTTTATTGCCATAACGTATGTGGTATGGTTGCTGACAGATAAGATTCACAAATACATACAAAATTATAATTAATTGCTCCCAGCCCACTCACATATATGTACATTGCTTATGGCTCAGTACTTAATTGCTCACCCGCCATTGTCTTTACATTAATGAACTCCTTGATAATTTCTGCAATATTCCTAATAATGTTTACATAGGAGTGCACCTGTACCATTGAAGTAGTCCATCCTCTAGTATGCAACTGTCTTTTTCACCTTTGAGTGTGACTGCAACTCTTAACTTTGTGGTTTTTAATCTCATACTTGAGACCTTAATTAGTAGTAAAAAAGAAACTAGTACTAAATATTTCTTGTACCAATAGACAAGTTTTGTAAAACACAAGGATCCACTTTTTTATATTGTAACTTCATGTGCAAGAAAACTTCTTGGCTTCTGATAGTCACAATTTATTTCATGTTAACAAAAGCTTTAATTTCGAATATTTCCCTTAAAATCCAAAACATGGGAAACCTAAGAGCTTTACTGTGTAAAATAAATTTATGTAATTCAGTTTTATCAGAACAGATACATTACAACATCTAAAAATGGTTGTCTTGAAATTGTATTTTAATTAAATGGGATACTGAGTTTTGAACTATGGAAATTGAGGAGCATTTTTCAAAACTCGACAAATGCAACATACACAGTTATTCATAAAATGAGTTTTTCTGTTTTCACTGAGATAGATAGAAAAGTACTGCATGTTACACATTGTTATTGTAAGGTTTTCCCTCTTACATCTATACATTATTCGTCTAAGGCATCGTTCTAAAACTCCTTTGCATCATCTGGAATTTCAAAACACTTTAGCTGGGCATACATATATTCCTTCCTTTCTTTGCTGACCATATTTTGTTTTGGCAAAAGAGTGGATGTTAGTATTGTTGGATGGAAGGGGTCCAAGTGAAAAGGTTTAACCATAATCTCCCAGTCATGATTTTGTGGAATCATTTATGAGATGGTACAAAAATCAATTGACAGAGCAAATGTGCCAAAACATAAAACACTCCAGAGCCAGTGTCCCTCTACATCTACATGGGAACTCTGCTAATCACACTTAGGTGCCTGACAGAGGGTGACACCAGAAACCATCAACAGTTACTCTGATGAACTGTCAAACAAAATAGAGAATTTGCTGCTGTCTAATATAGTAAATTATGATGAGACGGACCTTACAGGCAGTTGAGGAAAATGAAATGTAATCACACGGAGGGGAACTAAATATCCTAAAAGGGTCATGGACTCCAGGAAGGTATTGACCCCCATGATGTTTCCAGTTGCTGCAGAGAGCACAATACCAGCTCCTTATGTTGTCTATAATGGTTTGCATTTATATCAAGGCCAGACTAAAGGTAGGCCAAAATATGCAAGATACAATCAGATGAAGTCTGGCTGGTTAGCTGTGTTCTGCTTCGCAGATTAGGTCCTTACGGTTGCTGTCCCATGTCTGATAAAGCTGGAAGTGAAGAAACTTCTCACTGGGGACAATTTATTGTTGGGCCTGTCTAAGAATCAGTTGAGATGTGTCAAGACAACAACGTAATGTTTATATTTCTTCCAGCAAATTCAGCTCACCTGACACAGCTACTTGGCAAGGCATTTTTTTCAGACTCTTAAAATTACTTGACCCGAAATATTAGAGGCATGATGAGATAAGGCTACAGTTCCTAATGATGAATTTCCTCTGCTTTTGACTGTGTCCTTCTCGATACCTGCATAACATATGAAATACAAACAGATTTTGATTATTTACATGAGGAGTGCTCCTTTGAAAGTTGTTGTGTTGAACTAGAAGACATGAACAAAATAGTCACTTCAATTTACAGGATTCTGGGAAGTGCAGTAACTAAAACTTTGTTGTCCAAATTCCAGTGTCTTACTGATAAATTTAAGAATGTTAGGATTAAAAATATCATAATAGCAGCTGATTGTAATGTAAATGTGATAAGTGAAGACAGTGGCTCAAAACAGTTTGTTGACATAATTCAGAACTCTGGTTTTAAACTAATTTCTTTAATTTCTTTGAATTCACTAGAGAAAATGCCAATTCTGCTACTTGTATAGACAACATCTTAACAAATTATGTGTTCGACAGTGAAATCAAGTCCTGTTTAGATTTAAGATTTTCTGACCATTCTGCATTGTTCATTCTGCTGCCAGGAAAACAGTAAACCAGATCTTAAGAAAGGTCTCATGAAAAGAGTTTAGTAAAAATAACTTGAACCTATTCCGTGACAAGATAGATGCAGTGAAATGGCCCATAAATAATTGTGTGTCGAGTATTGAGAACTTTGATAATTTTCTAAGAAGTTGTCTAGAAGTATTTAATGAATCATTCCCACCTAGGATCTGGCACCAAAAAGTTAAAAGTAAACTAAAAAGAATTACTCCAAACTCAAAGGTATCTAGTGCTCAAAAACGAGAACTACATAAAGAAATGAAACACTATAAAAACCCTGAATTTGTTAACTATGTGAGACGTTATAAATCTGCCAAAAGAATGTCAAATAATAAGTTCAGTTTAGAAAATATGAATAAGACTAAAGCAGTATGGTCTGTTATTAAATCAGAATTAGGTACAACAGTTAACCACCGGGAAATTTAAAAATTGAACTAAACAATGATATTATTACAAACCCCACTCAGCTAGCCCAGTGTTTTACTCATAAATGTGACAAAACCTGATATAAATGTGACTACTTATCAAAGTGGTATTATTAGAAACCCTGCTCAGATAGCTCAATGTTTTAATAAGTTTCTCATAAATGTAATGAAATCTGATGTAAATGTGACTACTTATCAAAACAGTGTGAATTTTTTGATGATGCTGTCACCAGAATTGTGACCCCTTGTGACAATTCCTGGCATCGAACACTTAAAGTTTCCCTGATGTGCCACAGTGGTGAGTGGGCTGACGCCTTACCGGGCTAAGGTTAGGCATTCGGGCCGCATACAAAAAGGATCTTGGCACATTCCTGGCAGAAGTACTGTACAAAGAACACCTCACACTCCCAGCAGAGCTAGTTGAGCCTTCACTTCCTCCAGAACAAATCTGCAACTCGACATTCATCGGGCACATCAAGGAGCTAATCGCTTAACATTCGTGTGCCTCCTCCTTGACCGCACTCACTCCTTCCCGTATGTCTGCATAAGGACTTGGCATCTTGCACTCACGTCGTGGTGTATGATGACAACACCTGACCGGCCCTCAGACCTCCATACTCAGCCCACACAGAGTTATATAATGGCGTACCAACATGTTTGAAGTGCTCATTAATGGCACACATCAAATGGTACCTGTCAGCCGCCTCAGACCAGCGTGGTCTCTGGGAGAACTGCCTGATACCCCACCCAGTCAGCCACGACTTCCTGCTACATCTGCCTCGCATGAGGCATCTACCGACAGTCCACGGATGAGTGAGCCCGTTCCCTCACTCGTGGCATTACCCACTCCTAGTCGTGCAACAGTGCTACAGGTGAGTGTAACATTCCCATACAGAGTGATGCGTGTGATGACTTCCCCTCCTTTAGGCAGCCCCCTGTCTCTCTCCTGCTAGGATTCAGTTACGTATCAGGGGCGAGCCTCGGATCATTTGATGTCGCCAACAACGACTCTTGTGGAGATTCTGTCAACCCGTATACGGAAGTGCTACCGAATGTCAAACAAATTTTATTTGCAGGTCTAAAGTGTTTTTTGTTATGCGGTCGGATAGCGTGTGTATCTTCTACGAACGAGCCAGCTCCCCCGATGACAACTTAACCCACATTCATCTTCTCCAGTCTGTCCCCTTGCCTGTCGGTACTGACCCATCAATGGTAAAGGTACTACGCACTGCAACAGGAATTCAGGTCCGCTACCCTGGCTCCTCACAACCCACTGTCCCCGGATCCCTGAACTGCTGTACGAGGATTCACCCAGTCAGGCAGGACCATCCGCCCCCCTCGCTCGCTCGGAGACTTCAGTTACTAATGTAATATAAGGTATGGTTTCGGTTTAAACACCCTCTCTTTCCCCCCTGGATGTTTCCTTCACCTGTATGCTCCAATATTTATGTTTTGTGCTCCACACTCTACGGGGAGGGGGAGAGGGGGGGCTAATGTGGCGATTATCGACCAAGTCACGTATAATATATTTGTTTTTGGCATGCTCTTTGCAGTAGTCTGTGGTCGCATGCAAAAGAGTAAACACGTGGACAGAGAATCAAGAATGTATATAACTGTGAATGTGTGCTTCCGAGTAATAAAATAATTCTTGTTACAGGTGGTATAGTGTGCATCATTGGATTCGGCAATCCTACAACAGTAAACCCATACAGTTATCTTACATATCTGTTTGGTTCACTAGTTCCATTTTTTTTTTAATTATATTTCAATGCCGTATATGGGGTGGGCTGTCAGCAGCATATGCGCTGCTCTTCAGCTGAAAGAAATAAATTATACAAAGGAAGACATTTGAAAGAACAGAAAGGAGAAAATATGGTGTACCTATACATAAAAAAGGAGGAAACAGTACGGAGAACAGACAAAAATTGGGCAACTGTAAAAGGCTGATAAATACTGTAAAAATGAGCACACACAAAACAAAACCACACACTGGATCATAAAAGTGTGGGCAGACGGCGTAGCACATAACAATCACTGACAATAACACTATTACAAGTGAAGCACACAATTAAAGGCACAGCTCTTGATGCACAGGAGAGCAGCACCCAACACAATACTGACACAGGACACTGTTGACAAGGATGAAACAGAGAGGATCTGTCGGGGGCATACAGGCGAGGGATGAGGGCAGAAGGGAGGGCAAAGGGAGAGGAGGAGGAGGGAAGAAGGGAGGGATGGGAGGAGACGACAAGAGGGGGGGGGGGGAACTGAAGAGGGCCTCTGAGGGAAGGACGCAAACCTGTGCACCTGGTTTGTTGTTGTGGTCTTCAGTCCTGAGACTGGTTCGATGCAATTCTCCATGCTATTCTATCCTGTGCAAGCTTCTTCATCTCCCAGTACCTACCGCAACCTACAACTTTCTGATTCTTCTTAGTGTATTCATCTCTTGGTCTCCCTCTACGATTTTTAGCCTCCACGCTGCCCTCCAATCCTAAATTGGTGATCCCTTGATGCCTCAGAATAAGCCCTACCAACCTATCCCTTCTTCTAGTCAAGTTGTGCCACAAATTTCTTTTCTCTTCTATTCAGTACCTCCTCGTTAGTTGTGTGATCCACCCATCTAATTTTCAGCATTCTTCTGTAGCACCACATTTCGAAAGCTTCTATTCTCTTCTTGTCCAAAGTATTTATCGTCCATGTTTTACTTCCATACATGGCTACACTCCATACAAATACTTTCAGAAACGACTTCCTGACACTTAAATCTAAAATCGATGTTAACAAATTTTTCTTCTTCAGAAACGCTTCCTTTCCATTGCCAGTCTACATTTTATATCCTCTCTACTTCGACCATCATCAGTTATTTTGCTCCCCAAATAGCGAAACTCGTTAACTACTTCAAGTGTCTCATTTCCTAATCTAATTCCCGCAGCGTCACCCGATTTAAATCAACTTTATTCCATTATTCTCGTTTTGCTTTTGTTGATGTTCATCGTATGTCCTCCTTTCAAGAAACTGTCCATTCCGTTCAGCTGCTCTTACAGGTCCTTTGCTGTCTCTGACAGAATAACAATGTCATCAGTGAACCTCAAACGCCGGCCGGAGTGGCCGAGCAGTACTAGGAGTTTCAGTCTGGAACCGCGCGACCGCTACGGTCGCAGGTTCGAATCCTGCCTCGGGCATGGATGGCTGTGATGTCCTTAGGTTAGTTAGGTTTAATTATTTCTAAGTTCTAGAGGACTGATGGCCTACGCTGTTAAGTCCCAGAGGTTTGAACCATTTTTTGAACCTCAAACTTTCTATTTCTTCTCCATGGATTTTATTTCCTACTCCGATTTTTTTCTTTTGTTTCCTTTACTGATTGCTCAATATACAGATTGAATAACATCGGGGATAGGCTACAACCCTGTCTCACTCCCTTCCCAATCACTGCTTCCCTTTCATGCCCCTCGACTCTTATATCTGCCATCTGGTTTCTGTACAAATTGTAAATAGCCTTTCGCTCCCTGTATTTTACCCCTGCCACCTATAGAATTTGAAAGAGAGTATTCCAGTCAACATTGTCGAAAGCTTTCTCTAAGTCTACAAATGCTAGTAACGTAGGTTTGCCTTACCTTAATCTATTTTCTAAGATACGTCGTAGGGTCAGAATTGCCTCACGTGTTCCAACATTTCTACGGAATTCAAACTGATCTTCCCATAGGTCGGCTTCTACCAGTTTTTCCATTCGTCTGTAAAGAATTCGCGTTAGTATTTTGCAGCTGTGACTTATTAAACTGATAGTTCGGTAATTTTCACATCTGTCAACACCTGCTTTCTTTGGGATTGGAAGTTTCTTGAAGTCTGAGGGTATTTCGCCTGTCTCATACATCTTGCTCACCAGATGGTTGGATTTTGCCAGGACTGGCTCTCCCAAGGCGGTCAGTAGTTCTAATGGAATGTTGTCTACTCCCGGGGCCTTGTTTCGATTCAGGTCTTTCAGTGCTCTGTCAAACTCTTCACGCAGTATTGTATCTCCCATTTCGTCTTCATCTACATTCTCTTCCATTTCCAGAATATTGTCCTCAAGTACGTCGCCCTTGTATAGACCCTCTATATACTCCTTCCACCTTTCCCTTCTTTGCTTAGAACTGGGTTTCCATCAAAGCTCTTAATATTCATGCAAGTGCTTCCTTTTCTCCAAAGGTCTCTTTAATTTTCCTGTAGGCAATAGCAATCTTACACCTAGTGATATGCGCCTCTACATCTTTAAATTTGTTCTCTAGCCATCCCTGCTTAGCCATTTTGCACAATATTTCATGCATAGCTGCTTCATGAGGATGAATTGTACCGATACTCATGTTGTACTACCTACTGGTCATCACATGCATACGAGGATTATCAGATGAGAATCATTAACTGCAAGTAAAGAGTTTTGTTTCATCAATGCTATATAGTTAAACTGCATTAATCTTATGGGATGTATGCACAGTCTGACTGATTTGTACTTACATTTTCTTGCAGCTAAGTATGCTTTGGCACAGATGTGGTCTACTTCAGATGCTATCTATACAAGCAAAGCTTGCTTCACCTCGTATTCCTTCCTTTCCCCATTTTCTTGTCGTGTCCACGATGTGTAAACTGTTTTTTTTTAAAGATCACATCATTTGATAATGAAAACTGTTGTGTTTTGTCACGATTAATATATACAAGACATATGTAGCTCCAGAAAACACGAAAATCTGCTTTGCAACAAACAATATACAGTAACCATTTATTTATTCTAATTTTCAACGCAGTAGAAGGGGAAAAATACAATAAAATAATGGTAAGTAATTAGCGTAAAGAATTACGAGCAAATACTCTCAAGAACATAATATTATTGGGTGACTGGTGGTGGAGGCTACGGAAGCACTGCACATTCAACAGGTTGCAAGCACGTCCATGGCCTCCACCACCCGTACTTGTCTCCCACATAGCGTTTAATGAGTAATATTATAGAAAAGATGTACCAAAGCACAATTGGTTATGGACACACTCGCCCAAACAAGCTGTTCGGGTTAAAATGGTTTTCCACATAGCGTTTAGTGAATGATATTATAGAGAAGATGTACCAACACACCTCCCTTCAAAAATTGGTTATAGACAAAAATTCGCCCAAACAAATCGTACGGGTTAGAATCATGTCTGCGAACCGGGACGCCCACGCAGAAGTGCAGAGAGATGTTGTACTTAACAACGCTATTGACAGTATACATTGTGAGAACGGTCACACATTTTCTAAATTCTTTAACGAAATAACCCATTTTTAACCTTCAAAGGTTGTATTTTATACAAAGTTGTAATTTTGTTTGAATCGTGTGACGATCTGTCATACATGTGAGTCTGATTGACAATTATATACGAAAGTAAATTATACTAGCTCATGCGTACGTCTGGCGGCATTTAAGTTAACCTCTAATCTATTTTTCCATGTAGCCGATAGATGGCAGCGCGTACACGCCTTGCAGGAAGTCGGCGGCTTTCAATGTTTTCCAATGAGAGCTGTGGTGGGTAATTTATCGCCTTCAGAACACACAAATATTTTAGTACATATCGACCAAGTCACTGTAAACTGCATTATAGACCAGAAGGAACGTACTGTTGTGGAGGGACACAATTCTAGATTCGGTGAAGGTACAGAGTGCGTTTCGTGTTTACATCGAAGTAGCGAACGAGACAATGCTTCGCTATTGCTAAATCTATCAGGAAACTGAATAATATCCAAATCCCCTGCCTTACCTCCCCCCTTCACCACCCCGTTCGTGAAAGAATGGTAAACACTTAGCTTTACTTCAACGGTGGGCGTATCAAAGCTGCTTACCAGTCATCAAGAGAGATAAACCAAGGTACTGAGTTCCAGTTCCTACAAAACGTATTAAATCATATTGCACCTTCGGCTTTAACTAAAACAAAACATGTAACAATAACTAATGAAGTATATACAAATTACAACAGTTGTTCATATAGCGAAAAGAAGTTGAACAGTAAACTTAGCTGACATATTCCAAAGGTGAGGCTGAACAAAATAAACTTGTTTTCGAGCACATAAGATATACTAGAGAGATTAAGTAGGGACGTGAAACAACTATGATTATAAGAAGTAATTCTTTGTGTGTTTTTTCATTCATAATGTACAAAATATAGTACCAAAAACCAATGGAACTGTCAATAAGTCCAATTTCTATTCAGGTTGTATACACAATGGGACATCAGCTATCCTAGGGGGAAAAGCTCTTGTTGTGAGATGTGTGTGACGAGTGGTATCTCAAAACTTTCATCCCATTAGACCCAAAATTGCGCTCTTTGGGCCGGCCGGGGTGGCCGAACGGATCTAGGCGCTACAGTCTGGAACCACGAGGCCGCTGCGGTCGCAGGTTAGAATTCTACCTCGGGCATGGATGTGTGTGATGTCCTTAGGTTTAAGTAGTTCTAAGTTCCAGGTGACTGATGACCTTAGAAGTTATGTCTCATAGTGCTCTTTGTGGTGGCTACAAACAAGCAAACGAGTTTTATAGCAAGCATCAGCAGAAGTATTTCCACAGAAAATGCTAAAAGCATCAGAAACAATCACAGCAGCAACAACAGCAACAAAAGCAGCAACAGCAGCTACATCGACAGCAGAGCAACCACTGCTACCAGCAGCGGCAACAGAATCAATGGTAGCTGGACCAACTCCACCAAAAGTAGGAGAAACATCAAGAACAGTTACACTAACAACAACAAATGCAGTAAAAGAACCATCAACTGCAGAGACAGCCCTAAAACGAACAGGAAAATCAACAGCAAAAGCAAAAGAACCATCATTAGCAACAGCAGAACCATCCACAATAGCAGCAGAATCAACTCCAACACTAGCAGAACCAGTACTGTCAACTAAAAAACTTCAGACAGCAGATGGAAGCCGGTGCCTCCATCCTATCTAAATGGTTTTTTAGTGGAAACCAGACAGAGGAGGAAGCCCACAAGAGAAACAGAGATATGACCTTATTTAAGTCGGTAAAGCAGAGAAATCTACAACAAGGTATTTACAATTTTAAAATAATCCACCAGAATGTACAGGGATTGAGCAAGAAATATGAACAATTAGACATGTTTGTAAATGGAACGATGTCTGATGTGCTTGGTATTAGTGAACACTGGCTATCTGATGCCAAATTAGAACTTTTTAAACCTCTAAACATGGTACTAGCTAATAAGTTTTGCAGATCTACTATCAGAGGTGCAAGTGTGTCAATGTATGTAAAATGCACATTTGATTTTAATTCTGTAAATGTAAGTAAATATTCATTAGAAGTAACAATTGAATTATGTGCAGCACATATAAAGATACCAAATGATGAAATTTATGTTATATGTTTGTACAGACCGCCAGGTGGAAACTTCGAAGTTTTCTTAACAAAGGTTTGTGACATGATAGAGAATGTTTTTATATCACCCCTGAACAAGTTAGTAATTATAGGAGCTTTCAAGATAAATGTGTTTGCAGATAAGTTACACACTAGACTATTCAAGAATACTCTGCTTGAATATAGTGTAAGATACCTAATAAACACTGCAACCAGGGAGACTGATCATGCCAGTCCGCAACAGATAACATAATCACTGGTATTCGTCTTTATGATCTTACATCTTCTGTTATTATAAGTGCTTTGTCAGACCACCATGCAGTAGAGCTAAGTGTGAACATAAAAAAGGTTCCTACACACAGTTGCTATAGATATATTAGAATGAATACAGACCAAAAGATAACTCATTTGAATAATATGCTAATGAATGTGGATTGGAACAGTGTTCTAACGACACTTCATAGTTATGGCAAATTCTCAAGTGAACTATTCTACATTCTTAACCAAGACTGCCCATTAATAAAAAAGAGAATTCAGTCACATGCTGTAACCTGAAACTGGATATCAAGTTCAGTCACTGAGGCTAGAGAAAAACTAAGATGGTATAAGTATGCTATGTTAAATGACTTGAGCAATAAAAAATTAAAAGAAGAGTTCAAAAAGTATCAGAAATATTATTTAGACCTCCTAATTTCGGAAAAACAGAAATATTTTGAAAGGGTCATTCAGAACTCAAATAATATCTCCAAAACATTGTGGTCACTAGTATATAGAGAAATAGGTAAATCTGGGAAACATACAACTGAAAATCACTTGCTGATAAACGGCACAATAGAAACTGATCAGAATAAGATACCAGATCTATTTAACAATTACTTTGCTTTTGTTGGGTCCAGCATAAACAATCAGCTTAAAAATCATAAATACAAATTCAGAGGAACACCAGTGTCAGGACATATATTTTTGATGCCAACTAGTAAAGAAGAAATAATTAAAACACTGAGTAGCTTAAAGAATTCCCATGCAGCAGGATATGATGGTCCTAGTCTGGACACTCTTAAGAAATGTACACACAAAACTGCATCATCTTTATCAAGAGTTATCAACTCTCATATGGAAGATGGCCTATTTCCAGATGAGTTGAAAATTGCGCGAGTTGTGCCTATTTTTAAAAAAGGAAACAGGAATCTAGTAGAAAACTTTCGACTCATTTCTGTTCTTACATTAATATCCAAAATCTTTGACAAAGTAATATACGTACATAAGAATCTGGAACTTCCTGGTATGCAAAAAAAGTGATTTCTAAGGGGCAGTATGGGTTTGTCAAAGTGTCGTCCACAATTACAGCAGCATTCAACATAATCGAAGGTGTCGCTCAAGCAATAGATAATAAAGAACATGTATGTGGCTTCTTTCTGGACTTAGAAAAAGCATTTGACTGTGTTGATACGATCATATTGCTGGACAAACTGTGGAACTATTGCATTCGAGGCACAGCCCATAATCTGATGAGGTCCTACTTGACAAATAGGATGCAGTTTGTGTCTATTAGCACTACAGAGGGAGCATACAAATCAAACACCACTGACATAAATTTTATTGTTTGGCAGGGGTCAATATTAGGACCACTTCTTTTTATTATTTATGTTAATGATATTCAGTCCATAACAAACCATGCAACACCTATCTTATAGGCAGATGATACCATGTTAATATGCTGCAATCCAAGCTATTTGCAGCTCGAAGTGGAATCCAATACTGCAGCAGGCTTAATTCTGCAATATTTTAATGAAAACAAACTAAAATTGAACACAAATAAATCTGTCCATATTGAATTTGGTCTTGGGAGGCCAAAAACTCATGATAACCAAATCTTAATGGGTGACAAATACATTAAAAAATAATACTCGACCAAATTTCTTGGCCTGGCACTTGATGCAGAGTTAATTGGTCCGATCATGTGAATGATATTTGCAAAAAGCTATGTACTACCATATATGTCCTAAGAAAACTGACACCTTTTTGTAACATCACCACTTTGAGGCAAATATATTTTGCACTATTTGAATCCAATCAAAGCTATGGGATAGAGGTATGGGGATCCAGCATTAAAGGTAATACGAAAAGTGTGCTTATCTTACAAAAGAAGGCACTTAGAATTATGGGAGAGAAATGTACCAGGTAGTCCTGCAGAAATTTGTTTAAAGAATTTAAAATACTAACTGTTCATAACCTGTATGTGCTGAAGATAATCATTATGGCAGTAAACAGTAATATAACAGTTAATAAAGAAATACAAAATCACAACACTAGAGCTAGAGAGAGACCCACATCATCCCTCATGGAACAACGCTTTATGAGAAAAGCCCTCACTATGCAGATATAAAACTACTGAATTGCTTCCATCCTAATATCTTTAAATTGCCCATTACAAAACTAAAAACGAAATTAAAATTATGCCCCCTAAACAATCCTGTATATTCAATAGATGAGTTTCTAGATTTAGTACACGGAAGACCATCTATCTAAAATACATGTAATCTCAGATCTTAGACTGTGTCACAAACTATAAATATTTGAATGTCAGATATGAATACTGTGTCACAAACTGTAGATTCCTTAATCTAAGTATGGCAGTAACAAATTTTTTATGTATAGTTCATATATGTAACTCTGTTCTCTCAACTAAATTTAGAAAAAGTTGTGTAGATAAAAGTGCCAGCCAATAATATGAAACCCTAGTAAGTAAGGCTCTGACTTGTCGAGAAGACGTGAACAAAAAAACTTCTTTTGTAATCAATTGATGTTGGATCCCCAGGAGCCACAGTACTACTCGACAATAACTGACTATAGTATAATGAAGCAAAAGGGAGGAAGTGAATATTGTTTATGAGAACTGGTTCTGATCGAAATGTGAAAGTAGAGAATTGGGCCTAAAGCTCATTGAATACAGATCCACCACCGAAATTACTTCAGTGCTACTTCAGGAAATATTGCACTTAAAACAAAAAGTAATGCAGCATGAAGCATTTGGTGCATCAGAAGAACTCAATAATGGTAAAACCCAAAGTAAAATAGAATGGAAACGAAAGTGTTTGTGCAAATCTTTGCAAAAAGTGTTCCAACAAGACGAAGAATGGTGGCGTATGTGTGTGCTACAAATGCAAATTTCATTATGGACGTAGCAAACTAGACCCCTCACTAAAGAATAAGGTAAAAGTGTGGAAGTGTTAATTATGCAGACTCAATAAGAACAGCAGTCCACATCTCTCAGAGACTTCTGATATTGTTGTTGTTGTTGTGGTCTTCAGTCCTGAGACTGGATTGATGCAGCTCTCCATGCTACTCTATCCTGTGCAAGCTTCTTCATCTCCCAGTACCTACTGCAACCTACATCGTTCTGAATCGGCTCAGTGTATTCATCTCTTGGTCTCCCTCTACGATTTTTACCCTCCACGCTGCCCTCCAATGCTAAATTTGGTGCCTCAAAACATGTCCTACCAACCGATCCCTTCTTCTAGTCAAGTTGTGCCACAAACTTCTCCCCAATCCTATTCAATACCTCCTCATTAGTTACGGTATGTGATCTACCCACCTTATCTTCAGCATTCTTCTGTAGCACCACATTTCGAAAGCTTCTATTCTCTTCTTGTCCATACTAGTTATCGTCCATGTTTCACTTCCATACACGGCTACACTCCATACAAATACTTTCAGAAACGACTTTCTGACACTTAAATCTATACTCGATGTTAACAAATTTCTCTTCTTCAGAAACGATTTCCTTGCCATTGCCAGTCTACATTTTATATCCTCTCTACTTCGACCATCATCAGTTATTTTACTCCCCAAATAGCAAAACTCCTTTGAAGTGTCTCATTTCCTAATCTAATTCCCTCAGCATCGCCCAATTTAATTTGACTACATTCCATTATCCTTGTTTTGCTTTTGTTGATGTTCATCTTATATCCTCCTTTCAAGACACTGTCCATTCCGTTCAACTGCTCTTCCAAGTCCTTTGCTGTCTCTGACAGAATTACAATGTCATCGGCGAACTTCAAAGTTTTTACTTCTTCTCCATGAATTTTAATACCTACTCCGAATTTTTCTTTTGTTTCCTTTGCTGCTTGATCAATAAACAGATTGAATAACAACGGGGAGAGGCTACAACCCTGTCTCACTCCTTTCCCAACCACTGCTTCCTTTCATGCCCCTCGACACTTATAACTGCCATCTGGTTTCTGTACAAATTGTAAATAGCCTTTCGCTCCCTGTATTTTACCCCTGCCACCTTTAGAATTTGAAAGAGAGTATTCCAGTCAATATTGTCAAAAGCTTTCTCTAAGTCTACAAATGCTAGAAACGTAGGTTTGCCTTTTCTTAATCTTTCTTCTAAGATAAGTCGTAAGGTTAGTATTGCCTCACGTGTTGCAACATTTCTACGGAATCCAAACTGATCTTCCCCGAGGTCCGCTTCTACCAGTTTTTCCATTCGTCTGTAAAGAATTCGCGTTAGTATTTTGCAGCTGTGACTTATTAAACTGATAGTTCGGTAATTTTCACATCTATCAACACCTGCTTTCTTTGGGATTGGAATTATTATATTCTTCTTGAAGTCTGAGGATATTACACCTGTCTCATACATCTTGCTCACCAGTTGGTAGAGTTTTGTCAAGACTGGCTCTCCCAAGGCCGTCAGTAGTTCTAATGGAATGTTGTCTACTCCCAGGGGCCTTGTTCTGATATAAACATCGCAAATAAGTGCTCGCCAGTCATACAAGTGAAAACAGCTCTAAGGATTATAGAGTTTACAGCGACGAAACCCTTTCATCACAATTTATTGGTGAAGGCACACTTAGTGGACGTACGGCATACACTCAAATAAGTGGTGCTAAAGGTGAATAACAGAGCTGAAGATAATCATTCCGATCAACATGCAGCTGCTGCCCAACACCATCACCCACAATCTCAAAGCTCCAAGGAAGAAAAATCAAGAAGAAAACTGATGCTTATTACCGACAGCCATGGGCGCGGAATCGCCTCTCAGATACTATACGAAGCGTCTACAACTACTGCTGCTACAGGATTCTTCAAACCACGTGCAAGTTTAACTGATTTGAGGAAACATGCAAACTCTGGAGAAGTCGGAAAGTTATCCACAATTGATTATGATGTGGTAATTGGAGGCTCGAACGATATCTTTAAAAGCGAAACATCAAATGCCTGTCAAGAACAAAAGGAATGTTTGAATCACTTAACTCATACTAACGTTGTTGTTCTCAAGATCCCGCATCGTCATGATCTGCCACAATGGTCATGCTTGAATCATGAAATACCTGCTGCTAATGATCAATATGAATCAATTGGTATATACAGGTACTTCAAAAACGTTGCTGTAATGAATATAAACAATATTGACCACCGATTTCACACGGCTCATGAACTGCATCTATATGACCTGGGAAAACGACTTGTAGCTGAGTGAAATAGGAAATAAACCTCAAGAGGTAATCACGCAGTCAATATCGTTAGACGAACATCAGCAATCTGTTTCTAAGGTTCTGTAGGCTAAATGTTAAGACTGGTGATAATCCAAGGTGTAATAAAGAGTCCGAGTTTATAGGGGGGTGCTAAGCTATCGAAGTGTAGCTACGAACCAAGAAATACCAGTAGCAGTAAACTCTGTGTGTTCCACCAAAACATCAGTGGTCTCAGAAACAAACTGGAGCTTCTAAATCTCGACATTATTGACGCTGAATCTCTAAACCATGCACAAGTAACATGTCTCACAGAAAGTCATATGACAAATGGAGCTGAAATACCACAAACTGGTGGATACTCACCGGCAGAAAGCTATTGCAGATCCATAAAGGAGAAAGGATGGACTGCAGTCTATGTTAAAACTAGTCTGAAATATAAATCCCTAGACATAAGTTCTTACAGTGTAGATTCTCACCCACAGCCTGTGAAAGCGAAATTACTATAAATAATAAGTCAGTTACAATTTTGTCAGTTTACAGGGCTTCTGCAAGGAAAATATGTATCTTTTTAAACCATATGGAACAAATTTTGTACCAGATATATTCAAAACGCAAGGATTTAATTATCATGAGTGGTACTTCTTAACTACAAATAACAACTGAAGAGAACAAGAGCACCTGATGGAATCATTTAACCTAACTCCAATCCCAAAGAAAGCAGGTGTTGACAGATGTGAAAATCACCGAACTACCAGTTTAATAAGCCACGGCTGCAAAATACTAACATGAATTCATTACAGACGAATGGAAAAACCGGTAGAAGCCGACCTTGGGGAAGATCAGTTTGGATTCCTTAGAAATATTGGAACACGTGAGGCAATACTGACCCTAGGACTTATCTTATAAGATAGATTAAGGAAAGGCAACCGCACATTTCTAGCATTTGTAGACTTAGAGAAAGCTTTTGACAATGTTGACTGGAATACTTTCCTTCAAATTCTGAAGGTGGCAGGGGTAAAATACAGGGAGCGAGAGGCTATTGACAATTTGTACAGAAACCAGATGGCAGTTATAAGGGTTGAGGGGCATGAAAGGGAAGCAGTGGTTGAGAAGTGTGTGAGACAGGGTTGTAGCCTATCCCCAATGTTATTCAATCTGTATATTGAGCAAGCAATAAAGGAAACAAAAGAAAAATTCGGAGTAGGAATTTAAATCCATGGAGAAGAAATAAAAACTTTGAAGTTCGCCAATGACATTGTAATTCTGTCAGAGACAGCAAAGGATGTGGGAGAGCAGCTGAACAGAATGGACATGGTCTTGAAAGGAGGATATAAGATGAACATCAAAAAAAGCAAAACGAGAATAATGTAATAAAGTCGATTTAAATTGAGTGATGCTGCGGGAATTAGATTAGGAAATGAGACGCTTAAAGTAGTAAATGAGTATTGCTATTTGGGGATCAAAATAAATTGTATTGTATTTTTATTGATCCAGGCAATCATAGTATTGTACAGCCGTACATATGATATTGGATAGGTCAAGAGAGCTATTTACAAGTAATTTTTACAAATTGATTTTTACATTATTTTGTAGCAAGGAAATTATCTATCTTAAACAAAACAGTTAATAAAAATCATAGAAATGTAAGGTTGTACATACGATATTGGATAGGTCAAGGGAACATATTTGCAGGTAATATTTAATAAATTGATTTTACATTATTTTGCAATGATGAAGTTAGCTATCTTTAACAAAACAGTAAATACAAATGTTGTGTGGTAGAATACAAAAAGCCAATACAAACGTAATAGTAAAGTAGTCCAGTGTATTTCATAGACATGCACAGTATATAATTTTCAGACCTAATTGAACATTTATCATATTTTTTTACATTTTTAATCCCTTTCAAAAAAATGATCAACTGCATAAAAGCAGTGGTCCAAGAGATATTTTTTTAACTTACGTGTGAAGGCTCTTGGGTTCTTTGTTGCTTTGATTTCATTGGGTAAAATATTATACATTTGTATCCCAACATTTAAAACACTTTTTTGGTAGCAGGTAGTTCTGGACTGAATCATATGTAGGTCAGATTGCTGCCTTGTTGCATAGTTATGAATATCTCCATTGAATTTTAGTGTGCAGTCATTGTTTAACAGGTATGACTTGGCAAATGAGACGATATTATAAATGTAAGCAGAGGGCAGTGGCATAATGCCATTTGTTTTGAACTGTTGTCTTGGATTACATATAATGCATATTGCCTTTTTTTGCATTTTGAAAATATATCTACCTCCAGGTGAGTTCCCCAAAATATGATTCCATACTGTAATGTAGAATGGAAGTAAGCATAATATACATGCATAAGAACAGATTTTGTGACTGATTTTTTGAGTATCCTTAAAATGTAACACACAGTTGAGAGCTTTTTTGAGATATAATTTGTGTGAGTCTCCCACTTAAGATTTTCTGCAAGCCATATGCCAAGAAACTTGACAGAGTCCACACACATAAGCTCTTGGTTATTTAGAATCACATCAGGCATTTCTTGTTTTTGGGATGAGCGTCTGAAGTTGATGTACGTTGTTTTCTGTATGTTTATAATCAGTTTGTTCTCGTTGAACCATTTGTGACGACATAAGTGGTTTAGTTTCTTGGTTGTGATTTGTGATCCTCTGATCAGTACCCGTTATTAGTATACTTGTGTCATCGGCAAATAGTGTGGTATGTCCTGTAGCAAGCTTTGTGCTTATATCATCAATGTATAGCAGAAACAGTGTGGGTCCCAGGATTGAGCCTTGTGGCACACCATATCTAATAGGCATTGTGTCAGAGGAGTGGACAGTAGATTGATGGGTGGTTGTATTCTTTTTTTCAAAATTAATTTCAACTTTTTGAAATCTGTTTGACAGGTAAGATTCTAACCATTTGTTTGTAATTCCTCTTATACCTTTATTTGCTAACTTCTTAAGGAGTATGGTATGGTCAATTACATCAAAGGCTTTGGATAAATCTATAAAGATACCAGTAGTGATTTCCTTATTATCCAGTGCTTTTAAGGTTCTGTTGAGATACGCATAAATAGCTGTGGTAGTTGTCTTTTGCTTTCTAAAGCCATGCTGGTGTTTTGTCAATAAGGATAGTTTATTAGTAAAGTCTTCCAATCTGGTGTAAAATATTTTTTCAAATATTTTTGAGAATGAGCTGAGTATTGCTATGGGCCTGTAATTGACTACATCATTTTTAGAGCTCTTTTTGTGAAGTGGGGTGATTTTAGAAGTGTTTAGTAGGTCAGGGAAAACTCCATTTGTAAAGGATGCCTTTATTATGTGGGTTAGGGGTTCTACAATGGATTATCCACATTTCTTTACAATTAAATCAGGAATATTGTCACTACCACTGGAGTACTTATTCTCTAGTCCTTTTATAGCTTTAAGTACTTCAGTATTGGAGACTTTGTGAAGGAACATTGATGCCTGTACTGGTATGGTTTCTATTAGTGTTTGGTGTTGAGTATTTGGTCTGCGGCAGTTGTTCTTTATCAGGTTTTCTGCTATTTTGCTAAAATAGTCATTAAAACCATTTACTATTTTTTGGGGAGCTGATGTGACTTCATCATTTAGGTTTAGTTTTAATGTTTTGTTTATAACATGCTGCTTACTGTTTGTTTCATTTTTTACAACTGTCCACAAACCTTTCATTTTATTGTTAGACTCCTTTATAAATTTATCATTGTATAATTTTTTTGCTTGTTGGATAACTTTCCTGTAGATTGCAAAATGGGTCTAACAATATGACCTAAACTGATCATCGACGTCATGGTGTTTCATGTGATTTTTTAAGTCACGCTTTTTTTGGCTGGAAATCCTCATCCCTTTTGATACCCATGAGTTTGTGTGTTTGTTTCCGATTTTCCTGGATTTCAGTGGAAATGCAGTATTGAAGTGGTGGAGAAATGTTCCATGGAAGGAATTAAATATGTAGTTTACATCGTTTTCTTTATAGACCTCTGCCCAGTTTTCAGCCCTTAACAGATAGTTAAAAAGCCTTATATTATCATCATTAAATTGCCTTTGCATTTTAGTTATTGTGGGATATTGTCCTATGTAATTTAAATTCGCTGTTAGTATTTGGGCTTCATGGTCACTGTAACCTGTGCTGATGACTTCGATTGAGTGGTGTAGTTTGTCTGCGTTTATGAAAATCTGATTTAGAACTGTTTTTGAATTTTTTGTGATGTGTGTTTACAGTTGGGGGTAGGTTGAATGAATTTGTAATATTCAACAATTCATCTTTGTTTTTTCCAGGTGCGAGGAAGTCAATATTAAAGTCTCCACTTATTAACAGTTTTTTGTTTAGTGAGTGAATTTTTGTGAGTAGTGCTTTGAGGGAGTGTTTGACGGTTTGGATGTTCCCATCAGGTGCTCTATATACATTCAGTATCAATAGGTTATAGTCTGTTAAGATAGATAAGGAGAATTCAAAGTCTGTTTCTATTTGCATATTATCGTACTTTGTGAGGCTTTCGTATCTTAAATATTTTTTGACATAGATTGCTGTACCACCTCCCTTACTTTTGTTCCAACAAGAATAACCAGCTAGAGTAAATTCGCCAAGTGGGGTTCTTTTAATTTTGTCTTCTGTTAACCAGTGTTCAGTAATACAGAGAACATGTAAGTGTGGCTTTGTTATTAGGATGAGATCTATTTCCAGTAACTTATTAAACATTGACTGCACATTATGATGTAATATTTTAAAGGATAATGGTGACTGTTTTCCAATGGAATGATTTTTGACACCACTCACCGGGTTTTCTTGTAGTTTTGGTTCATGGAAATTTGCTCTGCACCTGTTTTCCTTTGGTTTGGTGCTAGCAGGGAGCTACTGGTGTTCTTGCCCATAAAAAATCCTGGCTGTAGGCTGGAGGTCTGCGTTTTCGTGTTGAAGATCTTGTCACAGTTTCCAGTGGTACTGATTTGGAGTGTGGCTGCACATTTTTTGCTGTTTCCACTTGGATGTCGTGGGCTGACTGATTTGTGGCACTTGACGAGATATTTGCATAGGATGTTGGTGGTGACTTAGTGCTGACTGTGGATACCTTCTTCTTTTCTAAAACTGTTTCTGGTGTTTTCCTTGATGGCCCTGACTACATATTCACTTTTGTTGTTGTTAGTGATGGCTCTTCAGCTCCTGGTGTTGCTGTTGGTTCAGCTGCAGTATTGCTCATTCTTCTGAGATTGTCCACCAAATTAGCTTCATGGGACCACAAATATGTTTGATGTCCTGGTGTAACACGTTTTATGTCACTTCATGTTACCAGTGGACTTTTGATGGCATTCAGCAGATTAACACACAGTTTCTTTTTCCCATTTTTATGTAAGTGAAGCCCATACCTGGTGAAGTCTTTCCGTTGGAGGAAGGTATTTACATCTAAAACTCTGATGTGTTCACTGTAAGATGCCTTCTGCATCAAGTAACTGTTCATTTGGTAGATTTTGCAGTTTTCATTTGGCATGTCATATCTATATGGTATTGTGCATAGAATTAGTTGTGTGTGCCTAATTTTTGCAATCGTTTCATCTAGTGATGTCATAAAATCACATTTTGATCCATTAATATCGTCTGCACCAGCTAAGACGACAACATAATCATTTTGTCCTAGACTAGACGTTTTGTTTTGTATATTGCATGTTGTTTCTTTGAATATAACATTTGGCTTTATCAAAGATGTAAATTTATAGCTGGTTGTTGAAATTTCGTTCAATACTTTTGCACAGTTCCTACCGTGACTGTCTGAAAGTAACAGTACCTGTGTTTTGTTATTTGTAAGCTGACTCATGTTCATGTTTGTTTTCAACTTACTGCAGTCATTTTTCTTAACCATTTTTAAATTACACGAGAAGTGTTAAGAAGCACTTTGTAGGTTACCTTTATTTACTGTTTCACATTCTTCATGTTCACTCTTACCTTTGTTTACTGTTTCACATTTTTCATGTTCACTCTTCTTCAATGGAGCGTCATTTCTTTTGTTAGTACAAATATTTAAAACGTCATCACTATACAGATTTCGAACTTTTTCCTTATGTGGCGGTTCAGAAAGGTTTTTGATCATGCTTTCCAGTAGCAGAGCATGTTGTCTTGTGGCTTGAAGTTCTTTCTGCAATGTCTCTAATACATTGGTTTCGCAATTTTTACGATACATTCCAGTCGCGTCTAGATAACCGTTGCACTTTGTTCCACAAGCACACGATATGTTTTCGAGATTTACTTTCGCAAAGCAGTGTGGATGATACCACGTATGCATCACTGGGCAAGTTCTAATACCGCTTTTTACTATTTTATCACACGATATGCACTTTGTAGACACTAAATACTCATAGTTTGCCTAGCGATTTATTACTACATCAACGCGCGCCGCCATCTGATGACGGTAGAAGTAGAGAGGATATAAAATGTAGATTGTCAATGGCAAGGAAAGCACTTCTGAAGAAGAGAGATATGTTAACATCGAGTATAGATCTAAGTGTCAGGAAATCTTTTCTGAAAGTATTTGTATGGAGTGTAGCCATGTATGGAAGTGAAACATGGACGATAAATAGTTTAGACAAGAAGAGAAGAGAAGCTTTCGAAATGTGGTGCTACAGAAGAATGCTGAAGATTAGATGGGTAGATCACATAACTAATGAGGAGGTATTGAATGGGACTGGGGAGAAGTTTGTGGTACAACTTGACTAGAAGAAGGGATCGGTTAGTAGGGTATATTCTGAGGCATCAAGGGATCACCGATTTAGTATTGGACGGCAGTGTGGAGGGTAAAAATCGCAGAGGGAGACCAAGAGATGAATACACTAAACAGATTCAGAAGGATGTAGGTTGCCGTAGGTACTGGGAGATGAAGAAGCTTGCACAGGATAGAGTAGGATGGAGAGCTGCATCAAACCAGTCTCTGGACTGAAGACTACAACAACAACAACATCTGCCAAAAATATACTCAGCCTCAGAGTACCAGGGATTTGTAATATTCATTGCAATTATGCAGGGCAGTTGCTAATTGCTGTGTTGAACATTGCCATCTTAAGTATACAAACATTAAAAACATCAGTTCTACAGACAGGGATTCAGGCCCACAATTCTAACTGGTGAGTGTCAGTGATTAGGGAAGGAATAGAAATTGGACTGTATGGTCACAACTACAAAAGACACTGGTAACACATTTAGCAATTTATTTATTTATTTGCTATTGTTTTTAGTTGTAGCTACATATAACAACAGATCAAAGGTCACAGGTAAGTTAATATACTGTATATGAATGTGAAACACAATATTTTAACACAATTTCAAATGCAGTAGTATAACTACAGCAATGCATGGAAACATGTACTTGAGGCAGAAAAATTGCCGAGGAAAACTCTACATAGTTTTACATTTACACACATATCTTGCAAGTCACCATATGGTGTCTGGCACAGGGTATCTTGTACAACTACTAGTCATTTTATTTCCCCAGAGTTTTTAAATTGATATCTTGAAAACCAAGATGATTTTATTCATTTCGTTTCCTGTTCCACTCACAAATAAAGCAAGGGAAAACTAGGCATGTGATCTACAAGCTAAGCTGCAACCACTGTGCTGCATTCTATGTGGGCATGACAACCAACAATTAGTCTGTTCACATGAATGGCCACTGACAATGTGTGTCCAAGAAAGAAGTGAACAACCCTGTTGCTGAACACACTGCCAAACATGATATCCTTCTTTTCAATGACTGCTTCATAGCCTGTGTCATCTGGATCCTTCCCACCAACACCAGGTTTTCTGAATGACATAGTTGGAAACTCTCCCTACAATATATCCTATGTTCCTGTAACTCTCTTGGTCTCGACCTTCATTAGTCACTGTCCTCGCACATCCAGCCTCTTGCCTGTTTGACCCCAGCACTACACAGCCATCGTCCCACCATCACAGTCATTCTTTTTACTTCTCTCATTTTCTGGTACTTCCCACCCTTCCTGCCCAGATCACCATCTAACCTGCAGCACTTCACTGTCTGCCACCCCTACTACCATACTGTCCCTCCCCCACCCCACTCCAGCCTCCTCCTTACCCCCACCCAGTCGCCTCTCCCATCGTGCACTGGTGTTGCTGATCGCAGTGTGGCTTCAGTTGCCAGAGACTGCTGTTTGTGTGTGTGTGTGTGTGTGTGTGTGTGTGTGTGTGTGTGTGTCTATTGCTGATGAAGGCCTTAATGGCTGAAAGCTTTATTTATGACATGTTCTATTCATTTCTTTATATGAACAACTGTTGTAATTTCTATATACTTCGTTAGTTAATGTCACATATTTTTAGTTAAACCCTAAGGTACAACATGATGTACAGACAGTTCTCTCTTTGTGGTCCATTATGGAGTTTCGAGTGACTTGGTCGATGTACACTAAATTATTTGTGTGTATTTAGTGTGATAATTTACCCACCACAGCTCTCAATGGAAAACACTGAAAGCCGCTGGACATTATGCAAGTAGTGTACGCACTGCCATCTGCCAGCGACGTAGAAGAATAGATTAGAGTTTAACTTAAATGCCGCCTGACGTCCACATGAGTTTCCATACTGTACTTCTGTATATACTTGTCAAACAAACTCACAGTTGTGACAGATTGTTACACAGTTTAAACAAAACTATAAGTTATAATGTTCTCACATAATAACACATTTAGACGGTTGGATCCCCTCATTCGAAGATGACAGATTGCAGAGCCTGGGCTACCCTCAGAGACAAATCTCTGTTTTCGAATCTGTTGTTGCTGTTGGTGTTGCTGTCTGTCTGTGTGCCTGCTGGCCCTAGACGTCCGCCCTCCAGGGCCGCCACCCTGTGCTCGCTGCTGCTGTAGCCATCCGTCCATCCGCCGTCCACCTGTCTGCTCGCCGCCACCGCCCGAGGATTCTGGGCCACGCCATTTTGGCCGTCGTCGTCCTGCCACTGCTGCCCAGAGGGATTCACCGGACCGCTTTCATCACCTGCCAGAGGGGCTGTCGCCTCCTCACACTGATGGCTCCTTCACCGCTGCCATCGTTTCTCATTTCCTGCCACCACCGCCATCACCACCATCACTGTCATCTCCACTGCCGTCTTCACCCCCTCTCATATGCTGCCAACATGTCCCACCCTACCACGTCTATCATTTTCACCTCCCCCTCAGCTGTTCCAACCACCGTCACATGGAACTCATCTGCCACCCCCATCTCCATCCTTCCTTCCCTCCCAGTCCACCCCACTCTTGCGGCGTTTTCGGCTGTAACTACCCCCAACTCTCCCTCCCCTGTCACTGTCGCCCCATCACCATCTGCAGACTTACCACCTCTCCCTGCACCACCTTCAACAGGCTCCAATCCAGCAAGGTTTTCGGCTCACTGCTCCACGGTCTCTGTGCCACCTACACCCCCACCCTCTGCGTCATCTGCCCCTCAGGGAGACCTGCCCCCCGCCCATCTCCCCCTGCAACCCATCCACCAGCCTCCTCTCCACCCTGTCCTGTCCATGAAACCTTCCAAACGCCCTAATGTTGACCCTTCCCCTGCAATCTCCACAAAGAAAACCCCTGATCCCCGTGACCCACCATGCCCCATGGACGCAACCACGACTCCCACCTATGCCACACCTACCACACCTGCCACCCTCACCTTTGTCCTCTCCAATCCTGACCCTCAATTCGTCGATGCCCACACCCTCACCCTGGCCATACTTAAATACTTCCCCAATGCCCCCATCTCCCTTCTCATTCCTCGCAAGGACTCGGATCTCATTAAATCCCCAAATCCCACATATCCAATTTGGCTAAAAGCCACACTCACCCCCTACCACACACCGTCCTCTCCCTGACAGCCTCAAACCCCCGACGCCCGCCAACCTTCACCGCCATGATCACGAAGCTTAGCCCTGTGGTGACAAAGGCTGACGTGTTGGAGGAACTCAACTTCCAGCCCAACATCCATATCCGCTCGGCCCGTCGCATCTTTAACGATGCCTGGCCAACTTATCTAATGCAGATATTCACTGAATCCTCATCCTCTGTTGACCACTTCCTTACAGAGGGAGCCCTCATTTAAAATCGCCATCACAAAGTGGACCCCTCCCAGTCCAATCCTACCACTGCCTCAACTACAATGACCATGTTACCTCCGCCTGCAACAACCCCCCTACCTGTCCCCACTGCAAAGCTTCACATTTCTTAAAGAACTGCCCCAACCTCATCTCTCCCCCCCTCCTGCAACACCTGTAATGAACCCCATCCTAACTACTCCTCGAAGTGTAAAGCGGAATCTCCTCCTGTCACCCCTGAGCTCACCATCCCATTGATGACCCCATCCACCCCAGCAACTACCTCCGCTCTCCCCCTACTGCAGAGGACATCATCCATTTCATCACCATTGTGCTTCAAAACATCTACCTGCTCCCACATGCTTTGCCAAATCGCCCCCTCTGCCCATTCCATCTTACCACCTATGCCACCTACTCCCACAACCAGGCCCACTTCACCTTCACCCCACTCACCACCCTTGTCTAACTCTCCCCTTGCATGGCGCAACACCACTACAGTATCCTGTACCATAATATCCGCTCCCTGCCCACCCACAAACTCCTCTTCCTCCACACCCTCCATCAGCACTGCGTGGATGCCTTAATCTGAAATGAAAACTTCCTTCAACCCCATATCTGCATCTCCACAGCTCCTTATAGCCTTCACTGCACCAATAACCCATACCCTCTGGTGCGTGGCAGTGTTGCTATAGGCCACCTCAAGCACCTCCCTGTTTGGCCCCAACCTCTCCTCAACAATCCTGCCAAGCATCTCACTCTCAGCCACTTCTTTCCCATCCTTACCGTCACCTGTGCCACCATTTATGTCCGCCCACGAACCCTCACCCCTTACGATTTTCTGGCCCACATTTATCGTATCTTCTCCACCTACTTGATTGCCGCTGACCACAATATCCACAGCCGTGCTCCTGCCGACCTCCAGCAGTGGCATTGGTTTATCACCACCCTCCAGGGAGACCTGGTTCCCCTCCCCAGTACACCCGACCCGAATCCAACACCACTACTGACCTCCTGAGGCACATCACTGAAGATGTCCTTGATCTCATTGGCAGTGACCATGCTTCCGTTCTCCTCACTATCTCTAATGGTCTCCTTCCCCACCCAGCTCCTCGCCCTGACATCCCTCCTAAACTCGTCCATGATTACTCCAGTGCCAACTGGGATGCCTACCGGGACTCCATTCACAACCAGGTCGAAGACCACGACCTTACCCTCCAATCTCCTGATGATATCTCCTTCACTGCTGCCTTCCTGCACCAAACTGTGTCTGACGCCATCGCCACCCATATCGCTACAAAAGCCATCCACCTTCACTGCCCAGCCCTGCCCCCAAAGGCCATCCTTCTCCTTTGTGGATCCTGCCTGATGTTTTTTCCATCCCAGATGATCCCCAGTTTATTCCCTCTTTCCTGACGTCATCGACTGTACGGATACCTCTGTTCCTCCCCTTGCTCATAGCTTCCAGTCCTTGGGCCACACACCACCATCTGAACTTGACTCTCCCATCACTACACAGGACATCAGCCTCACACTCCACACTAAACACAACACTGCTCCCGGCCACAACTGCGTTACCTACCGCCACCTCAAACACTGCCCTCCCTCATTTCTTGCAGTCCTTGCCAACCTTTACAACGTAATCCTTGCCACTGGCTTCTGTGGAAAACCTCCCACATCCAGATGTTCTCCAAACCCAACAAGTCTCCATCTCATGCCTCTTCCTATCACCCTATATGTCTGACCTCAGTGTTCAGGAAGCTCCTGGAATCCATCCTTACCTGGCGCATCCATCACCACCTCCACTAACACCACCTACTCCCCAACACCCAATGTGGATTTCTACCTTCCTTCTCTGCCGATGACCAACTCCTATGCCTCACTCATCTCCTCTCCTCCAGTGTAACTCCTGTCGCTCCGACCTTGAAAAGGCCTAAAACCATCTCTGGCATTCCGGTCTCGTGTTTAAACGCCAAACCTGTCCTGTCAACTATATCCATCTGAATGCCTTCTTCCTCTCCCGCCGCCCCTCCTATGTTACCATCCATAATTCTGATTCCCGTACTTTCTACCCCTCTGCGGGTGTGCCCCAGGGCTCTGTCCTCTCCCTTCTCCTCTACCTTCTATACACTGCAGATATGCCCCACCCCCTCTCCAGTTCACCTCCTGCAATATGCCGATGACACCACCTTCTTTGTCCTCGCTCCTACCCTTCAACGGTCCCAACGCATTCTCCTGAATCACCATGACCTTTTTGCCACATGGTGTAACCAGTGGCTCCTGAAAATCAATCCTTCCAAGACCCACACAATCATTGTAGGCTGTATCATTCGCTCCTTCCAGCTCTTTGATTTCTCCCTTACCATCTGCGCCCATCCTGTCCGTCTCTCCCCAACCCTCACCTACCTGGGCCTCAACCTTGACCGTCACCTAACCTGGGTCCCTCATATCCAATCTATCCAATACAAAGACCACAACCATCTCCATCTCCTCAAACTCCTCTCAGGCTGGGCATGGGGGTTGAACCCCTCTGCCATCCTCCACACCTACAAAATCCATCCCATCCTCTGTTATGCTAGTCCCACCTGGATATTGCCCCCCCCCCCCCCAAATTCTGTAAGTCCCTCCAGATTCTTGAGCACAATGCACCCTGCCTCGCCTTCCGTATACGCCTCCCATCCCCCACACAGATCCTCTACAATCTGATTCCTTTCCCCCATCTGCTCTATTTCCCCGAACATATCCACAAACTCTACAACTCCCACCACCTTGATCCCTCTCATCCCCTGGTTGCACCTCTCCCCTCCAACCCCCACCCGCTGCCGTGCCTTCACTATTTTGTCCCCCTACCGTCCATCTCTACACCCTTCATCTCCTTTCCCAAGGTGGCTTCCGTCTACTACCCCTCCTGGATGATACCCCCTCCCTCCATTTATCCCTCCTATCAACTCTTATCCTCACCTCCCCCTCCCTTCCTCTGTCCTTTTCCCGGGCTCCCTCTCGCCCCCTTCCATCCTGTTTTTTCCCAGTCTACCCTCTTTCTGTCTCCCTTTTCTCCCCTGAGTCCTTTTGCACCCCCCCTCCTCTGCCTTTCCCCATTCCCTTTCGTGTCCGCCCTGCCCCCCTTTTGAGTTCTTTCCATCTGTTAGTCCCCACCCCACTTCGTTTTTCCACTCCTTCCCTCTTCTTTCCCCCTCATCTGTCGCAGTCGCCCCCCCCCCTGCCCCCATCTGCCACTTGGCTGTGATGTGTCCTCTTCATGCTGATTTTTAGTGCAGTGTTTACAGAGAGTGTTAAGTGTTGTGTATCTTTTCCGAAGTGTTGCGAACGGAAATCATACTGTCACTGGGTGTGATTTTTATATCCCTTGCAAATGGAAACCAGACGGTCGCTGTGTTTTTTTATTGTCTGTCTACTATTTTAGCTGTCTGCGTCCTGTGTATTTTATTAGCATCGCCAACCCTCTGTTTTATGTTTCAACTTTCCACAATTTTCCGCCGTTTTACAATTTAAGTCACCGTTTTATCGCCTGCTTTCGTTGTTTATTATCTTCTTCTTATGTTTTACAAATTCTGTAGGCTGAAGAGCAGCATATTAAGCTGCTGCCAGCCTGCCCCCTTCGGGGGGAATCGAAAATCAATAAAAGAAAAAAAAAAACATAATAACACTGTCTCCTTCCCCACCAAGAAATACCTCCTCATGAACACCCTGTCCCAACACCAGGTCGACCCCTTCGTCCTGAATAGTACCTTTGTCCAGCCCCAACATTCGTCCTCCCCCCTACCTTCACCTGACCTGTTGCACCATATGTATCTGCTCCACTGCTCCTATTCCCTACGACTTCATCTCCCAATATTGACTGCACTTTCTCCACATATGTGATTGCCGCAGACATCAACGCAGACAACCACTGTCCTGTCGCTATCCTGCTGTCCTTCGAAAGAAACACTCTTACCTATCACCACCCCAACATCACTGATGCCTCGTCCTTCCTTTGGAAGGCCATTACTGACGCCAGGGAGGCCCATGTTCCTACTAAAACCATCCATCCGCACTGTCCCACTCTCCCTCCATGAGCTGTCCTCTTCCTCTGCGAATCCCATTGCCTCTATTGCTTCTTCCTGCGGACTCGTGACAGGTTCAAATGGCTCTGAGCACTATGGGACTTAACATCTGAGGTCATCAATCCTTGTGACAGAGATACACTCCACCACCGCCGGCAACTCCAGCGGCACATTCAGAACATTATTAGAGCAAAGAAACGCCGGGATTGGCGCCAGACCTGTACGTGACTCTATGACACCTTCCCTATAAACTCTTTGAAGTAATGGTCAGCCTTCCATTGCCTTACTGCTTCCCATTCCACACCCCATTATCCTCTTCTCCATAACGACCACTCTCTTCCCGACAACCTCAGTAAGGCCAACCACTTCGCTTTTCACCTTTCTTTGGTCTTCTACATCCCTGATGATTCCCACTTTGTTTATTCCCTTTTCCCCACCATCATGGAATTCGCCGTACCTCGGTCACTCCACTTGCTCCCAGTCTCCAGTACTGGGGGCAGTTACCCCCTCTGACATAAACACTCCAATCACAGAACGAGACTTTAAACTTGTCCTCCAGTCAAAATACAACATGGCCCCTGGTCATGACTGTGTCACCTGCTGCTATCTCAGAGAATGCCCCTTCTCCTTCCAGACTGTCCTTGCCAATTTGTAAAAATGTTATACTCTCTACCGGCTTCTACGCCAACCTGTGGAAGTCTTCCTGTGTCCCAACAAACCCCCTTCTGCCACCACTTCCTATCGTCCATCTGCCTTACCTCCATCTTCAGTAAGGTCTTTGAATCAGTCCTCTCCCATTGTATCCATCACCACCATAATCAACACCACCCCCTTCCTCTTACCGAGTGTGGATTCCAACCCTCTTCCTCCGCTGAAGACCTACTCCTTAATCTTGTCTCCCTCCAACTTAACTTCTGTTGCTCCACCATTTTTGTTTCCCTTGATCTCCAAAATGCTTATGACCATGTATGGTATCCCTACCTATCTTGTCTGTCTGGTCGCTTCCTTCCCCTTACGCTGTCTTTCCTATATCACCCTCCATGACACCAACCCCCGTATGTTTTAACCCACCACCGGCATCCCCCCCGGCTCCATCCTCTCCCCTGTCCTCTATCTCCTGTACACCAATGATTTGCCCAGGCCACCACCATCTGTACACCTCCTCCAATTTGCTGATGACACCACCTTCCGGGCTCTCTATCCTACCCTTGAATAGTCCCAATGCTCCTACCAAACCCACCTTGACGAGTTCATCACCTGGTGCAACCAGTGATTCCTTCATATTAACTCATCCAAGGCCCAGGCAATCATCGTAGGCTGCACCACCTGCTCCTTACATCTCCATGATATCTACCTCACCATTTATGCTCATCCCATCCAGCTCACCCATATCATGAGATACCTTGGCCTCACCCTTGACCGTCACCTCACCTGGCCCCCTCATCTCCTGACTGTCCACCAGAAAGCCCATACTCGCCTCCACCTCCTCAAACTCTTGCCTGGCCAGGCATGGGGATTGCATCCTTCCACCATTCTCCACAATTACAAATCATCTGTTCTATCCTCTGTTATGCCAGCATTGCCTGGATCTCCGCCCCCCTTCCCTGCTTTTATAAGTCCATCGTAATCCTTGAACGCCACATGCTCTACCTTACCTTCCATATATGCCTTCCATTCCCCACACGGTGTCTGTACGCCCTCATCCCCTTCCCCCACCTCCTCCTTTTCCTCCAACATATCCACATCACGTACACTGTCCGCAGGATTGATCTTCCCCTACCCCTAGTCTCGTCCTTCCTCTCTACCACCCTCCCACTGCCACACGTCTATCGCTGTATTGCTCCCTCTCTCCACATCCACCACATCCACACCCTAAGTATCCTTCATCTGGGTGGTTTCCAGCATCTCTCCCTCCCAGATGATGAACTTCGCCATGACATTACCCTACCTACCAGCTGTAACCTGGCCTTGTTCCTCCACCTCCCAGGGCTCCCCTTTCCTCTCTCGTCCTTCCCCAGAGTGATTTTTCCTCTCCCCCCCCCCCCGAGTCTGTGCACTCCTCCTTGGCTGTTTTCCTCTTCCATCCCTCCCTTCACAGCCCCCCTTCAGCGCACCCCCCACATGTTCCCCCTTTTCTCCCCTGTCTACCACTGCCCCTTTGCCCCCATTCTTCCCTTCTCCCTCATATCCATAACCCTGGAAGATCCTCCCAGTTTGTTCTTTGTCATCTGTGTGCTACGTCAGTGATGTGTTCAGTGGCTTTCTATGGTGACATCAAGTGATATGGTTTTAATCCTGTGCTTGACTTGCATATAGTTTTGCTGTATGTGATTGTTCTGTGTTATGCCGCCCATCACTTGGCTCTTTTATCATTGTGCAACTTTTAATACTCAGGCTGTACTTTGCCTCATGTCTTTTAATTCTAACAGTGCATGGTTTTCTGTGTAAAATACTTTTTAAAATTTTATCTCCATTTTTAGTCACACCCTTTTGCATGCTCTGCTTCATTATGTTCCCCCTTTTTATATCTATGTTTTGCCATGTTTTCTCCTTTATGTTGCTTTAAATGTCTTCCTGTTACATACTTGTACCCTCTATCGGCTGAAGAGCAGTGCCTATGATGTTTCTGGCCTGCCCCGGATGGGGAGTTGAAATACAATAAAGAAAAAAAGGAAAAAATGGAAAAACCGACAATGTTCTAACATTGTAAAGTGACCTGGAAACCTGAGCAATTTGTTTGGGTGTATCAGTTTACTAGCAAAATTGTTGGATGCATGCATATCTCCTCATATGCTGCATGTTGAAATAGCAGCCTGTTACATACAGTGATTCATAAAGGACGCCTTCTGGCCATACTCTAGTTCAGAATCAGACGTGCTCGACATATGCACGCATTGGTAGCTACCACCAGCAACCCAAAGATGTTACGAAACGTAAGTGAATTGCTTCCTAATTTTTTAATAATAGAAATTTAACATTATACAATTAGATAGCGGTAGTTGTTATTCCCTTTGGCTGGGTTGAAAATCAGTGTAAATAAATATATATCATAATCTTTGCAGTAAAGTAAATTTTCACGTTTTCTGGGGCTACGTATTTCTTGTATCTTTTAATACTCACAAAACAATACACTTCTCACTCTCAGACTATGTGCTCTTTAAAAATCACACCGGTTTACACATCGGGGCACTTCAAGAAAATGGGCAGAGGAAGGAATACGAGATGAAACATGCTTTGCTTGTATAGGTGGCATTTGAGGTACCCCACATGTGTGCTAAAGCATACGCAACTACAAGAATATGCAAGTACGAATCAGTCACACTGTGCATACATCTCATAAAATTAATGCAGTTTAACTACATAGAATTAATGCAGTTTAACTATATAGCATCGATGTAACAAAACTCTTGACTTGCAGTTAATGGTGCTCAACTGATAATCCTTGTATGCATGTGGTGGCCAGTAGGGACTACAAAGTGAGTATCTGTACAATTCACCCACATGAAACAGTTGTGCACAAAACAGTATGTATTTAATTTTATTTAAATATGATAACAAACAAGTTACTGAACATGATAGTCGTTTCAATTTTGATTTTAATATCTGATTTGCGACCTGTGCTTTTTCCACCTAACACCAGTTTTTCTTGCCTACACAGTGCCAACTGCCCCTCGATCATGACCTAAATAATTGTCAATTTTGGCCTCTCCCCTCTCACCCCATCCGCCTTGCTTTATCAAAAACTTTTCCTGTTACAATTATCTTTCCATCCTACCTCTCATACAGATTCTTCATTTCCCACCTTTTGCTTCATTGTGCCATAATTAATTATTGTCAAATGGTAGTGTGGCTCCTGAGAACACTCAGTCTACATTTGTTCATGTGTAACAAAATAAGTAGTGGAATTTTAAACCTTCTGGGATGAAAGTCTTGAGATAAAAATTGTCAGACAGCTACACAAATTTTGTTGGCGTCCTGACAACAAAACATTTCCCCTTAGAGTTAATGATGTATTGTCATCTGTACGAATACACTAAAATTGGCTATTTTTATACGTGATATCTCTGACTTATTGAATTGTCCTACCAATTAGTAAATGTGTAAGTGAATTCGAGTGAGGTTCTTATCAGCCACTAGTTCTTAATATTATTGCTACTTTCATCATCAGAAATATCTTTTCCCTAGCTCTTTTCTGCTTACTCACAAACCTTTCTGTGTCGTCGACACACACTCCTGGAGCTGCCCTCCTTTCTTACCCTGTCCCATTCCTCTCCTAACGGTTAGGTGGTGTAGTGTCTAGCATGCTCAGGTACCAGTTGGGAGGCTCAGTTACGATTCTTGGTCCAGTCATCCAAATTTCGGTATTGTATGGTTCCCCAGATTTCACCAGACATGCGATAAACCTTGTAGCATGTGACAGCCAGTAGGGAGTACAAAATGAGTATCAGCATTATTTGCACACATGAATCAGCTATGCAAGAAATAGTGTGTATTTAATTTTATTTAAATATAATAGCAAACCAGGTGCACATATGGTTCGTTCTGAAGTTCACAGCTATGTTATGAGACTCATAACAATATTTTTACTAATATCCTATCTCTGTTAATAGTGACTTTCGAGAACATTCCTAAATATGCATTGTTACTATATGGGCCCTCCATCGAACGCACAAGAAAAGAACAGAATCGACAATAAAAGTTCCACAAACATAAATTATCATGTATGTCATCATTAGAAACACGCCCTTATAGTATTCGTAGTGAGCTACATACCTTTAGCACCCCTTCCTTGAGGTTTCTCTGTACCTGCATTGGTTCAACACGATACCCACCAGTAAATATTGTTAAAAAAATGAGTAATATCACTTAAGGCAACTACTATACTCCATTGTTGTTATCCACTTGCTGCATTAAGAGCTGAGGTGCGAGAGAATGATTATATTGATTACAGTGCATTTCTTGAATTGCTGCTGTAACTGTATGAATGCATATATCGAGTTTTGCTAAAATCTGTTAATTTGGAGTGTTCATACAGACATCAGTAGTTGGCTTTCGCTAAAACTTGGTTCATGGGTTGGTGTATGAGGCCAACATTATGCCATTATCATATCTAATTCAATTTAGAAATTTTTTGAATGTATCGAGCGTTGGGAGGGGTGCAGGGGGGAGGGGGGTTTCGGGAATTCAGGGTTGGAGAAACTATATCTTTAATTATACAAATGTGAAATCCATAACCAAATGGAAAAGTTGGTAAGTACATGTATGTATGCTTAGGTGCAATCACAGTTCTATAGTTATGATAATAAGATAATGAGAATGGATATAATGTCTGATAGTTTGGTTTAAACATGCTATGTGTCAACATCCAGGAAAATTATTTTTAAATACCAATTGACTGTTGTGCTCTATAGTTAAAGCCAACCAATGTCAGTCCAAGGACAGAATGTAGATAATGCCAACAAGAGAGTGCTCAGCCACAGTTGCAGTCATATGCATAAGCACTGCCCAGGTTTTCTATTCAGTAAGGATATCATACTTGGATACAAAGGAGAGTATCAGTTTCGGAACTGTACTTGTATAAACATGTTACTTAATCATCCAGTATCCATGCATTTGTATTGTGTTACAGGTTATCTGTAATCTTGAAGCAAGAATTAAGATTTCTGCAAAACTGACATTAGTGTTGAGGTGAGATAAAGGAAATCTGTAATCCTGAAGCAAGAATTAAGATTGCTGCAAAACTGACATTAGTGTTGAGGTGAGATAAAGGAAATCAGGACACTTTCTGTTTCTGAAATTTTGTTGGTAATACTGCTACAGTCAGTCCGGGTAAATTTGTGCCACTTTTTAACATTTATTGAAAGTACTGGACACAAAATAAATTACACATTGTTACAGACATTTTAACATTTTATGTCCATAGCTACTGAGTCCTTGGAAAAGTGAAAATATATCTCAACTATGTCCTATTAGAATAAAATTTCTATTTTAATCCTGATATACTGTAAATTTACACTGTCTTTCCAATAAATTTAGTTCAGTTTAAAAAAGAAACAATGGCTCCAAAATCTAATGCTCTGGGTAAATTTCAATCACAGCAGAAGGAAATCACGGGTTAAAAAGAAGTAAAAACGAGTAGTGTGAATTCAGTACTCAAGGTTTATTTTGAAATATCAAGACAGTTGTATCAACCTGGCATTGTTCATCTTAAACTGCAGCCGTCAGATGCTCTATTCACAGCATATGCCATGAAATAATAATCACAAGCCCAAGTGGTTGTATGAGGTTGGAAAGACAGCTGAAATAGTAATAGAGATCACAGAGTTAATAAAACTGTCACTTTTAGTACAAAACAAGCAAATGTGTGAAACAACCACTTGAAACACTAGTAGTAAGTGGTACAGAGATACCCTGACTGGAAGAACCTCATCTTCAGCGTTTGACAATATAAATTGTGAGCATATTCTCTGAGTATGTCGCTTCTTCTAAGTAATGCTTTTATCTTACTGTCATTGTGTGCCAAGTTTACAAAATATTTATCTAACTCCATTGTCTGTTGCTCTGTTGACGTTGGCTTAGGCTTCTAAGTTTTGTTTTGATTTAACTACTGGTTTCCTTCAAACCATTTGGTGCAGTGTTGGTGCATGCATAGAAACTTGTGTTCAAGTCTCACCTATGTACCTAATCAAGACTGTTAATTTCAATGGGCTATTTCTATAAATTTATCCGGTTCCTATGATACATAATAAATTTAAATGTTTTATTTTTTTGGATATTTCCACTTTTGAAACACTTCATACGTTCATCAAAACGTACTACATAATTTGATATCCCAAGTATGAGTACTACCTGAGATTGGGTGACTATGTTTGTGAGAAGGAAATTAGTCATTTTGCTTGTGTGAGAGAGAGTCTTGACCTGGGTATAATGTTGAATCCCTTATTACATGAGGTAAGTATTGGGAAGTTACTTGAAATAATCTCAACTAGAAGTGTTATGCAACATTTAAATTTATACAGAAAACACTTTCAACTCTTGCTGTACTTGCTACAAAGGAGTTGGACCCACAATGAGGCCAAATCTTAGTACAGTGAACGATTAGTACCATTCAAACTGCTTAAAAATAAGGCTGTCAGTATTAACTTGACAATAAAAACGTAAATACCTATTGTGTTATTCATTTCATAGTTCATTTAGTGCTGATAACAATGACATAATTGAGACAATTACGTTAATATGGCTACCATTGCTATTATTATTTTGCGCTGTCATCTATTAGTATTGTTTGTATTCTCGATAAAGTAAGAAACTGTAATTAGATTAGATTAGATTTACTTTCATTCCAATTGATACGTAGTGCGGAGGTCCTCCAGGATGTGGAACATGTCAGAAAAACAACAATACATGACAAATATTTACAACTAAAACAAATAAGCTAATCTACCATTCCACAAGTCCCAAGTGGAATGATTGTCATTTTTTAATGAACACTGAGAGTCATTTTACAAATACTAATGCACTGAATTTAAAATAAAAAAGTTTTTTATTTATTTATAAGGTAATACAACTACTGTAATACTTATTTACAATGAACACATTACTGCACTGAAATGGTGCAGAAGTTAGATTATACTAATTCACACACACACACACACACACACACACACACACACACACACACACACACACACACACACAAATTTTCAATGAACACATTACTGCACTGAAATTGTGCAGAAGTTATGTTGTACTTATATACAAATCAGTTGGTTTTACTAAGAAATTCATCAATGGAGTAGAAGGAGTTGGCCACCAATAAATCCTTTAGGCTTCTCTTAAATTGAATTTCATTGGTTGTTAAGCTTTTTATGGCTGCTGGCAAGTTATTGAAAATGTGTGTTCCTGAATAATGCACACCTTTTTGTACAAGGATAAGTGACTTTAAATCCTTGTGAAGATTATTCTTATTTCTAGTATTGATTCCATGAATTGAGCTGTTGGTTTGAAAAAGTGATATATTTTTAGTGACAAATTTCATTAAGGAATAAATATATTGGGAAGCAGTAGTTAGTATCCCTAGTTCCCTAAACAGGCTTCTGCAGGATGTTCTTGAGTTCACACCACATATAACTCTCACTGCACGTTTTTGTGCCCGGAAAACTTTAGCTTGGCTTGATGAATTACCCCAAAAAATAATCCCATATGACATTATGGAATGAAAGTAAGCATAGTATGCCAGCTTTTTCAGTTTTATATCCCCTATGTCCGACAAAATTCGCATTGCAAACAGAGATTTGTTAAGACGCTTCAGCAGTTGTGTGGTGTGCTCCTCCCAGTTGAATTTATTATCAAGCTGTAATCCCAAGAATTTAACACTGTCAACTTCTTCTATCTTTTTGTCATTGTATGTTAGACATATACTCTTGGGACACCCCTTACAAGTTCTGAACTGCATGTAGTGTGTTTTTCAAAGTTCAGTGACAAAGAATTGGCTAGGAACCAGTGATTAATGTCCATAAATATTTTATTGGCTGATCTTTCTAAGACTACACTTGATTTGCTATTTATCGCAATGTTTGTATCATCAGCAAACAAAACAAACTTGGCATCTGGTAATGTTACTGATGGAAGGTCATTGATATACACAAGAAAAAGTAAGGGCCCCAAAATGGAACCTTGTGGGACCACACATGTAATTAGTTCCCGGTTGGATGATGCCTGATAGCTTGATACATGTCTCTTTCCTAATAACACCCTTTGTTTCCTGCCAGAGATATAAGATTTGAACCATTTTGCAGCATTTCCTGTTATACTATAATATTCTAGTTTACTTAAAAGGATATTGTGATTTACACAGTCAAATGCCTTTGACGGATCACAAAATATACCAGTTGCCTGCAATTTTTTGTCTAATGAATTAAGCACATTTTCACTGTAAGTGTAGATAGCCTTCTCAATATCAGAACCTTTTAGAAATCCAAACTGTGACTTTGACAGTATGTTATTTGAGATAAGGTGGTTATAAAGACGACTGTACATTACTTTTTCGAAAATTTTTGAGAATGCTGGCAACAGTGAAATTGGACGGAAATTTGATGCTATTTATTTATCTCCCTTCTTAAACAGTGGCTGAACTTCAGCATATTTCAGCCATTCAGGAAATATTCCACTAATATACGACTGGTTACACAGATAGCTTAATATGTTACTTAGCTCAGAATAACATTGTTTAATTAACTTTGTTGATATTTCATCATACCCACTAGATGTTTCTGATTTTAAAGATTTTATGGTGGACATTATTTCTGTTGGGGTAGTGAGGGTCAAATTCATATTATGGAAGTTACTTGAAATGTCTGGTCTAAGGTAATCCATAGCAGCATCTACCGAACCTGACAACTGCATCTTTTCAGTAACAGTTATAAAATGTTTGTTAAAAAGTTCTGCAACACTATACACATCTGTCACCAATGTATCATTTTCTCTTAATGCTATTTGTTCCTCTTCATGTGTAATTAAACATGCTATAGATAATAATATATGCAAAAATACGCATTTGACAACAATGCAGGCATATAATAAACACACAGCAGTTGAAAAGTTAGCTGTACAAAAAAATACCAAGAATTAAAAGAAGGCATTGTAACTGATACCAGCAATAACTATTTATCAACTTCCGGAAAAATTACACTATCATATACCGCTATAAAAATTAAATTTTCATATTTTTCATTACAATGCTCCATTAATGTCAGTGGGATCTAGTAGTTGTGTAAAAATTCAAACGCATCTATCTTGGTGTAAACGGAAAATCTCATTTTATGAACAACTGTATCTGTTGCATTTATCGAGGTTTGAAAATATATTCCTCAATTTCCATACTTCAAAAGTCAGTATCCCATTTAATTAAAATACAATTTCAAAACAACAACCATTTTTATATCCTGTAATGTTTCTGTTCTAATAAAACTAAATTTCACAAATTTATTGAACATTGTGAAGTTCTTAGATTTCCCACATTTTGGATTTTAAGGAAAATATTCAAAATTGAAACTTTCGTTAACTTAAAATAAATGGTGACTATTAGAAGCCAGAGAAGTTTTGTTGCACGTGAAGTTATGATATAAGAAAGTGGCGACTTGTGTTTTACAAAACCAATCTATTGCTATAAGAAATAATTAGTTCCATAAGTCTAGTCTGGTTATCTTTATGACATTTTCTTTTGTATTGCTAATTAAGATCTCATATTCTTGCAACTGATTAGAAACCACAAAGTTAAGAGTGGCTGCCAAAGGCTGAGTCCATAAATTGTCAGACTCGATGGTGAAAAAGACAGCTGCGCACAAGAGGATGGACTATTTCAATTGTACGGGTGCACTAATAAATAAACATTGTGAAGTATATCACATATGAATATTGTAGAAATTATCAAGGAGTGTTTTAACACAAAGGCAATGGCGGGTGAGCAATTAAGTACCGAGCCATAAGCAATGTACGTATATGTGAGTGGGCTGGGAACAATTAATTATAATTTTGTATGTATTTGTCAATCTCATCTGTCAGCAACGATACTACATACGTTATGGCAATAAACTGCCCATAAATAGCAATACCATGTGTCCAGGTTTTCACTTAAGATGCATACAATTTCATATTCCAATGCACCACCACTGCTGAGATTTTAAATTTTCAGTTCACAATGATAAATGGATGGAAAAGCTTGACACACTAAGGATTGAAACATCTCAAAGAAACATGTACTGATGCAAATATATGTTCTCTCTTCACATTCATGTTTACAAAACCAGTTAATGCACAACAGCAATCTTCTTTGTGTGCATTACATTTTCCAGAAGAGTAAGGAACAGGGCACTGGAGCCTCTCAGCTGCTGGCACAACTAAATCTGAGAGTTAATATAATAGCATGCATTTTTAATTGACTTTCCCCACAAGGATATTTTAATTAAGAATTAATGCAGTTGCTAACATAGGTGGAGGTTTTACTGAAGATAGTCTGCAACTGGACTCTCTTCTGTACACAGAACTTGTAGCTTATCCATTGCTGCTCATACTCAAAATGAAAGAGACATCCAAAATCCTGTTCTGAATTTTCTACTCGAAATGTCAGAAAAAGACAATCCCAGTACCTGGAAATGATGAAGTAAACTGTTTTTCACGAGGTACACAGTGAAACACAAACAACATGTGTTTAGTAATATTTACATGTACAATATGTTCAACGGTAAAACCCAATAAATCTTCTACGCTGCAGACAACCTTCAATGAAAGTGAGTTTGAAATTCTCTTCTCTTGTTTATTGCAACCTTTATGATGTTAAGAACGTATTAAGGGAAAAAAATATGCTTACAGTACAGATTTTTTACTTCGTTATGTTGCCTTCAACTTAAGCCCTCGTCAACAGATTTCTCCTTCGTACACTTTCTGCTCTTGGACAGTGAAATCTAACTTACGTAATTCTTGCATATTGTGTGATATCGATTTTAGCTCATCTTTTTGTGTTGCTCTTCTTCTTTCGATGTTTGCGGATAAAAATTCCGCCTTATACAAGACGCATTTTCTTTGACTTTTTCCAAATTGGCGCTCTTTCTGTGCATTCATCAGTGAGATATTTGTATTTCCCAGTCTGAAAGTTATGATGTTCCGTATATACACATCATCAGGAATGAAATTTGCGCTGGCTTCTAGATCCAGGCATTTACACAATGGCACTTGCCCGATGCACGACACATTGAACGTTTTTGTTGTGACGAATATTCAATAATAAATACTTACACAGTTCTGCACATACTTTACATTATGCTGATGAAGTGCATTTTTGTTGGTAAATTTGTAACTACCATACATTTTCTTACAACCTGTCATCTGCAACACAAAACAAGTGGCTTCTTTTTCTTTTCGATTACAGGTCGAATCTCGCGTTATTTATATTGTTACTTACGATTTTTGCCTCCTTCAGTCTATTTTTGTTATTTACGATTTGTTACGAGACTCACTTTCGTTATAAGGGATCCTCTGACGGTTTAACACATGTTTACTTATGCATAAAATGTTTCTGTTCTAGCACGTTAGTTGTTTTCTTGCGCGTTTATTTGTAGACTGCACGCTAAAATCATAGTCTGAAAATTATTATGTTCTGGTTACAATCAAATTTCAACTTAAAAACTTATGTATATACACATCATCAGGAATGAAATTTGTGTTGGTTCACAGATGCAGACGATGAAACAATGACACTTACCCGATACACGACACACTGAATGCTTTTGTTGTGGCGAATATGAGGCACAGGATACAGGTTCCATTAATAGATATTTACACAGTTCTATTCGTACTTTGGATAAATTCTTGTGTCCAATTCCACTCGTCATCTTTGAGCAATGACGTGGCAATTTGTGAAAGCAACGGATGATGCTCGTAAACAGACGAATGTAGCATACAATAAAATTACAATCATAGTCACGCAGTTGTTTACATACTCATTAATTATATCGAAACGAACTGAAGATAACGAAAATAATTAAGAACAAGTGTTGAGAATAAATTTTCATGTCTCGTAAGAAGTGTTCTCGTAATTTACGCGACTAGAAAAATACAGAGAACCTTTAAATTTTGCTTTATAGTAAAGCGCATGGTGAAGTCATACTGTTACAAGATAGTGTTAATTTGATATTAAGTATTGAATCTAACGAGAGAAGCACAGGAAAGTGGGAGTTTTGGGCAGGTAGAAACTAAAATGTATCAGAAAAACGGGGTATAGTGAAGCAGGGGATATAACCCGTTGGCTTTGACCAATATCGTCATACATTACTCATAGATAGTAATGTCTTCACTTCGAGCTGTTGATTATAAAACGTTTCTGTGTTCCATATAAGAGCTATCATTGTACATTAAAATAAGTGAATGTGATATTAAAAGAGATCGCTACATATTGCTGAAAATATTCTTCGTGTGCATTTATTAAATTAATTAGTTGTTTCTAATTCATTCGGTACTTAATTTCATTCTTAGGGATATTGAGGCAATTTGGATTACTAGTATCTTATTAGTATCTCATTTTCATTTGTAGGTATGGATTTATCTGTTCTGATGAACCTTGATGATTTAGGAGAGGCTATGGGCAAAGACACATTGGCCACGATTTGTTTTTTGCAAATGTGTGGTTTGACTGGTGAGTATATTCGATGTCGTGAGTGCGGCGACCAAATGCTCCTCAGACGTGTATCTAGTCGCCATACTCACGACTTATTCGCATGGCGCTGCAGCAGAGATAGGTTGTGGCGATCCATTACAAGAAGGACGTGGTTCGAAAAATCTAAGATCGCCTTGAGAGACATTGTGAAAACCACTTACTGTTGGTGTTTGAGATATCCTGTGTGGCTGTGTGTACATGAATGTCGTGTGAGTAAGCGTACAGTTGTGGATTGGTATTCTTTTCGTAGGGAAATGTGTGGGAAGTATATGAAATATAGAGGGCCGTTATGGGGGCCGGGTGTTATGGTCGAAATTGAAGAATCACATTTTGGAAAAAGGAAGTAGTACAACAGGTGTGTACCTCTGGTGGGATTATGGGTTTGGGGGGGGGGAGGCGGGGGGGGGGCGATGTAGTGTTCAAAGTAGTGCCCAATCGAAGGAAGGAATTTCAGACAGTTTTCTTCATATAGGGATTTAGGGGAAAGGGGTTATCAGCATCTTGTAGTAAATCACAACATTGAGTTCAGATCATTATCCACAGGGGCTTGCACAGATACCATAGAGGGTTATTGGTCAGCTGTGAAATCTCTTGTAGGGAAAGTGAAACGCCAGATTTCCACACTTCAAAGTCACCTAGACGAATATTCTTGGAGACATAGTATTCCCCAAACATATTGCCCGCTTAAATGTTTTATTAAACATGTTGGGCAAATGTGCTGTCCGAAATGTGTTAGCTAGTTTCACATTAGAATGGGATGGGGGGATGAATGTGTGTACGTGTGTGTGTGTGTGTCTGTGAGTGTTTTCGTAATGTTGTGTTTGGTGTGTATGTGGGTTCTTTCAGGAAGTTGCCATTTGGTAAGTTCACTTTTCCATTTTCTTCTTCAGTGGTAGCACACTGGACTCGCATTCGGGAGGACGACGGTTCAATCCCGTCTCCGGCCATCCTGATTTAGGTTTTCCGTGATTTCCCTAAATCACTCCAGGCAAATGCCGGGATGGTTCCTCTCAAAGGGCACGGCCGATTTCCTTCTCTCACCCGAGCTTGCGCTCCGTCTCTAATGACCTCGTTGTCGACGGGACGTTAAACACTAATATCCTCCTCCTCCTCCTCCATTTTCTTCTTTTACTGCATTTGACTATTTTGACGTATTTCATTGTTGTATTGCACCATTACGCATGTTTTCATGTACTCCAGTACGTAATAGAAATTTCTTAGATGTCGTTCTTCTTTCGTTTCCCAGCACAAGTATCAGTACGATGTTTTCGACTCCGTACTAGCAATATTGAAGGCGAAACGGCCGACACAACTGAAATTTGTATCCCGTCCTTCAGTTGGCCTTTACACTGACACTACGCCTTCGAAAACAACGACATTCGTAACATTGGTGAGATTTACCAATATATGTCAACTGGAGAGCAGGATACAAATGCTGTGCATAGCTATATAGCTCAAATAAAGAATGGGATACTATTAGGATCTAAGGCGAAAACAAACAAACTGTACCCCATAGTGAAGTACGGGATACAAATTTTATATGTGTCGTCTTATTGCCTCTTCGTGTAGTTCAACTGAGGTACAGCTTGCAAATGTGACGTACATCCATTTCCACGTTTTCGTTAGCAGTGTACATACGAGGGTAATCCCAAAAGTAAGGTCCCCTATTTTTTTTATAACTACAGAACTTTTGTGTGGCAGTTGGTCACGCTGTGTGTAAACATGCCCACGCCGCGCTGAGGCGCTCAGTCTTGGCTCGGCAGCCGTTGAGAACGGAGCTTCCGTTGGATGTTACCGCCAAGTGCGAATTGCGCGCAGTTATTCGGTTTTTGAAATCAATGGGCACTGCGCCGACTGAAATCCATCGCCAATTGACGGAAGAGTATGGTGAGTCGTGCATAGCATTCAACGCTGTGAGCCATCTGTTGGCCGAATTCCGTACTACTTTCTACGATTTCAGTGACAAGTCGCGGCTAGAAGTAGCAAGTTAACAGTGTCATCTGTTGGCCAAAGTTCGTACTATACTCCTTCCCTGCGATTCATTATCGAGTCCAACTGTGATTTCTGTGATCACGCGAAGACTTGCCGTTGGGGACAGCTCGGCTCGAAACGAGACCAACCAATAGAATTTCAAGGTAGCTAGAGCCTATAGAATTGCTTCGCTTTGGATGAACCTGGCGTGGACAACTTTATCTTTGGTGTTTACATGTTATCTTCAGTAACATGGACTGCATACACGCCAATCTTTTGAGATAGTTATTGTTTTTCTCATTTATAACTGAAATTTGGCATTAATTTTAACAATAAATAGTCTTGTCATGTTGCCTTTTCACATGTAGATATACAGTTAACGTAATTACTGCGAAATTCCTTATGTTAGTACGATAGTTACCGTTTTTACATGCGGCCAGGTGAAACGCGTTGACAACTCTTTTTACGAGCAACAAAATTACGCATCATCAGTAAATACCTGTTTTCCTTGCACCGACAGTCTTTTAGTGGTACGATTACTTAGGAGAGGAAGACAAAATACTTGTTTGGCAACAGCTTTTTGACGATTTCTCAGCTATACTAGTGAAATGTTTCGTTACTTTTTTATAAGAAATGCAATGGTGTATTTTGTCACTGCTGTTATTTTTGTGAAAAAAGGGAGGTAAATATAACGTGGTTCATATTGTCAATGTTGTTGTTGTGGTCTTCAGTCCTGAGACTGGTTTGATTCAGCTCTCCACGCTAATCTATCCTGTGCAAGCTCCTTCATCTCCCAGTACCTACTGCAACCTACATCCTTCTGAATCTGCTTAGTGTACTCATCTCTTGGTCTCCCTCTACCATTTTTACCCTCCAATGCTAAATTTGTGATCCCTTGATGCCTCAGGACATGTCCTACCAACCGATCCCTTCTTCTAGTCAAGTTGTGCCACAAACTTCTCTTCTCCCCAATCGTGTTCAATACCTCCTCATTAGTTACGTGATCTATCCACCTAATCTTCAACATTCTTCTGTCAATAAGCGTGTGCTTATTGTGCTGGAACATTCACGTATTGTTTAGATCCACTGATATTTTTGTAACTTGTAGCACTTAGTTTAATGAATATCTGTCTTGACGAACTTTGTTGCTTGCTACAATTATGTGTTTATTTTGTCGTTAACTGATCATTTATCTTATAACAAAAAAATGGCAGTGTATATGCCGCGAAAAAATCACATAAATCTGGTAGAAAAATAATTTGTAACATTGCAATGTAAAATTCCTTTGAACGTTTCAGTTTAGTTTCTTGTGGATATATTCAAAGCCATCCACTTCTGCAACTTTTTCAATATCCCTCTAGATTGGTAATAAAATTATTCCTGTGACAAACTTAACTCATTATGTTGTATGCAGTGTCAGTACGTATCACAAGAAACAATTTTGTACACAACAGAGAATGGACTTTGAGATTAAGGTGTTCGACTCTGGTTTGTTCCGTAATTTTCGCACTTTAGACATCTTTTAATTCTCATTATATTTGGGCCTAGTGAAAGTGGTCAAGATTTTCCACATAAAGGGTGTAAAGCAAAGTTGTCCCGTTCCCTAACTGTAGCTTCACACACATGTACTGCATGTAATATTTAGTGGCTTTTGTTCTGTAAGTGTTACAATTAGTGCTGCAAACTGACTGGGATATGGCATGTTCCATGGTAGCTTAACATAAGTAGGGTCGAGGCATCACTGACGGCCCGATTAAGGACAATTGCTATACAAATTAGTTTACAGATTACTTCAGTAATTCTACAGTTTCAAATTCTGTGGGGAGCAAGTGTTCTAAATTATATAACAAAAGCAAACGAAAATATTGAAAATGAAATGGCACATTTCCCCAATTTTTGCCACGTTAAACCTCACTATGGCCAGACATTGCCTTGCTTTTGGTTGCTATCTATTATAATGAAACTGGGGCTTTACATAATTTCAGAATCTATTTGCAGAAAAGTAATTTATTGTTTGTACAAACATCAGGGTGGCCACCAAATTTGAATTTTCAAATTCAATGTTGTCATGTATTATATTTACTGTATGGGTTCAGGCATACATAATACACTGGAAAGAACAAATTGCTTGTTTTAAAAATATATGATGTCCGATATGAACCATGTCAAGATGTACACCACATACAGCATGACTGACCAAGTGGAGTGATCATCTGAAGGATAGTGCACATCAAAATGTCACATGGTTGCAGTTATGCAACACTGTCTGTTTGTTTAAGCCAGACATATTAGGATCAACTGAAGGGTTAAATGGCCAGTACATGAAAATAGTGACACAGAACACAGTCACATCTCATGGATTAATGATGGTAGAATGTTACAGTTAATCTTGAAAGAAAACTTGAAGTTTCTCGTTGAATTTTGTTAATGTATTCATAATCTTACATTGATTTGTTTACAAAAAAATCCTTTTGCAGCAAATTGTCATTACACCTACACTATGCAATATGAAGTTACAGAACTGTGTATTAGCTATATTTGAATAAACTGTGGTGACTCATCAATGATTACTTGGTGATGTGACAGTTCGAATGTTTGTCACGAAAGCTGATTTTTCATCCCATCAAGTCTGTTGAGACAAGTGATCAAGTTTGTGTAACAGGTACAACATACACCCTGCATATCCCTGCCCATCTGCATCAACTACCCTGCATGTTTGACTTTGACCGACAATTCTGTAGCACACTTACCAATGTATACTTTCTCAAACATCAATTTCTGACATAATTTTAGGTGCTTCAGCTGACTCTTTTGTTTTCAGGGATTGTAACACATTAATTTCAGATTTCATTCCTTTTCTGGATAATTTTTGTTCTTGTTGTTTTTCAGTTTCACTTAGTTGCTTCTTTTGTCATCTATGTACAAGCAACTTGCATTACACATAGAGAGAATTAAACTTCTGTTGATTTTAAAATTGGCAACACTGTGCAAGCATTATGAGCAAGAATACTTTTCACTCTAACTCTCAACAATACACTCAGAAACTTCCTGACAGATTAAAACTGTGTGCCAGACCAAGACTCGAACTCTGCTCTGTTATCTGAACTACCCATGTACGACTCAAACCCCAACCTCATTTCTGCCAGTACGTCACCGCCTACTCAAGTTTGAGTCAGGCTATGTCAAACATTCTCAATCTGACAGGAAGTTTCATATCAACGCACACGCTGCTACAGAGTGAGCATCAATTCTGGAAATACATTCAGAGTTTATTGAAAAACCTCTTTCTACAACAGCATTTCCATGCGAAAGTACTGACATTATTTTAAGAAAATCTACAAAATTACAACATTCTTTTGTGGCAATGTAATGAGGTTCATCCAACCAAGTTTCACTCATTTTGAAAAATGCCATTTTTTTAAATATGAGCATCGTTACAAATATTGACAAATTGTTGTTTGACACAAACACAAATTTTCATCAGAAGGAGAATTTAAAGTCATAATGTCAGTCTTTATACAGCTGTTTCTTGATTTAATGCTGCTGATGGGTCCAAACATGAAATGGCATGTGTAGGTTTACATTTCAGTGGTTCGCCTTCAAGTAGCTTTTGTATTATACCAATAATACAAGAATGCATTTCTTCTTTTAGCCTCAAGATGTCAGTCAGTCAAGTCCTTAACTTTCTTTTGGTACCTTTGCAGTGAAATCCAAAATACATGAAGCATTGTGCAGTGATCAGATTCTTAATACTCTTCATGTCAGCCTACATGAGGGATTTTCTGATTATGCAAAATGTCTGAACTGACAACTTGCTGCATTAATGATGTGGTACAAGTGAACAACTCATTACACAAAAAATAAGCCATAGGTACATCAGTTAGAAAATCACATAAAAATTTTTGAAAGGATGTGCTGTCAGTAAAAAAAAATCCAATTTTTGACCTAAGAATTTGTCTCCAACTGTTAAGATAGAGTTTTCAAACACTCTGAATCAGGTAAGAGTTTAATTTTAAGCCAATTGAGAAATATAGGTTCTTAGATGTGGGAGAATTTTAAAGCTAGTTGGGCCACATTTTCAATCCATTTTATGCCACTATATATTCTGTATATTGACACCTTCGCGTAGGCAAATCGTGAAACACACAATACAAGGCTCTGAAAATGGTGGTCTTTCCCAATTTGTTTGTGACACTCCAGTTTTAAAAGTGCAATGAACTTCTATGGGACACAGCAGGTGACAATTTTTGTAAACTCATACAATGTAGACTTTCATGGCCAGCATTTTCTTGAGTCAAAATTTCCACGTTAAAAGGCCATGTTTGATGTATAAAATTACTTCTTCCTGACGTTTCATCTCTCACTGCGGGAGACATCTTCCGAGGTAGAATGGAAGTTACCATTGTACCTCTGAAGATGTCTCCCGCACTTGGAGTAGTAGTTTTATACACTGACCACAGCCTTTCAACCCATAAATTATAGCTCAAGAATTCTTGTAAGGTTAGTATTATCTGATGGAAACTATAAATAAGTTATGTTACCATCCACAGTTTCAAAAAGTTACCTGTCTAAGAGAAATCAGCATAAGACATCAACAAGGCATGGCAAATGAGACTCATTGCACCTCAAATGTACAGAAAACCAGAATTTAAATACTGATCATCCTGATTTGGAAATGTAATACTGTCAAGTATAACATTTGGATGTTTGTTAACTTTGCAGGTGAGACTAACACAGGGGATGGGATGATGTTTTACACTATATGTCGCGAAGTAAAAAGACACAGTTTTATCCAACTGTCAACATCCCACAGAAATCAGTCGAGCAATGGAAGTTTGTCAGTTCCAGATGGGTTAATCTCAGTTTTTACTTTGGTGATTTATTTGTTTTTAAAGGTCGCATTTATTGACATATTTTTGGCAGTAAATAAAATACTTAAAAGTCACTGCCCAGTTTGGTGTTCTCCTGACATGCACTGGGCACAGACACACAATGGTAGCACTAGTACATTATGTGTATCGAAAGTGTAATCAAGTATATTTCACAAGCCAGTGGTGAAAATTGCAAACAGTTTGGAACTAGTAAGGAATGTTGGCCTAAGACTTTATTAATTTTAGACACAATTAACGATTAGTAAAGATTATTGTGGCACAATGTGTAATGTCACATGACATTTACAAGCCAAAATAACTAGTCCTATTACAAAACAGTAGTTATGCTTCAATATGGAACAGTAAGTGGGCAGTGGAAAATTGTGTTCAAAACAATGAACAATTTGTGAGTTCCTTCTCAAGTACTGCAAATACTATAAGAAATTGTGTGAAAAGATAATCCTAAACTACAGGATTCAAGAACAACCACATTAATGGAACTTTGGATTAGAAATTTAGGTAATACAGTTGCACTGAAAATCACAGAAGAGTTGAGATGCACAACAGCCTCGACGTAACCAATACTAAGAACAAAAAATTAGGCCCAAATACAATCAAGTGTGCACACTAGCAAATAATTATTTGTAGGACATACTGAGAATCTGTCAACTTGACACATTCATCCTCACGAATACTACAGTGTCTATTGGTGGCCACTGTCGTACCAGGAAGCTTGGTGTAATCTTATGGCACTTCAATTCTCCGACTCAATACAGGACAAGAAACTTATTAACTTATTGCTGCGCATTAGCTGGTGCACTCATGCTCCTTGTGGCATGACAATGAGGAAACAAGAAGATATCACATTTATATGGGTTAAACTTTACTTACGGCTTAGGCACCCTCGTGCGGTGATGTTGGCAACGACAGTGCAGTGCTGGAAATTATTCTCTAATATTTCATTTCTTGTAAGCACTTTTTCTAAATGTTCGCTTTACTAGGATAATTAATTTACTGAGCAGACACGGGTACATGCAAGAACATGTCAACCATAGAGTAGGAACAGGATTAATTATTTATTTCATGGTTGGTTGCTGTTGACATCAGCACAGCACGCCACCTGAACAGCAAGTAAAATTTTACCATTATATGTAACTGACAGGGTGAAACGGCTAACAACGAAACAGGCATCCAAAGTTATGAGGAAAAATCCCTAAATTCTCAAAAGAAGCATTCTGGCTATTAGTCTGGAGGGAGTTTCAGAAATAGTGAAAAAACGAACCTGTGTTGTTAGATTAGGAATTGACTGTCACACCAACAAATGGAAGTCTAGTATGTTAAGAACTGCACATCCACACTCTCATTGGAAAACTTTTAGTCTCATCACATACAGTACGAGCCTGTTACACTCCTGAACACAGAACAAAGAGATAATCAATGCATAAACTACCATATTATCTGTTGCGAACCTGCATGTGAAGATTATGTATATATCCTGAACACAGAACAAAGAGATAATCAATGCATAAAGTAACTACCATATTATCTGTTGTGAACCTGCATGTGAATATTATATATATATATATATATATATATATATATATATATATATATATGTATATCCTGAACACAGAACAAAGAGATAATCAATGCATAAAGTAACTACCATATCCCCCAACAATCAATCCTCATGTAAGGTCTACTAATAGCATTTAAAGAGTTCACTGCATACCATTGCAGCTAGCAGAATTAAACTTTGATTATTTTGGCTAAAAATATCTTGGATAACTGTGTTGAAATAAATTTTTTTAAAACCTTTCCAAACAGCAAAAATGTTGTAAGCACATATCAGGTGCTGAAAAGTGGTGTGAAGGGGAAAATAATTTCAAAAACTAATGTTTATAATTTGTGAGGGCAGTAGGAAGCCATTAAACTAGCATTATGTCATTTAGCTTCTCACAAGTTTCAAATATTAGCAATTAACACATTCGCTGTTGGCTTATGCATGTGCTATTAACTTGTAATAAGTGTCAATTGCAGAATATGTTAAGCATTGAATCAAGAGTAAACAGAATATTGTGCTGCTGGTCACTGCTTCAACTTACAGAGACAGTCTTCACAAAGAACACGTTTTTAGACATCTGAGCGGCATGGGAGGGAATTATGGAGAAAAACACTCATACAAAGTGATTTCACAGTCTTGCCTATATACCGTATGGCACATTCTGAGAAAATAATCAAATAAAAGGAACAATGTTGCTCTAAGTTGACAATAATTCAAAGATCCTAGCACATAGCCTAACTAAAAAAAAGTGAGTCTGCACTTGACCAGAGTTGACCAACATGTCTAGTGCAGTCGCACTGACTGACAGCAAATTACCACACTACTGAAGCACGATCTGTCCAATATGAAGTGCAGCACCTTCGACCTTCACTCTGAGAATCTTTCCCTGCAGCTGCAGGTGACCTTGATGTTGGGATTGTAAACACTATGAAGTACATCTCCACACAGCTGAACTCTGTACCTAGCAGTTTGGCTAGGTGTCATGATCAATGATACATGCTTCATCCTGTACCATCTCCACATTCTGCTTGTGCTTCTCAGAGGCATGGTCGATGGTGTAGTTCCATCTATCACATCCATGCTGTCTCACAACCAACCTGTGTTTTAAAAATCTATTTATAGTGAGTCATAACTTGAATGAAAATTATAAAAATGTCAGGTATTTTCTATGTTGACAACATTTACTTCAAGCTAAAAAGATTGTTCAACTAATCAAACTTTTGAAATTATGCACTAAAGGCTGAAGATGTCAATATCTAGTTGTGGTTATATCATACTGTGTGCTGACTACCACACTGCATTGTCTTATTTAGCCTTTTCATTTGGTGTTTACTGCATCTGTCACTTTCTCCTCGGTGAGCAAGGTAAGATTCTCTGAATTCAAGTTTAGTGAGGAGTAAAATAAAGTGTGTATGACATTATTATAAGGAAGACTATGGAGTGAAATTTAGCCTCATTTAAAAACTATTGCTAAATATAATTCTTTGTGTAACTTGCATGTAATGTCCATTAAGGATGTAAACTGTAGTGTTTCTTATGGATTAGGGTGAAAGAGTTTATGTCCTGTATGCAGTGATTCAAAAGTTACAGCATTTTTTAATTTTCCTAGTGAAGTGTACATCATGTGCGAGGTGTACTGGGACACGTGAACAAATCGCCAGTGCAGACAACATGATTCACAACAAGGATGTATGTGATCCTGATACGGTTTAATTCGTAACCAAGACAATTGCTTATGACTGTAATGTGAAATATTGGCCATATCATCAATACAGAAAGAATGTATCACACTATTATATAGCTATATTTGTACTAATATATTTTGTGAAGAAAAACCAGTCTGACAAGTGGTAAAAAAATTTCAATTAAACAAAAGGACACTCGTCTTTGGTATAAATCAGAAATGAAATGTCATAAGGAAGGTTGTAGTTGACAAGCAAAATTTCAGATCAGAAAGGATCCACAAATACTGCCTGAATTTATAATACCATTCCATAGCCGTGTTGCAACACATGCGCTGTAGTAAGGGAAGGCACTGATACCATCTTATCCTGCCCTGTCACTGGTTTAAATGTGGGAGAACAGCACCTGTAATCAGCATTTAAAACCAAATTGCTATAAATAACTTACAAGGGACTATGGCGTAAAGCTGGAATAACATTTTATAGTAAAGAGGTGCACTAATGCCTGAATTCATAGAAAATCACCATTTGTTGAGCTGTGTAGCAACACACGCACTGTACCGATGGATGGATGTGGTACCACCACAGCCTGTTTTGGTATTGGTTGAATTGTGGAAGTTGAGCCTGCAGGCAGAAATGCAAACTAAGTTACAGTAAGTAATTTATAAGGAGCTGAGACAAAAATAAACAATGGCATAACACAGAGGTGCACTAATATCTTGATTCATAGTACTTACTATTCCTCGGGCTGTGTTTCAGCACATACGATGTAGCGAGAGACGGACCAGATACCACGTCAGCCTGTTTTGCTATTGGCTGAATCATAGCAGTTGAGCCTGCAAGCAGAATTGCAAACCTGATTGCTGTAACTTACGAGGAACTATGGCATAAAACTAGAATGATATTTTATAACAAAAAGGTACATTAACGCCTGGATTTATAATACTCACGATTCGTCGGGCTGTGCTGTAGGGCACATGCTATAAAGGGGAATGGACCTGCTACACCCTCTGTATTTTTTATTGTTTGTTGCTTTTGAACAGCTGAACCTGCAAACAGTATATTATATTAGACTGCTGACATTAACAGATAATAGAGCACTGGTTAAATTTTACTTATAGCTCAGGCGGTGTGGTGCTGTGATACTGGCAATGACCATTTATTTATTCTGTATATTTTGTTTCTTGTAAATACTTGTTCTAAATGTTTGCTTTACAATGCTAATTAAATTACTGAGCAAACAAGGGTACATACGAGAACCTGACAACTAGAGAACAGGAACAGCATTAATTATTTACTTCATGATTGATCATTAACATCAGCAGCACACTATGCCACTTGAGTCATACGTAGAATTTTACCAGACTGCTTAATTAGAAGCATTTTTTGCTGCAGGGATGTACGTTGTTGCGAGGGGAAGCGGGGCACTAGTAACATACCTTTATCGACAAGTGCATCTTCTTTGTCTGCCAGTAGAGATAATTTGATCAAACTGGATTCTTTTGAATTTGGTAGCACCAGGTATGCATTATTACTCCTTTTGTTTTTCTTTGTAGAGTACAGTCTACGTTGAGGTAAAATCTTTTGTGCTTGTTTCCTTTCTATTTGCAGCGGTGCCTGTTTTTGCTGCAACATTCCGACAGCTACAGTTGCCTTTAGTGACGATCACATTTTTTTAGCAGTTTCCAAGTCTTTTGAGGTCAGTTCAGATACAATACCAGAAAACTCTGCGATAAGTTCCCTCCTTTGGATTGACAAAGGTACAGAATCATTAACACTTTTTTTCGTTACCTCCTCTAGTATTTCTGTTTTCATGTCTACAACAGAAATATCTTCACTCTCATTAAGTGTAACTTCACTATTTTCTAGGTATTCAGAAGGTTTCTGCTTTAACTGAATCTGGCAAACACTATGTATGTGCTTGAACATATTCCATTTGATGGTATAGTCAATACATGTACAAGAATACCTATGAATGCAAGCCCTACATTTAATGCACATCAATCTGCAGCTGCACTGAAAGTCATTATCATATAAAAAATAATCTATTGACCTTCTTGAAGAAGAACGCACTTTCCAACCAGAAAACTCCATAGTAATGAAGTCCTCCTTAATATTTTTCCCTGATTTATGCCGAAGGCGAATGTCCTTAAGTTTTCTCGTCAGTTTACCTTTATTTAGCACAATAAGCCTGTCAAACAGCTTGTGCTTCACAAATGACATCAATGCAAAAATAGCTTTGTCTAAACGCTTGACACATTTACTACCTAGATATATATATTTAATAGTGCGATGCATTCTTTCTAGATGCATGTTGGTATTGATTCCAGCATTCAATCTATGGCAATATGCCCAACAATTTGCATTCCCAACATAGTTGTCTCGGAAGTATGTGGCAAATTGAACTGTATCAGGATCACATTCCAATCTCTCTAGCACAATATTTAACATCTCATCAAATGAATCTACATCCTGCTCATGCATCAAAAGTTCTGATTTGCTTGTATACTTCACCTTGTTTTTCTACACCTTGAATCTTACATTTGACATTCTTCCTCCAGCATCTATCAACATGCCATGTACAATAACGTCGCATAGATGGAGCTGCCATGACATCATTCCATGCAATAAAGAAAGACTCGGCCAAATCCGACATAAAAACATTTGGCAAAATTGATCCAACCTGCCTCTTTATGTGCTGGAAAAATATGGACAGCATCTGGGAGTCATTCCTGTTAGATATTAGAAACGCGCATGGAAACCCTTGTCTCAGATCGTCTAGGACTAGTAGAGTTATAAGTTCAAAATGATATCCATTAAGACCATGTGTCCCATCAACACAAACGCAGTCGTTCCCATATTTCTTTAATATCTCGCCTTGAGCATTGTTCATAATTATCAATGCAAAATCAGAGCACTTTAATTGTGGGTATGAATCAAGGACTACATCCTGTGGTTTATAGCAAAGCACACAAGGACTGTCTCCACCATTTACTTCATTTACCCATGCTTCTACACTTATTGCATCATTATGGTGTCTTATTGACTTGAAGGACAAATCATAAGACTGACCTATAATATGTAGATCCTGTCTCGTAATCAAATGTATCCTTTCCAAGTTCGAATCTACAACTGTATCTCGAATTTTGTCCAATATGACAGAGAATGGTATGCCACTTGTTATATCTCCAGCAATACTTTCCCTTTCTCTTTTTGTTACTTGCAGATGACATAACTCGGATTTGTTGCCAACATGGGTTGAAACATATTTCACACAGCAGGTTCCATTCTTTTTCATATCTACTCTCATCTTAGCAGGGCACAGTGCATCAATCTTACTACTACCTTGCAATTTAAGACATCGCACGTTTTTTCCTCTAGACACAAACTTACCAGACCGGTGACAAATATAAGAAACAACTTCTGAATCAATCTTAGCATGGGAACCACGACGTTTGACGAACTTTGATAGCATTGTCTGCTCAGTTTCCTCCTTCCACTTCTGAAATTCATCAGCGGTGCTAAAATGTAATATTTCACATTTCACATCTACTTCATGTGCCGACTGTAAATGTTCAAACAGGCACTTTTCAGAAGTACTTCTTTCATTACACAGGGCGCACACAAACAATTTTTTCTGCTCTATTTGCAGTCCATGAACATCTAACAGGTGTCTATTCAAATTTCCTGACACTGAAAAATCATGTTGGACACAAAAATTTCACTGCTTACACGGACAACTCCACAGCACAAAGTAACAGTAAGGGCAAAATACACTTATTCCATACGTATCTGCTGACAAAACCGCACGTGTGTGTAACTTTCGAAATATAAAAATGTCTGCGCCACGGCTCTTTCGAAACGAGCAATCCTATTGGATATCGCTACCCTGAAATGCTATTGGTTATTTTCGTTTCGAGCCGAGCTCTCCCTAAAGGTTTCTGGCTAAAAGTCGCAAGTAGCAACTAAAAAGCCCAGATAACAGTGCCATCTGTTGAGCAAAGTTCGTACTACGCTATTCGCTATAGAGTCAAACTGCAATTTCTGTGACAAACCGCAACAAGAAGCCGCAAGTAGCAACTAAAAAGCGCAGTTAACATTCTTTTCCTAGTGCCATCTGTTGACCGACGTACGTACTTCGTTATGAGAGCCTTGTGCCTCATGAGATCAATGTGCTGTGTGTGCATATGAAGGGCTTATTTCAATAGTGGTAGAAGTCAATTTTTGTTCATTTTGAGATACATAGTCATAAAGTTAAATGAGCGCTGAAAAATCTGCAGTTGAGATACCAGAAATATTCAAGCATATGGCGTCTTACTAGAGATGAACCTTAATTTCTGTTTGTTTGGATCATTAATTTCAGAAGCATTATAGACAGAAAAGTGGAGGTAATGGCCCTGCACACCCTCGCATCCCACTGTGAAGATGCCTTCCTCCTCAATGAAACCTTTCTTCAGCCCCAACACACTGTACACACCTAGCCCTACCTCCTTCACCACTCCGGTAATCCCCTCCCGATAGCGCGTGGTGATGTAGCCATTGGTCACAACTGCCAGACCCCTGTTCAGCTCCAACCCCTCCTTCCCAACCCTACAGAACACCTGATCCTTAGTCTCTTCTTTCCTGGCCTCACCGTCACCTGCACCACCATCTATGTCCACCCCAACGCCCCTATTCCTTTTGACTTCCTCTCCCACATTGACCGTACCTTTTCCTCCTACGGATTCGCCGCCAACCTCAACACCCATGGTCGTTCCACTGCCCAGTTACGGCGGTGGCATCAGTTCCTCTCCTCCTTCTAACGCGACCTCGTTCCCATTCCCCAGCACTACCGCCCTGAATCCAACTCCACCCCCAATGTCATCCTCTCCTCCCCTATCCTCCTTGGCAGCATAGCAGTGGATGTCCTGGACCCCATTAGTAGTGACCATCTCCCTGTCCTCCTCACCGTTTCAGACGGACGTCGCCCACGTTCCGACCCTCGTAATGACCCTCCCCCGAAGTACGTTCATTATTATTCCTGTGCCGACTGGAATACCTAATGGGATACCCTCTCTACCCAGGTCGATAGCCACCCCCTCACCTACGACCACCCTGATGACATTACCCATGCTGCCTCCTTTCTCCAGCAGACCTAGTCTGAGGCCTGGAGGCCCACATCCCTTTTCTCGCCATCACCCCCACCGTCCCACCTTACCCCCACAGGTCGGCCTCCTTCTCCATGAATCCCTCCGTCTCTACCGTGCCTTCCTTCACACGCATGACCTGGACACACTACGACGCCACCGGCAACTACGACATATCAGAAACTTGCTCGCGGCTGAGAAACGCCGGGACTGGCGACAGACATGCACCCATCTAAATGCTACACTTCCTATCAAGTCATCCAAGTACTTGTCAGCTTTCCGCCGCCTTACTGTATCTAAACCCCCCCCCCACTACTACCCTCTCCTTCATGATAATCACCCCTTCCCTGACAAACTTAGTAAGGCCAAACACTTGCCTCCTACCTCTTCGATGTCTTTACCATCCCCGACGATCCCCAGTTTGATTACTCCCTCTTCCCAGATTTCCGCGATGGAACACCTCTGTCCCTACCCTCGCCCCTGGTTTCCAGTACTTGGACAACAATGCACACACCGAACTCAATGCCCCCATCACTACTCAGGATCTCATCGCTACACTCCGCACAAAATGCAACACTGCTCCTGGTCACGATCATGTCACTTATCGCCACCTCCGTGAAGCTCCCGCCTCCTTCCTCTCTGGTCTGGCCAGGCTCTATAATGTACTCCTGTCCACCGGCTACTAACCCGACCTGCAGAAAACCTCCCACATCCTGATGTTCCTTAAAGCCGACAAGCCACCGTCCACCATCCCCTCCTACTGTACCATCAGCCTTACCTCGGTCTTCAGCAAGGTCCTTGAATCCGCCCTTACCCGAATCATCCACCAGCATCTCCACCAGCATGGCCTCCTTCCCATTACCCAGTGTGGCTTACGGCCATCCTTCTCTACCGATGACCTTATCCTTCACCTCACTCGTCTCCTCTTCGAACAGCTCAATTCCCATCGCTTCGCTATTTTCCTCTCCCTTGACCTCGAACGCGCCTATGACTGTGTATGGCATTCCGGTCTCCTCTTCAAGCTCCAAACCTTTGCCCTTCCTATTAACTACGTCCATCTGATTGGGTCCTTTCTTTCCCAATGTCCTTCCTACGTCACTGTCCATACTATGAATTCCTTCACCTTTTTCCCCTCTGCCGGTGTGCCCCAAGGTTCTGTCCTCTCCCCTCTTCTGTACCTTTTGTATACGATGGACATGCCGCTGCCTTCACGTCCCATCCACCATCTCCAGTACACCGATGACACCGTCTTCCTTGCCCTTGTCCCCACCTTGCAGCTCTCCAACACCTTCTCCAATCACATCTTGACCAGTTCATCGCTTGGTGCAACCAGTGGTTGCCTAAGGTCAATCCTACCAAAACCCCTTCCTTCCACCTCTTCGACTTCTATGTCACCATCTATGGCCGTCTTATCGCCCTCACCCCCACCCTTAAGTACCTTGGTGTCATCCTTGACCGTCGCCTCTCCTGGACCCCCTGTCCAGACAGTCCAAGCCAAGGCACGCTCCCGCCTCCATCTCCTGAAGCTCCTTTCTGGCTGTACATGGGGTCTGGACCCCTCCACCATCCTCCACACCTATAAATCCCTCATCCGCCCTATCCTCTCCTACGCCTACCCTGCCTGGATCTCCGCCCCTCCTACCTTTCACAAATCCCTTCAAATCCTTGAACACCATGCCCATCGTATCTGTCTCCCCTCCCCCACGCGGATCCTGTACGACCTCATCCCATTCCCCCACCTCCTCCTTTTCCTCGAACAGATACGGATCCTCTACACCTCCCGTAAAGTAGATCCCCCTCACTCACTCGTCTCTCACATCCTCTCCCACCCCCATCCGCTGACATGCTTGTATTTCCAGATCCCATCTGCTCTCCATCTCTCCACTCTCTTTACCCTCTCCCAAGATGGCTTCCGCCAGCTCCCCCTCCCTTCCATCTACCCCTCCTACCAACTTTGATACTCCCCTCCCACTTCCTGTGTTTGTTCATATGGGCACCCCCTCTCCCTTCCCTCCCTCCTCCCCTGGGCTTCCCCTACCCCCATACCTTCATTCCTCCCACCATCTCCTCTGCCATTGGTATCTCTACTCTCCCCTCTTCCTCTCCCACCACCTTCTTCCCCTCCTGGCAGGTCCCTGGACTCGCACACGTTCGGTGGACACTCGCGCACCGGAGATCATCACCGTCGTTTTAGTGTGTGTGCCGTCGTGTTTGTGCCTCAGTGTTTTTCGCCGCACACACTCCATCGTTCACGTGTCGTATCCATCATCAGTGCCCATGTTCAGTGCTAACAGTTTCCTTGGTTGTCTTCGCGTGTGAACGGCTTTGTGTTTTTCGTTACTATGTCTACTGTTTTTAGTCCATCACTATGTTCTGTATATTCTGTTTCTCCATTGTTTTTCTTTTGTAAAACCTGTGGCTGAAGAGCAGCGTACTGTGCTGCTGCCAGCCCACCTTATGTAAGGTGTTAAATAACAATAGAGAAAAAAAAGGTAATGGACTTGTACCACTATTGAAATAATCCCCTCATATTATATGACGACATGCACATTCAGCATCCGTTATGATTGGTCAAACACAGCTGTGACTCTGAATGTATTATATTAATAAGAAGCAACATTGCCTCTTTCTCCTGAAAATATCAAGTAACGTAACAAATGTGTTTGATTCTGCTTCCAATACGACAGTTCTGGTTAATACTCCACATGCCTACAGGACTTTGCAGTGTTAACACAGCAGACTCAGACATCTGTGTAAGTGTAATGAAATGAAAACAGTAGTATTGAGTCATATGAATGCCTCACTTTTGTTTCGACACAGTTCAAGACTCTGGAGAAAAGTTTTACACCTGGCGTTCTACATGGCAACTTCACACACAAGAACTTTTTGCCGACACTACTACCACCTACATAAGTAAGCTATTCCTGTGTTACTTTCAAGTGATGCACTTAAACTATTCCTGATTTAACTGGAAGATCTGTACTTCCCACTATCATATCAACATGCGTATTCTAGACCTCGGGCTATGTTACAGGTCAGTGTCACACCAAAATTGTCGGGATAGAGGGGGCTGGGGGGGGGGGGGGGAGGGGGCGGCATGTCACTCTCCAAGAAGTGTTTACCAGCAAATAAGTGGCGGAAAATTTATGGGTATACGATGGCTTAACATGTGGAAAATGAGATTTTCATTATTCACTCACTGTATTTAACATTTATTATTCTTTTAAAATCGCACAACAACTTCAATTAAACATAGTTTAATCACTCATCTACACACTTATTTCATAATTATGGCACTTTTAAACTGCAAATCCAATAAGAGCTGTCTTGAATCTTCACGAGTCTCTCTCAACAGCCTTGATGTGGATAGATACATACAGCAGCCAGTAATCAGTGTTGGAATGGCTTCTGCAAAATCACAAGGATTATTAAATATTTTTCCTGTCACTAATTACAAGCAATATAACTGACAAAGAAGATTGCTAATATTTGCTGTAATGAAAGCCACTCAATGGGGTATATTTCACATTCGCAAGAACGATGTCATGTAAGTAATTAAGTTCATCAAAACACTTAGAAACTAACCTCTCATCTGACGAAACAGTCTAAAGACGCAGTGTCAATTTCTCCAGATCTGTTGAGAATGATATTTTGAGTTACCACTTTACTGAGTGACTGAAATTTAGTTCGGGTACCTGTGAACATAATAATATGTTAGAATTCATTTTCTAAACACGAACGATTACGGTACTGTATGACTACTTACATATTAATTACACTACTAATATTTTCACAATTGTTTCTTTAATACAAAATTAAAGCCAACGGAAGAACAAACGTAAAACATGCTTACTAATGACAGTTTTGTTGAGATTCAATTTTCTGTATGGACAAATGTAACTTTTTCATACGGTGGTAAGTCGCAGAAATCGCAGGAGTCACAGAAATCTCAGAAGTAGCAGAAATCGCGGAAGTAGCAGAAATCGCAGAAATACCAGTGGTAGAAGGCGGAGGGATACACGACCTGGATTCCTTAACTGCGACAAATCACAGTTAAGAATAACAGATACTGAAAAGTAACAGTCACAGAAATAACTGATAACGGAAAATCGCAGTTTAGCCCATCACTAGTTTTGACGTAGTACGTGGTAAACCAAATTTGGTAATTTATAGCACATACTACGGAAGCAGTTTAATGTTATACGTAACAGGACATTTGTTCATTTCACAGCAACTTTTTTATTCTTTATTGTTATTTTTAAACCCGTACAAACAGACAGGATGTCAGCAGCATGTCACGCCGCTCTTCAGCCATAGAATAGACAAATAAACAACAGAAAGAAAACACATAACGGTGGGTAATAAAACAGTAGACACATAAAGACAAACACGGAGCCTTTCACATGCGACGATAATCCATACTACAAACTGTTGACACGACGCACAAACATTGAAGATGTCGATGGCACAGGTGAACGATGGAGTGAGACGGTGAACACTGAACACTAAACACGACGGCACACACGAGACACTGATGGCGATCACCGGCGCGCGAATGTCCACGTAGTGTGTGCGAGTCCGAGGACCTGCCAAGAGGGGAAGAAGGGTGAGGGGGGGGAAGGGGAGAACAAAGATGCCAATGGCTGAGGAGATGGGAGGAGGAGTAGAGGGACAGGGGAGGGGAAGCCCGGGGGAGGAGTGGGGAGAAATGTACGAGGGAGGAAAGAGGGAGACATGTGAGAGAAGGGAGGGAGGGTGCCCAAAGGAGCAAACACAGGAAGAGGGAGGGAGGGAGGATCAAAGTTGGTAGGAGGGGTAGATGGAGGGGAGGAGGGCATCATCAGGGAGAGGGAGCTGGCGGAAGCCACCTTGGGAGAGGTTAAGGAGGCTGGAGAGATGGAGACCGGGTGGGACGTGGGAATACATGCGTGGCAGCAGGCGGGGGTGGGAGAGGATGGGGGAGACAAGCGAGTGAAGAGGATCGAGTTTTCGAGAGATGTACAGGATCCGTATCTGTTCAAGGAAAAGGAGGAGGCGGGGAAACGGAATGAGGTCGTACAGGATCCACGTGGGGGAGGAGAGACGGATGCGAAAGGTGAGGCAGAGAGCTTGGCGTTCAAGGATCTGAAGGGATTTGTAAAAGGTAGGGGGCGCGTTGATCCAGACAGGATGGGCATAACAGAGGATAGGGCGGATGAGGGATTTATAGGTGTGGAGTATGGTGGAGGGTTCCAGACACCACGGACGGCCAGAAAGGAGTTTGAGGAGACGGAGCGTGCCTTGGCTTGGATTGTCCGGAGATGGGGGGTCCAGGAGAGGCGACGGTCGAGGGTGACGCCAAGGTACTTAAGGGTGGGGGTGAGGGCGATAGGACGGCTATAGATGGTGAGATAGAAACCAAGGAGGCGGAAGGAAGGGGTGGTTTTGTCTACAATGATCGCCTGGGTTTTGGAGGGATTCACCTTGAGCAACCACTGGTTGCACCAAGCAGTGAACCGGTCAAGATGGGATTGGAGAAGGTGTTGGGAACGCTGCAGGGTGGGGGCGTGGGGAAGGAAGGCGGTGCCATCGGCAAACTGGAGAAGGTGGACGGGGGCTGACGGCAGCGGCATGTCCGCCGTATACAAAAGGTACAGAAGGGCGGAGTTTACAGCTACAGACTGGAAAAATATAAGTATTAAGTGTTTTGCAAAAGTAAAGTGAGCATGAAACGTCCAGCCGCATGAACTTGCAACCAATTTGCAAGAAAGAATCGTAAAAAGTTAGCTAAGATTAAAACTGAAAGGTATTGAAACTTAATAGGAACTAAAATGGATAAGAAACTAGAAATGAATCCAGACAAGTGAAATCGCAGTAAAAAAAAAGCAGCTGACAGTAGTTCAAGTATCGCACCAAAAGAGGCCACTAGGGACGTACTGAAGTTCATAGAATTTCACTCAAATGTTAACGTACAGATTCAAGCTTTGACAAAACAGACAATGTTGTCGAAGACAGTGGTTACGCGAATTAGTCAAAAGACATGTTTGACTCAGCCAAAGTCAAAGAGGAAGTAGAATTTGAACACGAAAAAGCAGCAGAACAAAAAAGCGAAAAGGCTCCAGATATGACCATCTCCGGCGATAATTCGTTATGAATACCGCCCTTCGATAGTGGCATTCATCATTAATCGAAGTGTTAGGGTTTTGCAGGTGCCAGCCAGCCAGCCAGCCTGCCAGCCAGCCAGCAGCGGCAGCGGCAGCGGTAGTGGCGTTCCTGCCAGTCAGCCAGCGTTCCTGCCAGCCAGCCAGCATTCCCAACAGCGTTCCTGCCTTGCTTTTCATCGGTCGTCGTCTGCCTTCCTCTGTTTTTCGTCCGCCTTGCAAGTCCCTTGTTCTCTTCTGTCATTTATGTCCTGTCCTGTGCCTTTTTCCCTCTCGTCATGTCGCCTCCCACCACCACTACCACTGCCACCACTACCGCCACAGTCTACACATCCCCATCCGCCGCCTCCACCACCATCATGTGGTGTGCCCAATCTCCCCCCCCCCCGTCCACCCGTCATTCTATCCCCCCGTCCTGATCCGTCCCTCCTCGACACTTTCCCGGAGCCACCATCTCCCTCCTCACTCCTCGCCGCAACTCCATCCTCATCTCCTCCCCCAGCCCTACCTGTCACACTGACATCCTTTCCCGTATCCCCATCACCCACTTTGGCCCCAATGCCTCCCTCACCCCTGCACCTTCCCCATCTCCCTTCCACCAACCCCAACCCCCACGTCGCCCGCTGACCCTCACCACCGTGATCACTCGGCTTATTCCGACGATCACGGAGGAGGAGGTGTTGGCGGAGCTGGAGGCGCATCCCTCGTTGGAAGTACGGGCAGTCCGCCACATTTTTAACTCAGCCGACCCCACCCGCCTCATGCGGGTTTTCTCAGAGGACGCCCCCTCCATTGACCGTCTCCTGAAGGAGGGTGCCCTCCTCTTCAACCAACACTACAAAGTCGACCCCTCCCATTCCCCTCCTCAATCCTTCCGCTGCAAGAGGTGCCTGCGCAATAACGCACATACAATATCTTGGTGCAACCAGTGGTTGCTGAAGGTCAATCCTTCCAAAACCGAGGCGACCATTGTAGGCAAAACCACCCCTTCCTTCCGCCTCCTTGATTTCTATCTCACCGTCTATGGCCGTCCTATCGCGCTCACCTCCACCCTCAGGTACCTTGGTGTCACTCTCGACCGTCACCTCTCCTGCACCCCCCATCTCCGGACAATCCAAGCCAAGGCACGCTCCCAGTTCTGTCTCCTCAAGCTGCTTTCTGACCGTACATGGGGTCTAGACTCCTCCACCATCCTCCACACCTATAAATCCCTCATCCACCCTATCCTCTGCTACGCCCATCCTGCCTGGATCTCCGCCCCCTCCCCCTACCTCTTACAAATCCCTTCAAATCCTTTAATGCCATGCTCTCCGCCTCTCCTATCGTATCCGTCTCCCCTCCCACACATGGATCCTGTACGATCTTATTCCGTTCCCCCAGATCCTCCTCTTCCTCAAACGGATACGGATCCTATACACTTCCTGTAAACTAGATCCCCCTCACCCGCTTGTCTCTCACATCCTCTCGCAACCCCGTCCGCTACCGCGCCTATATTTCCACGTCCCACCTGCTCTCCATCTCTTAATACCCTCTCCCAAGGTGGCTTCCGCCAGCTCCCCATCCCTGGTGATGCCCTCCTCCCCTCCATCTACCCCACCTACCAACTTTGATCCTCCCTCCCTCTTCCTGTGTTTGTTCCTATGGGCACCCTCTCTCCCTTCTCTCCCCCTTCCCTCCCTCCTCCCTTTCTCCCCACTCCTCCCCCAGGCTTCCCCTACCCCCATACCTCCATTCCTCCTACCATCTCCTCTGCCATTTGCATCTCTGTTCTCCCCTCTCCCCCCCTTCTTCCCCTCTCGGCAGGTCCCCGGACTTGCACACGTTAAGTGGACATTCACGCGCCAAAGATAAGCGCCATCACTTTCTCGTGTGTGTGCCATCGTATTTGTGGTTTTGTGTTCTTCATCGTCACGCTCCTTTGTTCACTTGTACCGTCAACATCGTCAGTGTTGGTGCGCAGTGCCGACAGTTTTTTTTAGTGTTTTTTTCGTCTAGTATGAATGGCTTAGTGTTATATGTTTCTGTGTCTACCGTTTTTTGCTCGCCACTTTGTTCAGTATCTTATGTGTCTTCTTTCTATTTTCATTGTCAGACCTGTGGGTGAAGAGCAGCGTAGTATGCTGCTGCCAGCCCACCTTATGTAAAGGTGTTTAAATAACAATAACGGAAAAAAACAGATATGACAGATATGTTCAAAATGCAATCTGCACAAATTTCAGAACAAGGCCGAAATATCAATAATCAAATTGCGGAGGAAAACCAACAGATCACAGCACAAAGCCAACAAGTGAATGTTCTAAGTAGCGATATTGAAATGCAAGGGACCAGACTCAGTAAACAAATCGAGAAAGTAGATGCAAAAGTAGGCGTTGTGAGTAATGAAATTAGAAACCCCAAAAATGAAATTAATGTCATTAATGGTAATATTGCCAATGTACAAGGACAAATCGATAACATCAACGAAAGATTTGACACAGAAGTAACAACAATTCAAATCAAATAGAACCTTTAGTCATTACTAAAGTGGACAGAAAAGTATTCGGTATTAAACCCGAAATACAAACGGAATGCAACACCGAATTCTCAGAGATTAAACAACCTGTAACAGAAACAGGCAGGGAACTGGCCAACCAAATTGTTACTTGCGAAAATAAGTGTGAACATAACACTTCTCAACTCCCAGGCACAATGTAGGACTCGGAAAGAAAAATGCAGGCGAAGCCCACCCAATTTACTGAAAGAGTAGCTTATAGTAAAATGATAGAGAGGGAAGAAAAGTTTGAGCATAACAGATGGCACCTATTTGGATTTCGTAAACTTTCCTGAATACTTGTCTGACCAGGAAAATATTAACATAATGATCAGTGCATTCATTGGCAGGTGATGCAAAAAGGTGGGGACTGAATTTGGATAGAAACCAGATGGCTTTTGAAAATTTCAAAAGGAAATTTATCGACGAATACTGCTCAGAACAAAAACAAGACCATTTATGACGTGAATTCATAATGGCCAGGTCGTATGACATCAGAGGTAGGCAAACATGAAAGAGTTTTGTGAGTCATTGTGTAGAAAACTGATACATCTGAAAGCTACACGGACTGAAACTCAAGTCATTTGGGAACTTTGGAATAAATTATCGGGAGATTCGAAACGATATGTCGGCAGTAATCATGGGAGTTTTTCAGCATTTTTGGATGAGGGTCGAAGACGAAGACCATTGGTAAGGAAATCGCGTGTCTTGTCCTGATACAGTAATAACAAACGATCGCCAGAAAATAATGACCAGAAGGAATGGACAGAAAATGACAGATTTCGCATAAACATACTACAAAGAGATCGTGGAAGACGAAGAGGAAATTTTATGCCGTGCGGCAGAGGGTTCGTGCCACGGAATTAAAAAATAGAGACGAATTGAAAAACTAAAACCGCGTGTGTTAAGGGCCAGACTCACACGGAGGGCTGTTTTAAGCCCAAAGCAAAGATGTCAGATAAGAAATACGAGTGGGAGGCATACAATCTATGGGGCAGAAAGATTAAGAATGTGGTGTTGGAAGACGTGCATGGAGTGATACATAGTGATGTGTATCGATCGGAAGCTGACAGTAATTAAAGTGGCTGCCGCTTGTATCCAAGGCGGTACTGTACAGGGCGCTTGGTGAAGTGGTTAAATGGCCAGCATGAGAAAAAGATGGCTACCGTAGAGAGAGAGACGGAAGAGGTGGAGTCGGACATTTCCATTGACCGGTTTCAATAATACATGAATGTGAAACTGAGAATGAAGCTAATATGTCATATAATAAATTCAATCCGATATTAGGATTGACCGAAAAGACATTATTGAAGGAAACAAGGGAACAGGAAAATACGATCAGAAAATAAAATATTTGTACTTCCAGTAATGTATATAAGAAATAAGAAGTAAAGGTAGGGGAGATAGTGACGAGTAGAAATGAAAGGAAAATAGGATACGCCACACAAATTACGTGTGCAAAAATAATAGAGGAAAATGATGGAAGGAAGGATAATAATAAATATGACGTTATAATAGTGCAAATGAAATAATTATTGAGGAAAAGGTTTTTTGTGAGGCATATACAGTAAAATCAGATAGGGATTTTGCACAGTCCCTTTCAAATAACAGTGAGGAGGAAAGTGTAATGAAGATTATCGAAGTGAATCACGATTATATGAAGTATGAAATCAAAGCTGATGTTGCTCAAAGTGATACCACAGAAATGCCCGAATGTTTAAACTATATGCAGTGTGCAGAAAATAATCGGAAAAACCAAGTGGCTAAAACATCTAATGATGGATTGCCCGCTGTCTAAAATTTGCATTCCTGCTCGAATCTAGTGATTGTAAATATACATTTGCAGAAAGGGGCTACAAAAGAATTAATGACATTTTTTCAGAACAAAAGCCAAATGCGAAACTGAAACAAAACCAAAAGAACCACCTGTTGATGCTATACTGGGTAAGCTTTACTTAATGTTATGGAAGAATTTGAATTACAGAAACTGGTAGAACCACATAAGAAAAATATAAAAGAACAGGAACTGCTAAAGATATCTAGAGACAGAGGTCAAGAAACCTAAAAACCCATCTGATATAAAACAGAAATCAGTAGGTAACATCTCGTGGGAAGAAATAATTCTGGAACAGGATCCGTTGTGGGAATAACAGGAGGAGAAAGAACCTAAAGTTGTTAAACAAACCATCATTCCCATATATGTTTATGATATTGAGTTAAAAGTACTTTTAGATACAGGATCCTAAATCATTTTTTGAACATATTTCACGTAAGCCAGATGTAGTAATTATGTGTGCGAGTGGAGTAAAGATTATAGGAGCTACTGGCAAATCCAGTAAACCCATTCGAAAACAAATATTGAATGAATCTGAGTTGTTAAAGATTGCGGCCATTGAAGGTATACAATTTGTAAGCTCCGCTTTTAACGAAAAAAACGCGTATTTAAGTGTTCCCTGTGTGAGAAATATAATGCTCTTTATGATAATCTGGGTGTGTCGTGCCATATTTTAATAAAAAACACTGGAAGTCAAGATGAATTACCAGATAAAACACATGTAAGTACAAGGAACTCATGTCAACTTGCAAAACGTGCGCACTTGCAGCGAAATATTGAAGAAATCCGTTGTGAAACAGCTACAAAAGAAAAAATAATCAACACTCTGTGTGACGTCATAATTAAGCTGCAAAAGAACTTGCTTTATTTTGAATCTTCAAACTGTGTAAATATTTTGCAAGCTTTACCAGTAAGTTATTATGACGATCATTTTAGGTCTAAAAAGTTCACTCACCCATTTCAAAATGAAACAGTGTTTCAACTTACCAATACACCAATTAACATTCGCAGTGACGTAGTGCAGAAGATAAGTGTGCAAATGAACTACAAACACAAGTGAGTCAACAGAAGTGACAAGAATGATAGGAAAGCAAACTTTTAATGTAAATATTCATTCTTGTAGCTATGTTAAACCTGGAGCACCTATGGGCGAAGTTACAAATTATATAAAAGCTGGAACTTCACGAAATGCTAATGAGTTTACAGTAATAATGGGAGGTGCCAATGATGTCTACAAGAATGAATTGTCTCGTTCTGTTCTAATACAAAAAACAAGCTCATCATCATTGGAATACCCCCCCCCCCCCCAGACACGACCTTACAAATGACTCGTGTGTTAGTAAAGAAATCAATGAAGCCAACACCCGGTTTGAGAAGCTCTGTACAATGCATCAAAACACCCAGTTCTTGCCTCTCAACTATCTGGAGAGAAAATGCTTTACCAGACATGGACTGTACCTTAACGGTAAGGGCAACAAACTTCTCAGTTATAAAACTATGGAATTGTTGGTTGCAGCTCACAGAAGTAATATTAATAATGTGCTGATAGTAGGAGAACCACGTTTATCTTGCCAGCCACAAACAACGGCTCATCAAACCTTACCAACTGTAGCAGCAGAACCGACACTATCTACTGATAAAACTCAGATGTCATCAACACCAACATTACCCTCTCTAGAAACAAAAGCAATTACAGAACAAGCATTATTATCACCCCAACAAACATCACAATTACTATTACCAGAGTCACTTGTTACGCCAGCATCACCAATGACAGAAGCATCAGCCTCCACAACTTCAGTAGAAGAAAAAACTAAAGCAATAGCAGCACCAATAGAAGACTCCTGTGTCCCACCATCAACATCTCAACAGGCCACAGCCACAGTCTCCAAGGTCCCATCTCCAGCATCAGCTGAAGGAGCAGAAAACGAAGAGATGAACAATGAGTCACTTTTTTCAAAGCTTCTACTATCCACTGAAATGTCTGCTTCCACATATCCAAGAAAAAGCCATAGAAGTAGAAGACCAGCTGTTCACAAAGACTATTTTTTATAGGATCTGTGCTGCATCAAGAAACAGAGGAAAGCACAAGTCAAATCGTAAGTAATGTGTGCACAAGCAAGCCCCTTAACAAGGAACTGGTCTGTAAATCAAGTATCAATCCTGATGCATTGAGAGTTTCTAATTTAACACCCATAAACTGCAACTTTAAATCTGTATTGAAAGATAAATTCTGTATATTCCACCAACATATCATGAGCCTTAGAGGAACATTTGAGCTTTAGGGTCTCATGTTAAATGAAAACCAACTTCATATATTGTGCTTTAGAGAACACCGTCTAAGGTCTGCCATGCTGATGCCCCATCTGGAAGGTTATATTTTAGCTGATAGTTACTGTAGATCAGAGAGAATGGTGGATCTGTAATTTATGTCAAATAGGGTATATGACATAAACCACTCGACTTAAGTATGTATTGTGAAGATTTTAATTTTGAAGCATGTGGATCTGAAATTTTTGCTGATAATAAGTCTATTATAGTGGTATCAATTTATAGGGCTCCTACAGGGGAAACCTGCATTTTCTTAAAACAGCTTGAATCAGTTTTGGTAAAAATATATTCAAAGGCTAAGCTGTTAGTCATTATGGGTGACTTGAATGTAAGCTTCTGTACAGGCAACACCAGTAGAAGAGAATTGAAACATTTATTGGAAACTTTTAATTTAACTCCAATAGTTCAATTTCCTACCTGAGTGACAGATACCAGCCTTATTGACAACATCTTTATTGATAAGTTTAGTAGCAGTCTTAGTACTGTATGTCAAATTCTTAATGGTCTGTCAGACCATGATGGGCAGTCGCTAGCTCTTAATGAGTTGTTCTGGCATTAAAAAATATTAACCAATTTTTAGGTCCTTCAAAACAATCAATGTGGACACTAGAAAATCTCAATCAGCTCTTGCAGCAGACTGACTGGAGCCCAATATACAAAGAAAGAAATGTTAATATTAAATTCAACCTATTCACAGATGATTTATTGTCCCTCTTTGAAGCAGTATTTCACAAGAAAACTATTAAAATTAACCCCCAGAATTGAAAAATCAAACCCTGGATTACAAAAGGGATAAAAATTTCATGTAATACAAAAAAATTGTTATATATGTGATAAAGATGTTCTGAAGGTCCTGCAATAAAAGAATACTACAAATTATATTGTAAAATCCTAAAAACAATTATAAAGTGCTCCAAAACCTTACATATTGAGAGTGAAATAGATAACTAACAACAAAATAAAAACCATCTGGGATTTCACGAAAAGGGAGTTGCGAAAAAAGTGGAGAGTGTATACAGCATATAAACAAGACAGTGTGCTAATTTAATTAAAGAAACGAATGCAGTTGCAATAGTCTTAAATGAGCGCTTTCTAAGAACCTCTGAGAAAACTGGCTGTAGGGGTTCAGTCAACAAGGCTACAGACCTTCTGAAAGAATCTGGTATGTGCAAAATTAATCAAATTCTCATAGCCCCAGTTACAGTCAGTGAAGTGAAAAGGATCATCACTAAAATGAAAACCAAAATGTCATCTGGCTTTGATAATATCACCACTAAGGTACTTAAACATTGTCATAATGCCATTTGTGTAAACTGTGCCATATATTTAATGAATCCCTTTAACATGGTATTGTCCCTGATTTCTATCAGGGATGTGAAACCACTGTTCAAGAAGGGGGAAAAAGCAGATGCTTCTAACTACCGCCCTATATCCCTTTTAACATGCTTCTCCAAAGTTCTCGTGAAACTGATGCATACAGATTTGTAGAACACCTGAATTTCCACAAGGCTCTTATTCAATGCCAATTTGGTGTCCAATGAGGCCTATCAACTGATGATGCCATATTATCCTTTACTAATAATGTTCTAGAAGCTCTGAACAATAAACTGGCTTCAGTTGGGTTTTTTTGCGACTTAACCAAAGCATTTGACTGTGTGAGCCATGAAATCCTCCTTTCAAAAGCAGCCTATTATGGTTTAACTGACACAGTGGGAATGTGGCTCAGATCATATCTGACTGACACAAAGCAGATGCTATTGCTTAATCATGAAGATGGCTCAATAGCTTCATCTGGCTGGGAAACAGTGAAGGCGTGTTGCAAGGGTCGGTGCTTGGCCCTCTACTCTTTCTAATTTTTATTAATGACCTTCCTCACTGTTCTAAGCCTACCACCAAATTTACTATTTTCGCAGATTACACATTCCTTGTAATTGAAAAAAAACCTGAAAATGATACTGCATCAACTGCCAACTTTGTGTCCCATGACCTCCATAAGTGGTTCAGATGCAATGGCCTAACTTTAAATCTAAAAAAAACAGTTCATACATTTCCATGGGTCTCACAAAGCTCAGGATGACATAAGTCTAAGCTGTAATGATAAAGATATACATCAAGTTTATTCAACAAAATTTATAGGCCTCCACATTGACAATAAATTAAATTGGTCTTGTCATATTTTGGACTTCAGAAAAAGACTTAGTTCAGCAGCTTATGCTCTACTATTATAGCAACAACTGCTAATAGTGATGCTGTTAAGGCTGCTTATTTTGGTTATTTCCATTTATTGTTATCTTATGGCTTAATATTCTCAGGTAACCAACCAGTGACAAATAAAGTATTTGTAACTCAGAAAAGAGCAATTCGAATTATAAGTGGAGTTAACAGAAACCATTCATGCAGAAATCTTTATAAAACACACATAATATTAACAATGACCTCACAATATATCCTATATCTTATGTGCTTTTCAGCTAAGAACTTACACATGTACAAAATCAATACTTATTATCATGACTATGACACAAGAACAAAACATGACTTTCATGTTGACACAAAAAACTCGAGTTAGATATAAAAGAGAGTATACTACTCAAGCATAAAAGTGTTTATGCACTCCTGTCTGAAATAAAAAAATCTCTCCAGTGAAATGCCAAAATTTAAGGGCAGATTGAAGGAATATCTTCTGGAAAAAGCGTTTCAATCTCTTAATCAATTCTTTAATGTAACATTGTAACTTAGATGTAATACTTAACTTGTAGTATTTGCTATTGCCACTTCGTAACTTAATACATCTTACACCAGTATGGGAATTCGAGTTCAGGCAATAGGCACTATCAAATTCCTGATAATGTATACTTGTAATAAGGAAAATTGTTATTTATTATTTTATGGTTTTATACCTCTGTTTTACTATAGAAAATGCTTACGCCTGTAACTGTTAACATACTTTGTTTCTTATACACCAATTGCAATTTACATTTGTTAGCATATACAAGTAGGCTACTGTGTTAATTTATATTCTCACTCATTCCATATCCATGCAATTCTTTTGTGCAGATCTATGGAACATGAATAAATAAATGATCAAAGACAAAGATTTGAACATGACTTTTTAGTGGTCCCTGAATTAAGTGCTGAGATGATTTTGGATATTGATTGGCTGGACAAGGAAAAAGTCGTTTTTAGATTGTGGCAATGGAATTTTTAAAATTAATAGGGAGACTAATGCAATAGAAATCAAATTAGAAGACGACGACAATGTGCGTGGGGTTAGTGTAGAATCTATATTGCTAGAAATAGAATCTGAAAATGATGGTTTGTCTCAACTATATGAAATCTACCATGTGAAAAATTTAGTAATGAATGAATCTAAAACTTACAGTTTTAGGGAAATTGTTGACACTATCCAAGAACTTATGCGTGAAGAAATAGGGGATTTATTTACTGTTTTGAATAATAATAGGTAAGTGTTTTCTGATAAACCAGGTGTTGTAGGGAACTTTGAATACCATATAGAGGCCATTGAACATGAACCATTCTTCGTAAGACCCTATCCAGTGCCAATAGCTAAGAAAGAAGCAGTTACAAGCTGAAATTGATAAAATGTTAGCATGAAGTGTAATAGAGAGAAGCAACAGTGAGTACAATAGTCTGCTTATTATAGTAAACAAGAAAGACGGAGGCATAAGAGTTGTCATTGATGCACGAACATTGAACAAAATCGTCAGGAGAGATGTAATTATATGTAGTGACTTTAATATAGACTTTCTCACCCACAACACAAACAGGGAGACATTGATTAACTTTACAAAAACTTATAATCTGCATGGCCTTGTAAACGAACGCACTAGAATAACACACGCATCCAAGATAGCTCTAGATCAATTTTTTGCAAATAGAAATAAACTTAACCCAACTCTAGAAGTATACAACGCAGGATTCAGCGAACGAACACCAAGCTGTCATTCTAAAGGTTGATGTTAACAAAGATACCTCAAATCCAGTCCCACTTAAAGTTTTATGAAGGTTTTTCACTCAAGATAATTTTAACAAGCTAAATTCCCTCCTTAGCAAAGAAAAGTAGATAGAGATGTACGCAGCCAATGATGTGAACATGAAATTCAACGTATTTCTTGACAAAATGTTCCACCACTTTTAAGAGGCTTTTCCACAGAAACCAGTAAGAATAAATAATAAAAAGGGAAACAAGACTTGGATGACACCAGCTATAAAAATCTCTTGCAAACATAAAAGAATACTCCACATGCTATGTAAACAAAGCAGTGTCTCCCCCCAACTAACAGAATACTATAAAAACTACACATGTATCCTAAGAAGAGTGATAAGACAAGCAAAAAGGATGCAAAATGATGAGTACATTGCCTTAAGTTTATTGCTGGATTTGTCAATGTGGAACATCCTTAAAAGGGAAAGAGGGGAAATGAAAGCTGCAGACATGAACATAGAAATCAAACTCAACAATGAATCTATATCTAATTCCGAAGTTGTGGTGAACTCTTTCAACAATTTATTCACGGACACAGCCAAAAAATAGTTCAAAAATAATCCTAACACAAACTACCAACTAGCAAAGCAAAAATACCACACATGTGCAGAGTCAATTTTCATTGCCAAAGTCCCTGAAAATGACGTTGCAAAAGCCCTCAGAGAGTTAAAAAATTCATATTCAGCTGTAATTGATGGTATTGCAGCAGCTGTAATCAAAAATTGTGTACACACAATTGCTGAACCATTAACTCACCTCTGTGACTGTTCTTTCCAGGCAGGTACTTTCCCTGAAGCTCTGAAACTTTCTAAAGTATTTCCTGTCTTCAAAAAAGGTGATAATAAAGATATGAATAACTACAGGCCTATCTCAGTCTCATCCTGCATTTCTAAAGTTTTTGAAAAAATAATGTACACAAAACTGATGGACTTCATTGCAAAAAAAAAAAATTACTAAGTTTAGCTCAACAACGGTTCAGAAGCAACAAATCTACTGAAACTGCAGTATATGATTGCATAAATACGCTATTAGATCTGATAGATTAAAAATAACCCAAAACAGGCATATTTCTGTATCTGTCAAAGGCCTTTGACACTGTTGATCACAAAATATTGCTGGAAAAAATAGAACACTATGGTATCAAAGGATCTGCAAACAGTTGGATTGCTTCATTCCTAACCAAATATAAATATGATTGCATAAATACGCTATTAGATCTGTTAGATTAAAAATAACCCAAAACAGGCATATTTCTGTATCTGTCAACGGCTTTTGACACTGTTGATCACAAAATATTGCTGGAAAAAATAGAACACTATGGTATCAGAGGATCTGCAAACAGTTGGATTGCTTCATTCCTAACCAATCGGATGCAGAGAGTCAGCATGAACTACACTAATAGACAAACCAACTCAATAACTGAAATCCTATCAAGAAATAAAACTGTAAAGCAAGGGGTGCCACAGGTCTCAATATTGGGCCCTCTACTTTTCCTCCTGTATATTAATGACTAGAGCCTGAAAGTAGATGCACACAAAACAATAATATTTACTGATGAGTCAACTGTACTCCTCAAAGGGGAAAATACAGAGGCTGTACAAAAAGCTGTGAACTTGGCCACTGAACAACTCAGCAACTGGGCTAAAATCAACAGATTAACTATCAACACCAAAAAGACAGCTTCCACGAACTTTCACACAACAGAAAATGCAAATTCCTCTCAGCCACTTGTCACTGTAAATAACCAGCCGATACTGACACTGTATTCAAATTCCTAGGTCTGTGGTTTCAAGATAACCTGGAATGGAATACACACACAGGAAAGGCACATGCCAGAGTTAGTACTGTCTGTTATGCATTGAGTGTACTGAAATCATGTGCTAGCCTGAAAACATTAACCAGTGTGTTCTACACTTACATACAAGCCCACCTAAAATATGATGTGGTATTCTGGGGAAATTATCCAATTGCTATCAGCACATTCAAAATCCAGGAGAGAGCAATGAGGATTATTACTGGGAGCAAACCCAGAGACTCCTGCAAACCCATCTTCAGAATGCTGGAAATCCTTACACTGCCTTGCCTATACACTCTCGAGATTCTAAAATTTTTTCAGAAACCACATAGTGCCAATTGACTCCAGAGTCGTACAAAAAAATGAGGTACATAAACACAACACCAGGAAAAACACAAATCTGCTTGTTTTACCTACAAACACTCAACTGTGTAAAAAGGGAGCTTTCCACATGGGCCTCCAACTGTTCAACAATCTTCCCACTAGTATTAAGTCCATCGAAGACAACATAAAATTTAGCAAAGCCATGAAGTCACATTTGTTGTCACTGTTTTATTCTATAAATGAATACTTAGATCAGTAATCTTGCTATTTGTGTTAAATTGAAAACATTGAGCAGTTGGAGTGAAGTAAACTTAACCAATATTTACAATATAATACATTATGATACTATATGTTAATATATGTTAACAATGTTAACTGATATTTTCCGACATCTGCCACACACTGTGTACCATCAGATCACATGGAATAAATAAATAAATAAATTTGGAAGATCTATTACAAAAATTCGATAATGGAAAGTACTTAACCAGTCTCGACCTCAGTGCAGGATATTGGCAAATCCCATTACATAAAGATTCCAGGAAATATACTGCATTCTTCTTTGCACAAAAATGTTATCAATATCAAGTTGTATCTTTCGGTTTAAACATTAACTGTTTATGTAGATGACTTGTTGATTGCCAGTGATAGTTGGGAGGAACATTGTGAACTGTTGAATATAACTCTCATTGTTCTTCCAGTAGGGGGAAAGACTTTGAAATTGAAGAAGTATGAATTTGTAAATCAAGAAATTAAGTTTCTAGGACACATAACTACAGCTGGGATTGGCAAGGACCCAGAAAAGCAATTGAAAAGTACCCTCCACCTAAGAACACGAAACAGTTGAAGGCATTTCTTAGTATTTGTGGATTTATCGCAAATTTGCAAAGGGGGAAGCTTTCAATAGACGACATTTGAACAGTTTGTTGAAGAAATATAGTGCATATATTTGGACACCTGAATGTCAAAGAGATTTCGAGAACTTGAAAACTGGAGAGGGAAAATATTTTACATCACCCTATTTTAAGTGATCCATTCCGCATGATCAGAGACCGTAGTGCATACAGTATTGGTATTGAAATATTTCAAGAAAACACAGAATCTGGGGGAGCAGAACATGGGACTACAGCTTTTGCTATTAAGACTCTGACCAAATTTGAGAAGAATTACACTATTTCAGAAAAAGAAGCTTTAGCCATTATTTGGGGATTAAAGAAATTTAGGAATTATTTATGGAGGCACAAAACTATTATCCATACAGACCATTGAGCCTTAACCTTTTTGAAAGACTATCACCTGATTTCCGGAAGATTGAGTCGATGTGCCCTGTATCTATAACAGTTTCATTATGAAACGTTGTACATTTAAAGGCAGTGACAATCATGTGACTGATGCTTTATTTCTATTGCCAGAGGTATGGACAACTTACTGACAGGATGTAATGAAGATAGCAAGTTTCATTTGAAGTATATCAACGAGGTTCTATGTAGGAAAAGAATAGAACAGATTTGTAAGGGTATGAGGTTTTATCAGAATGACGGTGAAGTCTGGAAGCCAGTAAAAACTAATTTTAGTAACTCCAACTTCCCAAAAATTAGTAAATTTTATAAGATCTTTAATGGAGTTTTGTACAGGAGAAAGACTACAAGTATTGCGGAATGGAAAGTGTGTTGGCCTATGCAATTTGAGACTGAAGTTATTATTTCCATCTTGCCTTAGGGCACTGTGGTCCTTAAAAGTATATTGATAAATTGACTGATGTAATTATGATTAATGTAGGTGCTGCCTAGAAAATTACTGATAGAATTAAATCTTGTGATGTGTGTCAGAGTGCAAAAGTGGCTAACCGAACCAATCAGCGTTATACGCAAAACACAGTACCAGAAGACACTTTAGAATTGGTATCAGTAAATTCTATGGTCCTCTCCCTAAAAGTCAGGAAATTGGTCTTACATTGTGGTATCTTTAGAAGTTTTCTCTAAATTTATTAAGCTATATCCTGTCAGAAAAGCCACTGCTGAAGCAGTCTTTAATAAAATGACTAAGTATTTTAACACCTTTGGTACACCTAAGGCTGTCTTATCTGATAACAGACCATAGTTTATTTCTAAAATGTGGAAGGAAGGTATGAGACAATATGGTATACAAGTTGGATATATTTCAGCCTACCACACTGCAAATAACCCTGTCAAAAGGTATATGCGTAAATTAGGAAGGTTGGGTGGAACATATTGCCACCATAATCATAAGGTTTGGGGCATATTTGTGACTGACTTTCAAAAGACCAGGAACACCCTCTACCATGTAACCACAGGTTCTTCCCCTGTAGAAATTCTGTTGAACCATAAAAGCAAAAGTATTATTGATGACATCTTGCAATTCCCACCTGTTGTAGGAATTAACTTGCATGAGAAAAAAGAACTGGTTAGGAAAAGAATGAAAGAGAAAGCGGCCGCTAGATCTGAAAGGCATGATAAGAACCTCAAAATAACTAAATTTAAAATTGGCTACTATGTGTTAGTGAAACCCCATGAAAAATCTAGTGAGATTAATAATGAAATTTCTAAATTTAAATGCATTTACAACGGGCCATTTGAAGTGCAAGGAACTCCACATGACAACGCTTATTTTCTTGTGTACCCTAGATCAAGAAAACCTTTGGGAATATTGTTGACCTGAAGTTGTGTGCCCACAGAAACCAATAATGAATGAAATGTTGAAGCCTCAGAGAGCATTGCACTCTATGCAATGTTAGGTGTATGATGAGCACCAGGTAGTCGAGTTGTTGTCAACACTGCTTCCATTTCTTTTCGTGTTGACAACCTTCACCTTCTGCCACTCAGAACTCTTTACTATTTCCTTTGCTTCTTCTCTATCAGGACGAATTACTTAGTGTAGAAGTGATATTAAATACTGTAAATTGTTAGTGGGTACACTAGAAATTGACTGAGCCAGTTGTAAGTAAAGTGGATGCTGTAATGAAAAGTATAAGCATGCAATAGAAATAACTGAATGACTTAAATGGTTCCTATCATAAAGATGCAAGGGAGGAAACAAAGGTAAAATTTGAAATGAATCATCTAATATGACTAATATCTAAAAATGGTTGGGTAAAAATGGCACTAAGTTAATATGAAAATTGGCTATGTCTAAGGAAGAAGAAGGGTGTCTGCTATATGTGTTAGTAATAAGATATTCTTCTTTTCTAAACCATAGGAGTTGTCATAAAAGCATTTACAATAAGCTATTGACATGAAAAATGAATTGAAAATTTTATCTTGACTTATTCTTGAATATAACATTTAATTTAAATAACATAGTATGCCCACAGAAACCAATAATGAATGAAATGTAGTCCTGGCATTGCTTCCACTTACTTATGCCAGGCTCCTCACTTTTATCTTTCCTATTTGGCCACCCTCGGCCAACTCTTGTTCTTTTCCGACCCTGACGCTATTAGGTTTTGAGGGCTAGGGGTCTTCCATTTCCAACCTATACTTCTACTGAGCCGAATATCTCCCGGGATAAGGAGATTACCTTCTATCAAGTGCCAACGGCCTTCTAGGGGGACGGATGAGCGGCTAGAAGGAAGGGCACTCTCTTGCCCTTGGGGTGGGAAACTGCTCCTAAAGGTGGAGGAGCCACAAGGTGGCCAACGGCATAGAATGGAGAAGGCAACGGGAAACCACTACATTAAAGACCCGGCGGGTATCCCAAGTATCAACAGCTTATGATGAAAAGCTCTTTGGTTAAATTCTCCAGAGGTAAAATATTCCCCCATTCGGATCTTCGGGCGGGGACAACTAAAGAGATACCAAAATCCAAAAGCATTAATGTAAGAAGGATAGCAACATGGAACGTCAACTCACTTCTTAAATGTGGTAAACTGGAAAACTTGAAAATGGAAATGAAACGAATGGATATTGATGTACTGGGAGTCTCAGAAATGAGATGGCCAAACGCTGGCGACTTTTGGTCAGGGGTTTACAGAATCATACACACTGGAACAGCACAACACAGTCCCGGGATTGCAGGAGTGGGAATTATCCTCAATAAAGATATGGGGTTAAGAGTAAAAGGATTTGTTCAACATAGTGAGAGGATAATTTATGTCCGATTGGAAACTAAACCAAGAGACACAATCATAATCCAAGTATACATGCCAACTACGAGGCATGAGGATGATGAAATCGACATGATGTATGACCACCTTGAAGAAGTAATTGGCAGAATTAAAGGAGCTGAAAACCTTGTCATCATGGGAGATATGAATGCCGTTGTTGGGGAAGGTAAAGAAGAGGATGTGGCAGAGAATTTTGGATTAGGATTAAGAAATGAAAGAGGGGATAAACTTGTAGAATTCTGCCAAAGAAATAAACTTTGCATCACAAATACCTTCTTTAATCATCATCCAAGAAGAAGATATACTTGGAAAACGCCTGGTGACATTAACAGATACCAAATTGACTTCATATTAGTGAAGCAAAGATTTAAAAGTAAGTTAAGGACAGCAGATCATATCCAGGCTGTGATGTGGAAAGTGATCACATACTCGTTATGATGACGACTGAACTAAAATTCAAGAAAATTAAAAGAAGAAGTACATGTAAATGGGATTTGACAAACCTGAAAAACGAAAATACACTGAAGCACTATCAACTAGAAACAGACAAGAAAACAAATACACAGGGCTGCAATGACATCCCAAGCAGCTGGGAAAAAATAAAAACTGGTATTTTAGAAGCAGCAGAAGAAGTAATAGGAAAAGAAAGGACAGAGAAAAGGAAGGAATGGATCACTAATGACCTACTAAATATGATGGAAGAAAGAAGGAAATAAAAAAATACAAGAGTCTGAAAAACAGAATCAACAGAGAGGCAAAACAAGCAAGAGAAAAAAACCTTGATGATCTCTGTATTTCAGTTGAGGACAACATGAGCAAGGGAAATATCGACAAGGCCTATAAATGTGTGAGACATTGCTTTGGAGACAGAAGAAACAAGTGTAGGGCTGTGATGGATGAAAATGGCAATATGTTGGATGATGATGATGAAGTTGCAAGAAGATGGAAACAATATATAGGAAAACTGTACAGCGGACCAGACCTGTCTGAAAACATCATGGAAGAAGAAACAGAAGTAGATGCACACAACATAGGTGAACCTATATTAAAGGTAGAGTTTGAACTAGCTCTGAAAAAATTGAAAAACAACAAATCGCCTGGTATAGACAATATCCCAGCCGAACTTCTGAAATCTGGAGGAGCAAAACTGAATCAGGAGTTGTATAATCTTGTTTAAACATGTACGAGCAGGATAAAATTCCTACAGACTTTGAGAAAAACATTATGATCCCCATTCCAAAGAAGGCAAATGCTACAAGATGTGAAAATTATAGGACACTCAGCCTAGTTACTCACGCCTCTAAAATATTAACCTCAATTATCCTAAAACGCATAGAACAAAAAGTCGAAGCTACACTCTCCAAAACCAGTTTGGATTCCAGAAAGATAGAGGAACCAGAGAAGCAATATTTGCTCTAAAACTAATAACAGAGAAACGACTAGATAAGAACCTGAAAACATACATAGATTTTGTAGATGTAGAGAAAGCCTTTGATAATGTTAAATGGGATAAGATGTTTGAGGTACTCAAAAAAGTAGGAATAGACCATAAAGATAGAAAAATGATATGGAACCTGTACAAAAATGAGACAGCAGTTATCCGTGGACGGACAAAACAAGAAGAGGGTCAGATACGGAAAGGCGTCCGACAAGGTTGCACACTATCCCCTGTTATCTTTAATGTATACATTGAAGAGGCGCTGAAAAAAGTAAGGGAAAATTCACAGGCAGGTGTAGTAATTCATGGCCAACGAATAGATATGATAAGATATGCTGATGATATAGCTGTCTTGGCTCAAAGTGAAGAAGATCTTGTAGTCCTACTGAATAGAATGGATAAATTTATGGGTGAAGAATATAATATGAGAATTAATAAAGCAAAAACAAAAGTAATGGCATGCGACAAAGAAGATCAAGTGAAAGTCCAAGTTCATGTAGGCAATGAACTGCTTGAACAAGTTGATAAATTTACTTATCTGGGCAGTAATATTACCAGGGATGGAAGGAGCAAGGCAGAAGTGAGAAGTAGAATAGCTCAAGCAAAGGCTGCTTTTAACAAGAAGAAAAACATATTGACATCTAAGAGCAGCAGCCTTGAAACCAGGAAAAGATTTTTGAAATCATTATGTGTGGAGTGTGGCATGCTATGGGTGTGAAACATGGACTCTCGGGACAGAGGAACAACAGAAGCTAAATTCTTTTGAAATGTGGTGCTATAGATGCATGCTCAAAATAAAATGGATAGACAAGGTCACAAACGAAATGGTTCTGGAAAGAGCAGGTGAGAAGAGAAGCGTCTGGAGTTTCATTGTCAAAAGAAGAGTGCAGTTTACAGGCCATCTATTAACAAATAAAGGACTTCTGAACACAATCATAGAGGGATATGTCGAGGGAAAAAGACCAAGACGAAGACCATGACTGAGGTACATGGATCAGATCGTGAAAGATGTGGGATGTAACACCTATAAAGAAATGAAGAGAAAAGCTGAAAGACGCACAGAATGGAGACAAGCTGCCATTGTAGCTGTTGCAAACCAATCCTTGGATTGACCACTACAGAAGAAAGAAGAAGAAGTATGTATGTAGTACTTTATGTTGTCTTGTTGAAAAGAACTATTTTTTCATCTTTGTTACCAGTGTCTAAAGTCTTTGTATATGTTTCAGATACTGAATAACATAAAAGAAGTTATGATTACACTGATTGCCTAATATGTACTAGAGATGATGGAAAGTCAACTGCAGTGGTAAAAGTACTGCAGTTTGGAATGAAAAAGAATACCCAAATGTTGTACTGTTGGGTAACAAACCAATCTAACGAAATGCCAAGTCGTTCTGAGGCATAGAACTACCCAAACTGCTATATGAGCAGTAGCCAAAGGACTTGCCAATGTGGGGCAAGGATTTGATAAGTGATCACGAACTGCCAAACCTTGATGATGGGCCAGTGTCTCAATTTAAAAAGGTGTTCTTTTAGTGTTATTACTCCAAATTGTGTTCATATGCCTAAATGTTTACACACAAAGACTGCAAAACCAATAATGGGCAGATTGCGAATTTGTAATGATTCTTTTGAAATATTTTTTGTATATGGTTTAATGTGGTTAAATGTTTGCAACATGGACTGCCAAATACTACTGCAGGCAGCAAGAATAAGATTTATGATAAATTTTTGTTTGCTTATGTGATCGACAAAAAAATTGGATTGCTATTAGTGAAATGTCCAGTGGGATACTTTTGTTTTAAATGGTTATATTTATTTGTATATGTGCATAAGTGTGGATACAAGATTTTTAAGTATTTCAATACCCTCTGAATAGTATAAAACATTGTGCGCTTTTGCTAATGTATGTTACTGTATATGCATATTTACCTTTTTCTAGAATGCTGTTTTATTAATATGCAGATTATTTTGTATACTGCTTGTCTGTATTGTTATTGAGATAAAATGTGGTTGAGATGAAAATGTTAAAGGTGTCCTGTTTAATGATGGATTTTTTGGTTCTTAAAGTAATATGAAGATAAATTACTCTATTTAGTAATAAAAATGACTGTAGATGTCTTATTTTCAAACTGTTTTGGAAGAAATCCATGAAATTTCTTAGTGTATACACTGTATGTGTATTTTATTCTCCCAACTGAAGTTGCATAGTATAATTTTTTTGTTGCTGACACCACTTAGGTGTTATGAATGTTTCCTTGAAGTATCCCTAACGGAAACCTCAAAGAAACATGAGACATATGTAACACCATAGGTCAAATGCTTTGCTAATTCATTTTGCTTTCTGTTTTGTTCAACATTCCATCATTGAGTTTCTGTAATTATTGTATGATTAATTCGGTACTGTACAAAAGTGTATGCTCTTTTCTCAGTAAAAAACTTTCATGTCTTTTAGATTGTATGAAATGTTTTATCTTCATTGGGTAAATACTTTGCCTCACTTGGAGGGAAACAAAAATTATTATACACTCCTGGAAATGGAAAAAAGAACACATTGACACCGGTGTGTCAGACCCACCATACTTGCTCCGGACACTGCGAGAGGGATATACAAGCAATGATCACACGCACGGCACAGCGGACACACCAGGAACCGCGGTGTTGGCCGTCGAATGGCGCTAGCTGTGCAGCATTTGTGCACCACCGCCGTCAGTGTCAGCCAGTTTGCCATGGCATACGGAGCTCCATCGCAGTCTTTAACACTGGTAGCATGCCGCGACAGCGTGGACGTGAACCGTATGTGCAGTTGACGGACTTTGAGCGAGGGCGTATAGTGGGCATGCGGGAGGCCGGGTGGACGTACCGCCGAATTGCTCAACACGTGGGGCGTGAGGTCTCCACAGTACATCGATGTTGTCGCCAGTGGTCGGCGGAAGGTGCACGTGCCCGTCGACCTGGGACCGGACCGCAGCGACGCACGGATGCACGCCAAGACCGTAGGATCCTACGCAGTGCCGTAGGGGACCGCACCGCCACTTCCCAGCAAATTAGGGACACTGTTGCTCCTGGGGTATCGGCGAGGACCATTCGCAACCGTCTCCATGAAGCTGGGCTACGGTCCCGCACACCGTTAGGCCGTCTTCCGCTCACGCCCCAACATCGTGCAGCCCGCCTCCAGTGGTGTCGCGACAGGCGTGGATGGAGGGACGAATGGAGACGTGTCGTCTTCAGCGATGAGAGTCGCTTCTGCCTTGGTGCCAATGATGGTCGTATGCGTGTTTGCCGCCGTGCAGGTGAGCGCCACAATCAGGACTGCATACGACCGAGGCACACAGGGCCAACACCCGGCATCATGGTGTGGGGAGCGATCTCCTACACTGGCCGTACACCACTGGTGATCGTCGAGGGGACACTGAATAGTGCACGGTACATCCAAACCGTCATCGAACCCATCGTTCTACCATTCCTAGACCGGCAAGGGAACTTGCTGTTCCAACAGGACAATGCACGTCCGCATGTATCCCGTGCCACCCAACGTGCTCTAGAAGGTGTAAGTCAACTACCCTGGCCAGCAAGATCTCCGGATCTGTCCCCCATTGAGCATGTTTGGGACTGGATGAAGCGTCGTCTCACGCGGTCTGCACGTCCAGCACGAACGCTGGTCCAACTGAGGCGCCAGGTGGAAATGGCATGGCAAGCCGTTCCACAGGACTACATCCAGCATCTCTACGATCGTCTCCATGGGAGAATAGCAGCCTGCATTGCTGCGAAAGGTGGATATACACTGTACTAGTGCCGACATTGTGAATGCTCTGTTACCTGTGTCTATGTGCCTGTGGTTCTGTCAGTGTGATCATGTGATGTATCTGACCCCAGGAATGTGTCAATAAAGTTTCCCCTTCCTGGGACAATGAATTCACGGTGTTCTTATTTCAATTTCCAGGAGTGTATATAACTGGAAATTGCTAATCAACATTTTGATAACTTACTAATGCGTGCAAATGATATGTTTTATTTAAAATGGTTGTTTACTACTCTGCTGATCCTCACTTAGGGTTCTTAGTTTTTTTATATGTAAAAAAGGTGTTGTGGTTTCCCTCTGGAACGGAAACTTGCAGCGTGTGCAAATTGTGGTTGGCGTCAATGAAAAGGTGGACCAAGGAGTTAGTCAGAGACTGGCGACCGAACCATTGGCAGCTAATGATTGAGAAGTGCATAGTGCTCGTGCCGAAGGAGGCTTTTTGTGGTTGTCCATAAAATGCTAAAGCCTTGGGTGGATTGAGGGATTATTATGCTCTGTTACTGGAAATAACTTTTAAATCTGAGGAAATTCGCAAAGAAAAATATGACAGAGCACATCAGTTACAAGTGCAAGTCCATCTACTATCATATACTCGCCACCAATATTGCGCAGTCACTGCTACAGAGAGGGAGAATTATAGATTTGTAAAGTGATGGATCAGCACTTACAGTGTGCTCAAATATAAGGTAACTCATACCCAAATTTATATACCTACCTTGATTTTTTCCTTATCACAACACTTTTAAGTTCCTCTCCATTTTGACTATGATTACTGAGTGTCCTTGTTGTGGAAAAAAGAGTCTCAAAGCATAACAGCTACTTAATTAATGTTGTTTGATACTAAGTGAGAAAGAGTAGTTAAAAGTACTGTGGATTTAGCAAAATTGAGGGAGGTAGTAAGTGTAGCTTCGTAAAAGCCTCCCAGTGTTTGAAACAGTTCAATTTAAAGTTTTGTTGACTTTCAAAATTATTTACTTAATCACTGATTTTAAAAGTAAAGAACTACGATGGTAACTAGTAGACAACAATTCATTTGCGGTCAGTTTAAAGTAAATGTTCTTAATGATTGGTTTGAAAAGCAATACCTAGTGATGTATTGACTGTAAAATCTATTAAAAATGCATACAAGGTAAGTCAATTTATTAACATCTGTTTATGTAAGTTGGCTTTCTTTAGATTGTTCCTGAAAGCGTGTTAGTTTGCTTTACAACCTCGGTCAAGATTAAGCCCCCATCCTCCCCACCCCTCCGCAATTGAAATTTGCTCTAATGCACAAAGTTACTTGATTATAGAAAGTTCTAACTACTCTTGATATTTATGTTGCGTTCTGTGCACACTGTGTTCTAAAAAGTGTAATATCAGTTTATGAGCACCCACTTACTGAAGGTGAAGTTACTATGAATAACGTTTTCCATGAATACAGTTACTTCTTTGACTTTAAAGGATAGTGTGAATGTTTATGCAAGTGAGTTTTGTTTAAATTTGTACTGTGCAGAAAATATCTGATGAAGTAAGACTAGGCCCATGCCCAATTTCGAGTTTAACAGTGACTTGCATTTGGAGTGTTGATGAAGTTATTCAGTTTTGACAAAGTATTCAATGTTGATGATTGTAACAGTGTCCTATGTGTTTGTGAGAACATGAATATCTTTCTGCTACTGCTTTTACCCACTATAATAGTTTTGTTTTTGCTTGTGACTGGGTTCATCGCACTTCCGTACCAGAAAAGTATAGGTTGTCTCTTTCCAATAAAGTTGCGTATATCTTATTCTTTGAAAAGAGGTGTTACATATTTCTATGCCTAATTATGATGGCGACCGTTTTCTTTATCATTTGAGCAGTTTGGACAGTTAAAACAGTTTCTATACAGTATCTGTTGCTAGTTGAGTATTTACGTAATTCTAACTTTCATGTCGGATAGGCAACCTCCTTTAGGCATTTTACGGTCAAAACTACTAAATTCCTTACAGAGGGAAACATTGTATTGCTTCTACATATCATAATTGGTTAACAAAATAGTTTTAGAACATAAACGAGAGGCAGCATGAGTGTTACATTCAGCTTTTTCCGTGACAGGGCATTTGGTACGTGGTAAACCAAATTTGGTAACTGATAGTGCTACATAAGCTGTTTAATGTTATACCATCTATAGCTAATTCTGTGATGTCTCGAAACAGATGCACCAGGGGATTAGGCAATTTAGCAAACGCCCCAACTAACCCCTCGGAGGACAAAAGGGCGTCATTCCCAGGCTCGCTTGTGCACTGCAAATCCTGCTCCCCCATCCTCTTCCCATCATGCCGTAAACATGTGACCTTAAACTGCAATACACTAACCAAAGACTCCAATTCAGCAGTAGATTCCTTATCACGATCTCCTACCATTAATACCCTTAAGTCAGATATCCTATTGGTTAAATGTATCAGCTGTACCTGCACCCCGTCTGACTGCCACTACGCTGAGTGCCCTCTAAAAAGCCGACGTTCTCAAGACTGCTAACTTCTTTATACAAAAACTCAGTGGCTGCCTTTGTCTCACCCACAGCATCCGGCATGACGTCAACTGGTTGAAGAATGATAGCACGCAAGTGGGATGCTAAGTCCGGAACACTACCCTCAATAGGCTGGCGTCTTATCGCCAGCTCATAAGTGAGACCGCCATTACAGAGTTGACCACCTAAAACAGAGCACAATAGAAAGGCATAAATCATACAACACTAACAGAGTTTAACAAATCAAACCAACAGTAACTGAAATGGCGATATTACAATCGTAACCACACTCTGCTACCAGTTGAGACATGGTAGTCAAGAGAAGGCAGGATTCAGTTACGATTGTGGACGGGGCCGTAATCAGTTACTAGTGGTTAAAAAAAAGTTTCAAATGGCTTAGAGCACTATGGGACTTAACATCTGAGGTCATCAGTCCTCTAGACTAAGAAAGATCTAATCCTAAGTAACCTAAGGACAGCACACACATCCACACAAGAGGCAGGATTCAAACCTGCAACCGCAGCAGCAGTGCGGTTCTGGACTGCAGTGCCTAGTACTGCTCAGCCACAATGGCCAGCTATTGTTGGTTCCCTTTTACAATTACACCCATTTATTTTAAAACATTAATTCAAGTCTCAGCGAGAAATAAAAATCACACACGTTATTAATGAAGGAATAAAGAACTGTGAAAATAATAGTGCTTTGAGTGTGTTACAATTTAGCAAATCAACATAAAATAGATACAGCAAATAATGTTTAAAAAACAAGCCAATGCGATCCCAAATTAGAATCTTAAGGCAAGTAACCACAGTTATGGCTGGAGGCCTTACACGCCAAGAATGGCAATTATATTTAAAAAATTTAATAGTAAATTAAAAGAATATCGCCTGGAATATTCTTTTTACTCTCTTGATGAGTTGTTTGACATAAACACTTCTATATTGTTAGTCAGATATGGCACATTCACTTGTAATGCTTGCTGTTACCACTTTGTAAACTGAACATGATGACCTATGTCAGAATAACAATGTACTTCACGTCTAGAACACTTATAACTTAATATGGAACAATTGTAATTTATTATTGAATTGTTTTATAACTCTTGTCTTACTTTAGGAACTGGCTAATATTGTAATTGTTAACATATTTTGTTCCTGTATACATACTGTAATTTGCATCTAATAGTATATATAAGTAGGCTACTGTCCTCATGTATAATTTTATTATGACTCATTCCACATCCGTACAATTATCTTGTGTACTGGATCTACAGAACATGAATAAATAAACAAGTAAAGAGGATCACATGTCTGTCTCCTACGTGGTTGGGTAGCATATTGTGTGTGGGTACTTCCAAAGTCTTCAATGGCTCACCTGATCGGATCATCTCCCTCTGTAAACCTTGCAGGTGCCCTGTCGAAATATCATGCAATGAATGAATTAACGACTGGCTACAAGCCTGAAATTTGTTTGAACATTCAGTTCGCGGGGAAAACTTTAAAATTCTCATATCCTAGTAGTTGTCTTCTTAGTTAGGAGTGGGTCTGTGGTATCCATATCTGTTTCTGGACCTGTTTGGGATACTCTGGTTCTTCTGTTAACATATGTAACACAGATGGCTGCAGATTGTCTTTGTTTGAGTGTTTATATTTTCAAGGTTTTTATGTGTCTGTGTGATCTCGTGTTAGTTTTGCTTGTGTGGCACCTACATTATTGTTACCTTCCTTCCAACTGACTGTTACAGGTTTTGTTTTAATCACTGGTTTATCTGCATTCTGCTCACATGTTTCCGAGCTGTCTATTACAGGTACTTGAATTTGTTGACTGTTTGTAGACCCTCAATAAACAAAGCGCACTACCTTTATGTGAGGTCAACAGTTTGTTGAGTCGTATTCTGCTTTTAATCTCTATGTCTCTGCTGTGGGTGTGTTAGGACTTTGTGTTTTATTACTATTTCGAGATGTGTTAGTGTGAGTGCAAAGTGTATGTGTGTCGTCCAGGTGAACAGCTGTTGCTGATGCTGAGGATCGAAAAGGAGTTGTCACATTTTTAATTAGGGATGAGATGCAATTTAAAAACTTTGATATCGATCTTAGGACGACAGCCTGCCAAGCAGTGGCCACTATAAGTTATTCTCCTACTAGAGCATTTACTATTGTCACCATATACAAACCTCCTCAGTGTTAATTACGAAACTTTGCTTTGGATCAGATTCTTGGCCAGCTTCAAACGTCATTTCTCCTTTGTGCAGATTTCAATGCACAGTGCTCAGTATGGGTTTGGGAAACGGGCATTGTAGTTGGCACGTATTTGCTTACACTTCTGGGGAATCTCATTTTAGTACACCTTAGTGATGTTTCTCCTACCATGCTACATAACCCATACGGACGACCATCGACCGTTCATTTGACATTTTGCTCCACTGACTTTCAGCATGTAACGGAGCGTACAGTCGAAAAATTCTCTCTTGACTCGAATGATCTCCCTCTGTAAACTTCGATAGACCCACAAATAAATCCTGTTAATGTTACAATCCAAATAGCATCTGCCATATCGAGATGGAGCAATTGTCCCTGTCTGGTGGACACCAAAGTGCTCTAGAACTATAGCACAATGAAGAAATGTGTATGGTCCTTTCGGAAACAACGGCTTATAGAAAACTTCATTGTGTACTAGGAAATACCGGTGAGAGCTCGACGACAATTATAAGACATTCCAAGGAACAGCTGGAAAACCTTTCGTCAATCTTTAACTAAAAATTTAATCTTGCTGATGTATGGAAAATTGGTTTTTTAAATACAAGAACTCGACTACCTGTAATGAACTGAACACCATGAGCTTCTGCAGTCAAGCAGCAAGCAGCCGTTTCATCCACCAGAATACAGTGATCACAATCATCATCTAGCAGGACGATTTTCGTATCAAGAACTGAAATATTAAAACGGCGGCATACTCCTCGTTTGGCAAGGACATTATTCACTATCAAGTGATAGAAAATCTCCCAGACGTAGCACTCTGTAAACAACTGCAAAGGTTTAATCAAATTTGGATGAATGACACATAACAGAAGACTGGACATATTGAAACCACATAAAGATGAAGAGCAGGCCACGTCATATCCACCTATTTCCCTTTCTTCCTGCAGCCACAGAACTGTAGAGCACCTCATCAAAAATCGCTTGGAATTGCGGTTGGTATCAAATCAAAGCCTGCCATCGAGTCAGTATGGGTTTCAAAAATGCAAAGGAGCAATAGATAATTTAAATACTTTAATCTCTGACATCTATGACGCAGTCACATGGAAAGAAACTATCACAGCCGTCTTTGTTGATGTTGTTGGTGCCTATGATAATGTACACGTGTGTGTTTTGCTACGGAAGTTGGAATCCGCTGGAATCAGTTTCTTCTCTATAAATGGTGGGAATACTGGAAGCAATGGCAAATTAAAATTCACTGCACTGAAGTCCTTCCAATGTTCCAGTATGACTATCAAGGCTCTTCTCAGTTCATTCATGTAACTTATTTTGATTGTTCTAGCACCAGCAAAGGAGCTTTCGCCCATTTCTTCCCTCGTGTAAAAGTAGGCAACTATACTCACATTTATACTCATGGCTCAACATGGATATGGAATATTATATGGGGTGCACATTTTTCTGCCAAAAAACTGCGAAACAAGGGAAGTTCTAGCTACCATGTGATGCTTCCATTTTTCTCCATGAAACATTCGCTGTTCTGCAGACAATAAAATAGCTACACTCCATGCCAGTCTCCAAAGCAGTAATATGCACTGTCTTACATAGCATATTAAACTCTATTAGTGATCCGAATCAGAACAAACGGACATGCCAGTTTGCCCTACACCTAGGAGATCACTATTATCAAGCAAAAAAGACTGGTCACGTTATAGAAATCATTTCGATCAAATGACATTTGGACATCATCCATAATGAAAAAACAGACCAAATAGGACAACATGCGGTTAGCAGCGGAAGACCTATGAACATCAAACTTTGAAACATAGACCTCCTTTTACAGATCAAACGACAAGCGATTCTTTCTTGGCCAGTGGAATGGACTGATAGTCATCAAATACAGGGTAAAAGGTACACAGGTATACAGCCAAACACAACGAGAGGGCCATGGCTCGTGAAGTCCAAACAGTCAAGGATATTAATATCATCTACTGTGTAGATGGATGCATCTCAATCACTAATCATTCCCTGCCCACTTACATTAGATTGGCGTACTGGGGACACCTTATTGTCAATGTGGTGGCATCACAATTTGTGATAATAGTAACACTGTGAGATCAGCAGAGACAACGTTGTACAGGAACTCTTGAGACTTGATTACTGCCACCTACTCTGTACTACCAGAGTTCTTGGAGATCAGTCCAGGAGTATATATGATGCCTTAGCCAAGTTTACGGCTCAAGAAGATAAACAAAACGAGGAGTAATGAACAGGAACAGAATTACCGACTTCCAAACAAACAAATGATTTACTGTTATTTTTATCCATTACTCTCAATGAATGAGTGTTACCATTATATTCTCAAATCGTATTTACGTATGTCTCCTCTCCACAGACCGTCTGATCAAGATTACACTGCTCTAATTGTCATTTTATTTAAATTATGGTGGCTAAATAGAGTCGCGCTGGAGGATAAAAATTAAAAAAAAAAAGAAAAGAGTAAGCACTGGTTAGAGAATATGCTTCAAAATTTCTGTTAATATGAAACTAAGAACTTGCACAGAGAATTTTCTTTTACTCTGAGAATAAGATTCGGAGGATCTTCTCTGTTTTAATCATACAACCCCATTACACGAAAAAATACTACCGTCTATACCTACATCTAAACCTGCATGATTACTATGCAATTCAAAATTAAGTCCGCAGCAGAGGGTTCATCGAACTACCTTCAAGCTATTTATCTATGGTTACACTCTCTAGCAGTGCGTGGGTAAAACGAGCACTTTGCGAGCTCTGATTTCTCTTATTTTATCATAATGTTCGTATCTCTTTATGAAGGTGGGAGTCAATAGAATAATTTCGCATTTTGAAGTGAAACTTCACTAGAAGATTCTGTTTCTACAAAAAACTCCTTTGTTTTAATGATTTTCACCCAAATTTACGCTTTATGTCCGTTGCACTCTTTCCCCTACTTCGTGATGATACAAAACGAGCTAATCTTCTTTGAACATTTTCGATGGCCTCCGTCCCATCTGATGTGAATCCCACACCGCACAGTGGTACTCCAGAAGAGGGCGGACAAGCGTGGTGTACACACTATCTTTAGTCTACCTGTTGCATTTTCTAAGTTTTCTACGAATAAATCCCAGTCTTTTGTTTGCTTTCCCTACAACATTATCTGTGTAATCGTTCCAATTGAAGTTATTCGTAATTGCAATCCCTAAGCCTTTAGTTAAATTTACAGCCTTTAGATTTGTGTGATTTATTGTGTAACCGAAATTTAGTGGATTTCTTTTAGTACCTATGTGGATAACTTCACACTTTTAATTCCGTAGAATCAGTTGCCACCTTTTGCGTCATACAGATATCTTGTCTAAATTATACAATTCATTACCACCGTAAATAGAGGCCACATACTGCACGTGGTGTAATGTAAATTAAGATATGATATTGTAAGTTAACATCATATCAGAACGCTTCTATTACGTTTCAAAGTATTTCACGTAAAGCGACGCTGCGGAAGATTTCATGAAGCACGAAGTGATACCTTGAGTTGGATCCCTAAAATTAACTAAAATTTATGATGGTTATAGTGGATGTAAAAACTGTAAGTTTCACAAATTTTAAGTAAGTAAATTCTTAATGAAGTATTATTATAAGTGTGACAAAATTTCAAAAAAGGAAATTGTTACCTTGACATGTCTCCTGTATCTCAGACATAAGTTCTGAAATTGTGTAAGTTATGAAATGAATAAAACACATTTCACTGACGGAAAGCGCGAGAGTAGGAGTAGTAGATAGAGCGCCCGTTCTGGCAGAGCAACAACAATGTATGCAAGGTTGTGAAGCATCCTTGATAGTAGATTCTTTCACAGTGAACTTCTTTGAGAAGACAGAACACAGGCGTCTAAAGCTAGCGAAATGAGGGATGCTCAACTACCGGACCTACCGATAGATGGCTCTACCACCTGATTACTGTCGTCTGTATTGCCCGCCATATTCGAATTTGCCAAGAAGTTTCTCTCGGTCTGTACGGTTTATAAGGAATTAAGGATTATCGAAATGGTGATTTCTTGTTCCGCTTTCAATTGTACGAAACGATGGAGTAAGGAAAGTGACTTACCATTTCACAGGTAGTAGGATTACCGATACAATACGATAACAATACAGACTTAGTGCGTTTGCTAATTCGATGTTTTTGAACAGGTTTCCTCTGAAGCACGCAGAGCCGCTAAAGAAGTGGATTACTTCCATGAAGTGGAAAGATTTTAATCCTACGTCTTGCAGTTTTCTTTGCGGAAACCTTTTCCGGCAAGATGATTACGTAGTGAGCCCTGGAACATGGAAGAAACGTTTCAGACCCGAAGCAGTGCCATCAGTTTTTGACTTTCCGGCACATTTGATGCCACCAAATAAACAGCCACGACGACATGTTAGGATTTTGAGTGACAACGATGCTTCTCCATTTGAGGTAGCTAATGAATTTCCTTGCTATGTGTATGCTTTTTGACTTTTGTGAATTTATTTCGTACGGACGCAAATGGGCTACATAGGTCTAAGCAGTGTTGTAATACAGGTCCATATTTTTGTTTTTAGCGTTCTGTCCTGGAATCCGTGCTCGATTTGCCCACTGCAGAAGCTACTGGTTGCGTGGAGAATGTTGTCAATGAGAATTCTTCTGGGGAAAGCATGTCCCATTTATCCAATGCAGAAGCTGCGAATTGTGTCGAAAACGTTAGTATAAGGATGTTTTCACATCCCCAAAGTTTTCTTATAATATTTTTTCATCAAGCCTTGAGTTATTTCAATCATATATAACGAAATTATTTATTTCAGAGTGCAGTTGGTTCTTAAGTAATTGATTGTGGTATACAGTCGAAAGTAGAAATGGAAGACAAGGCGACCGAAACTTGCAATTTTTTCTCAGACAGTGTGCACGAATTAAAACGTAAACTGAAGTGCGCCCGTGAAAAACTTCGAAGAAGAGAGAAGAAAGTGTTTTCCAAGGATAACATCATAAGTTCATTGAGGAAGGGGCATCTTCCTGAGAAGTTACATAACTTCCTTAATCATCAGAAAGGAACACAAGTGGAATTAGTGTGCAATTTAGTGAACAACTCTCTCTCGTCAAAGGGTAATAGATACACAACAAATGTGAAAATGTTTGTGATGACTGTGAACTTTTATTCACCAGAAGCATATGAATACCTGCAAAAATTAATGCCTCTGCCCCATAAATCATTAATTTCCAAATGGGTGGCAAGTGTAGACTGTGAACCTGGCTTCTTAAAAGATGTTTTTAAGTACATTGATTTGAACCCAATTGTAAGGGAGCAGTTCCGTGATTCATGTCTAATTGTAGACAGTATGGCAATTGGGAAGCAAGTACTTTGGGACCAAGGAACTAAGCAATACACAGGTTTTTTAGACTTTGGTAGGGAAGTGCCTCAGTCAAAAGAAGTAATAGAGGCATCTTAGGCTCTGGTTTTCATGCTTGTCTCTATTAAAGGCAAATTTAAATGCCCAATTGCATATTTCTTTATCAACGGTGTACAGGCAAATAATCAGGCCACATTGATAAAATCTGCTTTAGAGAGGCTGCGTAGTTCTGGCATTAGGGTTTGGTGTGTTACATGTGATGGCTGCAAGGTAAATATAAGCACTTTATGTTCACTTGGCTGTACTTTAAATTTTTCCAAGGGTGATTTTAAAAGCTACTTTCCTCATCCTGTGGAAAAATACAATTTTTATTGTATCTTGGACATGTGTCATATAATTAAGTTTGCCAGAAATGCTCTAGCAGAAGTATCTGCTATTGACTCTCCAACTGGCATTATTAGATGGCATTTCATTCAGCAATTGAACAAGGTACAACAAGAAGGTATGACATTTGCCAACAAACTATCAGGACAACATATAAGTTATGTAAATAGAAAAAATAACTGTTTCATTAGCTCCACAGACTTTTGAGTTCTAGCGTGGCAGATAGTATAAAGTTTTCGAGGAGGGTTGGTGATCCAAATTTTAAAGGAAGTGAAGCAACAGTAGAATACTTGTATAATATTGATAGGATTTTTGATATTCTGAACTCCAGAAATCCATTAGGTAAAGGGTATAAGAGCCCCCTGAGGGATGACAACAAATCTTATTGGCTTGCTATTTTCACACACACTGAAAATTATATCAAAAGCTTACAAATCATTGGTGTTCCGTCGCTGCTCCATGCAAGAAATACTTTTGCTTTTGGGATAATTTTCAATATGCAATCAGTCAGGCACATAGCTCTGGCAAGTATGCTTTGTGTTGAATCTCCTCTGAAGTATTTTCTAACATATAAACTATCACAAGACCACATAGAGCTTTTTTTTCCTGCATTCAGTCCAGAGGTGTTTGGAACAATACAAATGCATACCAGTTCAAATTTGCCATGAGAAAGTTGCTCTTGGGTAACAGTGTCACTGCAATAAATGGGAATTGCTCAAATTTTAATGTGTGTTGTTTGCCACCTGTTTATGATTTTCATGCAAGAAAGCATGTAGTAGAAAGTGATGAAAGTGCTGCAGAAAATGAAGTAGAGAAGTGGTGTGCACTTCTTGATGGTAAGTTGATGATTAAGTTCTCATTTTACAAGCAAAACATACTGTATTATATTGCAGGGTATGTGTCATTGCGCCTTTCAAGGCAGATCACATGCAAAGACTGTCTTCACATACTGAAGCCACCAGTAGTTAAATCTGCATTAGAATGTGATTCTCTCTATGCTTTTCCCAATATGGCCAATAAAAATGCATTTGTAAATTTTGCTAACCGGGGAAAACTGGTTAAAACAAGTGACTGTGTTGTAGAATACTCAGAAACTGTTTCAGATGTTTCTGATTGCTCGGGATATGCGACAGAAATATGTACAGGCCAAGATTTTGCATGGTGTTAAAAATAAATTTGTAAATTACCCATTTCCTGCTCTTGGTCATGATTACCATTATGAAATTAGGATTGAGGAACTTACATGAGGCTCAACTTGTTTGTAAGATTGCATCCCTATACTCCTGCATACGCTTAAAAACATACGGGAAAAAAGCAGCTGAGAAAATTTTAAACAATAAATCAAGTATAAGCCAGAATTTAAATAAACTCATATTGTTTAATCATGTATAGTGCTAAAATTGGAAAATATTATGTAATGGGACATTCCATGCACATGGGTGTGACATTTTGACAGATTTTTTAGAACTATTTTGTCCATAGATTTGTTGTTGTGTAATGATGAACTTCAAAAGATGAATCACATTGAAGTAAAATTATCTCTTTACGTCCTGTGTAGATATTGTAACAAAATTATAATTGTTTATTATACAAGCTTATATTAAGATGTTTGGTGTTACAAAATATGCACTTGCATTAAAAACAGGTGATTTGTGTGAAATTAATGAAAAAAAATGTTCTGAGATTTATTTGACAGATAGCTTTAAGTGTGACAAAATGTTTCCCTCAATAGCTATGTCAACTTGAATTTTTCACTTTAAGAAAACAGTTTAATCAAAGGATGAGTGTGATCTAATGGAGTATGCAGTGGCCCTATGTTTCAGACAGTAATGTTTGTGGATACACTGCAACATAAGAGCAATAAAATTGTTACTCTGTTAATTCTTGTTTTAATACTTCCTAGAACGAACACAATGTGCCAATCAATCGTAAGCATTCTTATTACTTTAGAACCTAATTTTCTGAATTTTGTCTTTATTCTGCTAGGATGTCTTTCTATTATATTTTGCTGTGTTGAGGAAGGGGAGGGGGGGGGGGGGGGAAGAATGCAAATATCTTTCTAGCACTACAAAGTACAGAATATAGTGATTACAGGTACACTTGGAAATCTAGGAAATTTCAGTATTCATGTTACATGCCTAATTTACATCAACATTCACCTTAATTATACAGTTACACTTTTTGCTGATTTGAACTGTGTACTGCATGTTAAAAAGATTTTGTCTGGTCATAGTAATAAAAGTATTTCATTTTGTTAGTTCATATGTTCCATACGGAACTGAAATTATCAAGTTATGATGACAAAGGAAGGAAATAACATTAAGGAATTTTACTTCACAGAAATTGTGCAAAAATGGTTACACTCTTTGCTAGTTAACTTTAACATAAACCATTTAGTTTTCCATTAAGAGTGAAAGCAGTTGCACGAGTCATGTAAAGAACAAAGCTTCCCATATGGAACTAAAATATTTTACGTTTGTGTTATTGCAGACCCAAAGTATTGTGATCTTCATATTTCTATTTAAAAAAGTTTGTAACTCAAATTCACAGACATTTTGGAATCTGTACATACATGTGTGTAGAATGGTACTTTTCATGTGTCATGTGGAACCTTTAATTTTCTGGTTTAAATATAATTTATTTCATGAATTACCTTTAATACCAACACTGTCTGAATGCATTATTTACCATTTTGAAGAAGAAATATTAGTGTACAGAATAACAAACCTCATGAAAAATGTGAGAGATTGTTCTGTACATAACTTGGAATGGCTCTTTATCAATTGCAGGTAAAAAGAAGGCTTCTATTAAATGTTCAAAGAAGCCAGTCAGTACCTCTTCATTCGCCATAGAGGTGATAAAGTAATAAAACAATTTACTTTTTTCAGAATTTCTGCTAAGTATTAAAAGTGTGAAGACCTATTCAATTAGTGTTTGCTTTACCAATAACCTGTAGTACAAGCACACCTTTAAGCAGGTAATTATGGGAGTTAAGAGTTACGTTGAAATTAAAGATACTGACTGTTATTACTTGCTCACAAAGCCTTGTAGTTGCTGTACAGTTTATGCTGTATGTGGTGTACCCAATATGATTCCTGGAGGACATAATATGCTGTTATCCTGTGGGAGTGCACTGGTACCACACCTACTGACAGTATATTTTGCTGTGGAATAGTTGTATCAGATGTCTGTACCAGAAAACAAATCTCCACTGTGACACCCTCACGTTCTTGGTATGCTATTAGCTATTATTACAGGAATACTCTTCACATGGAGGAGGAAGCATAGTGAGATTTTCTTTTTCATCATTTCCAACATTGTACACAACTTTCTTGCACTTTTGTTATCACATTTTTCCCTCGATAATGGAGAAGAGAGAGGGGGGAAAAAATTAAGTGAGCTTTCATAAAAACTGAAAACTCTACTTGTGTCATTTGTTATTTTCAAAATGTTACTCTCTTTCCAAATACTGTTCTATTTCTTTTTGAATTTCTCAGGTTATTACATATTATTTACTGTACATTGTTCACCAATAATTCTGTTGTTACCGGATAGTTTGTAATGTGGCACTACCTTTGTGCAACTGGTATTTGCTAGTGTACTTTTGCAGATAAGAAAATCGACTGGACTAGAATGTCCTGTCAGTATAGGACAAATTCAGACAATATGGAACTTTTTACACTAAATTTGCAATATAATGTCACCCTTGTCCCACACAGATTGTAGCAGCCATTGGGATGTCTGTCTGGCCAGCTTCTGCAGCTTTCACGAAAATTCCATGGTTGTAATTCAAAGTGTAATTAATTTTGCTCCCTGACATATTTTAAATTCAATTTTAAAATAAAACCATTGTACCAGTCATTGTTTGGGTGTCAGACTGGAAAATTACAGTTTTAAGACACCCCAGCCTTAAAATTAACAGCTGTGATCGAGGTTATTTTCAACATGTTCCTTCACCTCCTACATCATCATGGATCAGTCCAATATAATATTATTATATTATTACTAGACTTAACTTCCAAATGATACAAGTCATGCATTTAAGAGGAGCCTTAACGTTGGCCTTTGTGTTTGTCTCATTTAAATGTATTTCTTGTCTCGTATCAAAGACTGAAGCACTGTTAAAAACTGGTGCTTCTACCTTATCACTCAGTTAAAATACTGTCATGTACAGGCGTTAATAAAATCATGGCATTTAAATTTCTGATCAAAGAAAGAGCCAAATTCGTAAGTGCATGTTGCAATTACAGTGTCAGCATATATGCAGATCGGTAATGCATCACTTCAGATAAAGAAAAAAAATTATGATTTTTTTCCGTTTATACGAAGTAATGCTTTAATAGTTCAGTTGTAATTTCTGTTGTCAGTAAAGATACCCCTAAGCATCCAATATAAAATACTTATGAGGGCGCAGAACGAAAAACATTTTCATCCGTGTTTTGACACTTCCTTTTTTGTCAAATTCAGATATGGCGGACACTCAATGATATGATCTCTTGACCGGCACGCGCTAGAGCCATCTATCGGTAAGCCCGGTAGTTGAGCATCCCTCATTTCGCTAGCTTTAGACGCCTGTAGACAGAACAGTGTTTTGTGTTTCAACTAGAATTAACTGTTCTGTATAAAAAGAAGAAGAAAAACAGTTGCAATATTGTATTTAGCAGGAATACGTGAATTAATGCTTCTAGGTAAGAAATAAGCTACTGAAATTTATAACCATATATGTTGGAAATACGAATCTTTATTTTGAAACAGCATAATGCAGAATTTATTATTGTAGTTTGTTTGATCTTGAGAAGCAGTAAATGCCTCCGTGTTACGTTAACTATACTAATACAGTGTTTATTAGTATATTGTTTTTTACTGGGCATACTTCAAAGAAATTTTATTCCGTGCCTGAAAAATAGTGGTTGCGTCACCATTGGCCGACTTCTGTATTATACTGAGAGGGCGTGTGATTGTCAAATGTTTCAGGTTGTGTTTGTCCCGAGAGAGAAAGTCAAAGTTAGTGTTCAATACTTCGTTATTGACCAGAAGAAATGGACAGTGAATGTCGCACATTTACTACCTATATTAGTATCGTTATGGTGGCTTGCTTAGCCCATGGGCTGTGATGTCTGTGAACGAGGAACAATAAGTGTGTTTGCTGTGATCTGATGTAGAGCTCACTCAGTCTGTAGCATGAGCCATTGGTTCGTGTTGCTAAGTTCCTCAGATTAAAGCCTCCCACGGCTATTACATAATTTCGTGAATTGTTACATTTGGATGAAAGGGAAATGCCGAATCCTGTTATATTTGCTATGGCCATTTAGTGTGCTCGAGCATTCGCCTATTCATACCGCTCTACAGATCGCTAAATCGTGTATTGACGGAAGAACATAGTAATAGGGTGTTTCAGTGTACTTTCGTAAAAACGTTTAGCAACAGGGTTTTGGAGATGTGTAACAAACGAAATAGGTTCAGTGAGATCTGCTAGTACGTGTATTTTTTCACTAAGTGCGTTATTCGATATGAGAGAATAGAAGATTCGTCAGAGGAAATGTAAGTCATGAGGGAACATGTGTTACATGTTTGTGTTGATCAAAAGATCAATTGTTTCTCAGTACAGTATGTGAACAGCAGTATGTGTGGTTTTTTTCCCTGTAGTGAGTTCATAAGGGTTGCAAACTGCAGTAGTAGGTATAAATCCACGAAAATGCGGCTGAAGAAAGTTTCAAACAAACCGTGCGTTAAAAATGCATGTTACATGTTATAATGAAAATGTGGTTCACAGTACGAATTCCGGTCTGTCCTTACCATTATTAGTAAGAATACGGTTATAAACCTCATGGGTTACAGTACAGGCCCAAGATAAATTCAGTTGAATATTTATCTAGCAAGATTTGAAGAGCCATCTTATCTTTTTCTCCTTCATAAGTAGCATTGTAGTAAATGGTTTTATTTGGGTTTGGTGAATTAACTTCAGTCTCTCAGTTGTTTTGATTGGTCATAATTCCTGTTACTTCGTTTTGTGATGATATAACCAGAAAGTTGTGAATCAGTTTTTCCATTGGACATTTTGTGTCCTACCAATTGTTATTTCCTGTGTAGTTGTCCATTTCCTGTGGCCAGTAGAGCGTTGTAAATTTAATATGAGTGTTCTTATGAGAGCCCTCGTTTTTCAGATATACAAAACTGTAGTCCTGGCCAATTTGAGGACCATTTCAGTCAAAAAAGAAAAATCAGATGAGATCTGTGCTAAGCCAGCCACCATGGTAAGTGACTTCCTTGTGTATATTGCTGCTGTTCATTAATTTTTGTGTGCAGGATGGTGTGGTAATAAGCATAATTCATGTTATGTTGCTGGAAGCATGAGAAATTCAGTATAATAATAATAAAACAGTTATCTGTTGATTTAATTTTGTGAAATGAATAAATTATACAATAATCCTGAATCAACGATGTTGCACACATGGCTCGTTTCACTACAGTCAAATTTCTATCATGTAGTGTAAAAAAAAAAAAAAAATAAAAAAAGAATAATTTAACCATCTGATGATATAATGTACCCCAATGTTGTCATGGAACAAAAATTGTGTAAAGACTAAAAGAAGGATAAGGGAACATAAATTCCATAAAATGTTTCTTTTGGGGGAGCAATTTTTATGGACTTCATGTCCCCCGTTTGCTCTTTTTGAACTTCTGTTCTTCGACAACATTGGGGTGATCTCAGATAGTTAAGTGATTTTACTTTTTACACCAGATGATGGAATTTTAACTTTTCCGAAATCATTGTGTGAGCAATAAAGTGGCTGCCCCATAAGAACATCTTAGTGTTGATGTTAAATGTAGGACTTCATAACACTACATTAAAGTACAGTTGGTTTTGAACTTCACATTGAATGGAGAGGAGAGTTTAATAAATGTCCATAAACTAATAATGTGCCACTCAATGGAATTCATGGTATGTTAGCATAGAAAGGGTTTACTCTGATTTGGTATGCTTCTTTTAAATGTCAACTCTTAATGTGCAGCAGAAGAATGGTCACCTTATGGTGAATATCACCAATGTAAAGAGATTTATAAATTGAACCAGTGCAGGTAGCGCATTATTACGTTACATGGAAAATGTGATTTACTTGTTGTTGTTGTTGTTAGTTGTACCCTTCTAATCGAAAATAATTAATTTGGAATTGAGTTTGAAAAGATAACTGGTCTGAGAAGTTAGTTTCATGGCAATCTACATCATAAGCAGTCTTTGAATACGTAAATAAGGCTTCGGCAGAAGCAACAGCTGTAAAGTTCAGTTTCTGATAAATATCATTAGGAGTTAATTGTTATGCAGTCCAATAGGTGCAAAATGGTCTGTGTTGTCAGCAAAGGTGACAGTCATGAGATCACACATTTATTATTGTAACTACCAATGAAAATCAATAGCAAAATGTGCAATCAAAGCTAACAGTTTTTAATGTGATTCTATAAAAGACTGACAGTTTGCAAAAAGTAATAACTAGGTATTAATGGGATTCCTTGATTTTCACATTGCGTTTTGGGTGTAACCCATTGCCAGATGACCTACTAAATTAACAACACATTTTTATACTGCAAATGTCAAAGTGTATACAGATGTATTAATACGGGTATAAAGGTGTGAAAACCAAAATTCATATTTATTTCACATAAATACATACTGCAATATGTTATAATTACAGTGCTATGACAATGCATACATCAGTAACCTCACTTATGCTAGATGGCATATGAGTGGTGGATCTGCCGTCTGCCAATATGGGATAGTAAGCCTTTACTTCATACCAAGATTTGTTTCACAATAAGACCAGAAAATTTTACACATTTAAGTTAGGATATATTTCTTGCCAACATAAACGCAGAATAAAATATATTTAGGACATAAAAAGATTTAATTACAATGAAATGAATACCCATACGTGTTGATATATGTCAACAGGGACGCCGTTCGGCCATTGACCATCTTCTTCCATACGGGTGAACAAACAGTGCCCGAACTCTTAGGGGAATCGGCAGTAACGCCACAATTAATGAGTATAATGGGCAGGGGCACTATGGATAGAGTGCGGGACAATAAGTTGAGAATGTGGGTCTCGCGGGAGACGTGCCAGAGATCAGTCACTGCAGTCGCACTATCCTCTGTGTCTTCGGTGGCTCAGATGTAGAGCGTCTACCATGTAAGCAGGAGATCCTTGGTTCGATTACCGGTTGGGGCACACATTTTCATCTGTCCTCGTTGACGTATGCCAATGCCTGTATGCAGCTAAGGGTATTTATTTCATTGTAATTTCATTCTAACGAGCTGCATGGTCACAAATGGTATCTGTTCTTTCGGACATGTCCGGAAGAACAGATACCGTCTTCATATACACAAAAAGATTCAACTTTGGCATAAAAAATAGTTATTTTTTAACTTGTTTTGACTCTGTATGCATCACAAAATGGAAGATCATACATCTGTAACTGTGGAAAATACAGAGGACTAATTAAGCTAGTAGCATAATAAAAAATGCTGTAAACCATAGTCTGTTACCATTCACTTTTTCATTGATCAGTTAGCACTGGGTTAGTACAGCAACGAGAATAAAATGATCATTCTTCAGTACTTACTACCTCAAAACATTTCAGTGTAGAGGCAGCCTGTTCCTAGTTTGTGCAGCTGGACCCTTAATTTCTTCATGATTTCTTTCACATCTCCCACTACTACAAATCTGCTATCTAATGTTTTGTGAGGTACACATAGTGAAATGAAACAACCTCCAACCACTATGTATACCAGTTCTGTAACTGGCAAAACATATACTGTCAAAGGCAGAGCCACCTGTGAAATGACACTTCATATACTAGCTGTTACATGCACACTATTTGGCTTTTTATATCGGCATAACTACCACCAGGTTATCAGGATGAATGGGGCATAGACAGAGGGTGTATACTGGCAAACACAATATCCTGTTGCACAGCATGCATTAAAACATGACAGTCATGACCTTGGTACCTGTTTCACCACACATACCATCTGGATTCTTCCCCCAGACACCAGTCTCTCTGACATCCACTGGTGGGAACTAGCACTACAACATGTCCTTAGTTCTTCCACCCACCTGGCCTTTATTTAGCTTAATTTCTTCCATCTCAGCATTTGTTCACAGTAGCTATTCCTTTCTTCAACATTTTAGTTTCCTATATCTTTCATTTTCTGACGTGTATATTTTTTTCAACCCACCTCTGTCACACACAGTGCCCTTGTTAACTTGTGTATGATGTTTTAGCAGTAATCTGTCTTCCATACTGCCCTATTTTCCACTTCTTAGCTCTCAGGTTTTCAAACCTTGTCCAGTGCATTTCCCAACAATCAGTCTTACCTTCTCATCCCATCTGGTAATTTGCCCCTGATATGGGGTTCCAGGTGACTCCTCTGAACTCTACCCCTTTTCCTAAACCTCTCTAGTCCTTTTCCTTCATACCAAGTGAGGTGGCGCAGTGGACTTGCATTCGGGAGGAAGACGGTTCAAACCTGCATCCGGCCATCCTGATTTAGGTTTTCCTTGATTTCCCTAAATCGCTTCAGGCAAATTCTGGGATAGTCCCTTTGAAAGGGCATGGCTGACTTCCTTCCCCATCCTTCCGTAATCCGATGGGACTGATGACCTCGCTGTTTGGCATCCTCCCCCAAATCGACCAACTCGCCAATCCTTTTCCTTTGTTCCCCTTCCTTCCCCTTAATTTCTTCTGCCAGGAGGAGGATCCAGTGGCTCTGAAAGCTTGCATACATAATACCTTCTATATCTGTGTTCGCCTCCCGCTGCTTGGTGAGTAGATTTTGTATCTATCCAGTTACACTGCAAGTTACTTTGTAACTACAATTTTATGCTAAGGTTAAGTATTTTTACTTTACACTTTATTGCTTACTACTTGCCTTCAGTATGTTTAATTTCCCTGTATGTTTGCATGAAATATACACTACTTTAAATGTGTAAAAATTTCTGTTATTGCAAAATAAATCATGGTAAACAGTAATGATTTACTTCCCTGTATTGGCAGTTTGCAGCACTGTCACTCGCAATCCATCTAGTACAAGGAAGGTTACTTATATTGTGTTCCCCATTATATTCATTTGTCTGCTAGCTGTCTGTATGTTACCTCAGCATTGCTTATTTGAATGCAGTAACTTCATGGTCTTAGAAGCTGGAAGGACTTATCACAGTATTGTAATGTTAGTTTTCAAAACTTTTGTGTCCGTGTTAATGCATTCCTATACATTTTCGCATTGTGTTGTTAATTTAGCAAGCCATCTGATGCTGGGCTATACCTGAAATGCATTATGAAATATTTTTAGAAATATATTATAAACCATCGATTATTGACAAGTTTGTTCATAACCAACTTCTAAATTCACTTCACATTGTTGTAAATAATATTACAGAAAATTGAAGCCCTTCTTCGTGTGAATTGTGAAGCATCATTTGCATATGACTTGAAATTTGACAAAATGCAGCCATTTGGAGTGTGATCAGCTATTGGCTGGCAAACTTAACTCATGGGCCCAAGAATGAAACTGTTACAAAGATGTTATTCCTGTACTTGAATTTTAATAAATGTAAATGTGCTTCATTATGATTTTAAAAAGTGAGGTATCAGTTTGGGATTACTTTTGCGAGTAATTTCACAAATGTAATCCACACTCAGCTCTGTGGAAAAAATTAGGAAAGTGCGTAAATATAACAAATATTGATAGGGTGGTTAAAGCATAATGATAATTGTTGTGACAGACTGATCTGTGCCATAGTACAAGGTATATATTAGGTTGTAAGGTGACTCCTTGGTGGTAAGTTGGCAAAGGCAATGAAAATTAATTAATTCTTTGTTGTTACATACTGATCTACAGCATAGCCGAATGTATAGATTACTTTGAGAAGTGACAGTTTGATTGTGAGTTGGCAAATCCAACAGATGGTATGTCATGCGAATATTATAGTTTATTATTATTTTGGCATTTATTTTATGCCATTTTAGTTTTTGGCATGAGATTCTTACTCACCATTTTCATATTGTTATGAGTTAATCCAGATTACCAGGTTCAACATTTGCTTGAAAATACCATTTAAAATAAAGATTATAACACCGATAGCTTAAAATGAGTCTTTTTAAATTAATTGAAAATTTTAAAGTTCTAAAATCAAAGGTAAGGAGTTCCGTTGAACACTGCTTAACCTTGGAGTTGAACCTCAGAAAATGTAGAGACCATGAGATATCTTCCTTCACTTCATGCACTACTTCAATTACAGGTCTGGATATTTTCATTAAAAGCTGCTGAAATATATTGAAAGTTATTTCTCAGTTTGTGTAGTAAACAGATGCATTTGAGCATTCTCATTGCTGTTCTGACATGGTTCCCATGACCTTTGACAGTTTCCATTTACAAACTATAATACTGAATGCATAATTGGCAGTTCCCATTCTTGAAAAATTATAATTATTGTTGTTGTTGTATTATACAAGATTAATGAATACAAATTTCACTTAACAGCAGCATATTGTTGTGTTCCTGTTACCTCATGCCAAGACACTGAGGGGCAGCCACTGTGCATACACTGCAGTGCTACATCGTGGTCTCTAGCATTTCCATCAACCTTTGTTATCTCCATTCAAAAATTATGTTGGCGCACCAATGATGTGTAATCTCAACGTAAGTCCATACCAGTTTACTAATTTTCCTTCAGACCTGTCTGTCAGTGTTTCATTTCTCCCAGTTGTAGCTCTTAATTCATAATTAGTTTCCTTCTGGCTTGTTGTAATTCTGATACTGTTGTCTAAATAATGCATTTCCATGGCTATGTCCTCATTTGAGGTCAGCTTGTAAAACCCATAGCATAGGACAGAGTCAAAAATTAAGTCACACAACCTTTCCCTATTGTTGTTATAAAAGGTTCTTGTTACACCAAAAATAAATCCATACACCCTATTACTTTTGTGTTTTGTTGTATTGTGTGTTCTCTACTGCCTGATCCACTTTTGTTGTTATGTGCCCTGTAGATGCTTAAATTGTTGGACTTGTCTCACAGCTACTCTGTAATTGGCATGTAATTCAAATCTAGTGCCACTGTTCACTACCAGATATTCAGTTTTTGTTAGAATCCTCTGGAGTTCCCATTTCTGATATATACCTAAAATGGATAGATTTGGAAGATGAAATGCATCTTTAGCTACGTAGCCTGGATGCCAGAAAAACTTAATGAAAAAACCTCTACATCACATTCCTCCACAGCTGTCCACTTTTTGGTGATTTAAATAGGTTTTCATAACACTTGCTTTATTTTAATTTGTACATTTATATCTCTGCATATTTCAGTAGTAGTGTGTAGAAGATGGAACTACATCTATATCTTTGAGAACCTCTGACAGTTTTGTTCTAGGAACTGTGTCATAAGCTTTGACTGAAATTACAAAGCCCATGTATAACTCTTTTTTTCCTATTGCTATGGAGTTCTCCATTAGCTGTTGTAAAATAAAGAGGCTTCTCTACAGGATATGTTCTGCCTAAACCTACTTTGGTCTTCCCAGTATGGTGGGCAACACTGTCTTACTCTCTTCTCCATAGTTTCGCAAAATATATGGCTCATTGTAAAGTTCACATTAATGCCTCTTAGGAGGTAGTGTCTCTTCCATTCCTTTCCTTGAAAATAGAAACCGTCTGTGATGGTGCTTCAGTCCGTTGATAACACCATCTCATAAAATGCATTTTCCTTTTTATTATTTGATGTCCTTCAGCTTTCAGTAGTACTTCCACAGTAATATTTTCAGAACCAGAAGAGAGAATAATCATGTATTCAGGGTGTATATGACCCGGGAAATCCAGGAAAAACCTGGGAATTTTTTCACCCGGGAGAAAACCGGAGAAAACCCGGGAATTTTTTGTAATTCTGGGAATTTTTCATTGTTTTAGCTTTCAGTTAAATTTTTGCAATTTTGACTGGTAAGAATCGATTCTCTAGCAAAGAATGTTTCTGTATCCTGCTACTGGAGAATGATATTGCAGCAATAAAATATAAAAGAGAGAGAAAAAATGAAACTTTAGCGGCAAAGGAAATGCACAATTTACAACAATAAAACACCGTGCACGCACAAGTGTCTGCAAATAGCAAAAATATGTCAAAGGGCATAGGGCGAAGACTATGTAATTCTTTGTAACAATAAACTGCTTGCTGTGGGCCTGATGTCACAACTGTTAACATTAGGCTCGTTTGAGCATTTGCCAGGGGACTGATGCGCATGCGTAGTTGACTTGCGTATGAGCAGTTCCTTCTCCCGCTTTCCGCTACTTCAATTGTCGCTGTTAGCTGTATGGGCAGTAGCAGCAAACAGCCAGATGCAAACGAGAAAAATTTTTCCCGCGCGCCCTAGCTGCCAGATTCGTGCATGCGCAGAGTTGTCTGAGTTGTAGTGTGGAGAGGGTTAGTCTCCATGTGACCCATATTTGCGTTAAATGACATTTAGTGATTTCGCTGCTTCTCTTGGTTTACAGCTCCCACGTCATATGAAAACAAAACTGATTTCTGTGGCTGGGAGCTATCAAGTGAATTAAAATACATTCGCATGATTACGGAGGGCGAAATATTTTATTAGTTTGTTTCCTGATTTAATTTTATTTCCAAGTTATTAGCAGTCAAAGATTAATTGCCTTGCAGAACAGTGAATTTATTTTTGCAATTTTGCTCAAGAAATTAAGCTTCATTAATCTTTCTGCTGAGGCAACCATTTTATTTGAAACAAAGTGTTTCATTCCTCAGTATTGGCTAGTTCCAACTGTTCACTGAATTTCAAGAGCATGTTACCTTCTGCCATATATGGCATTATGCCATAATAAAAAACCAAAAATGAGATCGTAGAGTATCAGATGAGACCTACTTTTTTGTGAATCTGGAAAAAACCAATGAGCACTTCAAGCCGAATTATGCATTTTAGTATAGTTTACGAAATTACGATGCCCTTGGGAGTATCCTGTGATGCCCTGTTTCTTTTATGGTGTAATGTAAGCTCTCTTAGCACTTTCTACATATGAACACGCAGGCTCCCTACACCACTGCAGCTGTGCACGCGCAATAATGCTTGTTTTCTGGTGCTCACTGGCAGCTGGTAAATCGAACCTATTTCTAACAGTCTCCAGATAGTATTGCGAACGGTGGTTCGAAATGTGTTACTTTCAAAGTAAATTTCTTTTTATGCAAGATGAATTATGTTACGTGTGAGAAAGTGGCATGAATTTCTAAATCACAGAGCGCTTAAAACTGAAGACTTTGAGGACCAGCCACTTACAAGAATTTCAAGCCCAGACATTTATGTCATAATATTAAATTTACTGGCACGTTTGTGTGATGTATGTTAAAGTATAACACACGCAAAAAAGATCAATATCACATGTGAAAGCTTAGCTTCTGTTGTAGCTATACTATGTATATTAATACAAACCTCTAACTTTTCCCCTTTCTGTGTTTGCGCTATGTAACCAGTGATCTTGCTATTGGCTGACTGTAACATTTGTCCTATGCTCTGAATATCTGCTGTCATCAGCTGCCAAGATCATGTGGCACGAGATATGATTGGCATACAGAAGGTCATCGCAACCTCGGTTTCAACGCTCCGGAAACTAACGTGCTGTGGTTGGTGCAATTTGAATTTATACTTTTGTAATACAAAAATATGCAGTGTATATGTTGCTGCAAATCAAAGGTCCTTCCAAAACTTCTTTTTACGTTAACCATTCAAAGTATTGATAAGTTTCATAGTTCCTCTGGAAAATCTATGGAAAACCTACTGTCACTTAGCACGGAAAAAGTGTATTTTCACCTGGGAAAAAGCATATTTTTTTAAACTGGATATCTGGGAAAAACCCGGGCATTTTTTCCTTGTCCCCGTATACACCCAGTGTATTTTTTCGTCGAGAAAATTGTTGCCTTCAAAAGAATTCCATTAGGTAGTCTTTAAGCAAATATGTATCCCTTCTGTCCCTTACACACTAGACCCAAAAATTTCCTCTGTCACTTTGTATCTCATTGTTACCATTCTGAATTAAAATAACCCATGATTACTGTCTGCGTTGGCTTGCAAAAAAATAGGAAGTTTGTTTTTACAATTTTAATACCTTCTTCTACTGTCATTCAAACATTTCATCATGTACTTTCCATCTCTGTTGCCATTCCATTTGGAAACTTCTTGTGTGTTCAGTTTTTAATTTAGTTTTGCTTAATACTTGACAGTCTTTCTTTTAAATGAGTCTCAAAACTTGGTCTACTACATTAAGGTTTTAGTGTGCTTCTTCAGTTGTTGTACAGTGGAATGAGATATAGTCTAGCTGCCAAGTATGTAGAAAGTAAAGCTTTTTGGTGTGTGCCCAGTACAAAAGAACATTAAACAACATAAAATTACATTTTATGCTTCCTTGTATAATCATTATGTTCATTTACATACATTACACCATAGTAGCCTGTCACAGTTTTCATTAAAAATGTTTGAAATGTCTTTCATGCTCCTGCTCCAGATTTTCTGCTGGCAAATGAATTGTTTGTGTATTAATATTGTCACACAGTTTAACTTCATGGTGTATTAAATGTTAATAACAACCACCACAGCCATGTTTAAAGTACATTTGGTGTTCTGAACTAATTTTCATAAACTGGCAGAAATTTACTGATGTAACTTGAAAATGTGTATTCACCATGTAGTCTAGTCAGAGAAGGAAAATGAGGGGAACAAAATTTAGTCACAAATTTTTGCACATTGCTAGGAACGAGTGTCCTGAAAGCTATACTAAAAATCATGTTCAGTGATGGGTGTGCATTGGAGTAGAGGGGAGGGGTTGTTTAAAGATTACTTTTTTTATAATTTATGGGATAACTTGAACAGTGCAGCTTGCAGCAATAATGTTTACCAGTACAAATTTAAAATTTGCTACCAAAAAAGTTTTGTTTTCTCCAGGACTAATAGTTTGTGTTGCAGGGGTTAGAAAAATTGCAAGATTATGAAAATGATTGTTTTAAAGATGTAAAAATTCATGTTTGCCTAGAAATTAAATGGGTTACAAACAAATATTAAATGTGTGTACCACATCTAAGAACAGTAGTTACATTTATGGATAATTTGTGTTCCATGTGTGTTACTGTGTGGCGGTGGGAAGAATGTGTGGTAGAAGTGCAAGGGAAGCAAGGTTGCTGCTTTGTGTTCATGCACTTTCCTTCTTCATCAGTATGTAAGCTGAAAGTTGAGCAAGTGATTACCCACTTTAACCCGTTACATCCCCCCAGGGGGTCCACAACTCTTTTGTGGATACGTGCGTAACGAGCACGGGACCCCGAGCTAATGTGGCCTTCCTTCCTTTCCAGGCTGCATACCTTCCCTTTCCGCATCCTTCCCCATCCCTATCTTCGCCCCTCCTCCCCTCACCTCTGGCTCTTTCCTTCCCTTTCTCCCCATCTGGGAGTATGGTTTGTGCCTACGTCCGGAGACGGACGCTCGTAAATGTACTGCATTCTTCGCCTTCCTTGCTTTTATGTCTTCTTCCTTCCTTTGTCCTTCTCTTTTCCCTTTTCTCCGCTGCGGCGTTTGAGACCTCTCTTCTTTCCTTTCCCTTTCTCTTTCTTCCTCCCTGTGCTTGTCTGAAGGCCGACACACGCCCTTTGTGCGTAGCCGGTGACGGGGTAACGCGTAATTCCCCGCCCCGGGTAGACAGGTAGGACACGTACGTACCCCCTGGTAACGGCCAGGCCCAGGGAGGGGTGATTACCCGAGCTGATACCTTCCGAAAGTGCCGATTGGTCCCTCCGTCCGTTTGTCGGGAGGTGTGACCTGAGGTGTGAACAATCACCTAAGGCGGGAGTGCCCTCAGAGAGGGCCCCCACAAGGGAGGAGCGCGCCATCGGAGTCGCCGGTAATCATGGGGGATTCTTCCGCAATGGTTTCCTCACCTTCCACTATGTCTGCTCACAAACGTAAGTTCACTGAGTCTCAGCCACAGACGGTTCTTCCATCCTTGCCACAGTTCCTTGTTGTTTCTCAGTCTGACGACGGTCACAACTTCTCCACGGTCAACCCTTTCATTATTCAGAAAGGTGTCGACGCAATTGCAGGTCCTGTAAAGTCTTGTTCCAGATTACGGAATGGCACCCTGTTGTTAGAAACACACAGTGCCCTCCAGGCACAAAAATTGCTGCGTACTTCTCTGCTCCACACCTTCCCTGTCCGGGTGGAACCGCACCGTACCTTAAATTCCTCGTGTGGAGTCGTTTATACACGCTCCCTCGATGGATTGTCTGACGAAGAAATTCAGCACTATCTGTCTGACCAGGGCATAACGGCAATTCATAGAGTTATGAAACGGGTTGACACGAACATCATTCCAACCTGCACTGTCTTCTTGACATTTGACAAAGTTCAACTCCCATCGAAAATCAAAGCAGGCTATGAGATAATTTCCGTTCGCCCTTACGTCCCAAACCCTACGCGTTGCTATCGATGTCAGCGGTTCAATCACACCAGCCAGTCCTGTTCCAATCCGGCCAAATGTGTTACGTGTGGCAAGGATGCCCATGAGGGTGCTTGTCCACCTCCATCCCCTCGCTGAATCAACTGTATGGGTGACCACCCTGCTTCCTCTCGAGATTGCCCCGTTTTTAAGGACGAATAGCTCATCCAGGAAATAAGAGTGAAGGAAAAGGTGTCGACCTTTGCTGCTCGAAAATTATTCGCCAGTCGACAGCCCACCGTGCCCCAGACAGGAAAATACAGCACTGTCGTTGCTTCTCCTCGGCCAACAAAGGAGGCGGCCACGCAGACTTGCGACCTCACCTTTAGTACCACGGTCGTCAGATCGGCCAGCGCAAAGATCGCCCGTTCAACCTCACCACTTTCGCCTGCCCACTCTATGGCTCACCCTTCGTTGGGTTCTGCTAAATCTCGAGCCCAAAAGTCAGACACCAAGTCTTCGAAAAAAGAGCATACTCGTGAAGAGTTTTTACGTACCGCACCTTCACAACCATCGGTTCCTCCTTCATCTAAACATCATACTTCCAAGAAGGCTACAAAGAAACCCAGTTCCTCTCCTTCTCCGCCAAGGCGTGTCCCATCTACAGCACCACCTGGCGGAAATCGCCCTCGGCCGTCTTCTGTGTCGCCGAGGCGCACTGCTGGTGGCCAGTCAACCGGCCGATCGCTGGTGGCAGGAGCTGCTCCTGACCAACCTATGGATCAGGATCTTCTGCCTTCGGCTGAATGCAATTCCACGCTGTCGGTCGCAAGCTCTGAGCAGTCGTTGAGTTGACAGCAAACTTGGTCACATTCCTCCATTTTCTGTTCTCCCTATGTCCACTATCCACTGGAATATCCGCGGCATTCAAGCCAATCGGGATGAATTGTCGGTCCTCTTACGATCCTACTCGCCGGACATCTTCTGTCTTCAGGAAACAAAGCTGCGTCCCCATGACCGCTTTGTTCTCCCTCATTTTCAGTCCGTCCGATATGACCTCCCCTCTGTTGAAGGCACTCCAGCCCATGGAGGACTCACGATTCTTCTCCATGATACTCTCCATTATCACCCAATCCCCTTAAACAGTTCCTTCCAAGCTGTCGCCGTCCGTCTTTCCCTTTCTGGATACACGTTCTCTCTTTGTACTGTATACATTCCATCATCCACACCAATGGCTCGAGCTGATCTCCTTCATCTTCTTGGTCAGCTTCCACCCCCCTATTTGCTGGTTGGGGACTTCAATGCCCACCACCCGCTTTGGGGATCTCCACATCCTTGTCCACGTGGCTCTCTATTGCTAGACGTCTTCCACCAAGCGGATCTAGTTTGCCTCAACACTGGGGTCCCCACATTTTTGTCTGCCTCCACGACAAATTTATCTCATTTGGATCTTGCGGTCGGTACTGTTCCGCTAGCTCGGCGCTTCGAATGGTTCGCCCTTGATGATACACACTCGAGTGACCACTTTCCATGTGTCCTTAGACTGCAGCCTCCACTGCCATATGTGCGCTCGCAACGCTGGAAATTTGCCCAAGCCGATTGGACACTTTTTTCGTCTCTAGCGACATTCGATGACCGTCGCTTTCCCAGCGTCGACGATGAGGTCACACATATTACCGACATTCTTACAGCTGCGGAACGTTCAATACCACGCACCTCCGAATTGCCCCGGCGCCCCCCCCAGTTCCTTGGTGGAACGAGGCATGCCGTGACGCAATACGTGAGCGGCGACGTGCTCTTCGCATTTTCCATCACCATCCTACTTTGGCCAACTGTATCCGCTATAAGCAGCTCCGTGCGCGATGCCGTCGCGTCATCCGCGATAGCAAGAAGGCAAGCTGGAAATTCTTTATTAGCTCATTTAACACCTTCACTCCCTCCTCGGAAGTTTGGAGTCGGCTTCGACGGTTCTCAGGCGCGCCTAGTTTCTCCCCGGTCTCTGGGCTCACTGTCGCGCATGATACCTTAGTGGACCCCGTCGCAATTTCTAACTCGTTGGGTCAGCACTTTGCTGAGATTTCGAGCTCTTCAAATTACCTGCCAGCGTTTCTCCCGAAGAAACGTGCAGCGGAAGTGCGACATCTTGCTTTCTCCTCTCAAAATCACGAAAGCTACAATACTGTTTTCTCCATGCGGGAACTCCAACATGCCCTCTCTTCTTCTCGCTCCTCCGCCCCAGGACCGGATGGTATCCATGTCCAAATGTTGCTGCATTTATCAACCCATAGTCTGCGTTACCTCCTTCGCCTTTATAATCTAATTTCGACCGACAGTACCTTTCCCAGATGGTGGCGGGAAGCTGTTGTCGTTCCCGTTCCGAAACCTGGAAAGGACAAACATCTCCCGTCTAGCTATCGCCCCATTTCTCTCACGAGTAGTGTCTGTAAGGTTTTGGAGCGTATGGTGAATTACCGTTTAGCTTGGTGGCTGGAATCCCGCAGTCTTTTAACACCAGCCCAATGCGGATTTCGGAAACATCGTTCTGCAGTTGACCATCTTGTTGCTCTCTCCACTTATATCATGAACAATTTTCTCCGGAAACGCCAAACGGTAGCAATATTTTTCGATCTGGAGAGAGCATACGATACCTGTTGGAGGACAGGCATCCTCCGCACACTGTTCTCTTGGGGCTTTCGAGGCTGGCTGCCCCTTTTTCTTCGCGAATTTATGGCAGAGCGCACTTTTAGGGTGCGGGTGAACACTACTCTCTCCCGTACTTTCTCCCAAGAAAACGGGGTACCCCAGGGATCCGTGCTGAGTGTTGTACTGTTTGCCATCGCCATAAATCCAATTATGGATTGTCTCCTTCCTGATGTCTCGGGCTCCCTCTTTGTGGACAATTTTGCGATCTACTACAGCTCTCAATGGACCAGCCTTCTTGAACGACGTCTTCAAGGATGTCTCGATCGCCTCCTCGTGGAGCATCGAAACCGGCTTCCGTTTCTCACCCGGTAAGACCGTTTGTGTCAATTTTTGGCAACGTAAGGAGTTTCTTCCGCCCTCCTTACATCTAGGTCCTGTCACCCTTCCGTTTTCAGATGTCGCTAAATTCTTGGGTCTTATGTTTGACAGAAAACTGTGCTGGTCCTCCCACGTTTCCTATCTTTCGGCTCGCTGTCTGCGATCGCTTAACACCCTCCGTGTCCTGAATGGTACCTCCTGGGGAGCGGACCGAGTGGTCCTTCTCCGCCTCTATCGCGCCTTAGTGCGCTCGAAATTGGATTATGGAAGCATAGTCTACTCCTCTGCTCGGCCGTCTATTCTTCGGTGTCTCGACTCTATCCACCACTGTGGATTACGTTTAGTGTCTGGAGATTTTTACACTAGCCCTGTGGAAAGCCTTTATGCTGAGACTGCAGAACCTCCGCTGTCCAATCGGCGAGCAGTCCTTCTGAGCCGTTATGCCAGCCATCTGTCTTCCATGCCTGCTAATCCAGCCCATGACCTTTTTTTCGACGCCTCCTTTGATGTAGGGTATGCAGGCCGCTCCTCCTCCCTCCTACCCCCGGGAGTCCGCTTCCGTCAACTGCTCCATTCTCTTTCCTTCCGCTTTCCTAAAACCTTCTTGACAACTTGGGGTACAGCACCGCCTTGGCTCCGTCCCCGGATCTGCCTGCTCCGTGACCTTTGTCAATTTCCCAAGGATGGTACCCCTACACTTGTTTATCGTCAGGCATTTGCTGCTCTATGTGCAGAAATGACGGACGCCACATTTATTTACACCGACGGCTCGAAAACATCGTTAGGTGTAGGGAGTGCCTATATTGTTGGCGACACCCCAAATCGCTTTCGGCTTTCCGACCAGTGTTCGGTTTATACTGCGGAGCTTTACGCTGTTCTCCAGGCTGTCCACTACATCCGCCGCCATCAGCGGATACAGTACGTTATCTGCTCAGATTCTCTCAGCTCTCTCCTCAGTCTCAAAGCTCTTTACCCTGTGCACCCTCTGGTCCACCGGATTCAGGACTGTCTGCGCTTGCTCCACCTGGGGGGCGTCTCAGTGGCGTTCCTCTGGCTCCCGGGACACGCTGGTATCTGTGGGAATGAGGCGGCCGATATAGCGGCCAAGGTTGCAGTCTCTCTTCCTCGGCCAGCTATTCAGTCGCTTCCCTTCACCAATCCACGGAGCGGTTTATGTCGCAAAGTTGCTCATCTATGGCATGCGCATTGGTCAACACTTCCCCGTAATAAATTGCGGGAAGTGAAAGCCCTTCCTTGCGCTTGGACCTCTTCCTCCCGAACGCGTCGTCGGGAGGAGGTAATTTTAGCTAGACTCCGGATAGGGCACTGTCTTTTTAGCCATCGACATCTTTTAAGCGGCGATCCTCCCCCACTCCGTCCCCACTGCTCTCAGCTGTGGACGGTAAGACACCTTTTAATTGAATGCCCCTGTTTTAATCCGTTACGCTCCCGTCTACAGCTATCGCCTGATCTATCGTCGATTTTAGCAGATGACACGCGCTCAGCCGACCGCGTTCTCCAGTTTATTAGTGACAGTGAAATGACGTCAGTCATTTGAAGCTTTTTTTGGGGACAACCACCCCCCTTTCTGTAGTGGATTTTTAAGCATTTTTTCTATTTTTAGTTTCTCCAATTTTATGACTTTGTTCCCATTGCTGCTGGTTTTCAATTTCGGTTTTTTACTGTCTTAAGTCACGGGCTGGGCGCTAATGACCATAGAAGTTTTGCGCCCTAAAACAAAACAAAAAAAAAAACAAAACAAACCCGTTACATCACAAGAAGTAAGTACAGGGGGTTTCACAATTTTATATGGGACTTATGAATCAATTGTGATGCTTCGTACAGACATACTTGGGTGATGTTGATGCTACATGGAAAATTGGATTCATGTTAGTGTTAATATTAATTCAAGTTACACATTTGGACAGAATCGTCACAGCTGAAGCACTCCCAAAATCTGAATAGGTGCAGAGGCTTTCTGTGTCCCCACAACAGAATGAGATCAGCTAAGTGTTACAGAATTTAAGTTATTTTAACATACTGATGTTTTAAGGAACATCTTGTTCTCATTTGTTGAATACATAAGCCGTTCACAGATTGTGAGGCGGAGGTCTTCCTGGTCTCGACTCATAAACCGTGGGGCGAACGTGGCAGCAACACGATGCATCCCAAAATGCTGTGTCAGTGTTACGCGACATGATCCTACCGAAATGTTACATTCTTCTGCAATGTCTGACAGTAAGTCTTGATTGGCACACACAGTTTCGTTGAAGTTCCTGATAGGAGCGTCGTCAGCAGGCTTCGAAGGGCGTCGTGAACGAGGGTCATCTTTAACTTCAGTCCGGCAAGTTTTAAACTGTGTGAACTACTTGTAACATCAAGTATGGCTTAAGCACACATCACTGTGCGTTTTCTGCATCATTTGATGTGTATCTGTAAAGGTTTTCTTGAGTTTCACGCAAAATTTAAACCAGACACGTGGCTTCTCTTAACTCTGCCACCTTGAAATTTGGAAATTATGTGACACAACATGCTACTCAATATAGCACTGAACAGTAACTAGCAGACATACATCAATGAACCTTCTGGCAGTTACGCATTAAACAAACACTGGCAGTTACGCATTAAACACAGTGTGTGCAGAGATGCCAACCACATTTTGCTCCAACACACTATTAGCGTGAAATTACGAATGTTCTGCAGTATTCTGAACAGACCTCCTATTTCGTAATAATATAGTCTGTAGGACACTACTAAAGAATAAGGCAGCATTTCAAGGTGCAGCTTTAAGGCTACCTACTTCCTGTTTGAAAACATCACATGATATCAGCATTCTCAAACGTTGACAGCTATATGAAATGTGTCTGAGAAAATATTAAGTTCTTCCTTATACTTGAAATTATTATATACATTACTGAAAAAGATATATATTTCCATCTTTTAGGGTGGGTGTACCTCAGAATCTTTAAAAGAGCTGGACCTAGTTCGAGATCTTTGTTACTCTGCATTGGTGGAACAACAGATAAACTACTTTATGTGCGGCATGACAGATTCCACTTATATTGCACTCTGTATGTTTCAGAAGTGACTGTAATGGCAGAGATGAAGGCTGAGAGAGGGAGTTTTGTGAGTGACCTGTGCATGCTGCTGAAAGCTTAAAATGGCGCAGACGTGACTCTGGCACCCAGGGGCTCGGAGCAGTCAGCACAGTCACATCTTGGCAGGGAGGAGCCCCGTCTTCGTGGCTATGTTGTGTTTCTTGCATGTCACTTCACAACATAGCCGCGAACACGGGGCTTCTTGCTAGCAATTCACAGATTGAGATGCAAGAAGCATGCAGCAAAGGTAACTGACATAAGAGAAGCTCCCTTACAGCAGTTGTGAAACAGCCCCTAACCATACCGTAGCCTGCATTATAGGCCAGCAACACTGTGGACTGAAGTGTCCAAAATAACAGCAAGTGTGTTACATTGGGATATGGAGTATCTTGCGTAGATTATTTTGCCATCTCTTGACCCTGAATAAAAGAACCAACTTGAGATAATAAAAAAAAAAACTACACATCTTTCATTAATTGCAGCTAAAGGATAATTTGAAACGTAATACACAAAACTAAATATCATAATGTCAATCAGATTCATTTAGGACTACCGCATTTACTCGAATCTAAGCCGCACTTTTTTTCCATTTTTTGTAATCCAAAAAACCGCCTGCAGCTTAGAATTGAGTGCAAAACAAGCGGAAGTTATGAAAAATTTTGGTAGGTGCCGCCACAACTAACTTCTGCCGTCGAATATATGTAGCGCGACACAGGCATGCTTTGTAAGCGCAAAGATAAATACTGGTGCCAAAACCTCTGCGTCAGTAAATAAATTTAAAAATAAACGTGGAAGAAGAGCTTTTTTCTCTGCCCCGAGTTTCGACCACTGCATTTTCATACATTATCCAACGAACTAAATACAAATTCCATATTTTTCATCTTTGAATGTAGCAGAATTTCAGTGTACTATGAAAATCCGTCTGGCGAGACTGTTTGGGATGTTTGTCAATATGGCCAACTTTACATTCTCAATTTTTTCCTACCTCTGAGAAGAGATGGTTGCTAATAGGAACCTGATGAAATGTGAATCACATGCAGTATTCTCTTCAACATAAGAATAATACGTATATAAACATTTTGCCATGTATTCTTTCGTGTTTGGTGCTATCTCATTTAAATGCTGTCTGCCTAATAAACTAAGAAACTTGAGTGAGGCAACAGCAAACGCGGAAGAATATACGTATCATGACATGTTCATATTCGTATTATTCTTATGCCTAATAGTGATACAGTCAGAAATGAAGCACAGCAACTGACTAGATTTTTAAATCTAAGATGACTCTGATTTCTGTGCAGAATGTGATGTACTAAAGAAGCGGCTGCAAAGATTTTCAAATGGAGAAACATTTTCGCCTAACTCTCGTTCAGAACATGTTCTATCATACGCAGTCTATTATTTGGTTCTTGTTGATCATTATCAAAGAAAGCAGCAGTGTAAGTAACAACAAATAGCAGTCTGTGGCCATTGTTTCACTAATGAGACAATTCCTCTCTCTCTCTCTCTCTCTCTCTCTCTCTCTCTCTCTCTCTCTTTTTTTTTGTGTGTGTGTGTGTGTGTGTGTGTGTGTGTGTGTGTAAGCGGTGTTAGCGCGCACAAAAGCAAGCCATGCCGCGAGCGGCGACAGACCCTAAACACGCACTATCAGAATGCGACGAACAGTACAGTAATGCATTTTCTGCTTAGTGACGTAAGCACCTAGAACAAAGAAAACGGCACTTATCAGATGGAAGCAAAATAAGCAATCAATTCAAACCAGACGAAGCACGTGAAAAAGGAAGGGTACCCGTATAAATACGGACGGAGCGCCTGACACATAGCAATGGCTACCTGGTAAAGCTTAACTGCTAAGCTTACGACTCGAAGCAAACTACTGTAGCTGTATCGTCATACATTCGACCTAAATTGTGTCTCATATTATAATGGACCAACATTGTTTTGATTTGGAGGTGCGGCCTAAAACTTTTCTCTCCCCTTGAATTTCGAGTCTCAAATTTCAGGTGCAGCTTAGATTCGAGTAAATACAGTAATAATTCTTTTTCGTATTTCCCTTTGTGATATCATACACCGAAGAGCCAAAGAAATTGGGACACCTGCTTAATATCTTTTAGGGCCCTCGAGAGCATGTAAATGCGCTGCAGTGTGACATGGCGTGGACTACACTAACATCTGTAGTAGTGCTCGACAGAACTGACACCACAAATGTTCCATGGCTGTCCATAAATCCATAAGAGTGTAAGGGGTGGAGATCTCTTCTGAATAGCACATTGCAAGGCATCCCAGATATGCTCAATAATGTTCATCTCTGAGAAGTTTGATGGCCAGCAGAAGTGTTTAAACTCAGAAGATTGTTCCTGGAGCCACTCCAGCAATTCTGGTCGTGTGGGGTGTCACATTGTACTGCTAAAACTGTTCAAGTCTGTTGGAATGCACAGTAGACACAAATGGATGCAGGTAATCAGACAGGATGCTTGCTTACATGTCACCTGTCAGGATTGTATTTAGACGCACCGGGGGTCCCACATCACTAAAACTGCACATGCCCCACACCATTAGAGAGCCTCCATCAGCTTGAACAGTCCCCTGCTGACATGCAGGGTCCATGGATTCATGAGGTTGTTTCCATACCCATACAAGTCCATCAGCTTGATATGATTTGAAACCAGACTCCTCCAACTGGGCAACTTGTTTCCAGTCATAAAGTCTGATGTCAGTGTTGTTGGGCCCAGGCGAACATGAAGCTTTGTTGAGGGCCCAGCATTGAAATCTGCAACAATTTGTGGAAGGGTTGCACTTCAGTCACCTTGAATGATTTTCTTCAGTTGTCTTTGGTCCCATTCTTGCAGGATGTTATTCCAGCCACAGAGATATCAGAGATTTGATGTTGTACCGAATCCCTGATATTCACAGTATACGCATGAAATGGTCATATGGGAAAATCTCCGATTCATCTCGGTGACGCTGTCCCATCGGTCGTCCCCAGACTATAACACAATGTTCAAACTCAATTAAATCTTGATAACCTGTCATTGTAGCAGCAGTAACAGATCTAACAACTGCACCAGACACTTGTTGCCTTAAATAGGCATTGCTGACTGTAGCGTCGTAATCTACCTGTTTACATATCTCTGTATTTGAATACACATGCCTATTCAAGTTTCTTTGGTGCTTCAGTGTACATCTAGCAACAGCGAAATCCAAAAGCGTCAATGGAGAGCTTACTAAGAGTGTAGTACTCCTGCTCGTTAACAAACAAAATTACTCAGAGGTACTGTAATATGTTAATTCGTCTTAAAGTTTAATTGATGTTGGTCAACTTCACCATGAGCAAAGTAAAGTTGCCCGGTCATTACAAGAGCGAAGCTGTGTGCAGGTGTAGATATACCTGCAGTTGCAGTGAGTGAGAAATGTTTTCTGTGCTGACAACTCATAGGCAAGTATGCCTCATACGGATCAGCTGCTATTGTATAAATTTGAAACAGAAGTAACATGACTTCGGCATTGTGCATTACAGAGGCAGTCCCCTTCAAATGTGATACATGTAGCAAGGAATATGAAATTAAATTGACACTATTCTGATACATTCTGTTTTTTTGTTTTTTTTTTTCTAAATCTTTATTATCTCTATATGCAATATCGTGTTTTTTTTGCAAGCGCCATTTAGAGGATTTATTCCTTGAACACCTTCAGCTAATCTTCCCTCTGATTTTGTTCCTGGGCCACAACAATTATGACCATAGGGATTCATTTCGAATGATAATTTATTAATAAAAGTATTAACTAATACTTTTCCATATTATCCTTTTTCTAAAATGTATGTGACAAGTTACTCAAAAATGTAATCAAATATGGAATTCCTTTTGGATTGTTAATAATAAAAACACTAAATCTATTTTTAACATCTGTGTTATTCCCGCAAATAACTGGTGACCTATCAATTAAATCTCTATCATTCATCCAAACATATTCAGATGGTTTTACTGTATATTTTTTTATGAAATCTTCACCTAGTTTTTCATTTTCTTGTGAAGACTCTGTATTTGATTGTAATCATCTTAAATTTGGGAAGAGGTCATAAACACTTTCTTGTATCAGCTCACTATATTTAATAGCTTTACTTAATTTTATTTTATTTGTATTCCTTTCAGAATATAATGCTCTTCAATGGTACAAAATATCTGCATAATATGATAAATGAACACCGTCAAATTTTTTACCCATATCATGTATGGCAAAGTGTTCTTTACTTAATGTATTCATTAACGATACAGTAGAAGTAAAATAATATTCAATATAACGAGTTTGTTTGCGTCGCCATCCTCCACAGCCAGCACAGAAATGTTTATTTTGTAAATAACAAACGCCTACTCTTGCTGCATTGTATTTTATTTCTCCCAGGTGCATTTCACAGCATGTGACTAGATGGCAGAAAGCGCAGATACCAACTGAAAATGCGAAGAACTGTGACCAATCATTTCTGTACATAAAAAGAGAACTGTTTTATAGTCTACGAATAATGCATATCAAAAGAAAACTATTATTATAGATTCCACTGATGATAAAGTGAAAAAAGGTGAAATGCGTCTGGAAGAAATAAAATGCAGTGCAGCAAGAGGAGTCTTCTTCTTTATGAAGCAGACATTCATGAAGTTTAATAATAATTTGTAATCGTGCCTCATATTCGAAAAAGCATTTAAATATGAGTACAATTACTGTTATTAGTCAGTCACCTGCTCACACAAATACCGCAACAACATTTCGTGGGATGATTACAGTGTCACAAGGGTGGCAGCAATCTGAAACAGAGAACAGTTGACATGAAGTGTTTCAAACAGTGCTAACTCAGGGGTCGCGGCCAACTTACCAAACTCTTACTATAACTAGTCTGTTAAAAACTAAACTAAACTCCGTCCGAACAGGACTGTGAAGGCCCAGTGGTACTGGCTGGCCGCCGTGTCGTCCTCACCCCATATGCATCACTGAGTATGGATATGGAGGGTTGTGTGGTCAACACACCTCTCTCCCACCTGTATGTCAGTTTACGTAACTAGTCTGTTGGGGGTTCATAACATATTAATTTATGTTACCAATTAATAATAAAGCAAGTACATATGCAGCCTGAGGTGCCCGTTCCGAATGTCAGTATTGGGTCTTGAGTAAAAGAGTTTGACGACCGCTGTTCTAGACGGAGACCAAGGACTGAATACAGTGAGGGAATACAAATAGATGTGTGTTGCAGTTATTGGGCAGAGACGGCAATGCACACAGAAGCTAGGCTAATATGGAGAGCTATATCGATCCAGTATTTGGTCTTAAATCAACACAATAAATGCTGTATTCATAATGGCGATGTGTGTTGTTGCGCATTCTCTTCCTGATCCGAATAGACAGTGTAGACGGTTACACAGTATCCAGTTTTCTTGTCAGCATAATTTTAAATACAATACAAAATTTCTGTTGAGCTTAATGAATTTGGTGTGTGGCACTGTACACAACCATCCAGTAACACATGGCACCTACAGTTCATTGACGAAGAATAGTGCAACATTTTTTGTGGGAACTTGGATTACAGGAGAGATTGACTGGATGCCCTGTGATACACCTGCATACTCGGATAATGAAGTCTTTCGGGCAGGGGATATGGCTTCTCAGATGACTCCTCCATCTGGAAGTGGCTTGGGAAGATCTGTTTGAATACATAAAGTCTTCTTTTTAAGACTTTTAGCAAACAGAAAAAACCTTTCATAACTTTTTAGGTAGCTGTTACGTAGAATTAACTACTTTCATTGCTACAATTATTATTACTACATCTGGATATACATTAGTGTGAACTGAATACAAGACTAGTGAAAATCTCTGTGATAGCAATGGCAATTTACTTATGAACGTGCAGGAACAATCGTACTACCAATTATTTTCAATTTGTATGTGTCGTACACTGAAACTGGAGACACGTAAACGCACAGTGAAAGGTTGTCTAGTGCATGCCATACACTGGCTCACTTAGTTGAAATCACACTAAATAGAAGAAATCTGCAAATACGCTTCTTGGGTTTGCCCCCAGATCGTGTTGTGTAACTCACACAATATTTTGTTGATGGAACTGCTTGACATCATCAGGTGGTGTAGCTGGTGCTGTCACTGCTGCAAGGCACAGCTGATCAGTAACACAAGAGGTAGGTGTGTAAAAGGGTTACTATCAGAAAGAGTATCTAATATTGTGAAAAGCGTCAAAGGAAATTTGAGTGAGCATTCCTCACCTGGTACTTTATTGATGATGTTGCTGTGCTGGTGTATTGTGATGTTGGTAGAACCTCTGGGCCATGGGTTTGACTCCAGAAGCCTCAGATTTCACAAACTAAAATTCACATCTGCATATATGGTGGTGGGTATTAAGTCCTGCTATCACTTATATCGGTCTTATGACTGGTGAAGATGTGCCCTGTCACGAATTTCTACACAGTGCCAAGCTTTTCATCTCACAGTGGCACCTACAAATTAGGTTCTCAATTATTTGCTGGATGTATTCAAATCTCTGTCTTCATGTACAGTTTTTACTCAGTACAGCTCCATGTCAACACATGTAACATCATCCGGTCCCTTCTTCTTGTTAGTGTTTTCCATGTATTGCTTAACCTCTCCAATTCTGCAGAGAACCACCTCATTCCTTACTTCATCAGTCCAGTGAATTTTTAAAGTTCTTCTGATCTCAAGTGATTCAATTCTCTGCTGTTACAGCTTTCCCACAGTCAGTCTGTCATACAATGCTGTGCTTCAAACGTACATTCTCAGAAACTTTTTCCTCAAATTAAGAGCTATATTTGATACTAGTGTAGACTTCTCTTGGCCATGAATGCCTTTTTAGCCAGTGCTAGTTTGCTTCTTCTGTCATGCTTTCTCTGTCTGTCAAGGGTTATTTTGCTGTCTAAGTAGCAGAGTTCTGTAACTTCATCTACTTGGTGATCACTAATTCTGATAAGTTTCTTGCTGTTCTCATTTCTGCTTCTTCTCATTACTTTCATCTTCCTTCGATTTACTCTCAGTACCTATTCTGTTAATCATTAGATATTCATTCTATTCAACAGATCCTGTAATTCTTCTTCACTTTCACTCAGGATAGCAGTGTCATCAGCAAATCATGTCACTGATATCCTTTCACTGCAAATTTTAATCCCATGCTTGAATCTTCTTTATTTCCCTCACTGCTTCTTCGCTGTATAGACTGGACACTAGGGGCGAAAGACGACATTCCTGACTTACACCCTTTTTAATTGAGCAATTCATTCTTCAGCTTCCTGTCTTATTTTTCCTCCTGGTTCCTGTACATATTGTAAATTACTCATCTTTTCCTAAAGCTTACCCCTATTTTTCTCAGACTTTCAAATGTTTTGCATCATTTTACATTGTCGAGTGTTTTTTTCCAGGTCGACAAATCCTATGAACTTGCCTCGACTTTTTTCAGTCTTGCTTTTATTATCAACTGCAATGTGAGAACTGCCTCTCAGAGGCCTTTACTTCTCATAAAGTCAACTAATAGTCATTGGAAAGGTCATCAATTTTCAGTTCCATTCTGTATATTATTCTTCTTAGTAACTTGGATGCATGAGCTGTTAAGGTGACTCCGTGATAATTCTTGCACTTCTTGATTCTTGCTATCTTCAAAACCGTCGGTAATGTTTTTCCAAAAGCCTCATAGTATATTGCCAGTTCATACATTCTACACATCAATGTGAACAGTCGTCTTGTTGTCGTGTCCCGCAATGATTTCAGAAAATTTGATAGAATGTTATCTATTCCTTCTACCTTATTTGATCTTAAGTCATCCAAAGATCTTCTAAAATCTGATTCTAATACGGAATTCTTTATCTCTTCACTGTCGATTCCTGTTTTTTTCTTCTATCACGTCATCAGACAAGTTCTCCCCCTCACAGAGGGCTTCAGTGCATTCTTTCCACCTATTCGCTCTCTCCTCTGGATTAAACTGTGGAATTACCGTTGTATTCTTAATGTTACCTACCTTGCTTTTAATTTCACCAAACATTCTTTTGACTTTCTTTTTTCAGAGTCAGTCCGTCCGACAATCATCCATTTCTCGATTTCTTCACATTTTTCAGGCAGCCATTTCGCCTTGCCTTTCCTCCAATTTCCTGTTTATTTCATTCTATTTCTGTATTCCTGAGTTTCTCTGTATATTTTTGTACTTCCTTCTTTCATTGATCTTCTATTACTGATGTTTTCTTCACAGTTAGCTTCTTTATATTTGTTTTTCCTTCCAACTTCTGTGATTGCCCACTCCTCTTCAACTGAACTGCCCACTGAGCTATTCTTTATTGCAGTATCTACTGCCTTAGAGACTTTCAAGAGTATTTCTTCATTCTTTAGTATTTCCATATCCCACTACTTTGCTTATTGTTTTTTCTGCGTAGTCTCGTAAATTTCATCCTACAGAACGATTGTGATTTCTTATGCCGTAAGTCTTAATCTGCTGTTGCTGATGATTTTTATTCAACCTATAAACAGTGGTGAGGTTCAAATGCAGGACCCAAGACTTTTTGATTACTAGACAAAGACTCTACTCCTAGGCCTACACTAAGAAACAATTAACATAAGGACTGACTGTTCAGAATGTAGGTAGAAGCGACCGAGAGAAACGTCTCCCCCTGCTTCGTCAAAGTTATGAAAGATTGTCGCTGTTATATTTAAGTCATTTGGATGATGCTACTAGGTCTCATATTTCCAGACGAATGCTTTTCGTCATATATTTCTTGGAAGTTAAGGAAAATTGATGTGCCAAGGACTGATTTAACAAGTCTTAAAATCATTCATTTGTGACATGTTAAATGTGAAGATAACACTACTTATATTTGGAGGGAAGGGGAATCATTAGAAACAAAGTATCCCCCACCAGACCAAAATATTGAGTCATGCCTGAAGTTCCAAAGTACTCTCTTCTGTTATATTGTGTCCTATTTTGATTAGTGAAGGTCAACAAACTGTGGCCTATCTCTGTTAGTTGAGAAATGTTACATTCGTTATGTGAGTAATATGCCCTCCTTATAAGTGACGTAAAATTAATTTCTTTCCTATTATTTATATGGTTTCCACGGATGTTGTCATAAGAGTCAATACTTTAAACCACACACTGAAGAATGTGGTGTTTCCAGTATGATCCACCAATCTGATACACACTGAGGACCACACTGGGACCACAATTACAACACTGACAGGTACTGTGTGACTCTGAAAAAACTCAAACGGGCAATTCAGAACCGAAGAAGAGGAATGTTGAGCAAGGGCGTACACATTCTCCAAGAAAACGCTCGCCCACACATTGCTCAGCAAATCGTTGCTCTCCTGCAGCAGTTTCAGTGGAACATAATCACCCACCCACCCTATAGTCCTGACTTGGCGCCCAGTGACTGTCACCTGTTCCCTAGGTTAAAAGAACATTTGGCTGGAAAGCGATTTAGCTCTGATCATGTGAAAGAAGAGGTTCATAACTTTCTGAACAGCATGGCGGCGAGCTGGTATGACATGGGCATACAAAAACTGCAACAGTGTCTACAAAACTGCATTGACAGAAATGGTGATTACGTCGAAAAATCGCTAAATGTTCAAGCTGTAAACTGGTTAAACCATTGTAGAAATAAACAAGTCTATGTACTTATAAAAAAAATAGGAGACCTCACTTTTGGGATTACCCTCGTATGTTGGCCTACCCTCTGCAAACGGAAGGCTCATCTGTTCTGCAACCTATTTACAATTAAGTTAATGATTGAACTGTCAAAAACGAAATCTCATTTACTGTACCTGTGAGTGATATGCAATGCAAGGCGGTATCTTATAACGTTTCATAATAATGTTTCTGCAGCATACAACTCGTGATGTGCAATGCAAGTAAGCAAACACATTCATGAATGTAAAGAATGAAGAAAAGAGGAACTGAATTTAACGACTGATGAATGGGAAAGATTCCAGGTATAACTATGCTTCATTAAGTCACAACAATACACCCTTTCATAAAGTCCTCACAACTACATATGTTACCACACTCACTGGTACGACACATTTACATAATAAGATGCGTAAAATGACTGGCTATGCAGGAACTGGAGAATGTATGTAATTCAAATGTCGCAATGGGTATCTAATTGTACAAAAATTGTCTTAGAGCTGAAGTGGAACAGTAATTAACATAATTGTTGACCGCACCGCCATCGAAAAAATGGAAAAATCTACAAAGTAATGGCGCCAAACGACTCCACAAATATTTAAGAGTTTAGTTTTAGGCCTCTTTCCTTTGGCAGGTTCTTAACCCATTAAGTCCCAAATTAATTTTTTTTAAATTGAATTTTTTATTCCTTAATTATATTGTACATAGTGTATGAACCACAATAAGTACAAAAATAGCCAAAGAATATTCATACATGCTGATATAATGGCCGTCCTCAAAATAGAACACTGGGATCCAACAGTATCGTATACTATACTAAACTGTACTCAAGTCTTAACTATTGATTTCTTGTGAAATGGTACAAAACACTTCGCACACAGTGTTACGCAGCATTTAACATATGTTTTTGGCTTCCCGTTGCATTTAGCTCTTACACATCTTCTTTGCATGCTTATTTTGTCAATCATATGACCAATTCCATCAAACCTGATGTCTGGTATCACTCTCAACTGACTTTATGGGTATTCCATTGGACGTCCAATATTCGGTCTTCCAGTGTCCAATTTCAGGTATGTAACTGTAACAGCACGTCTGAAATCCAGTAAATCCTGTGCATTTTTCCCATGTACTAGTCTGTAGCAGAGTCAGGCATTTACGAGGGCCATTTACAGCAAACATGTAATAGGACCCAGTACCATTTTTTTCCCTCTAATTACCGTCGCATATATTCCAATTAACCAGTCATGGTGGTCAAAACGTCCCATGTACACGTTATACGACTTCATAATTGCAGGTTGTTGCAGTTGTGTCTTCTTACCTGCTTGTCTACTGTACTGCGTAGCTGCTCCCAAAGGTTCAACTTGGTCAAAATTTGTACCAATTGTAACGCATCTGTTGTGCCATCGAAGAAATAAGACTTTACCATTCCTGTCGAACTGGTAGTCACAGTTTCCTCAAACTGTCGTTTTCAGCTTGTTGCTGCTCAGTAGTGGACAGTCACCAACTCGATTCTCTCTGACAGTCCCAGTTGCTTGAAAACCCAAATTTCTCAGATGAATCAGAAGATCTCTACTAATGAAGAAATTGTCAAAGTACACACAATGATTCTCGGGTTTTTCAGTGCAGTCCAACATGTTTAGGACTACTCTTGATCCCAATAGTAGGTCATCCCTTGCAGTATCTTCTGGATCCTTTCCAGAGTATAAATCAGATTTGAAACAGTAGCCACTTGCTCCACAAAGAGACCACAACTTATAGCCAAATCTAATAGGCTTGCCTCGGATGAACGGTCCATCTGGAACTGTATTATTTACTAAAGGGTAACATATTCATAAATATACTTACATAATACACTGTAAATTTCAAAGTAACTTCATATCAAAAGGGTCGTTACTTACCTCAGCAACAAAATCTGGTAAAATTACCACGTTCTAAAAAGAAAATAAATCAGCAGTAGCAGAGTTTCATATTCGAACGTGCAGCAATACAAATAACTGAAATGATAACACCAAGTCCCAGTGTCCTATTTCGAGTACACCAAATTTTATAACAATGGAAAACAATGAATATAGCACCAATTGAGCTAACAGTGCAAGTGGTTTAAAAGACACATTGTTGACTATAAATAATCGCAAAAAGATCTTTGCCACATATTTAAAATATTACTAAATTGTCGATAAAGTAAATACATGTAATAACGAAAAGTGTGCCTTTGTATTCAATAATCAATGAATGGTAGGATTTATTGCTTTTAATTTCCTGCAAGCATACATTTGTTATAAAAAGCATCAACAAATGACGTAGAACAGTAATAGTAGCAAAGTAATAATTTGTGTATTTATAAATAAATATGTGCTGTCCTCAAAATAGGACACTGGTGCTTAATGGGTTAAAATACGTTGTGTGCGTGTCTTGTTTTCACCTCTGCAGCTGAATGTAGCCCAGTCAACTGGTGGTTGCCCCATAATGAAACTGCGGAAGATATTTTCTTAGCGGTTCTATAATTGTGTTTTGGGCTGCTAAATCCAAATTTCCACTGCCGGTTCAGCCATCGCCATCTGCTGACGGCTGCGCCGGCGCCGTTCTGCCCATGTGGGCACTTGCTGACGGTTAGACACATTTTAATGTCCTGTCCCGATCTTAACCAACTGCGCCTCGATCTTAACCTGCCTATTACTTTCGATGCCGTTTTAGCGGATGACCCACGAGCAGCTGCTCGTGTTCTTTGTTTTATCAATTTGACACACCTTGCTAAGGACATTTGATGAAGTTTTTTAATCCTATGCCTGTCAGTCTGTCTTTTATTGTGTTTTTCCTTTTAGTTGTTGTTGTCAACTTGTGGCTCGCGGTGCATTTTTAGAGTAGTCAGGGCGCTAATGACCATTGAAGTTGTGCGCCCTAAAACCACAAAAAAAAAAAAAAAAAAAAAAAAAAATCCAAATTTCGTGTTTGCTGCATTGTAGGATATCGGCTTCGCCACGAAAGATCCAGTGTGTGTCAAAATTTTCACACTTCTCAGGTTTTCGTTCATTTCGCGAAGACTATGCGTTTCTCGAAGTTGAAAACTTCACACAAAACTATAGTAGTGAAACTCTTTTACAGAACGCACCAATCAGGTGAGATTTTCAGGCGACGAGCGGTGACGGCGCTAGAGCGTGCTGTAAAACGGCGGCTGCCGAATATTCGGAATGCTCCTTTAACACCCTTCATCTGTTGTTCTCTGCTATTACGGCACACTGGAACAGTATGGTGCGTTTCAGCAGAGGGAAAACAGCCCACGAACACAACAGCATTATCTGCATATACCTGGTGACGAAAAAAACGTCATATGTTTTGAAATGTGTTCGTATTTATTTAAACTCGTAGTTTTAAGTGTGTGTGGTATCTGAGAAATTGTTGACATTTATTTTGATATCGAAATACGTAAATCTCAATACAGTGCAGCAAAACTATGAAAAAATTAAATTTTGAACGGAAGTATGTGAAGGACACGCTACACGATGCGAAATCCAGGCTAGCCAGTACATGAAGCAATTCGCCTGCAAAAGAGCAATCCGTTTTCAATGTAATTTATATTCTCTACTTTCTACTAAACAAATGACTCAGATTAAAATGTTAGCCCAAAATACTGTCAATCTTTATCTTTAGACTTGCAACCAATCATTGTACCACAACTGTTTTTGTATTTATAGTGCAGATGAACATAAAATTGAATGCATCTGAGTTTGTCAAAACTGCTTGAAAATTCACAAGATAACACCTTTCTGAAATAATTTACCAATCTGAAACCTCTGAAATGATATATTTTCACAGATTCATTATGGTGTGTGACGGAGGATGCTTTGAGTACCACAACTGTTTCAGGCTTTTCCTGTTCCAGTCGCGAATGTGTTTGTCCAATCAAAATGTTTGAAATCAACTGAAAAACTTCACACCCACAAGAGTAAAATTTTCATATATTTTAGCTCAAAGTATCAGTTCCAATTACGACTAGCAGAAGTGCCGAGTGCATCTTTTAAATACTGATTATGAAATTGCATTGTCCTCCTCCTCCAAAAATCTGCCTCACAACAGTAGCGGACGAGGTCCTTTCGCACACTAGGCTTACTGTAACTCTGCAACCAGTCGAGAACTGAGCTGAAATTCTGCCGTTTGTATTGTCATGCGTCCCAGGTATCAATGATTTCGGAACGGAGGACTCTGGAATATTCAGTAAGTAAAAGGCAGTCTCAGGTTAGTCCTCACCGATTATGCGAAAAAATGTCTTTGGACTACTCGTCGATTAAGAGCTCTGGTTTTTCGTCCTTTGGCAACAGACTGACGTTTGGCAGTAATTGCTTCCAGAATCCACGCAACTCATGGCGCGTTTGTCACGCATGCAGCACACTATAGTCTAGAGAACTTAACCTTCAATTGTTCTTGCTATGTCTACATGGTATTAGTTAACAGCAGGAGCGTCTATGGAAAGATGTCAGAACTAATCTCGCTTATAAGCGGTAACAATGCTCACATAGCATTAGGGACAGAAAGCTGGTTGAAAACCAAAGTCAGCAGCAACGAGATTCTAAATTCCGATCGCAGAATATGTTGTAAAGAGAGGTCGATCGTTGGTGTTTAAAGCTGTGAAAAGTAAGATCACATTAGAGAGATTAGTGCAGATCCCGAATGTAAAATAATTTGTGTCAAGACAAGCGTTAAAGGTGGATCAAACAATGTAATGGGATGCTTCTATCGACACCCCACTCCTGCTTCATCAGCAATAGTGGCGGAATAGTTTGAGGAGAACCTGGTTAATATTTTGCGTGAATTTCCTGGGCATGTTGGTGGGAACTTTATCCTGCCATCTACAGGGTGCTACAAGCAGGTACGGCCAAACTTTCAGGAAACATTCCTCACACACAAAGAAAGAAAATATGTTATGTGGACATATGTCCGGAAACGCTTACTTTCCATTTTAGAGCTCATTTTATTACTTCTCTTCAAATCACATTAATCGTGGAATGGAAACACACAGCAACAGAACGTACCAGCGTGACTTCAAACACTTTGTTACAGGAAATGTTCAAAATGTCCTCCGTTAGCGAGGATACGTGCATCCACCCTCCGTCGCATGGAATCCCTGATGCAGCCCTGGAGAATGGCGTATTGTATCACAGCCGTCTACAAAACGAGCACGAAGAGTCTCTACATTTGGTACGGGGGTTGCGTAGACAAGAGCTTTCAAATGCCCCCATAAATTAAAGTCAAGAGGGTTGAGGTCAGGAGAGCGTGGAGGCTACGGAATTGGTCCGCCTCTACCAATCCGTCGGTCACCGAATCTGTTGTTAAGAAGCGTACGAACACTTCGACTGAAATGTGCAGGAGCTCCATCGTGCATGAACCACATGTTGGGTCATACTTGTAAAGGCACATGTTCTAGCAGCACAGGTAGAGTATCCCGTATGAAATCATGATAACGTGCTCCATTGAGCGTAGGTGGAAGAACATGGGGCCCAATCGAGACATCACCAACAATGCCTGCCCAAACGTTCACAGAAAATCTGTGTTGGTGACGTGATTGCACAATTGCGTGCGGATTCTCGTCAGCCGACACATGTTGATTGTGAAAATTTACAATTTGATCACGTTGGAATGAAGCCTCATCCGTAAAGAGAACATTTGCACTGAAATGAGGATTGACTCATTGTTGGACGAACCATTCACAGAAGTGTACCCGTGGAGGCCAATCAGCTGCTGATAGTGCCTGCACACGCTGTAAATGGTAGGAAACAACTGGTTCTCCCGTAGCACTCTCCATACAGTGACGTGGTCAACGTTACCTTGTACAGCAGCAACTTCTCTGACGCTGACATTGGGGTTATCGTCAACTGCACGAAGAATTGTCTCGTCCATTGCAGGTGTTCTCGTCGTTCTAGGTCTTCCCCAGTCGCGAGTCATAGGCTGGAATGTTCCGTGCTCCCTAAGACGCCGATCAATTGCTTCGAATGTCTTCCTGTCGGGACACCTTCGTTCTGGAAATCTGTCTCGATTCAAATGTACCGCGCCACGGCTATTGCCCCGTGCTAATCCATACATCAAATGGGCATCTGCCAACTCCGCATTTGTAAACATTGCACTGACTGCAAAACCACGTTCGTGATGAACACTAACCTGTTGATGCTACGTACTGATGTGCTTGATGCTAGTACTGTAGAGCAATGAGTCGCATGTCAACACAAGCTTCGAAGTCAACATTACCTTCCTTGAATTGGGCCAACTGGCGGTGAATCGAGGAAGTACAGTACATACTAGCGAAACTAAAATGAGCTGTAACATGGAAATTAAGCGTTTCCGGACACATGTCCACACATCTTTTCTTTATTTGTGTGTGAGGAATGTTTCCTGAAAGTTTGGCCGTAACTTTTTGTAACACCCTGTATACAAGGAGACTCAGGTGGCTAAAACTGGTGGTACGTCAGAAAATCATGATAAATTTATCCAAGTGCTTGACCCAGAAACTACCTTGAGCCGTTAATTTGAGAACCGACTCGTGAAGATAACATGTTAGGCCTTCCGGTAACAAATAGACCCGAACTTTCCGAATCTGTTAGGGTAGAACAGGGAATCGAGAATCGTAAGGCTGTTACAGCATCACTGAGTACGACCGTAAACAGGAATACAAAGAAAGGTAGGAAGATCGTTCTGCTTAGCAAACGCGACGAGAAACAGGTTTCAGATTACCTGAGCGGCCAGCACAAAAATTTCCTCTCCAGCGCTAACTACGTGGGTATCAGTGGAATAAGTTGAAGAGCATTGTACTGTACACTTTAGACAGGTGTGCACCGAGCAAATGCGTTTCAGGCCTGCTTTCACAGCGAGAACTTTACAGCACCGATTTTCATATAAGTGTTGGTCAGCGCACGTCAGAACATGAAAAAACAGTAAAGAAATTTCCGAGATCCGAATGTGATAGATAAAATTGAAACCAGAGAAACATTTCTGTCTGGGAGGGGCAGCATACGTGTAACATGTTGCGTTACTCTCTGCGTAACGAAAGCCGGTGTAAACATTCGGTTTTTTGGCTTAGGCAAGAACGTTTACAGCAGTTTCATCCACGTACAAATTGCAACAGGGGCGACATTCAAGCTTCACATTTCCCGTCGTCTAACTGCCCGTGCAAACGGCCAGTGCAGTACAAAATTTGCAACAGTGTTTAGCAATTTGAGCTCCAGTTCTAATCAACAATTCAAAATTCAGCTGTGATTGCAGACACCAGTGTCCAGCTGCCAGTGAATGTCATGATATTACAAAGATATTTTCTCCTGCTCTACCAGTAATTTCGCAGTTGCATCTCAGCACGTCACATCTATCTAGTGGCAGTCCGCGGTGTACTAACACTAAACATTATTTCGATAACAATCTCTGTTACAATTAGTGCACTGAATTATTTTATAAAACGTATCACGTTTGATGTAATTTCTGGAGAGATTTCTTAGAACGATACGTATAGATACAGTATCATTGGCGACAGGCAGTACTTTGCATTCTGATGCGTACAGCATTCAGCACTTTCAATGTTCGAGGCAAATGTAGAGGTCCATTCCTATACTTTTTTCTGATAAACATTATCGCGTTGCTGTACCACCAGGCCCAATTTTTCTGCTGTTCCATGTTCAACCATAGCTGGAAATTCCTTGTCGGGACTACACAAGGCACAAGTAATGTGTTCGATGTAATTTTCCTAACATCTTATACATCTCCACGCGATATACCTTACCCGATACGATTTTGTCCAATTCTAATAAAACCGGTACGTCCATCCTCCTACCCCCATGAACCATAGACCTTGCCATTGGTGGGGAGGCTTGCGCGCCTCAGCGATACAGATGGCCGTACCGTAGGTGCAACCACAACGGAGGGGTATCTGTTGAGAGGCCTGACAAACGTGTGGTTCCTGAAGAGGGGCAGCCGCCTTTTCAGTAGTTGCAGGGGCAACAGTCTGGATGATTGACTGATCTGGCCTTGCAACACTAACCAAAACGGCCTTGCTGTGCTGGTACTGACAACGGCTGAAAGCAAGGTGAAACTACAGCCGTAATTTTTCCCGAGGGCATGCAGCTTTACTGTATGGTTAAATGTTGGTGTCCTCATGGGTAAAATATTCCGGAGGTAAAATAGTCCCCCATTTGGATCTCCGGGCGGGAACTACTCAGGAGGACGTCATTATCAGGAGAACGAAAACTGGCATTCTACGGATCGGACTGTGGAACGTCAGATCCATTAATCGTGCAGGTAGGTTAGAAAAATTAAAAAAGAAATGGATAGGTAGAAATTAGATATAGTGGCAATCAGTGAAGTTCGGTGGTGGGAGGAACAAGACTTTTGGTCAGGTGAATACAGGGTTATAAATACAAAATCAAATAGGGGTAATGCAGGAGTAGGTTTAATAATGACTAAAAAAATAGGAGTGCAAGTAAGCTACTATCAACAGCGTAGTGAACGCATTATTGTGGCCAAGATAGACACGAAGCCCATGCCTGCTACAGTAGTACAAGTTTATATGCCAACTAGCCCTGCAGATGATGAAGAAATTGATGAAATGTATGATGAGATAAAATAAATTATTCAGGTAGTGAAGGGAGACGAACATTTAATATTCATGGGTGACTGGAATTCGAGAGTAGGAAAAGAGACACAAGGAAACATAGTGGGTGAATATGGGTTGGGGGAGAGAAATGAAAGAGGAAGCCGTCTGGTAGAATTTTGCACATAGCATAACTCAATCATAGCTAACACTTGGTTCAAGAATCATAAAAGAAAGTTGTATACATGGAAGAATCCTGGAGATGCTAGAAGGTATCAGATAGATTATATAATGGTAAGACAGAGATTTAGGAACAAGGTATTAAATTGTAAGACATTTCCAGGGGCAGATGTGGACTCTGAGGACAATCTATTGGTTATGATCTGTAGAATAAAACTGAAGAAACTGCAAAAAGGTGGGAATTTAAAAAGATGGGACCTGAATAAACTGAAAGAACCAGAGGTTGTACAGAGTTTCAGGGAGAGCATAAGGGAACAATTAACAGGAATGGAGGAGAGAAATACAGTAGAAGAAGAATGGGTAGCTCTGAGGGATGTAGTAGTGAAGGCAGCAGAGGATCAAGTAGGTAAAAAGACGAGGGCTAGAAGAAATCCTTGGGTAACAGAAGAAATATTGAATATAATTGATAAAAGGAGAAAATATAAAAACGCAGTAAATGAAGTAGGTAAAAAGGAATACAAACGTCTCAAAAATGAGATCGACAGGAAGTGCAAAATGGCTAATAAGGGATGGCTAGAGGACAAAAGTAAGGATGAAGAGGCTTATCTCACTAGGGGTAAGATAGATACAGCCTACAGGAAAATTAAAGAGACCTCTGGAGAAAAGAGAGCCACTTGTATGAATGTCAACAGCTCAGATGGAAACCCAGTTCTAAGCAAAGAAGGGAAAGCAGAAAGGTGGAAGGAGTATATAGAGGGTTTATACAAGGGCGATAAGAAGAATATTATAATTCCAATCCCAAAGATAACCGGTGTTGACAGATGTGAAAATTACAGAACTATCAGTTTAATAAGTCACAGCTGCAAAATACTAACGCGAATTCTTTACAGACGAATGGAAAAACTGGTAGAAGCCGACCTCGGCGAGGATCAGTTTGGATTCCGGAGAAATGTTGGATCACGTGAGGCAATACTGACCCTATGACTTATCTTAGAATATAGATTAAGGAAAGGCAAACCTACATTCTAGCATTTGTAGACTTAGATAAAGCTTTTGACAATGTTGACTGGAATACTCTCTTTCAAATTTGAAGGTGGCAGGGGTAAAATACAGGGAGCGAAAGGCTATTTACAATTTGTACAGAAACCAGATGGCAGTTATAAGAGTCGGGGGGCATGAAAGGGAAGCAGTGGTTGGGAAGGGAGTGAGACAGGGTTGTAGCCTGTCCCCGATGTTATTCAATCTGTATATTGAGCACACAGCAAAGGAAACAAAAGAAAAATTCGGAGTAGGTATTAAAATCGATGGAGAAGAAATAAAAACGTTGAGGTTCGCCGATGACATTGTAATTCTGTCAGAGACAGCAAAGGACTTTGAAGAGCAGTTGAACGGAATGGACAGTGTCTTGAAAGGAGGATATAAGATGAACATCTACAAATGCAAAACGAGGATAATGGAATGTAGTCGAATTAAGTTGGGTGATGCTGAGGGAATTAGATTAGGAAATGAGACACTTAAAGTAGTAAAGGAGTTTTGCTATTTGGGGAGTAAAATAACTGATGATGGTCGAAGTAGAGGGGATATAAAATGTAGGCTGGCAATGGCAAGGAAAGCGTTTCTGAAGAAGAGAAATTTGTTAACGTCGATTATAGATTTAAGTGTCAGGAAGACATTTCTGAAAGTGGAAGTGGAACATGGACGATAAATAGTTTGGACAAGAAGAGTATAGAAGCTTTTGGAATGTGGTGCTACAGAAGAATGCTGAAAATTAGATGGGTAGATCACATAACTAATGAGGAGGTACTGAATGGAATTGGAGAGAAGAGAAATTTGTGGCACAACTTGACTAGAAGAAGGGATCGGTTGGTAGGGCATATTCTGAGGCATCAAGAGACCACTAGTTTAATATTGGAGGGGAGCGTGGAGGGTAAAAATCGTAGAGGGAGGCCAAGGGATGAATACACTCAGCAGATTCAGAAGGATGTAGGTTGCAGTAAGTACTGGGAGATGATGAAGCTTGCACAGGATAGAGTAGCATGGAGAGCTGCATCAAAGCAGTCTCAGGACTGAAGACAACAACAACGTCTATCCTAATTTACTAACTCTTGAGAAAAACATTATATTTTGAACACAAATTCATGGAAATTAAAATGATCGAGGAGCAGGAAACTTCAGTGGTATTAATGACAGTAGGTGTACCGGGGAAAGGTGTCGATGTCTGCGACGCTACTTCCCCATGTAGACAAATAAACAATTGGACGAGTACATCTGTCGCCTTGCAACGCTAAGACAATGCCAGTTGTCAGCTGGAGTTAAGTGTTGCACGTTCTTATCTGTGCGAGCCGCAAAGCATGAGTGGCGTCTCTTGGTTTTCCGCCAGTGTGCGTAAGATAGATATTTATGCTCCAAACACTGCAGTTAATATTGACAATTACTGTTAACTGTGTTAAAATTCTAACTCTTTTATGTGGTTCTAGCATATCAAGGACGTACTGTTACTTCTCATGTAGCTTTAATGAACATTTAAAACAGGTAAACGGTGTATGTATAACAGATCATTTTGAAGACGTTCGCTTACAGGCACCTAACGTACATTATTTTATCACTGTAGCTTCTGCCTCGACAATCGAATTGCGAAACCTAGGCTTTGCAAATGTTTGCGCGGTTGTTGCATCTTCCTCCGAGAGGTAGTGCTGTGATACGTCACGCATTCTGGCCATGAATCAAAATAGTACAATAGTTGCCTAGATGATGACCGACAATAAATTTATCTTTAGTATCTGCTCCTACCAAAAGTCGTGTACTCCACTCATTCGTTTTTAAGTTGTCCGTACTAGAAACATGTACTGCACATTGGCATGAATAATGTGTACCTGACGCTACAAAACCAAACCCCCACCTAGGGCTAACACATGATAGAAGTACCACTTATGTTTTCAGTAATGAAGTAAATTTTTATAAGAAAGCACATCTGGTTCTCCAACGACGTCTATGAATGAAACGTAACTAGTGTTCAACTGTTTTGTTCAAGCCAGTGCTTCGATATAAACATCGAAACTTGCAGCTAATCTCTAACACATGGAGCTTATGGACGAACTGATCCGGATGCAGTAATTTAAAGTGTATGCTGGATTAATGTCAGACTGATAAAAATGTTTTCAAACTTAGACTTGAGTGGTGTTCCCGATGGAGTAGCTTTGGACCCAGGCTGGGATTTCCTCTGGCAGGGGTGAGCGCTCAGCGACAAAGGGTGTATTGAGGTAGGTACCAGCGCAAGGTCTGCTGGAAGCTCGCCTTCCGTGGAGTGGGTGACTCTGGACACTGGAGAGAATTTGAGGCCTACAAAAGGCGGACGTTCTTAAATGCGTATATGACCTTTAATTATTCAAGAAAAGGTGGTAGAACAAAACAAAGCATTTCAAATAATCACAGCAGAGTGATGTGTCTATCAAATGTCAAACAGAACTGTATCAATAAAAACACAGAAGTTAGAGACTACAGCAAAACCAATAACATTTCAAATATTAAACGATTTAGTCCAGCACCATGAACCAGCTTCTGGATAACAGCTATCAACGCAACAAGCAAAATCACAGTACATGCTTCTTTCCCGCATGGTAAGTTTATTTATTTTATTATGCAAATGTGTCGAATCATTAGACTATTTTCACATTCCCTCAGCAAAATAAAGGTGTATGAAGTTGTTATCTATGTTTAGTATTACATTTAATCAAATGTAATTTTTGTTGTTTCATTACAAGAGATTGTACGCTTATATGAACACTGAAGGGAAGAACATCGCGACATCCAAAATTTAGTAGTGTAGAGTAACGAAATTTCAGGAAAACATTAATCTAGGTAATATAAAGCGATTAACATTGCAAAGTCACAGATTAATGTAAATGCAAGATAAGCTACACTCCTGGAAATGGAAAAAAGAACACATTGACACCGGTGTGTCAGACCCACCATACTTGCTCCGGACACTGCGAGAGGGCTGTACAAGCAATGATCACACGCACGGCACAGCGGACACACCAGGAACCGCGGTGTTGGCCGTCGAATGGCGCTAGCTGCGCAGCATTTGTGCACCGCCGCCGTCAGTGTCAGCCAGTTTGCCGTGGCATACGGAGCTCCATCGCAGTCTTTAACACTGGTAGCATGCCGCGACAGCGTGGACGTGAACCGTATGTGCAGTTGACGGACTTTGAGCGAGGTCGTATAGTGGGCATGCGGGAGGCCGGGTGGACGTACCGCCGAATTGCTCAACACGTGGGGCGTGAGGTCTCCACAGTACATCGATGTTGTCGCCAGTGGTCGGCGGAAGGTGCACGTGCCCGTCACCTGGGACCGGACCGCAGCGACGCACGGATGCACGCCAAGACCGTAGGATCCTACGCAGTGCCGTAGGGGATCGCACCGCCACTTCCCAGCAAATTAGGGACACTGTTGCTCCTGGGGTATCGGCGAGGACCATTCGCAACCGTCTCCATGAAGCTGGGCTACAGTCCCGCACACCGTTAGGCCGTCTTCCGCTCACGCCCCAACATCGTGCAGCCCGCCTCCAGTGGTGCCGCGACAGGCGTGAATGGAGGGACGAATGGAGACGTGTCGTCTTCAGCGATGAGAGTCGCTTCTGCCTTGGTGCCAATGATGGTCGTATGCGTGTTTGGCGCCGTGCAGGTGAGCGCCACAATCAGGACTGCATACGACCGAGGCACACAGGGCCAACACCCGGCATCATGGTGTGGGGAGCGATCTCCTACACTGGCCGTACACCACTGGTGATCGTCGAGGGGACACTGAATAGTGCACGGTACATCCAAACCGTCATCGAACCCATCGTTCTACCATTCCTAGACCGGCAAGGGAACTTGCTGTTCCAACAGGACAATGCACGTCCGCATGTATCCCGTGCCATCCAACGTGCTCTAGAAGGTGTAAGTCAACTACCCTGGCCAGCAAGATCTCCGGATCTGTCCCCCATTGAGCATGTTTGGGACTGGATGAAGCGTCGTCTCACGCGGTCTGCACGTCCAGCACGAACGCTGGTCCAACTGAGGCGCCAGGTGGAAATGGCATGGCAAGCCGTTCCACAGGACTACATCCAGCATCTCTACGATCGTTTCCATGGGAGAATAGCAGCCTGCATTGCTGCGAAAGGTGGATATACACTGTACTAGTGCCGACATTGTGCATGCTCTGTTGCCTGTGTCTATGTGCCTGTGGTTCTGTCAGTGTGATCATGTGATGTATCTGACCCCAGGAATGTGTCAATAAAGTTTCCCCTTCCTGGGACAATGAATTCACGGTGTTCTTATTTCAATTTCCAGGAGTGTATGTGAACATTAACCATTCAGACGAAATGTAATTTTCTCTCATCGGTATTATTATTATTATCATCATCATATAAAATTCTGTGCGTAATTTTCGAGTGCAGAGAGTAAAAAAGATGCCCTCTGACAATAATGGACAACATAGATGGAAAAGGAACCATCTCTTGTCATCTTTTATCCGGTATCTCTCCCTCTCTCTCTGTGTCATCTCTCTCGTCTTAGATAAGTTAGTTGGACATCTTGGTGAGTGCTGTTGAATGTAAGCATCATTGCACTTTTAATCAGATAATATATTAGTTTCATGCAATTATTCACTTTTAATTGTAAGAGGTGAGCCCTATCTAATGTCCACTTCCTTTGAATATCAGTAATTCAAGTTCTTTTCAGCGCAAAAATTGCAGCCACAGCCGCCATTATGTGACAGTTTTAATTTATGAAATTAGCAGAAGTGAATTATTCACCCACTTCAATTATAATACACATTTTTTGCATAGATGCCAGCCGCTGCAATGGAAGACAAAGCTTTAAGATTTTTATTTTCAGTTTAACAGCCGAGATCCAGAGCCAGGACTCAGACTAGAATGCATCACGAAAGAAAATGGTAAGAAATTATTCTCACGTGCGTATGTAGGGCAAACGCAAATAATAATCAGAGATCTCAGGTTGAGCAGAAACATTTAGCCGAGGCAAGAACCTAAAAAAGTTTATTTCATTTTTCAACTTACATGTAACGTGTTACAAGATCAGTGTGTCTTACAATCATTAACGTGATTAATCATTTTGCTAAGGATTAAATTTCATTGAACAAACAGTCTTCCAGAAAGCAATTTCATTCAAGTCAAAGAAAAAATCAAAATTAAATTAATAACCAAATTAGCAAATAATTTTGAGAAAAGCCCCCCACTTAATAACAACATTCATATAAAAGGAAACAGAGAAATATTTTGTTGTTGTTGTTGTTGATGTGGTCTTCAGTCCTGAGACTGGTTTGATGCAGCTCTCCATGCTACTCTATCCTGTGCAAGCTTCTTCATCTCCCAGTACCTACTGCAACCTACATCCTTCTGAATCTGTTTACTGTATTCATCTCTTGGTCTCCCTCTACGATTTTTACCCTCCACGCTGCCCTCCAGTACTAAATTGGTGATCCCTAGACGCCTCAGAACATGTCCTACGAGCCGATCCCTTCGTCTAGTCAAGTTGTGCCACAAACTCCTCTTCTCCCCAATTCTATTCAATACCTCCTCATTAGTTATGTGATCTACCCATCTAATCTTCAGCATTCTTCTGTAGCACCACATTTCGAAAGCTTCTATTCTCTTCTTGTCTACAGTATTTATCGTCCACGTTTCACTTCCATACATGGCTACACTCCATACAAATACTTTCAGAAACGACTTCCTGACACTTACATCTATACTCGATGTTAACAAATTTGTCATCTTCAGAAACGCTTTCCTTGCCATTGCCAGTCTACATTTTATATCCTCTCTACTTCGGCCATCATCAGTTATTTTGCTCCCCAAATAGCAAATCTCCTTTACTACTTTAAGTATCTCATTTCGTAATCTAATTCCCTCAGCATCACCCGACTTAATTCGACTACATTCCATTATCCTCGTTTTCCTTTTGTTGATGTTCATCTTATATCCTCCTTTCAAGACACTGTCCATTCCGTTCAACTTCTCTTCAAAGTCCTTTGCTGTCTCTGACAGAATTACAGTGTCATCAGCTAACCGCAAAGTTTTTATTTCTTCTCCGTGGATTTTAATGCCTACTCCAAACTTTTCTTTTGTTTCCTTTACTGCTTGCTCAATATACAGATTGAATAGCATCGGGGACGGGCTACAACCCTGTCTCACTCCCTTCTCAACCACTGCTTCCCTTTCATGCCCCTTGACTCTTATAACTGCCATCTGGTTTCTGTACAAATTGTAAATAGCCTTTCACTCCCTGTATTTTTCCCCTGCCACCTTTAGAATTTGGAAGAGAGTATTCCAGTCAACATTGTCAAAAGCTTTCTCTAAGTCTACAAATGCTAGAAACGTAGGTTTGCCTTTCCTTAATCTTTCTTCTAAGATAAGTGGTTAGGTCAGTATTGGCTCACATGTTCCAACATTTGTACGGAATCCCAACTGATCTTCCCTGAGGTCGGCTTCTGGCAGTTTTTCCATTTGTCCGTAAAGAATTCGCATTAGTATTTTGCAGCTGTGACTTATTAAACTGATAGTTCGGTAATTTTCGCATCTGTCAACACCTGCTTTCTTTGGGATTGGAATTATTATATTCTTCTTGAAGTCTGAGGGTATTTCGCCTGTCTCAGACATCTTGCTCACCAGATGGTAGAGTTTTGTCAGGACTGGCTCTCCCAAGGCCGCCAGTAGTTCTAATGGAATGTTGTCTACTCCCAGGGCCTTGTTTAGACTCAGGTCTTTCAGTGCTCTGTCAAACTCTTCACGCAGTATCGTATCTCCCATTTCATCTTCATCTACATCCTCTTCCATTCCTATAATATTGTCCTCAAGTACATCTCCCATGTATACACCCTCTATATACTCCTTCCACCTTTCTGCTTTCCCTTCTTTGCTTAAAACTTGGTTTCCATCTGAGCTCTTGATATTCATACAAGTGGCTCTCTTTTCTCCAAAGGTCTCTTTAATTTTCCTGTAGGCTGTATCTATCTTGCGCCTAGTGAGCCATCCCTGCTTAGCCATTCTGCACTTCCTGTCGATCTCATTTTTGAGACGTTTGTATTCCTTTTTGACTGCTTCATTTACTGCATTTCTATATTTTCTCCTTTGATCAATTAAATTCAATATTTCTTCTGTTACCCAAGGATTTCTACTAGCCCTCGTCTTTTTACCTGCTTGATCCTCTGCTGCCTTCACTACTTCATCCCTCAGAGCTACCCATTCTTCTTCTACTGTATTTCTTTCCCCCATTCCTGTCAATTGTTCCCTTCTGCTCTCCCTGAAACTGTACAACTTCTGGTTCTTTCAGTTTATCCAGGTCCCATCTCCTTAAATTCCCACCTTTTTGCAGTTTCTTCAGTTTTAATCTACAGCTCATAACCAATAGATTGTCCTCAGAGTCCACATCTGCCCCTGGAAATGTCTTACAATTTAAAACCTGGTTCCTAAATCTCTGTCTTACCATTATATAATCTATCTGATACCTACTAGTATCTCCCGGATTCTTCCACGTATACAACGTTCTTTTATGATTCTTGAACCAAGTATTAGCTATGATTAAGTTACGCTCTGTGCAGAATTCTACCAGACGGCTTCCTCTTTCATTTCTTAACCCCAATCCATATTCGCCTACTATGTTTCCTTGTGTCCCTTTTCCTACTCTCGAATTCCAGTCACCCATGACTATTAAATTTTCGTCTCCCTTCACTACCTGAATAATTTCTTTTATCTCATCATACATTTCATCAATTTCTTCATCCTCTGCAGAGCTAGTTGGCATATAAACTTGTACTACTGTAGTAGGCATGGGCTTCGTACAATGGCAAAATAAGGCAATAAAGTGAATTACATATAACTAAAAGCAAGCCTGACAATCGATTCTGAAACTTTTACGCAATATTTTAATCACAAGTTTGACTCATGTACTTGGGGATCACTGAAAGGCCAGCAAAATTTTACAGTTAAGGTAATACTCACCAGCGATGGCTTCTCAATCAGAACTACTGATATGCAGAAAAGCAATGGTTGGTTGGTTGGTTGGTTCGTTGGTTGGTTTAAAGGTGGGAGAAGGGACCAAACTACGAGGTCTTCGGTCCCTTGTTCCTAATAAAACAATGCCACAAGTGTGAGAATAAAACGGACAAAACACATAACACAAAATGGAAAGAAAGGAAAAGCCACAAGAACGTAGGAAAGGCAACGAACAATAAAAGGAACAAAAAAAGACAAGAAAACAACAGAGAGACGCTAGAAACAGAAGAGATGGTTCAAATGGCTCTGAGCACTATGGGATTTAACTTCTTTGAGCATCAGTCCCCTAGAACTTAGAACTACTTAAACCTAACTAACCTAAGTACATCATACATATCCATGCCCGAGGCAGGATTCGAACCTGCGATCGTAGCGGTCACGCGGTTCCAGACTGTAGTGCCTAGAAACAGAAGAGAGTAAGACATGAAAGCAGATTACAGTGGCTGGCCAACTACGAGCATAATAAAGGGAAAGCCAGCCACTTTGCAACACATTAAAACCTCCACCCTAAAAGCACTAGTGTGGAGGACACAGAAGACATGCGCTAAAACCTACATAGAAGTATAAAACTCACTCTCACGGATAAAACGTAAAACTAAAGTTGCTGTGGAGGCATTGGCGCCCAACACAGAAGGCAGGGTGCTGGGAAAGTTCAAAGTCAGCCTCAGATTTCCACTTCAGAAAGTCTAAAATCAAAGCATAGACGAAAAACAATTACATTCAGAATCAATAAATGCAAAGTAAACAGCAGGAGTCAAAAATACAAACTTCACTGTTAGATACCCTCACGAGTTACTGACACCATACAGTTACTGGTGTCATTTTAATCATTTAAATTTGTGTGTACTGGACTTATTTGCAACAATTTAACCTATATTTAATGTAGCATACAGTAAGTTTACAGTTTATGCAAAATGCGTCTTTTCAGGCTTTCAAATAAGCACATGTTCAATTGAACAACAAAAACAAGATCTAATAGCCACGGGTCAGGCAAGTATGTAATAATCAACAATGGACGATATTAATTTAGGTGGGCAGTGTACACTTAACCTACCATCTTTCGCTTGGAATTCACTAATTTCTTTTACCATCTCAACCATGTGCTCCTGCTCCAGTTCGATCAGAAATCGGTAGCTAAGGTAGAATATTCAAAATTTCTAGATGCGTGCTTTGATGAGGGGTTGAACTGAAAAAAAACAAAAAAAAAAAAAACACTGAGGATCTGCTGAAACGTTTGAGTTCAGCTCCTTATGCTATTAGGGTCATTGCAAATTTTGGCGATATACATCTCAATGAATTAGCTTACCACCCCTGTTTTCACTCTCTGCTTTCGTATGGCATCATATTCTGGGTAACTCATCATTGAGTAAAAGAGTGTTCATTGCACAAAAGCGTGTAATCAGAATAACTGCTGGAGCTCATTCAAGATCATCCTGCAGACATTTGTTTAAAGAGCTAGAGATCTTCACTGTAACCTCACAAAATATATATATATATTCATTTATGAAATTTGTTATTAACAATTCGAACGAATTCAAAAGTACTAGCAGCGTACATGGCTACAACACTAGGAGAAAGGATGATCTTCACTACTCAAGGTTAAATCTAACTTTGGCTCAGAAGGGGGTAAATTATGCTGCCATAAAAGTCTTTGGTCACTTACCTACTAGCATCAAAAGTCTGAGAGATAACCATATAGCATTTAAAAGGAAATTAAAGGAATTTCTTAATGCCAAGTCCTTCTACTCATTAGATGAATTTTTGGATATAGTAAGTGGGTAATTTCCCCAACCCCATAAAAAAATTAAAAATATTAAGTGTGATGTAATACTTTGTGTAATGTAATATCTTGTATAGACACCTTTTATTAACCTGAAACGTTCCACCTCATTACAAAGTGTCGTATTCATGATCTATGGAACAAGTACTAATCTAATCTTGTAGTCGCAACTTTGCCAAAAGATTACATTTAAACCTGCAGCCACTTTTTGAGCACTTTATCGTAGCTTCTTCACCTGGCTGTATTTTATGCACATTTCTCAAATGAGCATTCAAATGCTTTCTCGCTGAATATTCTCTATCACATACACTCCTGGAAATGGAAAAAAGAACACATTGACACCGGTGTGTCAGACCCACCATACTTGCTCCGGACACTGCGAGAGGGCTGTACAAGCAATGATCACACGCACGGCACAGCGGACACACCAGGAACCGCGGTGTTGGCCGTCGAATGGCGCTAGCTGCGCAGCATTTGTGCACCGCCGCCGTCAGTGTCAGCCAGTTTGCCGTGGCATACGGAGCTCCATCGCAGTCTTTAACACTGGTAGCATGCCGCGACAGCGTGGACGTGAACCGTATGTGCAGTTGACGGACTTTGAGCGAGGGCGTATAGTGGGCATGCGGGAGGCCGGCTGGACGTACCGCCGAATTGCTCAACACGTGGGGCGTGAGGTCTCCACAGTACATCGATGTTGTCGCCAGTGGTCGGCGGAAGGTGCACGTGCCCGTCGACCTGGGACCGGACCGCAGCGACGCACGGATGCACGCCAAGACCGTAGGATCCTACGCAGTGCCGTAGGGGACCGCACCGCCACTTCCCAGCAAATTAGGGACACTGTTGCTCCTGGGGTATCGGCGAGGACCATTCGCAACCGTCTCCATGAAGCTGGGCTACGGTCCCGCACACCGTTAGGCCGTCTTCCGCTCACGCCCCAACATCGTGCAGCCCGCCTCCAGTGGTGTCACGACAGGCGTGAATGGAGGGACGAATGGAGACGTGTCGTCTTCAGCGATGAGAGTCGCTTCTGCCTTGGTGCCAATGATGGTCGTATGCGTGTTTGGCGCCGTGCAGGTGAGCGCCACAATCAGGACTGCATACGACCGAGGCACACAGGGCCAACACCCAGCATCATGGTGTGGGGAGCGATCTTCTACACTGGCCGTACACCACTGGTGATCGTCGAGGGGACACTGAATAGTGCACGGTACATCCAAACCGTCATCGAACCCATCGTTCTACCATTCCTAGACCGGCAAGGGAACTTGCTGTTCCAACAGGACAATGCACGTCCGCATGTATCCCGTGCCACCCAACGTGCTCTAGAATGTGTAAGTCAACTACCCTGGCCAGCAAGGTCTCCGGATCTGTCACCCATTGAGCATGTTTGGGACTGGATGAAGCGTCGTCTCACGCGGTCTGTACGTCCAGCACGAACGCTGGTCCAACTGAGGCGCCAGGTGGAAATGCCATGGCAAGCCGTTCCACAGGACTACATCCAGCATCTCTACGATCGTCTCCATGGGAGAATAGCAGCTTGCATTGCTGCGAAAGGTGGATATACACTGTACTAGTGCCGACATTGTGCATGCTCTGTTGCCTGTGTCTATGTGCCTGTGGTTCTGTCAGTGTGATCATGTGATGTATCTGACCCCAGGAATGTGTCAATCAAGTTTCCCCTTCCTGGGACAATGAATTCACGGTGTTCTTATTTCAATTTCCAGGAGTGTACATAACATGCAATGTAACCAGCCATTTCAACGGAATAACTCAGTCTCACAAGGTGCTAAGATATTCGGTCGCATCAAGTGTGAATACGAGAATGAGTGTAGCAGAGATGCTGCATTCGTTCAGATCTCACCTATGCTTCTGATTGGCTACTGTGTATAACGTCATGAATTTAACTTCAGCCAATCAGCATCGTGACCAGCGGGTCGTGAGACGCAATTCATTCACAGTAGTGTCACCTCCAGCTGAAACGAACAGATGAAGATGAACCCGCATCGGCCTGGAGTTATTTCTGCCAACGTCCACCGTGTCGGTTGGGACACCAAGTCTACATGTGTATAAGTAATATAACTCCTAAACAAAAGATACTGGATCTGTAAAATTCTTTCGAAAACGTATTTCTTTTGTGAACAGGCATACGTTGAAAGGGCAAATGTCCGTTACGGCAAACCTCAGGAAATAAGCACAAAACTGATTCTCTTTTTTATTGCATGTGACTGGATCTCTTGTTTGATCCCAAGTTGTAGAACTCTCATAAAATTTTCTAGTGAAATTAGCCTACGTGGATTTGAGTTCATTGTATAAATCACTATTGACTTGCGCCACATCTAAGTATTTGGTACTGCTGGAATCTACCGGATACCTGCATGTGTGCTCCAAAATTCAGCTTATTTCTGGTAGGTACTTACCAACATTAGGTCACGGCGACCTTGACATAGGTAATTATGTCAGGGCTGTGGTCGGCACACTCCCTCTCCCAACCGAATTTTCCCAAGCTTTTTACATAGTATCTTATTCTCTAGGAACAGATAGACTGTATTATTTAATTTCAAAAAACTTTGGGATGTGTTGTTTTAAAATATTTGAGGGGGAAGTAAGGTTTATAAAAAATACTGTTTCATTCGTTCTATCAGACGGAATCGATACGAAAATTGATGTAAATTTTGTTTCAGTTTTCAGGTGTAATGTATCCCTTGTAGGAACGTCGTGATAAAACACAGAGATATTTTCTTAACATATGTAATCATTTAACGAGTATCTTCCCTTTGTTGGTATTTAACTGGAAGGCCCTACCCCCGTGAACCATGGACCTTGCCGTTGGTGGGAGGGCTTGCGCACCTCAGCGATACAGATGGCCGTACCGTAGGTGCAACCACAATGGAGCGGTATCTGTCGAGAGGCCAGACAAATGTGTGGTTCCTGAAGAGGGGCGCCAGCCTTTTCAGTAGTTGCAGGGGCAACAGTATGTATGATTGACTGATCTGGCCTTGCAACACTAACCAAAATGGCCTTGCTGTGCTGGTACTGTGAATGGCTGAAAGCAAGGCGAAACTACAGCCGTAATTTTTCCCGAGGGCATGCAGCTTTACTGTATGGTTAAATGATGATGGCGTGCTTTTGGGTATAGTATTCCGGAGGTAAGATACTCCCCCATTTGGATCTCTGGGCAGGGACTACTCAAGAGAACGTTATTATCAGGAGAAAGAAAACTGGCATTCTACGGATCGGAGTTTGGAATGTCAGATCCCTTAATCGTGCAGGTAGGTTAGAAAATTTAAAAAGGGAAATGGATAGGTTAAAGTTAGATATTGTGGGAATTAGTGAAGTTTGGTGACAGGAGGTACAAGACTTTTGGTCAAGTGAATACAGGGTTATAAATACAAAATCAAATACGGGTAATGCAGGAGTAGGTTTAATAATGAATAAAAAAGTAGGATGTGGGTAAGCTACTACCAACATAATAGTGAATGCATTGTCGTGGCCAAGATAGACACGAAGCCCATGCCTACTACAGTAGTACAAGTTTATATGCCAACTAGCTCTGCAGATGATGAAGAAATTGATGAAATGTATGATGAGATAATAGGAATTATTCAGGTAGTGAAGGGAGACGAAAATTTAATAGTCATGGGTGACTGGAATTCGAGAGTAGGAAAAGGGAGAGAAGGAAACATAGTGGGTGAATATGGATTGGGGTTAAGAAATGAAAGAGGAAGCCGTCTGGTAGAATTTTGCACAGAGCATAACTTAATCATAGCTAACACTTGGTTCAAGAATCATAAAAGAAGGTTGAATGCATAGAAGAATCCTGGGGATACTAGAAGGCATCAGATAGATTATATAAAGGTACGACAGAGATTTAGGAACCAGATTTTAAATTGTAATACATTTCCAGGGGCATATATCGACTCTGACTACGATCTATTGGTTATGAACTTTAGATTAAAACTGAAGAAACTGCAAAAATGTGGGAATTTAAGGAGATGGGACCTGGATAAACTGAAAGAACCAGAGGTTGTACAGAGTTTCAGGGAGAGCATAAGGGAACAATTGACAGGAATGGGGGAAAGAATTACAGTTGAAGAAGAATAGGTAGCTCTGAGAGATGAAGTAGTGAAGGCAGCAGAGGATCAAGTAGGTAAAAAGACGAGGGCTAGAAGAAATCCTTGGGTAACAGAAGAAATATTGAATTTAATTGATGAAAGGAGAAAATGTAAAAACGCAGTAAATGAAGCAGGCAAAAAGGAATACAAACGTCTCAAAAATGAGATCGACAGGAAGTGCAAAATTGCTAAGCAGGGATGGCTAGAGGACAAATGTAAGGATGTAGAGGTTTGTCTCACTAGGGGTAAGATAGATACTGCCTACAGGAAAATTAAAGAGACCTTTGGAGAAAAGAGAGCCACTTGTATGAATATCAACAACTCCGATGGAAACCCAGTTCTAAGCAAAGAAGGGAAAGCAGAAAAGTGGAAGGTGTATATAGAGGGTCTATACAAGGGCGATGTACTTGAGGACAATATTCTGGAAATGGAAGAGGATGTAGATGAAGATGAAATGGGAGATACGATACTGCGTGAAGAGTTTGACAGAGCACTGAAAGACCTGAGTCTAAACAAGGCCCCGGGAGTAGACAACATTCCATTAGAACTACTGACGGCCTTGGGAGAGCCAGTCCTGACAAAACTCTACCATCTGGTGAGCCAGATGTATGAGACAGGGGAAATACCCTCAGACTCCAAGAAGAATATTATAATTCCAATACCAAAGATAGCCGGTGTTGACAGATGTGAAAATTACCGAACTATCAGTTTAATAAGTCACAGCTGCAAAATACTAAAGCGAATTCTTTACAGACGAATGGAAACACTGGTAGAAGCCAACCTCAGCTTAGATCAGTTTGGATTCCGCAGAAATGTTGGAACACGTGAGGCAATACCGACCCTACAACTTATCTTAGTAAATAGATTAAGGAAAGGCAAACCTACGTTTCTAGCATTTGTAGACTTAGAGAAAGCTTTTGACAATGTTGACTGGAATACTCTCTTTCAAATTTGAAGGTGGCAGGGGTAAAACACAGGGAGCGAAAGGCTATTTACAATTTGTACAGAAACCAGATGGCACTTATAAGAGTAGAGGGGCATGAAAGGGAAGCAGCGGTTGGGAAGGGAGTGAGACAGGATTGTAGCCTGTCCCCGATGTTATTCAATCTGTATATTGAGAAAGCAGTAAAGGAAACAAAAGAAAAATTCGGAGTAGGCATTAAAGTCCATGGAGAAGAAATAAAAACGTTGAGGTTCGCCGATGACATTGTAATTCTGTCAGAGACAGCAAAGGACTTTGAAGAGCAGTTGAACGGAATGGACAGTGTCTTGGAAGGAGAATATAAGATGAACATCAACAAAAGCAAAACGAGGATAATGGAATGTAGTCGAATTAAGTCGGGTGATGCTGAGGGAATTAGATTAGGAAATGAGAAACTTAAAGTAGTAAAGGCGTTTTGCTATTTGGGGAGCAAAATAACTGATGATGGTCGAAGTAGAGAGGATGTAAGACGTAGACTGCCAACGGGAAGGAAAGCGTTTCTGAAGAAGAGAAATTTGTTAACATCGAGTGTTGATTTAAGTGTCAGGAAGTCGTTTCTGAAAGTATTTGTGTGGAGTGTAGCCATGTATGGAAGTGAAACATGGACGATAAATACTTTAGACAAGAAGAGAATAGAAGTTTTCGAAATGTGGTGCTACAGAAGAATGCTGAAGATTAGATGGGTAGATCACATAACTAATGAGGAGGTATTGAATAGAATTGGGGAGAAGAGGAGTTTGTGGCACAACTTGACTAGAAGAAGGGACCGGTTGGTAGGACATGTTCTGAGGCATCAAGGGATCACAAATTTAACGTTGGAGGGTAGCATGGAGGGTAAAACTCGTAGAGGGAGACCAAGAGATGAATGCACTAAGCAGATTCAGAAGGATGTAGGGTGCAGTAAGTACTGGGAGATGAAGAAGCTTGAACAGGATAGATTAGAATGGAGTGCTGCATCAAACCAGTCACAGGGCTGAAGACAACAACAACTTCAACAACAACTTCAACAACTGAAAGGCTACGCCACAGGAAAAACACATCAATTAACTTGTTGGGCATTATATCCGGATTGAACATCTGATCAAATATTCTACGCATAAATTGCAAGGAAACTATGCGATCACGATTATCAAGCATTGACACCTGTCATCGTTGTGAGATAAACGATACTGGCTCTCTGTAATAGTTCAGTTCGCAGTACAGATCCCTACACTTAAATGAGTCATTTAGCTAATCTGAATGTGATAATTCTGTATCTATCCTTACATTAGGAATCCAAAGCCAGAAAGATGTTTGCAACATCAAAGTGGGGAAAAATGTTAAATCCTTTCACTAAAATATTTGGTGTCTGTTATGCTAAGAGCGATGTAGACTACTGCTCTTCAAACTTATTGTCGTGTTTCGCAGAAGCTAGGAAAAATTTTTAGACGGCTGGCTAAGACGGAAAGAGACGCGAAAGGGAATGCAGGTAGCACTTTACCTACTGCATCCAGTGGTATAACTTTTTCGTGGAATATTTTAGATGTCATCATTACTTTTCTCCTGATGTCTTTCCGTACATACTACTGTCACACAGTTTTTTTTTTTTTTTTTTTTTTTTTTTTTTTTTTTTAGGGCTGCATAAATCGGAACGATTTAAGTCTTCGTTCTCGACAGAAAATAACACAACTGTTGTGACTTTTGGTCGTACCAACTGGCAAACTGCCGTGATCGACCTGTGTGAAAGCCCTCATACTCACTTTCGTGCCACTAAAACAAAATTTGGTCGTAGGACTCCAGAATCGATGTACATAGTAGCGGCAAAAAAAGAGATACACAATATTAGGAAATAATGTTGATGTGGTGACAGTCACCAACAGAAAAGTTCTTGGTGGACTGGCACGAAATTTTCGTGGACTGGATTCGGTCCGCAGATCAGTTTGTAGAATGTTGGTCTAGTCTAGTGTAACTATGTCTTGTGTAACTATGATATTATGCTGTAGTCGTTTACTCTAGTGATACGTCACTTTCTGTCTTGCACATAATGTAATTTTGTAACTTATATCCATTTCTTTTGTTCTTTGGGGCCCGCAGTGCAAAATAGTCTTTTAATGACATGATTATTTATGAATAATAGCCAGCTACACTGCTATGTAAGTTGTTTATATTTTATTCCATTCACAATGGGCCTATTTCGGCAAATTGCCATTCTCAGGTGCTCTGCAAATACATAGATAAGGGATGGTCGTAATATAATAGTTTTGTAATTATGATCCAAAAATTTACAATATAACATCAGGTGTTTCACCTTACACGCTACATTGTTGCTGTCATGGCCTGTGTGTTTTGGAATTATTACTTTCTCCTAGAGTACAGTGGAGATGTATATCGGATGTTACTTGTTTTCCATATATGCTACTTTTCTGCCGACATCGCATTTGCATTTCAAAACACACACAGACTCAAACACAAAATTCACAATGGCAGTTCGAAAATTCCCATACACAACAATCGCGGCGTTTACAAAATTTCGTGTAACACATGTCACAAATTATACGTAGGGCAAACAGGTAGAAACTTCAAAACTAGATGTAAAGAAATGTGAAAACAACCCATCCACATTTTTTCAGCATTTACATGCAGAGAAACACTACGTAAAACCCATAAACGAAGCACTATAAATCAACCATATTACGCAAAAGGGAACATTGATGAACATCTTTGAGGAAATAGAGATGTATTTACATGCATACAACAACCCAACAACTTTACTGGTAATTTCCAAGAATGATTGCCTATCGAAGTCGCGGGGTCCAACGATATATATCGAACGTCCGATCGTAAATCGATCATGCGACTCTGGCGGGCGTTATGAGCATGTTTACGTTGGTCACTACAGCAACGACAAAAGAAGAACGTTACAAAAATACTAGTAATTGCAAAGGAGACGAGTTATCTTACTCGTCGTCGGTGTTGTTGTCATGTGAAAGTCCATTACGGTGGTGTGGATGGATAATTTGGAAGAGACGAACCATGTATTCTTCCTGATACTCGTTCGTTTTTCGCACTGTCCGCAATCAAATTGACCGGTATTTCCGCATCGAAACTGTTCTTACGAAGTTTTACGTATTTCGCACCACCTAAGTCTACATAGTCCATTCTTTCCTCGTCCGGTAGTACTCCATATTTGCTAAAAAAAAAAAAGCCGAATAATTTTGTACGCTGCATAAAACTGGAATTAGATTCTTCCATGTGAGAGAATCTGCCGAAGAAACGTCAAGAACACCAAACATTCCACTCACTAACGACGTAAATCGTATGGGTTTCCCTAGCAACTCACAAATAATTCGCGGAGGCACGTAATTTAGAGCAAGTAAGGGAACGACGGAAAACAGATAAAAATGACGATCACAACGCCCGCCAACGTGGTAGCATGATCGATTTACGATCGTACGTTCGATATGCATCGTTTGGACCCCGCGACATCGATAGGCGATCATTCTTGAAAATTACCAATTTACTGAACGAAAAAAAAGACCTAAAGCACAAAAAGTATATTCACATTATAAATCGGGAAAACGGTTAAAACAATAATATCAATGATTCTAAACAACACATATTTATAGTAACAGCGATAACAACATGACAGAACACCAACATAAATCATAGACAACAACAATTATTACGAAAAAATTAAAAACGTAAAATAAAAAATGTCATACAAAATTTAAACTAACTTTAGGCAGAAACATAATTAGAAACAAGCCTATATGAAAAATAATAATGAACAACTGAATTTCACACAACACTTGTTTATAATGGTAACTATGCAAACATGTAACATCGCTGACCCACTGTCATCCAGGCTGTCAGAAAAGTAGAATACATGGAAACAAGTAACATCCGATACACATCTCCATTCTCCACCTGGAAGAAAGTTATAATTCCAAAACACACAGCACATGACAGCAACGACGTTACGTGTAAGGTAAAACACCTAATGATATATTACAAAACCACTGTATTAACCTTCGCTTATCTGTGTATTTGCAAAGCACCTGACGATGGCAATTTGTCGAAATGGGCTCATCATGAATGAGATAAAATATAAACAGCTTACATTATTATTCCTAAATAATTACATCTATTTAAAAACATGATTTTTATATTATTTAAAAGACTTCAATTTCCGTTTAATAAATAAAATATTTACATTAGGTAATTACAAGGGGGCAGGTGCAGATGGGAAAGGCCACCACCCTGACTTTCAATTTTGAGAGGGTCGTGATTCGGAATAGTCATTTAGTGGGAAATGAATACAACAATAACAACAGCAGTAGTAATAATAATATTAATAATAATTGACAAAATCTAGAAATTTGTAAATCAGAAATATAAATATTTTATTATAATGTGTGGACACATCCTACATCTCCAGCCGCCCGTCCCCTTGGATGTGCACTTTCCGTCCGGGGCGGCGTTAATGCTAGAGTGGGCCCTGAATAGCAGTGAAGTACGATGTCTGACTTGCCTTAAAACAGTAACGATTTGTCCGCCACTTCTATGAAATAATAGAAGACGAAGGAAATTATGCTGACAGTAATAAATTAAATGCTCTCTAACGTCGATCAGTTGTAGAATTTTGGAACAGGTATTATGTTCGAGTATAATGACTTTCTGGAGACTAGAAATCTACTCTGTAGGAATCAGCACGGATTTCGAAAAACACGATCGTGTGAAACCCAGCTCGCGCTATTCGTCCACGAGACTCAGAGGGCCATAGACACACACGGGTTCCCAGGTAGATGCCGTGTTTCTTGACTTCCGCAAGGCGTTCGATAAAGTTCCCCACAGTCGTTTAATGAACAAAGTAACAGCATATGGACTATCAGACCAATTGAGTGATTGGATTGAAGACTTCCTAGATAACAGAACGCAACATGTCATTCTCAATGGAGAGACGTCTTCCGAAGTAAGAGTGATTTCAGGTGTGCTGCAGGGGAGTGTCGTAGGACCGTTGCTATTCACAATATACATAAATGACCTTGTGGATGACATCGGAAGTTCACTGAGGCTTTTGCGGATGATGCTGTGGTATATAGAGAGGTTGTAACAATGGAAAATTGTACTGAAACGCAGGAGGCTCTGCAGCGAATCGACGCATGGTGCAGGGAATGGCAATTGAATCTCAATGTAGACAAGTGTAATGTGCTGCGAATACGTAGAAAGAAAGATCTCTTATCATTTAGCTACAATATAGCAGGTCAGCAACTGGAAGCAGTTAATTCCCCAAATTATCTGGGAGTACGCTCTAGGAGTGATTTAAAGTGGAATGATCATATAAAGTTGATCGTCAGTAAAGCAGATGCCAGACTGAAATTCACTGGAAGAATCCTAAGGAAATGCAATCGGAAAACAAAGCAAGTAGGTTACAGTTCGCTTGTTCGCCACTGCTTGAATACTGCTCAGCAGTGTGGGATCTGTACCAGATAGGGTTGATAGAAGAGGTAGAGAAGATCCCACGGAGATCAGCGCGCTTCGTTACAGGATCATTTAGTAATCGCGAAAGCGTTACGGAGATGACAGATAAACTCCAGTGGAAGACTCTGCAAGAGAGACGCTCAGTAGCTCGGTACGGGCTTTAGTTGAAGTTTCGAGAACGTACCTTCACCGAGGAGTCAAGCTGTATATTGCTCCCTCCTATGTATATCTTGCGAAGAGACCATGAGGATAAAATCAGAGTGATTAGAGCCCACACAGAGGCATACCGACAATCCTTCTTTCCACGAACAATACGAGACTGGAATAGAAGGGAGAATCGATAGAGGTACTCAAGGTACCCTCCGCCACACACTGTCAGGTGGCTTGCGGAGTATGGCTGTAGATGTAGATGTAGATGTAGTTCATTCATAGTGTTCAATAAAAACAAAAAATAGCTGATCTACCACCTGTGTCTACATAATATGCCTTTATCTGCTTGTTCTCCTTGAATCCGGGCAAAATAAAACGAAAAGAGAGTTCTTCAGCCTCGGGTTTCATCCTTTAGTTCTGAGTATTTGTAATGTCCAAACAGTGGTTTGATCTGCAATTACCATGTGATATCTGAGCATAAATTCCAAAAATTGGAATCAGTAGGGAAATACCGCCGATTTCTTTGTATTACTGAACTACTCATCACTTTTCGACCAACGCAACGCACGGTGGACGTAATAATTTTTTTTTTCGCCTGTTTAATATAATATTTTCACTCTATGTATCTTGAAACAGAGAGATAAAATTTTTCAGTCTTTGTTCGATACCTACGTTTGTTACAGGAAGTATAGAGTATAAAACCTACAATCGCTTATTTCAGAAACCGGTTATTTTGAGCGGTTGTGACAAACTGTCAGGCTAAACTGGAATGGAAGACAAGCGTTACAACCGAAAACCGGTTGTATCGGCCATATCGGCTCGGCCATGCCTACGATAAATTGGAGTTCCGGCATTACAGAAAAAAAGATTGAGAGCTACCAAAATTATTAGAACGAACGACAGTGTGAAATGAATGCAACAATAACAGCATCAATAGTAATGATAATAACCTCTAACGGTTTCCAATATATATATATATATATATATATATATATATATATATATATTGAAACGAGAGCAATACTTCATTGACACCCTGCGTACATACATAACGGTCTATATGTTTGCAACAGAATCTCGTGCTGCAGCTAGAAGCTCCCGTACTTGTTGCTGTATACATCACACAGTCCACACCCACAGCACTCGGTTGTTACACCAAGGTTCCGTAAAACCCGTGTCTCTCGGCAAAGATCGAGCACTCTCTCCCATGTTCGAATGAGCAGTCAGTCGTGTAACATTATGTGATTGCCTTATCATTTTAAATCATTCACTAATCGAGCAGTCGCTCGGCAACAGCTACAGTTAGCAAATAATGTTGCGAGAATGTAAAAGGCGAATGACCTGTGACGTAACTTGTTTATTGTCGAAGCGCCGTCAGAGATGCAAAGAGTTACTGACTTTGAAAACCGTGGCGCGAAAAACGGACAGAAGAAGAACACTTTTACACATTCTTTTGATGTACGAGATATTCTCGATGAATAGTTACTCAGTTACTCTTTTTTTTTTTCTTCTCTTGTCTCTTGTAACTTGTATCGGACGCGCATGTCTTGCCGCCGTATTATTATTGTTAAAATTAATATTATTTTAGTGTAAAGTAAAAGTGCAATACTGAAAGTGCAATACTGCATAGCAGTAGATTTATTGTGCGACGTGTACGTGAAAACGTCAAACGAATTATTTTCATTACGAGAAGAGAAGTGCCAGTCAAAACGGCATCCATGTTAAATCCTTCATTGCAGAGTAAGTTCATCTATTAATTGCCATAAATTCAGAGTTAAATGGAACTGGTGTATGGACTATTTATTTAGTATAGAGTCTATGTCTCACTCCTTCATGAAGTTATTTAAATTTCTTTATGTTTCTGCCAAATAGAGAGTTCAAAGTGATGAAAAATATTATTTAAAGGCAAGAAATCATTTTATTAACTTTGTAATTATACCCTGGATACGAAAAAACCACATTTACTGAAAGAAAACACAGAAGTTACATACAAGGCAAGAATAAAGATATTGACAGCAGAGTCATGGAGCAGCACATAAATATAAACGTCAAGGAATTTTTTTCTTTTCTTTTAACACTTCCTCCAAAAGAAAAAACCATGAAATTATTGCTTTGTCTCTTGCATGCCAATTTCTGAACATAGAAAATTAAATCGAACTCGTTCAAGGGGTTTCGTCAAAATATCTGCCAACTGGTTGTGTCCATCAATGTGTTCCAAGAAAATCTCACCGTTCAGATATCTTTCACGAACATAGAAATGTCGGACCTCTATATGTTTAGAACGTCGATGATATTCTGGATTTTTTGCCAACTTCAATGCACTAGCATTCTCAATGTAAAGAACTGGAGGCTGCCCCGACATTTCCTCTAATTCTGATAGCAGACGACGTAACCAAACTAACTCTTTCGCTCCTTCACTAGCTGCAATTATTCCCGCCTCGGTTGTGGATGTGGCCACTACTTTCTGCAACTGACTTGTCCATGACACTGCACCACCTGAGTACTTTGCAAGAATTCCAGTTGTTGAGCGCCTTGTCCGGTCATCACCTGCGAAATGTGCATCAGCGTAAATCTTTAACTCTTCTTTTTTATTATATACAATTCCAAAATTTAAGGTCCCTTTCAAATACCGGAAAATGCGCTTTACTCTATTCCAGTCTTCAGTTGTTGGTTTCTCCATAGCTCGAGCAGCTTTATTGACTGCAAAAGTGATGTTTGGACGAGTTACTGTTGAAAGGTATATGAGACAACCAATTGCTTCACGGTAGGGTACAGATGACGAAACTTCTTCGTTTTGATTATTGTCCTCACGTCCAATAGGAGTTGAGATTGTATTGCATTGTGTCATTCGAAATGTTTGCAGAATTTCTTCTGTGTATTTCTCTTGATTTATTATTATTGCTCCATCTTCATATTGCTTTATTTTTATGCCAAGAAAATTGTCAAGACTGCCAGTTGTTATTTCGAATTCATGTTGTAAAACATCCATAAAAACAGCAATTTCTTTCTTGTTACTGCCGACAATCAGGCCATCATCAACGTAGATTGCCACATAAAGGCTATTTCCATTTTGTCTACGTTAAAATAGGCATGGGTCTGCATCACTGTTTGAAAAACCAGCTTTCTTCATGAACTCAACAAAACGTTTGTTCCAGCAACGTGGCGCTTGCTTCAACCCATAAAGACTTTTTTTTAAGTAACATACTCGGCCTGTACCATCTTCGAAACCTTCTGGTTGTTCCATATATACTTCATCTTCAAGTATTCCATTCAAAAAAGCGGTCTTTACATCGAATTGTTCTAGCAGCATTTTCTTTGAAGCAGCTACAGCCAACAGAGTTCGTATGGTGTCATAACGTGCCACAGGGCTAAAGGCGTCGTCATAATCAGTTCCTGCTTTCTGAATACACCCTTTTGCAACCAATCTGGCTTTAAAGCGAGTACCTCCATTGACTGCGACCTTTCGCCGTAGAACCCAGCGGTTTTGCAATACTTTGGCATTCTTCGGACAGTCAACCAGCACCCAGGTATTGTTTTTCTTTAGTGATTGAAGTTCTTGACTAATAGCTTGCATCCATTCTTCCTTCTCGTTTGACTGCAATATTTCTGAAAAACAGTTTGGATCTTTGTATTCAAGTGCATCAACTTTTGTTGCCATACTAAATTCACCACTTTCCATCCAGGTTGGTTTTCTTCGTTGTCTTTTATTCTTCTGTTTCTCTTCATTAGAAGATTCAGCAGCTTCTACTTTTATAAATTCTGTTAATTCTTTATTTTCATCAGATTCACTCGACTCTTGACTTTCTCTAGAATCGAGAGTGCCAATTTTTTCTTGAGTTTGGCTTCCTCCAGAAGTGTACAGCCTAGGAGATTTACATTGCTTAACAATGAATTCGGATCATTAAATTCTTCCTGAGGGACTTCAAATTCAACATGATCACTATATTCAACATGATCACTACGTAAATCACAAACAATTTCTGGCTTAAATTTCACATCGTGACTTAACACCACTTTTCTTTTAGATGGAATCCATACTCTAAACCCATCTTTGTCATTAACATATCCAACAAGTCGTTCAAAAACTGCCTTATCATCAAACTTGGAACGGAATTGTTTGTTAATGTGAACATAGCAGCCTGTGGCAAAATTTCTGAGATGATCAAGTCGTCCTACTGGTCGATTAAACCATAGTCCATAAGGGGTTTTATTTTCAACTGAAGATTTTCCAGTACGATTTATTAGGTAGACTGCTGTGTTACATGCCTCTGCCCACAACCCTTGAGGTAATTTACTCGGATTTAGCATTGACCGGGCAGCTTCAACAATGGTCCTATTTTCCCATTCAGCCACACCATTTTGTTCAGGAGTGTAAGGAGGAGGAATCAGAAGCTCTATTCCCCTGTCTGCAAGCAGTTCACTGACATTCTTATTGTTAAATTCTTTGACAACATCACATCTAAATTGTTTGACAACATGTCCATTAGTTCGTGCTTCATTTAAAAACTGCTTAAGCACAGTACACACGTCACTTTTGTGTCTTAAAAAGAAAATTCGACGAAATTTACTAAAATCGTCTTTGAAACATACATAATAATGCTTGCCTCCAAAAGATTTCGTGCTCATTGGTCCATTGACATCCGCGTGGATTAATTTCCCAGTACTGGTAGCGCATATTGTTAGTGTTTTGAATGTCAGCCTATGCATCCTTCCAACCGCACAGCCGTCACAAAATTCGCTCTTGGCATCCTCCACATTAATGTTCATTCCTTTTAAAATATTCTTCACATGTTGTTTATTTTGATGACCAAACCTTTCATGGTACACTTGCAATGCTTCGGATTAAGTCATCAAGTTCACACGATTCATTTTTGCATTTCTAACAACACGCATGTTCAACACATAAAGTCCATTTTTCACATAACCTCTCATAACAATATTTCCACTGACTTGTTTTCGAACACAGACATTATTATAACTAAAATTAGTACTGTAGCCTCTGCAGGCAATGGCTCTCACAGAGAACAGATTAGCACTTGCATCAGCGACGTACAAAACATTGTCCATTCTAGCATTGTACCATTTATTGTTTCGTCGAATTTGGATGTAAACTGTTCCTTGACCGCACGCACACATTTTGACATTTTGTTTTCCCAATGAAATTACTTGAGGAACATCAAATTCACTATACGAAACAAAATACTGTTTGTTGGGAGTGATATGATTTGTAGCGCCACTGTCGCAATACCATTTATTTGGGTCGCTGTGATTACTGGTAAACACTCCCATAGCGTATAAAGTAATTGCAGCGTGTTCACTTTCTCGCTTCTTCTCTTTTCTTTTATTGCTGTCACGAGTGTTCTGTGGACACTCTGCTGCCCAGTGACCAAATTGTTTGCATCTATTACACGGAAACTTCTGTTTTGATCGTGACTTCGTGATCTTTACTTGCTGATTACTTATTTGCCGTTTTCTTGTTTTAGAAACGACAAAAGCTGCACTTCCATTAATGTCTTGTTCACGCAGTTCAATAGTACAGAGCTTTTCAATCAATAAATTCAAGCTTTGCTTTTCTGTCGGTATCGTATCCCAGAGATCCTTAAAACTGTCGTAGTCTTTTCCCAGTGTAGACAAAATTCGACCATTTAGGATTCTTTCAGATAGCGTATTTTCTTCATGTTTTGCTAATTCATCGTTCAGGTCCACAAATAACTTTTGCAATTTGGCCACATGTGCACTAATATCTTCCGTTTCATCACGTTTAACACGGAAAAATGTTTCAATCAACATCAAACGCTGAGTACTGCTACGTTCAAATCGGGCGCGTAATTTGTTCCAGACTTCTTTAGTATTCTTGCACGTTAAGACGAGTTCTGCAACAGGTTTACTTAGTGCACTTGCTATAAGACTTGCTGCCTTTGCGTCGTCCTTGTGCCATCCCCCATACGCTTCTTTTTGTGCACTTCTCGCATCTTGCGGCAACTCTACACGTTCACTCGTACCATTAATAATATCTTCTAATCCATATGAACGCAGCACCATAGAAACATGCCATTTCCATTTGGCCCAGTCGTCAGGTCCTTCAAGCTTATCAATGCTGACCTTATAATCGCCGCTAGCAGTCATATTTCTTTAAAGACATAGGCTCATTTCAAATATTGTTTTAACTAAACTATGTTGTTTGCCGTTACACGCGTACTGGGACCATAACCTGACGAAAAATATTATTTTAAAGGTAAGAAAACATTTTATTAGCTTTGTAATTACACTCTGGATACGAAAAAAAAAACACATTTACTGAAAAGAAAACACAGAAGTTACACACAAGCCAAGAATAAAGATATTGACAGCAGAGTCATGGAGCAGCTCATAAATATAGACGTCAACGAATTTTTTCTTTTCTTTCAACAAGCTACACTATGTGATGAAAAGTATCTGGACACCTGGCTGAAAATGATTTACAAGTTCTTGGCGCCCTCCATCTGTAATTCTGGAATCCAATATGGTGTTGGCCCACCCTTAATCTTGATGACAGCTTCCACCTTCGCAGGCGTATGTTCAATCATGTTCTGGAAGGTTTCGTGGTGAATGGCAGCCCATTCTTCACGGAGTGCTGCACTGAGGAGAGGTATCGCTGTTGGTCGGTGAGGCCTGGCATGAAGTCGGCGTTCCAAAACACCCCAAACGAGTTCTATAGGATTCAGCTAAGGCCTTTGTGCAGGCCAGTCCATAACACGAATGTTGTGTAACCACTCCACCACAGGTCGTGCATTAAGAACAGGTGCTCAATAGTGTTGAAAGATGCATGTTGAAAGATGCGATTGCCATCCGCAAATTGTGCTTCAGCAGTGGGAAGCCAGAAGGTACTTAAAACATCAATGTACACCTGTACTGTGATTGTGACATGCAAAACAACAAGGGGTGCAAGCCCCTCCATGCAAAACACGACCACACCATGACACCACTGCCTCCGAATTTTACTGTTGGCATATAAGAATATACAGCCTACAGTTGCAGATTAACTTTATCTTTTACCTAGGTTTCAGTGTTTATGTATCTTGAAATTGTTGGTGGTGAAAGTTTTGATGAATTTTCTGGATTTCCTTGTTATTCTTCAGTAATTGTTGGAGTATTATTGGTAGATATCATGGGTACTGATGTACCGCCATTGTTAAGGATACATTTCTGATATTAGTCATGTGAACATGGTTTGGTTTGTTGTACTGAGAACTTTGGTTTAGATAGAGTAAGTGAAAGTGTTGCATCTAGGGCTTTGCTTGAGCTTTGTGGCCGAAGTGAATTTTGCAACACCATGTTTTAGAGTGATTGGTTCCTGGTATTGAGGGCTTTGTTGGAGCTGTGTAGCTCCAGTGAAAATTGTGTTGAGTTTTTGAGTTCTGTATGGATTACTGGTATTGAGGTCTTCATTTGAGATATATAGGTCACGTGAAATTAACAAATCCAATAGTTTTCATTTTTGTAATTTTTTTGTTAAGGTTTGAGGATTTCATGTGCTTGATTTTTGGGTGAATATTTGTTTTCCAGTGATGTAATTATAGCCAGTGAGTGGAAGAAATCACAATTGTTTTGAAATTGTGAGTGTTTATTTATGTCATGCCACATTAGTAAATGTATTTATTGTGAAGGTGCTGTGAGAATGCTTAATGCCTTGAAGATGCACCCACAAAATGACAGTTGTTAAACACTAGTGTCTATCTCCAGCTTCTCACTTACAATTTGATGCAATATGTGATCAGATTAACTGGATATGTGCTTCAGCATTTGACAACTTAATATTTGTTCAGATGTAGACTATTTTACTCATGGGTACTTCATTGGATGTTGATTTGTATCTCATTGGTGACAGAGTGGTTCACTCTACGTACAAAATTCATGTTACTAATCAGTGCGTTCTTAATACTTTTCTAATTTGACATGTAGTGATGATATTTTATTTATGTTTGATCTTTTCTATACTGCCACATTCTATCAAAAAGTATTTGATAATTCATTCAGTATACCTTTGATTCATTTTCAGAAACACATCACAAATCCAGTACCACACCAGAGCTACAGGATTGTACAACCAAATGTTCTCTGCCACCACACTATATTTTTTGGGATGGTTACTAAGGTAAGGATAGGCCATGGCACGTACCAAAGATCATTATTTTATATTTTACCATCTGCGCCAAGTTAATGTTTCTATTAATATATTAATGTTATGGCACTGTCAATAGTAGTATCACAGATACACTTTAATAAAATGAAACAGTTTACATTCCACTGTGAAAACCCATTGTCATATAATGTTTATAGAAGTGGATGACACTTGTATCTCTTGTGTTGCAGTTACTGTTGCAATGAATGTGATTTTTTTACTATGACATATTAAAACCAATTGCAGTAAAATAAATTTGTGTATTACAAAAGGAGTTATGTCTTTTACATATGTTGTGTTGTCCCATTTTATTTGTGTGTTGTTCACAATCCCTGCTCCCATCCCCACCTACTAGAGAAAGTAATTACAGAATCATTGCATAATGTTACATCATGTGTGTGTATGTCTTTGAAGGAGGGGGGGGGGGAGTGCACACACTTTTGAGAAGAGTTTATTGGTCCATCCACTAATGATTATAGATCCAAGGATAATGTTTTTTGAATCAGTTGCTTGAATTTCTTCAAAAGTTAAGCTGTGAAAAATATGAAATTAAAATATTTTGTGATTGGCTCTGCATGGAATGTTGAATGTTTTGTTATAATATATTCAATTACTCAACGTTTGTTCACTTACTGTGAACTGTTAGACATCAGCAGTACTAGGTACAAATGTAATACCTAGCAGTATTAGGTACAAATGTAATACCTATTAGAGACATGAAAATTTCTGCCTGACTGTGACTTGAACCTACATTTCTCTCTTGTAAGGAAATATTCCATGAAGTTCTGCATTTGCAGTCAGATGTTACTGAAGCAGTCTTTTGACTGCATAACTTCCAGCAGTGTGAATGGGATGAAGAAATACTGAATATTCATCTGTCCTAGAAGCCTCAGCAAAGATTCACTGTGTGTATGTTTAGGATAAGGTATAATGAGCCAATTGTAACACACTC